>NW_027203438.1:1200000-1800000 GCF_024711535.1 Dipodomys merriami | reverse complement strand
TGAGGGTTAGAGTTAGGGTGAGGGTGAGGGTTAGGCTTATGGTGAGGGTTAGTGTTAAGGTTAGTGTGATGTTTACTGTTACGGTGAGGTTTAGGTTTAGGATGAGGTTTAGGGTTAGGGTAAAGGTTTGGTTTAGGGTTAGGGTTAGGGTGAGGGTCAGGGTAAGGGTTAGGATTAGGTTGAGGTTTAGGATTAGGGTGAGGTTTAGGGATAGGGTTAGGTTGAGGATAAGTGTAAGGATGAGGGTTAGGGTGAGGGTGATGGTTAGGTTTAGGGTGAGGGTTAGGGTTAGGCTTAGGTTTAGCATGAGTGTGAGAGTTAGGGTCAGATTTGGGGTTAGGATAAGTGTTAGGCTTAGGATTAGGGTTAAGGTTAGTGTGAGTGTTAGGTTTAGGGTTAGGGTTTGGGTTAGATTGAAGGTAAAGTTTAGGGTGAGGTTTAGGGTGAGTGTGAGGCTTAGCGTTAGGGTGAGTGTTAGGTCAGGGTTAGGTTTATGGTTATGGTTAGGGTTAGGGTGAGGATTCGGGTGAGGGTTAGGTTTAGGGTTAGGGTTAGAGTGAGGTTAAGGATTAGGGTGAGGGTTAACGTGATGGTGAGTGTTAGGGTTAGTGTTAGTGTTAGTGTTAGGTTTAGGGTTAGGGTGACGATGAGGTTTAGGGGTAGGGTGATGTTTAATGTGAGGTTGAGTGTTAGTGTGAGTGTGAAGGTGAGGGTGAGGGTTAGGATGAGGGTGCGGGTGAGTGTGAGGTTAAGGATGAGGGTTAGGGTTAGTGTTAGGGTGAGGGTGAGGGTGAAAGTGAAAGTGAGGGTTAGGGTTAGAGTGATGGTTAGGGTTAGGATTAGGGTTAGGATGAGCTTTAGGCTGAGTGTTAAGGTTTTGGTTAGTGTGAGGGTTAGGGTTAGAGTTTGGGTGAGGGTGAGGTTTAGGTTTAGTTTTAGGGTGACTTTTAGGGTTGGAGTTAGAATTAGAGTTATGGTTATTGTTAGGGTTAGGGTGAGGTTGAGGGTGAGGGTTTAGTTTAGGGAAGGATTAGGTTTAGGGTGAGGATTAGGGTGAGGGTGAGGATTAAGCTGAGGTTAGGTTTAGGGTGAGGGTTATGGTTAAGTTTAGGGTGAGGGTTAGGGTTAGTGTGATGTTTAGGGTGAGGGTGAGAGTTACGGTGAGGGTGAGGGTTAGGGTGAGGGTGAGGGTGTGGGTGAGGGTTAGGGTAGGGTAGGGTTTATGTTGAATATGTGGGTAAGGGTTAGGATTAGGAATAGGGTTAGGGTTAGGGTTAGTCTGATGTTGAGGGTCAGGGTGAGGGTAAAGTACAGGGTTAGGGTTAGGGTTAATTTGAGAGTTACGGAGAGGGGTAGGGTTAGGGTTAGTGTGAGGTTTAGGGTGAGTGTGAGGATTAGGGTAAGGGTGAGAGTGAGGGTTATGGTTAGGTTTAGGGTTAGAGTTATGGTGAGTTTGAAGGTGAGGGTTAGGTTTAGGATTAGAGTTTAGGTTAGGGTTAGGTTGAGTGTTAGGGTGAGGGTTCAGGTGAGGTTTCGGGTGAGGGTTAGGGTGTGCATGAGGATTAGGATTATGGTGAGGATTAGGGTTAGGATTAGGGTTAGGGTTCTGGTGAGCTTATGGATTAGGGTGAGGTTTAGTGTGAGCATGAGGGTTAGGGTTTGGGTTAGGGATAGGGATAGGGTTACGGTGAGTGTTAGTGTTAGGGATAGGGTTAGGTTTAGGGATACGGTTAGGGTTAGGGTGAGGGTGATTGTGAGTGTTAGGGTTAGGTTTAGGGTTAGAGTTATGGTGAGCGTGAGTGTGAGTGTTAGGATTAGGTTTAGTATTAGGGTTAGGCTGAGGGTGATGTGAAGGGTGAGGGTGAGGGTTAGGGTTAGCATGAGGGTTAGTGTCAGGGTTAGGGTTAGGTTTAGGTTTACGTTGAGTGTTAGGTTTAGGATAAGGGTTAGGATGAGGGTTAGGTTTAGTGTTAGTGTGAGGGTTAGGTTTAGGGTTAGGGTATGTATTAGGGTGAGGGTAAAATTTAGGGTGAATATTAGGGTAACGGTGAAGTTTAGGGTTAGGTTGAGGTTTAGGGTGAAGGTTAGGTTTATGGATTGGGATAGGGTGAGTGTTAGCGTGTGGGTAAGTGTTAGGGTGAGGGTTAGGTTCAGGGTGAGGGTGAGTGTGAGGGTTAGCATTTCAGTTAGTGTTAGGGTTAGGGTGAGGTATAGGGTGAGGATTAGTGTTAATGTGCGGGTTAGTGTTAGTGTTAGGGTGAGGGTTAGTGTGAGGATAAGGGTTAGGGTGAGGGTTAGGGTGAAAGTGAGGTGTAGGTTTAGCATTAGCAATAGGGTGAGTGTTAGGGTGAGGTTTAGGTTTAGGCTGAGGGTGAGGTTTAGGTTTAGGGTTAGGGTTAGGGTTAGGCTTAGGGTGAGGGTGAGAGGGAGGGTTAAGTTTATCATAAGGGTTAAGGGTTAGCGTTCGTGTGAGTGTTAGGGTGAGGATGAGGGTTCGGGTGATGGTGAGGGTTAGGGTGTGGGCAAGGGTTAGGTTTACGGTGAGGATTAGGGTTGGGTTAGTGTTAGGGTTATGGTGAGGGTAAGGATAAGTGTGAGGATTAGGGTGAAGGTGAGGGTGAAGGTTAGCGTTAGGGTTAGGGTTAGTTTTCGGGTTATGGTTTTGGTAAGGGTTTGGCTTTGGTTTAGGGTGAGGTTTACGGTTAGGGTAAGGGTTACGGTAAGGGTTAGGGTTAGGGTTAGGGTGATAGTCAGGGTGAGGGTTAGGTTTAGGTAGAGGGTTAGGGTTAGGCTCAGGGTTAGGTTTAAGCTGATGTTTATTGTGAGGGCGAAGGTTAGGGTGAGGGTGAGTGTTAGGGTGAGGGTGAGGTTTAGGGTGAGGGTTATGGTTAGGGTGATGTTTAGGGTGAGGTTTAGGGTTACGGTAAGTTTTAGGCTTTGGGTGAGTGTGAGGGTTAATGTGAGGGTGAGGGTTTGTGTTAGGTTTTATGTTAGGGTGACGATGAGGTTTGGGGTGAGGGTGAGGGTGAGGGTGAGGGTTAGGGTGAGCGTTAGGGTTAGGGTGAGGGGTAGGGTTAGGATTAGTGTGAGGGCTAGGGTGAGGGTGAGGGTTAGGTTAAGGGTAAGGTTGAGGATGAGGGCTTCGTTTAGGTATGGGTTAGGGTTAGATTTAGGGTGAGGATTACGGGAGGGTGAGGGTTAGGTTGAGGTGTAGGTTTAGGGTGAGGGTTAGCGTTAGGGTTAGGGTGAGGGTTAGGGTTAGTTTGATGTTTAGTATGAGGGTGAGGGTTACTATTAGGATTAGCGTTAGGGAAAGGGTTAGATTAGGTTTAGGGTTAGGGTGAGGGTTAGGGTTAGTTTGAGGGTAAGGGTTAGGGTTAGAGTTAGGGTTAGTGTGAGGATAATTGTTAGGGTGAGGGTTAGGTTGCGTGTGAGTGTTAGGTTTATCGTTGGTATTAGGGTGAGGGTTAGGGTGAGGGTTAGGGTTAGGGTTACGGTTTGGGTTACGGTTAGGGTTAGGGTTTGGGTGATGTTTAGGGTGAGGGTGAGGGTTAGGGTGAGTGTGAGGTTGAGGGTTAGGTTGAGGGTGAGGTTGAGGGTGAGGGTGAGGTTGAGGTTGAGGGTTAAGGGTTAGGTTGAGGGTGAGTGTAAGGGTTAGGTTTAGGATTAGTGTTAGGGTTAGGGTTATTCATACGTTGAGGGTTTGGGTGAGGGTGAGGTTTAGGGTTAGGTTTAGGGGTGAGGGTTAGGGTTAGGGTTAGGTTGAGGTTTAGGGTTAGCGTGAGGGTTAGGGTTAGGGTGAGGATAAGGGTTAGGGTTAGTGTGATGGTTAGGATTAGGTTTAGGGTGAGGGTTAGCTTCCTTATCGAAGATTAGATGGCTATAGGTCTGTAGGTTCATTTCTGGGTTTTCAATTCTATTCCATTGGTCCTGAGGTCTGTTCTTATGCCAATACCAAGCTGTTTTGATTACTAGGGCTTTATAGTAGAGTTTGAAATTTGGTATTGATATTCCTCCAGCAGTGTTCTTTCCGTTGAGGAGCGTTTTTGCTATTCAAGGTCTTTTATTGTTCCATATGAATTTTTGGATTGCCTCTTCTAATTCCTTGAAGAATGAGGGTGGAATTTTGATAGGCATTGCGTTGAATTTGTAGATAGCCTTGGGAAGTATTGCCATTTTCACGATGTTAATCTTGCCAATCCAGGAGCATGGGAGGTTTTGCCATTTTTTAAGTTCTGTGTTGATTTCTTTTTTCAAGATTTTAAAGTTTTCATCGTAGAGATCCTTCACTTCTTTAGTTAAGTTAATTCTTAGGTATTTTATTTTTTGTGGGGCTATTACAAATGGAGTTGCTTTCCTAATTTCAGCCACACTTTTCTCATTGTTGGCATACAGAAAAGCCATTGATTTTTGGGGGTTAATTTTATAACCTGCTACTTTGCGAATGGAAGAAAGACAGCCTCTTCAGTAAATGGTGCTGGCAAAATTGGTTAACTACATGTAGAAAACTAAAGATAGATCCTTATATATCACCCTGCACCAGAATCAACTCCAAATGGATCAATGACCTTGAACTCAAAGCAGACACTCTGAAAACATTACAGGATGGAAAAGGAGAAAACCTAGGTCTCCTTGGCTCAGGCCGAAATTTTCTGAATAGAGACCTGGAAACACAACAAATCAAAGAAAGGTTGGACAAATGGGATTGCATAAGGTTGCAGAGCTTCTGCAGGGCAAATGACATAGCTAGTAAGATCAATAGAAAGCCCACCGATTGGGAGAAGATCTTTACTAGCCATACAACGGACAAGGGTCTCATATCTAAAATATACTTGGAACTCAAAAATTAAACCACCCAACAACAAATCCTCAAAGAAACAACTGCCCAATAAATAAGTGGGCGAAAGACTTAAAGAGAAGCTTCTCTGAAGCAGAAAGAAGGATGGCCAATAGACACATGAAGAAATGTTCAACATCCCTAGCCATAAAAGAAATGCAAATCAAAAAAAACATTAAGATATCACGTCACTCCAGTTAGAACAGCAAAAATCAAGAACTCTAACAACAACAGATGCTGGAGGGGATGTGGACAGAAAGGAACCTTATTTCATTGTTGGTGGGAATGTAAACTTGTTCAACCACTTTGGAAAGCAGTATGGAGGTTCCTCAAAAAACTTCACATAGATCTCCCCTATGATCCAGCAATCCCACTTTTGGGCATTTACCCAAATATTCACAAACAAGACCACACTAAAGCTACCAGCACAACTATGTTTATTGCAGCATTATTTACAATAGCTAAGATATGGAACCAAGCCAGATGCCCCTCAGTAGATGAATGGATCAAGAAAATGTGGTATATATACACAATGGAATTCTATGTCTCCATCAGAAAGAATGACATTTCCCCATTTTTTAGGAAATGGAAAGTTTTGGAAAATATTATATTAAGTGAAGAGTGAGGGTTAGGGTGACGGTGTGTGATGGTTAGGTTTAGGTTTAGGGTGAGTGTTAGGGTGACGGTGAGGGTTAGGGTGAGGGTGAGGGTTAGGGTTAGGGTTTGGGTTATGGTGAGAGTTAGGGTGAGGTATCAGGCTAGGGTTAGGGTGAGGTTTAGGGTTAGGGTGAGGGTTAGGGTTAGGGTTAGGATTCAGCATAGTTTGAGGATAAGGGTTATGGTGAAGGTTAGGGTGAGGGTGAGGGTTAGGTTTAGGGTTTCGGTTAGGGTTAAGTTTAGGGTTTGAGTTAGGTTTAGGGTCATGTTTAGGGTGTGGTTGAGGGTTAGTGTGAGGGTGAGGGTGAGGGTGAGGGTGAGGGTTAGGGTTAGGTTTAGGGTGAGTGTTAGGTTTAGGGTTAGGGGGAGGGTGAGGGTTAGTGTTAGGATTAGGGTTAGGGTTAGGGTTAGGCTGAGGATGAGGTTGAAAGTGAGGGTAAAGATTAGGTTTAGGTTTAGGGTGAGGGTTAGGGTTAGTGTGAGGTTTAGTGTGATGGTGAGGTTTAGAACGAGGGTGAGCGAGAGGGTTAGGGTTAGGGTTAGGATTAGTTTTAGGGTGAATTTTAGGGTTAGGGTTAGGGTTAAAGTTAGGGTTATTGTTAGGGTTACAGTTATGGTTACGAAGAAGGTGAGGGCAAGGGTTAGCATTAGGATTAGGGTTAGGGTTATGGTGAGGGTGGGGATGAGTTTTAGGGTTAGGATTAGGGTTAGGGTAAGGCTGAGGGGGAATGGGAGGTTGAGGGTGAGGGTTAGTGTTAGGGTTAGAGTTAGGATTAGTGTGAGATTTAGGGTGAGGGTGAGGGAGAGGCTGAGGGTTAGGCTTAGGGTATGGTTAGGGTTAGGGTGAGGGTGAGGGTGAAGGTTAGAATTAGGAATAGGTTTAGGGTTAGGGTTAGGCTGAGGGAGAGGGTCAGGGTGAGGGTGAAGGTTAGGGTTAGTGTTAGGGTGAGGATAAGTGTTAGGGTGAGGGTGAGGGTTAGGGTGATGTTTATGTTGAGGGTGAGTGTTAGTGTGAGGGTGAGGGTGAGTTTAAGGTTTAGGTTTGGGGTTAGGGTTAGGGTTAGGTTGAGGGTGAGGGTGAGGGTGAGGGTTAGGTTTAGGATTAGTGTTAGGTTTAGGGTTAGTGTGAGTGTTAGTGTGAGGATGAGGGTTCGAGTGATGGTGAGATTTAGGGTGTGGTCGAGGGTTAGGTTTCAGTTGAGAATTAGGTTTAGATTTAGGGTTAGCTTATGGTGAGGGTAAGGGTTAGGGTGAGGTTTAGGGTGAGGGTTAGGTGAGGGTGAGAGGTAGGGTTAGCATTAGAGTTAGGGTGAGGGTGAGGGTTAGAATGAGGGTTAGGGTGAGGGTTAGGGTTAGGGTTAGGGTTATGGTGAGGGTGAGGGTGAGGGTGAGGGTTTGTGTTAGGATTAGTATTACAGTTAAGGTGAGGGTTAGAGTTAGGCTGTGGGTTAGGGTCAGGGTGATGTATATTGTGAGGGTGAGGGTTAGGGTGAACGTGAGTGTTGGGGTGAGGGTGTGGGTTCGGTTAAGTGTTAGGGTAAGGGTGTGGTTGAGGGTTAGGATTAGTGTTAGGGTGAGGGTTAGGGTGAGGGTTAGGGTGAGGGTGAGGTTTAGATTTAAGGTTAGGGTTATGGTGAGATTTAGGGTTAGGGTTAGGTTTAGGCTAAGGATGAGAGTTACGGTGAGGTGTAGGGATAGGGTTAGGGTCATGCTTATTGTGAGGGTCAGGGTCAGGGTGAGGGTGAGTGTTCGGGTGAGCGTGAAGGTTCAGGGTGAGGTGTAGGGATAGGGTTAGGGTGACGCTTATTGTGAGGGTGAGGGTTAGGTTTAGGTCTAGGATCAGGGTGAGGGTTAGGGTTAAGGTTAGGGTTAGTGTGAGAGTTATGTTGATGTGTCGCGATAGGTTTAGGGTGAGGGTTAGGGTTAGGGTTAGGGTTAGTGTGAGGACAAGGGTTAGGGTGAGGGTTAGGTTGAGGGTGAGGGTTATGGTTAGCGTTAGGTTTAGGGTTAGGGTTAGGGTTAGGGTTATGGTGAGGGTGAGGTTTAGGGTGAGAATTAGCATTATGGTTAGGGTTAGTTTGCAGGTTTTGGTGAGTTTGAGTGTTCGGGTGAGATTTAGGGTGAGGGTGAGGGTTAGGTTTAGGGTGAGGGTAAGGGTTAGTGTGAGGTTTAGGCTGAGGGTGAGAGTTAGGGTTAGCATTAGAGTTAGGGTGAGGGTGAGGGATAGGGTGAGGGATAGGGCTAGGGTTAGGGATAGCGTGAGGATTAGGGTTAGTTTGAGGGTTAGGGGTAGTGTTACGGTTAGGTTTAGTGTGAGGATAAGGGTTATGGTGAGGGTTAGTGTGAGTGTGAGGTTTAGGGGTAGCGTTAGTGATAGGGTAATGTTATGGTTAGATTTAGGGTGAGGGTTAGTGTTCGGTTTAGGATGAGGGTTAGGGTTAGGGTGATGTTTATGGTGAGGGTGAGTGTTGGGTTGAGGGTGAGGTTGAGGGTTAGGTTTTCGTTTAGGGTTAGGGTTAGGTTGAGGTATAGGTTGAGTATTAGGGTTAATGTGAGGGTTAGTGTTAGTGTTAGGCTGAGGGATATGGTGAGGATAAGGTTTAGAGTGAGGGTTAGATTGAGGGTGAGCTGTAAGTTTAGCATTAGGGATAGGGTGAGAATTAGGGTGAGGGTTAGGTTTAGGCTGAGGGTGAGGGTTAGGTTTAGGGTTAGGGTTAGGTTTAGGCTTAGGGTGAGGGTGAAGGGTAGGGTGAGGGTTAGGGTTACTGTGATGGTGAGGGTCAGGGTGAGGGTGAGGGTTAGCATGAGGGTGAGTGTGAGAGTGAGGTTTAGTGTTAGGTTTAGGGTTAGAGTGAGTTTTATGGTTAGGGTTAGGGATAGGGCTAGGGTTATGGTAATATTTAAGTTTAGGGTTAGGTTGAGGGTGAGGGTGAGGGTGAGTGTGAGCGTTAGGTTTATGGTTAGGATGAGGGTTGGGCTGAGGTTTAGGGTTAGGATTAAGGTTAAGTTTAGGGTAAGGCTGAGAGGGAAGTGGAGGTGGAGGGTGAGGATTAGGGTTAGGGTTAGGGTTAGGGTGAGGGCTAAGGTGAGGGTGAGTGTTAGGGTGAAGGTGAGGGTGAGGGTGAGGGTGAGGGTGTAGGTGATGGTTAGGGTTAGGGTGAGGGTTAGGGTGACTGTGAGGGTTAGGGTGAAGTTGAGCGTTAGGGTTAGGATTAGGCTTGGGATGAGGGTTAGGCTCAGGGTTAGGGTTAGGGTTAGTGTGAGGTTTAAAGTTAGGGTTAGGGTTACGGTTATGGTTATGGTTAGGGTTAGGGTTAGGATAAGGGTAGGCTGAGGGTTAGGGTAAGGGTTAGTGTGAGTGTTAGTTTAACGGTTAGGGTTTGGTTTAGGTTGAGGGTAACGTTTAGGGTGAGGGTTAGGGTGAGGGTGAGGTTTAGGGTTAGGGTGAGGGTTAGGGTCAGGGTTACGCTTAGGGTTGTGGTTAGTTTAGGGTGAGGTTTAGGGTGAGAGTTAGTTTTAGGGTTAGGGTGAGGGTTAGGGTGTGGGTAAGTGTTAGGGTGAGGTTTATGGTGAGGGTGAGGGTTAGGGTTAGGGTGACAGCAAGGTTTAGGGTGATGGTTAGGTTTAGTGTGAGTGTTCGGGTTAGGGTGAGGCTGAGATTTAGAGTTAGCATTAGGTTTAGAGTTATGGTTAGGATGAGGGTTAGGGTTAAGGTGAGGTTGAGGTTGAGGTGAGGGTGAGTGTTAGGGTGAGGTTTAGTGTGAGGGTTAGTGTTAGGGTGAGGGTTAGGTTTAGGATGAGGGTTAGGTTTATGTTGAGAGTTAGGATTAGGTTGAGGGTTAGGGTTAGCGTTAGGGTGAGAGTTAGGGTTAGGGTGATGGTTATTGTGAGGGTCAGGTTTAGTGTGAGGGTGAGTGTTCGCGTGAGGTTCGGTTTCTTTTGAGGGTGAGGGTTAGGGTGTGGTTGAAATTTAGGGTTAGGGTGAGGGTTAGGGTGTTGGTGAGGGTTACGGTGAGGGTTAGGCTTAGGGATAGGGTTAGGGTGAGGGTTAGGGTTAGGTTTAGTTTTAGTGTGAGGATAAAGGTTAGAGTGAGAGTTAGGGTGAGGGTGAGATTTAGGGTTAGGTTGAGGGTTAGTGTTAGTTTAATGTTTAGGGTGAGTTGAGTGTTAGTGTGAGGGTGAGGGTGAGGGTGAGGTTGAGGTTGATGGTGAGTGTTAGGGTTATGGTTAGGATGAGGGTGAGTGTTAGGGTTAGGATTAGGGTTAGGGTTAGTGTTAGGCTGAGGGTGAGCGTGAGGGTTAGTGTGAGGATTAGGGTTAGTGTGATGGTGAGGGTCAGGGTGAGGGTGAGCGTTAGGATGAGGGTGAGTGTGAGGGTTCAGGTTAGGGTGAGGATGAGGGTTCAGGTGAGGTTGAGTTTTCGGGTGAGGATGAGGGTTCGGATGTGGGTGAGGATTAGGGTTAGGATGAGGGATAGCATTAGGTGTAGGGCTAGTGTGAGGGTGAGGGTTAAGTGTATGGTTAGTGTTAGGTTGAGTGTTAGGGTTAGGGTGAGGGTTATGGAGTGTTGTAGGGGTAGGGTTAGGTTGAGGTTGTGGTGAGTGTGAGGTTTAGGGTGAGGGTGAGGGTGAGGGTTAGTGTTAGGATTAGGGTTAGGGTTAGGGTTAGGGTGAGGTTTAGGGTTAGGTTTAGGGTTAGGATAAGGGTTAGGCTGAGGGTTAGGGTTAGGGTTATTGTGAGTGTTAGGTTTAGGTTTAGGGTTTGGTTTAGGTTGAGCGTAAAGGTTAGGATGAGGGTTAGTGCGAGGGTGAGGATTAGGGTGAAGGTAAGGGTTAGGGTTATGGTTAGGGTTAAGTTGAGGGTGAGGGTGAGGGTTAGGTTTAGGGTTAGGGTTAGCGTGAGTGTTAGGATGTGGTTAAGGGTTAGGGTGAGGGTTAAGGTGAGGGTGAGGTTTAGGGTTAGGTTGTGGGTAAGGGTTAGGGTGAATATTAGGGTGAGGGTGAGTGTTCCTGTGAGGTTTAGAGTTCGGAGGAGGGTGAGGGTTTCGGTGTGGTAATGGGTTAGGTTTACGGTGAGGTTTAGGGTGACCGTGATTGTTAGGGTGAGGGTGAGGTTTAGGTTTAGAGTGAGGTTTAGTGTTTAGCTTAGGGTGAGCGTTAGGTTTAGAGTGAGCGGTAGGGTTAAGGTTAGGGTTATCGTGAGAGTTAGGGTGATGTGTCGGGATAGGATTCGGGTGAGGGTTCGGGTTAGAGTGAAGGTTCGGCTTAGGGTTAGGGTTGGTGTGAGAATAAGGGTTAAAGTGAGTGTTAGGGTGAGGGTGAGGGTTAGGGTTAGCGTGGGAGTTAGGGTTAGGGTGATGTTTAGGGTGAGGTTGAGCGTTAGTGTGAGGTTGAGTGTGAGGGTGAGGGTGAGGGTTAGGATTAGGGTGAGGCTAAGGGAGGATTAGGATTAGGGTGAGGGATAACGTTAGGTTTAAGGTTAGTGTGTGGGTGAGTGTTAGGGGTAGGATTAGGGTTAGGTTGAGTGTTAGGGTTAGGGTGAGGGTAATGGAATGGGGTAGGGGTAGGGTTAGCGTGAGGTTGTGGTGTGAGGGTTAGGGTGAGAGTGAAGGTTAGTGTTAAGATTAGGGTTAGGGTTAGGGTTAGGGTGAGGGTTAGGTTAGGTTTAGGGTATGGATAAAGGTTAGGCTGAGGGTTAGGGTTAGGGTTAGTGTGAGTGTTAGGTTGAGGGTTAGGGTTTGGGCTAGGTTGAACGTAAAGTTTAGCATGAGGTTTAGTGTGAGGCTGAGGGTTAGGGTGAGGGTAAGGGTTAGGGTTATGGTTATGGTTAGGGTGAGGGTGAGGGTGAGGGTTCGCGTGAGTGTTAGGGTTCGGGTTCGGGTGAGGTTTTGGGTGTGGTTATGGTTTAGGTTTACGGTGAGGATTAGGGTGACCTTGAGTGTTAGGGTGGGGGTGAGGGTTAGATTTAGAGTGAGGGTTAGTGTTAGGCTTAGGGTGAGGGTTAGGTTTAGAGTGAGGGTTAGGGTTAGGGTTAGGGTTAGTGTGAGAATAAGGGTTAAAGTAGGTGTTAGGGTGAGGGTGAGGGTTGAGGTTAGCGTTAGGGTTAGGGTGAGATTTAGGGTGAGGGTTAGCGTTAGGGTGAGGTTTAGGGTTATGGTTAGCGTGAGAGTGAGGCTTAGGGTGATTTTTAGGGTGAGGTTGAGGGTTAGTGTGAGGGTGAGGGTGAGGGTTAGGGTGAGCGTGAGGGTGAGGTTTAGGCTTAGGGTTAGGCTGAGGGTGATGGGGAGCGTGAGGGTGAGGGTTAGGGTTATGGTGAGGATTAGGGTTAGGGTTAGGGTTAGGGTTAGGGTTCGGATGAGGGTTACGGTTAGCGTCATGTTTAGGCTGAGGATGAGTGTTAGGGTAAAGGTGAGGGTTAGGGTTATTGTTAGGGTGAGGGTTAGGGTGAGGGGTAGGGTTAGGTTTAGGGTGAGGATTAGGGTTAATGTGAAGGTTAGGGTTAGGGTTAGGGTTAGTTTGAGAATAAGGGTTAGGGTGAGGTTTAGGGTGAAATTGATTGTTTGGGTTAGCGTTAGGGTTAGGGTGAGGGTTAGTGTGAGGGTTAAGGTGAGGGTTAGGTTTAGTATGAGGTTGAGTGTTAGATTTACGTTTAGGGTGAGGGTTAGCTTTAGGGTGAGGTTTCGGGGAAGGGTAAGGTGAGGGTAAGGGTGAGGGTGAGGGTGAGTTTTATGGTGTGGATGACGGTTAGGGTTAGGGTGAGGGTTAATGTGACGGTGAGGGTTAGGGTGAGGGTGAGGGTTAGGGTTAGGGTTAGGATGAGGATGATGGTTAGGGTGAGGGTTAGAGTGACGTTGAGGTAAGATTTAGGGTGAGGGATAGGGTTAGTGTTAGGGTTAGGGTGAGGTTTAGGTTTAGGGTTAAGGTTAGGGTTAGGCTGAGGGTAAGGGTTAGAGTGAGGGTTAGGGTGAGGGTGAAGGTTAGGGATAGCATTAGGGTTAGGGTTAATTTTCGGGTGAGGATAAGGTTTACCATTAGGATTAGGTTGAGGGTAAGGTTTATGTTGAGTTGTAGGGTTAGGGTTAGGGTGAGGGTTATGGTTAGGGTTAGGCTGAGAGTGAGGGTGAGGGTTAGGGTTAGGGTTAGGGTGAGTGTTAGTGTTAATGTGAGGGTTAGAGTGACGGTGAGAGTAAGGTTACGGTGAGGGCTTGGGTTAAAGTAAGGGTTAGGGTGAGGTTTAGGTTTAGGGTGAGGGTGAGGGTGAGCGTTAGGGTTAGGATTACGCTTAGGTTTAGAGTTAGGCATAGAATGAGGCTGAGGGTGAGGGTGAGGGTCAGTGTCAGGTTTAGGGTTAGGGTTAGGATTATGGTTAGGGTTAACGTGAGGTTGAGGGTGAGGGTTAGGTTGAGGGTGATGGTGAGGATGAGGGTAAGGGTGAGAGTAAGGTTTAGGGTTAGGGTTATGGTTAGTTTTAGGTTTAGGGTTAGTGTGTGGGTAGGGTGAGGCTGAGGCCTAGGGTTAAGGTTAGGATTAGGGTGAGGATTAATGTTAGGGTGAGTGTTTGCGTGAGGGGTAGGTTTAGTGTGAGAGTTATGGTTAGGGTTAGGGTTAGGGTGAGGTTAAGGATTAGGGTTAGTTATAGGGTGAGGATTAGGGTTAGGCTTAGGGTGAGGGTTAGGCTGAGGGATAGGGTTAGGCTTAGGTTAGTGTGAGGGTTAGGATTAAAGTTAGGTTTAGGGTGAGGATAAGGGTTAGGGTTAGGGTGAGTTTAAGAGTTAGAGTGAGGGTTAGGGTGAGGGTGAGGGTTAGAAATAGCATTAGGGTTAGGATTGGGGTGAGGGTTAGGGTTGCAGTTAGGGTTAGGGTGAGGGTACGGGTGAGGGTTATGTTGAGGGTTAGGTTTACGGTTAGGAATACAGTTAAGGTGAGGGTTAGTGTGAGGGTGAGGGTTAGTGTGAGGGTTAGGGTTAGGGTGTGGGTTAGTGACGATGAGGCTATGGGTTAGGGTGAGAGCTAGGGTTAGGGTTAGGGTGAAAGTGAGGGTGAGGGTTAGGGTTAGGGTGAGGGTTAGGTTTGGGTTGAGGATTAGGTTTAGGGTGACAGTGAGGGTAAAGGTTAGGTGAGTGCTAGGGTTAGGCTTAGGGTTAAGCTGAGTTTTCGGTTTGGGTGAGGGTGAGGGTGAGGTTTAGGTTTAGTATTAGGCTTAGGTGTAGGGTTAGATTTAGGGGTAGGTTGAGGGTGAGGGTCAGAGTTAGGTTTAGGGTGAGTGTTAGGGTGAGGTTGAGGGTGAAGGTTAGGGTGAGGGTCATGGTGAGGATGAGGGTGATGTTTAGGATTAGGGTGTGGGTAAGGGTTATGTTTAGGGTTAGAGTGAGGGTGAGTCTCAGCATGAGTGTGAGGGTTAGAGTGAGGGTGAAGGTGAGGCTGAGGGTGAGGGTGAGGTTAGGGTTTGCTTGAGGTTTAGGGTTAGGTTAGTGTTAAGGTTAGTGTGAGGGTTAGGGTTAGGGTTAGGGTTAGTATGAGGGTTAGGCTGAGGGTTAGGCTTAGGGTTAGGGTGAGGGTAAGGTTTAGGGTGAGGGTGAGGGTTAGGTTTAGGATTAGGTTTAGGGTTAGGGTGAGGGTTAGGGATAGAGTTAGGGTTAGCGTGAGGGTTTTGGTTAGGTTAGGTTTAGTGTTATGGTGATGTAGAGGGTTAGGGTTTGAATTAGGGTTAGGGTTAAGGTTAGGCTGAGGTTGAGCTTGAGGTTGAGGGTGAGGTTTAGGCTTAGGGTGAGGGTTAGGGTGGGGGTGAGGGATAGGTTTAAGGTGAGGGTAAGTGTTAGGTCGAAATATAGGGTGAGGTTGAGGGTTAATGTTTGCATTACATTTATTGTGAGGGTGAGGGTTAGGGTGAGGGTTAGCTTTAGGTTTAAGTATAGGGTAAGGATTAGGGTAAAGGTTATGGTTAGGGGGAGGGTTCAGCTGAGGGTTAAGGTTAGGGTTAGGGTTAGGGTGAGGTTGAGGTTGAGGGTAAGAGTTAGGGTGAGGGTTAGGGTGAAGTTGAGGTTTAGGGTTAGCATTAGGGTTAGGGTTAGCTTGAGGGTTAGGGTTGAGGTTGATGGTGAGGGTTAGGGTGAGGGTGAGGGTTAGTTTAGGGTGAGGGTAGGGTGACGGTGAGGCTTAGGGTGAAAGTGAGGGTTAGGTTTAGGGTTAGGGTGAGGTTTAGGGTTATGGTTAAGGTAAGAGCTAGGGTGAGGATTAGGGTTAGGGTTAGGGTGAGGGTTAGGTTTAATGTGAGGGTTAGGGTTAGGGTTAGGGTTAGTGTGAGGATAAGGTTTAGGGTGAGGGTTAGGGTGAGATTGAGGCTTAGAGTTAGCGTTAGGTTTAGGGTGAGGGTTAAGGTGAGGGTTAAGGTGAGGGTTAAGGTTAGTATGAGGGTGAGTGCTAGAGTTAGGTTTAGGGTGAGGGTTATGTTTAGGGTGAGGTTTAGGGTAATGTTATGGTGAGGGTGAGGCTGAGGGTGAGGGTGAGTTTTAGGGTGTTGCAGACGGTTAGGGTTAGGGTGAGGGTTAAGGTGACAGTGAGGGTTAGGTTGAGGGTGAGGGTTAGGTTTGCGGTAGGATTAGTGCTAGGGTTAGGGTGGGGTTATGGTAAGGGTAAGGGTTTGAATGAGGTTCAGGGTGAGAGTGAGGTTTAGGGACTGCGTTAGGGTTAGGGTGAATATTAGGGTGAGGGTTAGGGTTCAGGTTAGGGTTAGGTTGAGGGTGAGGTTTAGAGTTAGGGTTAGGGTTAGGATTAGGGTTAGTGTAAGGTTTAGGGTGAGGGTTAGGGTGAGGCTGAGGGTTATGGTTAGGTTGAGGGTTAGGGTGGGCATTAAGGAGAGTGTTAGGTTTAGGGTTAGGGTTAGGGTGAGGGTTAGGGTGAGGTTTAGTGTTAGTGTGAGGGTTAAGGTGAGGGTAAGGGTTAGAGTGAAGGTTAGGGCGAGTGTGAGGGTTAGGGTTAGCATTTTGGTTAGGGTTAGGGTTAAGGTGAGGTTTAGTGGTAGGGTTAGGATGAGGATTAGGGATAGGGTTGGTGTTAGGGTGAAAGTCAGCGTGAGGGTTAGGGTTAGATTTAGGTTTAGAGGGAGTGTGAGGGTTAGGGTTAGGATTAGTGTTAGGGTTAGGTTTAGGCTGAAGGTGAGGGTGTGGGTGAGGGTGAGGTTTAGGTTTAGGGTGAGGGTCAGGTTTAGGTTTAGGTTTAGGGTTAGGTTGAAGGTGAGGGTGAGGGTGTAGGTGAGGGTTAAGGTGACTGTGAGGGTTAGGGTTAGGGTGAGGGGTAGGGTGAAAGGGAGGGTCAGGGTTAGGGTGAGGGTTAGCCTTAATGTGCAGCTTAGGGTTAGGGTTAGGGTTACTGTGAGGATAAGGGTTAGTGTGAGGATTAGGGTGAGAGTGAGGGTTAGGGTTAGCATTAGGGTTAGGTTGAGGGATAGGGTGAGCGTTAGGGTGAGGGTTAGGTTTAGGGTTAGGGTTAGGGTGAGAGTTAGTGTGAGGGTAAGTGTTAGAGTGAGGGTAATGGTGATCGTGGGTTTAGGGATAGCATTAGCGTAAGGGTTAGGGTTAGGTTGAGGGTTAGGGTAAGTTTTAGGGTGAGGGTTAGAGTTAGGTTGAGGGTTAGGGATAGTATTGGTGTTAGGGTGAGGGTCAGGGTTATTGTTAGGGTTAGAGTTAAGGTGAGGGTGAGTGTGAGGGTTCGGATTAGGATTTTGGTTAGGGTTACGTTGAGGGTGAGGGTGAGTGTGAAGGTGAGGTTTAGGGTTATTTTGAGAATTAGGTTTATGGTTAGAGTTAGGTTGAGGGTTAGGGTTAGGGTTAGTAAGAGGGTTTCGCTGAGGGTAAGGTTTAGTGTTAGGGTGAGGGATAGGGTTAGTGTGAGTGTTAGGCTTAGGATTAGGGTTAGGAATAGGGTGAGGGAAAGTTTTATGTTGAGGGTTAGGTTGACGATGAGGTTAAGGGTTAGGGTGAGAGTTAGGTTGAGGGTTAGGGTTAGGTTTAGGGTTAAGGTGAGGGTTAGGTTGAGGTTTAGTTTTAGCGTTAGGGTTAGGGTTAGGGTAAGAGTAAGGGTTAGAGTGAGATTTAGTGTGAGGGTGAGGGTTAAGGATAGCATTAGGGTTAGGGTTAGAGTTAGGTTGAGGGTTACAGTTACCGTTAGGGTTAGGGTGAAGGTGAGGTTTATGTTGAGGTGTCGGGTTGGGGTTAGGTTTAGGGTTAGAGTGAGGGTTAGGGTTAGGGTGAGGGTGAGGGTGAGGCTTAGAGTTAGGGTTAGGGTGAGGGTTAGGGTTAGGGTGAGGGTTAGAGTGACGGTGAGGGTAAGGGCTAGGTTTAGGGCTAGGTTTAGGCTTAGTGTTAGGGTGAGGTTTAGGTTTAGGTTGAGGGTGAGGGTGAGGGTTAGGTTTAGGACTAGGCTTAGGTTTAGGGTTAGGCTTAGGGTGAGGGTGAGGGCGCGGGTCAGAGTTATGTTTAGGGTGAGGGTTAGGGTTATGGTTAGGGTTAGGGTGAGGGTGAGGGTGAGGGTGAGGGTTAGGGTGAGGGTCATGGTGACCGTGATTGTCAGGTTGAGAGTTAGGTTTAGGTTTAGGGTTATGGTTAGATTTAGGTTTAGGGTTAGGGTGAGGGCTAGGGTTAGGTTGAGGTCTAGGGTTAAGTTTAGGATTAGGGTGAGGTTTAGGTTTAGTGTGAGGGTTAGGGTTACGCTTTGTGTTAGGGTGAGTTTAAGAGTTAGTGTGAGGGTTAGGGTGAGAGTTAGGGTTAGGGATAGCCTGAGTGTTAGGGTGAGGGTAATGGTGAGGGTTTGGTTTAGGGTTAGGGTTAGTGTTAATGTTAGGTTGAGGGTTAGGATTATGGTTAATGTTATGGTGAGGGTTTGGGTTAAGGTGATGTTTAGGTTGAGGGTGAAGTTAGGTTGAGTGTTCGGGTTTGGGTTAGGGTGAGGGTTAGGCTGTGGGTGAAGGTTAGGGTTAGAGTGAGGGTTAGGTTGACGGTGAGGGTTAGGGTGAGTTTGAGGTTTAGGGTTAGTGTTAGGGTTAGGGTGACTTTTAGGTTTAAGCTTAGGTTAAAGTTAGGGTTAGCGTGAAATGTACGGTTATGTTTATTGTGAGGGTTAGGGTTAGTGTGAGGATTAGGGTTAGGGTTAGTGTTAGGGTTAGGGTTCGGGTTAGCTTTAGGGTTAGGGTTAGGATGAAGGTGAGGCTGAGGGTCACGGTTAGGGTTCGGGTGAGGGTAAGGGTAAGGGTAAAGGTAATGTGAGGATTAAGGTTAGGCTTAGGTTCAGGGTGAGGATTAGGGTGAGGGTTAGTGTTAGGGTTAGGCTGTGTGTTAGGGTTAGGGTAAGGTTAAAGTTAGCGTTAGGGTGACATGTACGGTTAGGTTTAGGGTGAGGGTTAGGGTTAGGGTGAGGATTAGGGTTAGGGTTAGGGTTAAGCTTAAGGGGAAGTTGAGGGATAGGGTTAAGGTGAGGGTAAGGGTTAGGGCGAGGTTTAGGTTGAGGTTGAAGGTTAATGTTAGCATTAGGGTTACGGTGAGGGGGAGGGTTAGGGTGAAGGTTAGGGTTAGGGTTAGCTATAGGGTGAGGATTAGGGTTAGGGTTAGGTTTAGGGTGAAGTTTAGGCTGAGGTGTAGTGTTAGGGTTAGCTTTAGTGTGAGGGTTATGGTTAGTGTTATGGTGAGGTTGAGAGTGAGGGTAAGGTTGAGGGTCAGCGTTAGGGTGAGGTTTAGCTTTAGGGTTAGCATTAGGTTTAGGGTGAGGATTAGGGTTAGGATTAGGGTTAGAGTGGGGGTGAGGGCTAGTGTTAGCATTAGGGTTAGGGGTAGGTTTAGTAATAGGGTGAGGGTGAGGTTGAGGGTGAGGTTTAGGGTTAGGTTTTGGATTAGGTTTAGGGTTAGGGTTAGGCTGAAGGTGGGGGTGAAGTTGAGGGTGAGGGTTAGAGTTAGGGTTAGTTTTACAGTGAGGGCAAGGTTGAGGGTGAGGATTAGGGTGAGGGTTAGGGTAAGGTTGAGGGTTTCGTTTAGGAAAGGCTTTGGGTTAGGTTTAGGGTGAGGATTAGGGTGAAGGTGAGGTTTAAGGTGAGGGTTAGGGTTATGTGAGGATTAAGGTTAGGGTTAGGGTGCGGGTTAGGGTTAGGGTGAGTGTTAGGGTGAGGGTGAGGGTGTAGGTGAGGGTTAGGGTTGGGGTGAGCGTTTCTGTGACGGTGAAGGTTGGGGTAAAGGTGAGGTTTAGGGTTAGGGTGAGGGTGAGGGTTAGGATTATGGTGAGGATATGGGTTAGGATGAGGTTTAATGTGAGGGTGAGGTTTAGGGATAGTGTTAGAGTTAGAGTGAGGGTTAGAGTTCAGGTTAGGCTTAGGGTGAGGAGGAGGGTTAGAGTTAGTGTTAGGGTTAGTGTTAGGGTGTGGGTAAGTTTTAGGGTGAGGGTTAGGTTTAGGGTGAGGTTTAGGGTTAAGTTGAGGTTTAGGGTGAGCTTTAGGGTGAGTCTTAGGTTTAAGTTTAGATTTAGGGTGAGGGTTAGGGTGAGGTTTAGTGTTAGTGTTAGGGTTACGGTGAGGTTGAGGGTTAGGGATAGCATTAGGGTTAGGGTTAGGGTTAGGATGAGGGTTACAGTTAGGGTAAGGGTGAGTGTGAGGGTTAGGGTTAGGATTAGGTTTAGTGTTAGATTTAGGCTGAGGGTGAGGTTTTTGGTGAGGGTGAGGTTTAGGTTTAGAGTGTGGGTTAGGTTTAGGATTAGGGTTAGGTTATGGGTTAGGGTTAGGATTAGGTTGAGGGTTGGGGTTAGGGTTAGGAAAAGGGTTTGGCAGACTTAGTGTTAGGGTTAGGTTGAGGGTTAGGGTTAGAGTGAGGGTCAGGATTAGGGTTAGGGTTAGGATTAGGGTGAGGGAAAGGTTTAGGGTCAGTGTTAGGGTCACTGTGAGGGTTAGGGTTAGGGTGAGGGTTAGGGTGAGCGTTAGGGTCATTGTTAGGTTTTGGTTTAGGGTTAGAGTGCAGGTTAAGATGAGGATTAGTTTTAGGGTTAGGGTTAGGGTTAGGGTGAGGGTAAGGGTTAGAGTGAGGGTTAGTGTGAGGGTGAGATTTAGGGATAGCATTAGGGTTTAGGTTAGAGTTAGGGGGAGGTTTAGGTTTACTGTTAGGGTTAGGGTATGAGTGAGGGTGAGGGTTATATTGAGAGTTAGGTTAGGGTTAGGATTAATGGTAGGGTGAGGGTTAGTTTTAGTGTGAGGGTTAGTTTTAGGGTTAGGGTTAGGGTTAGGTTGAGGGTAAGGGTTAGTGTGAAGGTTAGGGTGAGTGTGTGGGTTAGGGTTAGCGTTAAGGTTAGGGTGAGGATTAAGGTGAGGGTTAAGTTGAGGGTTAGTGCTAGTATGAGGTTGAGCGTTAGACTTAGTTTTAGGGTGAGGGTTAGGGTTAGGCTGAGGTTTAGGGTAAGTTTAGGGTGAGGTGAGGGTTCTGGTGTGCATGAGTTTTATGGTGTGGGTGACAGTTTGGGTAAAGGTGAGGGTTAAGGTGACGGTGAGGGTTAAGGTGAGGGTGAGACTTAGGGTTGCGGTGAGGATTAGGGTTACGGTTAGGGTTAGGGTTATGGTGAGGGTAACGGTTAGGATGAGGATTAGGGTGAGGGTGAGGTTTAAGGATAGCGTTAGAGTTAGAGTTAGGGTGAGGGTGAGGGTTAGGGTTCAGGTTAGGCTTAGAGTGAGGGTGAGGGTTAGAGTTTGGTTTAGGTTTAGGGTTAGGAAGAGGGTTTGGCTGCGTGTTAGGGTTAGGTTAAGGGTGAGGGATAGGGTTATTGTGAGGGTTAGGCTTAGTGTTAGGGTTAGGATTAGTGTGAGGGAAATGTTTAGGGTGAGGGTTAGGGTGACGGTGAGTGTTAGGAATAGGGTGAGGGTTAGGGTGAGCATTAGGGTGAGGGTTAGGGTTAGATTTAGGGTTAGGGTGAAGGTTTGGGTGAGGTTTAGTTATAAGATTAGGCTTAGGATTAGGGTGAGGGTAAGGGTTAAAGTGAGATTTAGGGTGAGTGAGTGTTAAGGATAGCATTAGGGTTAGGGTTAGGGTTAGGGTGAGGGTTAGGCTTACGGTTAGGGTGAGGGTGAGGGTGAGGGTTATGTTGAGAATTACAGTTATGGTGAAGGTTAAGGTGAGGGTTAGCGTTAGGGTTAGGGTTAGGGTAAGGGTTAGGGTTAGGGTGAGGGTGAGGGTGAGGGTTAGGGTGAGGGTGAGGGTTAGGGTGAGGATGAGTGTTAGGGTGAGTGTTAGGGTGAAGTTGAGGGTTAGGGTTATGAATAGGCTGAGGGCTAGAGTGAGGGGTAGGGTTAGTGTTAGGGTGATGGTTAGGGTTAATGTGAGGGTTAGGGTTAGGGATAGGGTAAGTGTGAGGATAAGGGTTAGTGTGAGGTTAGGGTGAGACTGAATGTTTGGGTTAGGGTCAGGGTTAAGGTTAGGGTTTGGGTTAAGGTTAGGCTGATAGTTAGGAAGAGGGTTTGGCTGAGGATTAGGGTTAGGGTTAGAATGAGGGATAGGATTAGTGTGAGGGTTAGGCTTAGGGTTAGGGTTAGGATTAGGGTGAGAGAAATGTTTAGTGTGAAGGTTACGGTGACGGTGAGTGTTAGGGTTAGGGTGAAGGTTAGGGTGTGTGTAAGGGTAAGGGTTAGGTTTAGGTTTACGGTTAAGATGAGGGTTAGGGTGAGGTTTAGTTTTAGGGTTAGGGTTAGGGTGAGGGTGAGGGTAAGGGTTCGGGTGAGATTTAAGTTGAGGGTGAGTGTTAAGGATAGCATTAGGGTTAGGGTTAGGGTTAGGGTGAGGGTTAGAGTTACATTTAGGTTTAAGGTGAGGGTGAGGGTGAGAGTTATGTTGAGAGTTACGGTTAGGGTTAGGGTTAGGGTGAGTGTTAGTTGTAGGGTTAGGGTTAGGGTTAGTGTGAGGGTGAGGGTTAGGGTTAGGTTTGGGGTGAGGGTTAGGTTTATCGTTAGGATTAGGTTGAGGGTGAGTGTTATGTTGAGGTGTAGGATTAGGGTTAGGGTTATGGTTAAGGTGAGGGTTAGGGTTAGGGTTAGGTTGAGGGTGAGGGTGAGGCTTAGGTTTAGGGTTAGGGTGAGTGTAACGGTTAATGTGAGGGTTAGAGTGATGCTGAGGGTAATTGTTAGGGTGAGGGCTAGTGTTAGGGTTAGTGTTAGGGTGAGGTTTAGGTTTAGGATGAGGTTGAGGGTGAGGGTTTGGTTTAGGATTAGGCTTAAGTTTAGGGTTAGGCTTAGGATGAAGGGGGGTTGAGGGTCAGAGTCAGGTTTAGGGTGATGATTAGGTTTATGGTTAGGGTTAGGTTGAGGGTGAGGGTGAGGGTTAGGGTGAGGGTGATGTTGAGGATGAGGGTGAGGGTGAAAATTAGGTTTGGGGTTAGGGTTATGTTTAGTTTTAGGTTTAGGGTTAGTGTGAGAGCTAGGGTCAGGCTGAGGTCTAGGGTTAAGGTTAGGAATAGGGTGAGGATTAAGGTTAGGGTGAGTGGTAGGCTGAGTGGTAGGGTTAGCGTTATTGTTAGGGTTAGGGTTAGGTTTAGTGTGAGGGTTAGGGTTAGGGTGAGGGTAAGTATTAGGGTTAGTTGTAGGGTGAGGATTAGGGTTAGGGTTAGGTTTAGGGTGAGGGTGAGGATGAGGCATAGAGTTAGGTTTAGGGTTAGTGTGAGGTTTAATGTGAGGGTTAGGTTTAGGGTGAGGGTAAGGGTTAGGGTTAGGGTGATGGTAAGGGTTAGAGTGAGGGTTAGAGTGATGGTGAAGGTTAGAAATAGCATTAGGGTTAGGGTTAGGGTTAGTGTTAGGGTGAGGGTTAGGGCTGCGGTTTGGGTTACGGTGAGGATTAAGATTAGGGTGAGTGTTTGGGTGAGGTGTAGGTTTAGTGTGAGAGTTATGTTTAGGGTTAGGGTTAGGGTGAGGGTAAGGATTAGGGTTAGGTATAGGGTGAGGGTTTGGGTTAGGTTTAGGATGAGGGTTAGGCTGAGGTATAGGGTTAGGGTTAAGGTTAGTGTGAGGTTAAGGGTGAGGGTTAGGTTTAGGGTGAGGGTGAGGGTTAGGGTTAGGGTGAGGGTAAGAGTTAGAGTGAGGGTTAGGGTGAGGGTGAGGGTTAGAAATAGCATTATGGTTAGGGTTAGGGTTAGGGTGAGTGTTAGGTTTGTGGTTAGGGTTAGGGTGAGGGTAAGGGTGAGGGTTATGTTGAGGGTTAGGTTTAGGGTTAGGAATACGGTTAAGGTGATGGTGAGGGTGAGGTTTAGGGTTAGGGTGAGGGTTAGGGTTAGGGTGAGTGTTAGAGTGACGGTGAGGATATGGATTAGGGTGAGGGCTAGGGTTAGGGTTAGGGTGAAATTGAGGGTGAGGATTAGGTTTAGGGTGAGGGTTAGGTTTGGGTTGAGGATTACGTTTAGTGTGACAGTGAGGGTAAGGGTGAGGTGAGTGCTAGGGTTAGACTTAGGGTTAGGCTGAGTTTTAAGTTTGGGTGAGGGTGAGGGTGAGGGTTAGGTTTAGGATTAAGCTTAGGTGTAGGTTTAGGCTTAGGGTGAGGGTGAGGGTGAGGGTCAGAGTTAGTTTTAGTGTGAGGGTTAGGGTTATGGTTAGGGTTAGGGTGAGGTTGAGGTTGAGGGTTAGGGTGAGGGTCATGGTTAGTGTGAGGGTGATGGTTAGGATTAGGGTGAGTGTTAGGGTTATGGTTGGGGTTAGGGTGAGGGTGAGTGTGAGGGTGAGTGTTAGGGTTAGGGTGAGGGTGAAAGTGAGGCTGAGGGTTAGAGTGAGGGTTAGGGATTGTTTGAGGGTTAGGGTTAGGGTTAGGGTTAAGGTTAGGGTGAGGGTTAGGGTTAGGGTTAGGGTTAGTATGAGGGTTAGGCTGAGGGTTAGGCTTAGCGTTTGGTTGAGGGTAATGTTTAGAGTGAGGGTAAGGGTTAGGTTTAGCATTAGTTTTAGGGTTAGGGTGAGGGTTATGGATAGAGTTAGGGTTAGCGTGAGGGTTTTGGTTAGGATTATGTTTAGAGTTAGGGTGAGGTTGAGGGTTAGGGTTTGAATTAGGGTTAGGGTTAGCGTTAGGCTGAGCTTGAGACTGAGGTTGAGGTTTAGGCTTAGGGTGAGGGTTAGGGTGGGGTTGAAGTATTGGTTTAAGTTGAGAGTAAGGGTTAGGGCGAAATTTAGGGTGAGGTTGAGGGTTAATGTTAGCATTAGATTTATGGTGAGGGTTAGGTTTAGTGTGAGGGGTAGTGTTCAGTTTAGGTATAGGGTAACGATTAGGGTAAGTGTTAGGGTTGCGGTGAGGGTTAGGCTGAGGGGTAGGGTTAGGGTTATGGCTAGGGTGAATGTCAGGGGAGGGTTAGGGTTAGGGTTAGTTTTAGGGATAGGTTGAGGTTGAGGTTGAGGGTAAGGTTTTAGGGTGAGGGTTAGGATGAGGTTGAGGTTTACTGTTAGCATTGGGGTTAGGTTTAGGGTAAGGTTTAGGGTTAGGGTTAGGGTTAGGTTGAGGGTGGGGGTGAGTTTGATGGTGAGGGTTACGGTGAGGGTTAGGGTGAGGGTGAGGTTTAGGGTTAGGGTGAGGGTAAGGTGACGGTGAGGGTTAGGGTGAAGGTGAGGGTTAGGCTTAGGGCTAGGGTGAGGAGTAGGGTTAGGGTTAGGGTGAGCATTAGGTTTAATGTGAGGGTTAGGGTTGGGGTTAGGGTTAGTGTGAGGATAAGGGTTAGGTGAGGGTTAGGGTGAGATTGATGGTTAGGGTTAGCGTTAGGGTTAGGTTGAGGGTTAGGGTGAGGGTTAAGGTGAGGGTTAAGGTTAGTATGAGGGTGACTGTTAGGGTTGCAGTAGGATTAGGGTTAGGGTTAGGGTTATGGTTATGGTTAGGGTAAGGGTTAGAATGAAGTTTAGGGTGAGAGTGAGGTTTAGGGACTGCGTTAGGGTTTGGGTGAGTGTTACAGTGAGGGTTAGGGTTCAGGTTATGGTTAGGTTGAGGGTGAGGGTTGGAGTTAGGGTTAGGGTAAGGATTAGGGTTAGGGTAAGTTTTAGGGTGAGGTTTAGGGTGAGGGTTAGGGGTAGGGTTAGGTTGAGGGTTAGGGTGGGCGTTAAGGAGAGTGTTAGGTTTAGGTTTAGATTTAGGGTGAGTGTTAGGGTGAGGTTTAGTGTTAGTGTTAGTGTGAGGGTTAGGGCGAGGGTTAGGGTGAGGGTAAGGGATAGAGTGAGGGTTAGGGTGACGGTTAGGGTTCTCATTAGGGTTAGGGTTAGGGTGAGGTTTAGGTTTAGAGTTAGGGTGAGGGTTAGGTTTAGTATGAGGGTTAGGGATATGGTTGGTGTTAAGGTGAAAGTCAGCATTAGGGTTAGGGTTAGAGTTAGGGTGAGGGGGAATGTGAGGGTTAGGGTTAGGATTATGTTTAGGGTTAGGTTTAGGCTGAGGGTGAGGATGTGGGTGATGGTGAGGTTTAGGGTTAGGGTGAGGGTCAGGTTTAGGGTTAGGGTTTGGGTTAAGCTGAAGGTGAGGGTGAGGGTGTAGGTGAGGGTTAGGGTGTCGGTGAGGTTAGGGTTAGGGTTAGGGTGAAGGGTAGGGTGAAGTGTAGGGTTAGGGTTAGGGTGAGTGTTAGCCTTAATGTGCGCGTTAGGGTTAGGGTTAGGGTTACTGTGAGGATAAGGGTTAGTGTGAGGATTAGGGTGAGAGTGAGGGTTACGGTTAGCGTTAGGGTTAGTTTGAGGGATATGGTGAGCTTTCCGGTGAGGGTTAGGTTTAGGTTTAGGGTTAGGTTGAGGGTTAGGGTGAGGGTAAGAGTTAGAGTGAGGGTAAGGGTGAGGGTGAGGGTTAGGGATAGCATTAGGGTTAGGGTAACGTTTAGGGTGAGGGTTAGAGTTAGGTTGAGGGATAGGGATAGGGTTGGGGTTAGGGTGAGGGTCAGGGTTAGGGTTACGGTTAGAGTTATGGGGAGGGTGAGTGTGAGGGTGAGTGTGAGGTTTAGGGTTATTGGGAGAATTAGGTTTAAGGTTAGGGTTAGGTTGAATGTTAAGTTTAGGTTTAGGAAGAGGGTTTGATGGAGGGTTAGGGTTAGGTTTATGGTGAGGGATAGGGTTAGTGTGAGGGTTAGTCTTAGGGTAAGGGTTAGGATTAGAGTGAGGGAAAGTTTTAGGTTGAGGGTTAGGGTGACGGTGAGTGTTAGGGTTAGGGTGAGCTTTAGGGTGAGTGTTTGGGTTAGGTTTAGACTTAAGGTGAGGTTTAGGTTGAGGTTTAGTTTTAGGGTTAGTGTTAGGGTTAGGGTGAGGTAAGGGTTAGAGTGAGATTTAGGGTGAGGTTGAGTGTTAAGGATATCATTAGGGTTAGGGTTAGGGTTAGGTTGAGGGTTACGGTTACCATTAGGATTAGGGTGAGGGTGAGGGTTATGTTGATGTGTGGGGGTATGGTTAGGTTTAGGGTTAGGGTGAGGTTTAGGGTTAGGTTGAGGGTGATTGTGAGGCTTAGGCTTAGGGTTAGGGTGAGGATAGGTGTTAGGTTGAGGGTTAGAGTGACTGTGAGGGTAAGGGTTAGGGTGAGATCTAGGTTTAGGGTTAGTGTTAGGGTGAGGTTTAGGTTTAGGTTGATGGTGAGGGTGAGGGTTAGGTTTAGGACTAGGCTTAGGTTTAGGGTTAAGCTTAGGGTGAGGGTGAGGGTGAGGGTCAGAGTTATGTTTAGTGTGAGGGTTAGGTTTATGGTTAGGGTGAGGGTGAGGGTGAGGGTGAGGGTTAGGGTGAGGTTGATGGTGAGCGTGAGGGTGAGGGTGAGAGTTAGGTTTAGGTTTAGGCTTATGGTTAGTTTTAGAGTTAGGGTTAGGGTGAGTGCTAGGGTGAGGTTGAGGTCTAGGGTTAGGTTTAGGATTAGGTTTAGGGTTAGTTTTAGGCTGAATTTGGGGGTGAGGTTGAGTATGAGGGTTAGGGTTATGGTTAGTTTTAGGGTGAGAGTGAGGGTTAGGGTGAGGGTCAGACTGAGGGTGAGGGTTTCGGTTAGGAAAGGCTTAGGGTCAGGTTTAGGGTGAGGATTAGCGTGATGCTGAGGTTTAAGTTGAGGGTTAGGGTGAGCATTAGTTTTAGGGTTATGTTTTGGGTGAGGGTGAGTGTTAGGTTGAGGGTGAGGCTGAGGGTGAGAGTGATGGTGAGGGTGAGGGTTAGTGTGAGGATTAGGGTTAGGTGTAGGTTGAGGGATAGGGTGAGACTGAGGGTTAGGGTGAGCTTTAGGGTTAGGGTGAGGGTTAGGGTGAGGGATAGTGTGAGGGTTAATGTGAGGGTAGGCATAGTATGAGGGTCAGGGTTAGAGTTAGTTTTAGGGTGAGGGTTAGGGTTAGGGTGAGGTTTAGGGTAGGGTTAGGTTGAGGGTGTGGGTTCGGGTTATGGTGAGTTTTAGGGTGTGGGTGGCTGTTAGGTTTAGAGAGAGTGTTAAGGTGATGGTGAGGGTTAGGGTGAGGGTGAGTGTTAGGGTTTTGGTGAGGATTAGGTTTAGGGTTAGGTTTAGGTTTATGGTGACAGTAAGGGTTATGATGAGGTTTAGGATGAGGGTGAGGTTTACGGATATGGTTAGAGTTAGGGTGAGGGTTAGAGTTCAGGTTAGGCTTACGGTTAGCATGAGGGTAAGGGATATTGTGAGGGTGAGCGTGAGGGTGAGGGTTAGGTTTATGATTAGTGTTAGGGTGCGGGTGAGGGTGAGGTTTAGGGTGAAGGTGATGGTGAGGTTGAGGGTGAGGGTGAGGGTTAGGGTTTGGGTGAGGTTTAGGGTTAGGGTTAAGGTTAGGGTGAGGGTTAGGGTTAAGGTTAGGGTTAAGATGAGGCTTAGGCTGAGGGTTAGGCTTAGGGTTAGTGTGAGTGTAAGGGTTAGGGTGAGGGTGAGGGTTAGGTTTATGATTAGGGTTAGGGTTAGGGTGAAGATTAGGCATAGGGTTAGGTTTAGGGTTAGGGTGAGAGTTTTGATTAGGGTTAGGATTAGAATTAGTGTGAGGGTGAGTGTTAGGGTTTGAGTAAGTGTTAGTTTTAGGGTTAGGCTAAGGTTTAGGTTGAAGCTGAAGGTGAGGGTTAGGGTGAGGATGAGGGATATGGTTAGGGTTAGGGTTAAGGTTAGGATTAGGATTAGGGTTAGGGTTACGTGTAGGATGTGGTTTAGGCTGACGGCTAGGGTTAGGGTTCAGGGGAAGTAAGGGTTAGGGTGAGGGTTAAGGTGAGGGTGAGGATTAGGTTTAGCCTTAGTGTTAGGGTGAGTGTAAGGGTTAGTGTGAGGTTTAGGGTTAGGGTGAGGTGTGGGTAAGTGTTAGGGTGAGGGCTAGGGTTAGGTTTAGGGTTAGTGAGAGGTTTAGGTTTAGGGTTGGGGTGAGTGTGATGGTTAGGTTTAGGATTAGGCTTAGGTGTAGTGTTAGGCTTAGGGTGAGGGTGAGGGTGAGGGTCAGAGTTAGATTTAGGGTGAGGGTTAGGCTTATGGTTAGGGTTAGTGTGAGGGTGAGGTTGAAGTTTAGGGTGAGGGTAATGGTGAGGGTGAGGGTGAGGGTTAGGTTTAGTGTGAGGGTTAGGGTGTAGGTAAGGTTTAGGTTTAGGGTGAGGAATAGGGTGACGGTGAGGGTTAGGGTGAAGTTGAGGGTTAGGGTTATTTTTAGGGTGAGTGTTAGGGTGAGGCTTAGTGTGAGGAATAGTGTTAGGTTTAGGGTTATGTAGAGGGTAAGGGTTAGGGTGAGGTTTAGGGTGAGAGTGAGGGTTATGGTTAGCGTTAGAGTAAGTGTGAGGTTTAAGGTGAGTGTTAGGTTTAGGGTGAGGGTGAGGGTTGGGATTAGGGTGAGGGTTGAGTTTAGGGTGAGGGTCAGGGTTAGTGTGTGTTAGAGTTAGGGTGATGGTGAGGGTTAGAGTTAAGATTAGGGTTAGGGTTAGGGTTAGGCTGAGAGTTGGAGTAAGGGTTAGAGTTATGGTGAGGGTAAGGTTTAGGGTGAGGGTTAGGGTGAGGGAGAGGGTGAGGACTAGGGTTAGGTTGAGGGTTAGGCTGAGCATTACGGTGAGGATTAGGTTTATGTTTAGGGTTAGGGTGAGGGATAGAGTCAGGTTTAGTGTTAGGGTTAGGGTTACTGTGTGGTTTAGGGTGAGGGTAAGGGTTAGAGTAATGGTTAAGTTGAGGGTGAGGGTGAGGGTGAGGGTGATGGTGAGGGTTAGGGTCAAGGTGAGGTTTAGGGTTAGGGTTAGGCTGAGGGTTAGGGTTAGGCTTATGGTGAGGGGTAGGGTGAGGGTAGGTTTAGGGTTAGCGTGAGTGTTAGGGTTAATGTGAGTGTTTGTGTTAGGGTTCGGGTTAGTGTGAGGATAAGGGTTAAGGTGAGGTTTAGGTTCAGAGCGAGGGTTAGGGTTAGCGTTAGGTTTAGGGTGAGGGTTATGGTGAGGGTTTAGGTCAGTTTTAGTTTTAGTATGATGGTGAGGGTTAGAGTTAGGTTTAGGGTGAGGGTTATGGTGAGGGTGAGGGTTCGAGTGAGGATGAGTTTTAGGTTGGGCGTGATGGTTATGGTTAGGGTGAGGGTTAAGGTGACGGTGAGGGTTAAGTTGAGGGTGAGGGTTAGGATTACTCTAAGGATTAGGGTTAGGGTTAGGGTTAGGGTTATGGTGAGGTTATGGGTTAGAATGAGGTTTAGGGTGAGGGTGAGGTTTAGGGATAGCGTTAGAGTTAGGGTGAGGGTTAGTGTGAGTATTAGGATTCGGGTTATGCTTAGGGTGTCTGCGAGAGTTACAGTTAGGTTTAGGGTTAGGGTTAGTCTGAGGGTAAAGTTTAGGGTGAGAGTTAGGATTAGCGTGAGGGTTAGGGTTAGGTTGAGGGTTAGGGTGAGGATTAGGTTTAGGGTTAGGTTGAAGTTGAGGGTTAGGGTTAGGTTGAGGGTTAGGGTGAGTCTTAGAGTGAGGGTTAGTTTTAGGTTTAGGGTTAGGGTGAGGGTTAGGGTTAGTGTGAGGGAGAGGGTTAGGGATATCATTGGATTAGGATTGGATTAGGATAGTTAGGATTAGGCTTAGGGGTAGGTTTAGGCTTAGGGTGAGTCTGAGGGTGAGGGTTAGTGTGACAGTTGGTGTGAGGGTGAGGGTTTCCTTTAGGAAAGGCTTAGGGTTAGGGTTAGGGTGAGGATTATGGTGAAGGTGAGGTTTCAGGTGAGGTTTAGGGTTAGGGTGAGGATTAGGGTAAGGTTTAGTGTGAGGGTTAGGGTGAGGGTTAAGGTGAGGGTTAGGGTTAGTATGAGGATGAGGGTTAGAGTTAGGTTTAGGGTGAGTTTTAGAGTAAGGTTATGGTGAGGGTGAGCTTAAGGGTGAGGGTGAGTTTTAGGGTGTGGGTGATGGTTAGGGTTAGGTTGAGGCTTAAGGTGAAAGTGAGGGTTAGGGTGAGGGTGAGTGTTAGGGTTGTGGTGAGGATTAGGGTTAGGGTTAGGGTTAGGGTTATGATGAGGGCAAGGGTTAGAATGAGGTTGAGGGTGTGGGTGAGATTTAGGGACAGCGTTAGAGTTAGAATGAGGGTTGGGGTGAGGTTTAGGGTTCAGGTTTCGCTTAGGGTGAGTTTGAGGGTTAGAGTTAGGGTTAGGATTAGCGTTATGGTTAGGGTAAGTTTTTGGTTGAGGGTTAGGGTGAGTGTGACTGTTAGGGTTAGGTTTAGTGTTAGTGATAGGGTTCTGGTTTGGGTGAGGGTAAGGGTTACAGTGAGGGTTAGGGTGAGGATGAGGGTTAGGGATAGCATTAGGGTTAGGGTTTGGGTGAGGGTGAGGGTTAGGGTTAGGCTTAGGGTAAGGGTCAAGGTTAGGTTGAGGGTTAGGGATAGGGTTGGGGTTAGTGTGAATGTCAGCTTTAGGGTTAGGCATAGAGTTAGGGTGAGGGTGAGTGTGAGCTTTAGGTTTAGGATTAGAATTAGGGTTAGGTTTAGGCTGAGGGTGAGGTTGAGTGAGAGGGTGAGGTTTTGGGTTAGGTGAGGGTTAGGTTTAGGGTTAGGGTTAGGTTGAGTGTTAGGTTTAGGGTTAAGGTGAGGTTAGGGTTAGTATGTGTGTGAGGTTTAGAGTCAGAATTGCGGTGAGGGTTAAGGTTAGGATGAGGTTTAGGGTAAGGTTAGGGTGAGTGTGAGGGTTCGGGTGAGGGTGAGTTTTAGGGTGTGGGTGTTGGTTAGGGTATGGGTGACGGTTAAGGTGACGGTGAGGGTTAGGGTTAGTGTGAGGGTTAGGGTTGCGGTGAGGATTAGGGTTAGGTTTAGGGTTAGTTTTACGGAGAGAGTAAGGGTTAGGAATAGCTTTAGGGTGAGGGTGAGGTTTAGGGATAGCATTAGAGTTAGGGTGAGGTTTAGGGTGAGGGTTAGCGTGAGGGTTAGGTTTCAGGTTAGGCTTAGGTTGAGGGTGAGGGTTGGAGTTAGGATTAGGATAAAGGTTAAGGTAAGGGTAAGGTTTAGGGTGACGGTTAGGGTGAGTGTAAGGGTTAGGGTTAGTTTGAGGGTTAGGTTGAGAGTTAGGGTGAGGGTTAGTTTTAGGTTTAGGTTTAGGGTGAGGGTTAGGGTGAGAGTAAGGTTTAGAGTGAGGGTTAGTGTGAGGGAGAGGGTTAGGGATAGCATTGGGGTTAGGTTTACGGTTAGGATGAGGGTTAGGGTTAGGGTGAGGGTTAATGTTAGGTTGAGCGTTAGGAACAGGTTAGGGGTTAGGGTGAGGGTCAGAGTTAGGGTTAGGGTTAGAGTTAGGGTGAGGGTGAGTGTGAGGTTTAGGGATAGCATTAGAGTTAGGGTGAGGTTTAGGGTGAGGGTGAGCGTGAGAGTTAGGTTTCATGTTAGGCTTAGGGTGAGGGTGAGGGTTGGAGTTAGGATTAGGGTAAAGGTTAAGGTAAGGGTTAGGGTTAGGGTTAGGGTTAGGGTTAGGCTGAGGGTGAGTGTGAGGGTGAGGGTGAGGTTTAGGGTGAGGGTGAGGGTTAGGTTTAGGGTTAGGGTTAGGGTTCGGCTGAGGGTGATGGTGAGGGTGTAGGTGTGGGTTAGGATGAAGGTGAGGGTTAGAGTTAGGGTTAGGGTGAGATTTAGGGTTAGGTTTAGAGTGAGGGGTAGGGTGAGGTGTAGGCTTAAGGTTTGGGTGAGGGTTAGGGTTCATGTGAGTGTTAGGGATAGTGTTAGGGTTAGACTTAGGATAAGGTTTAGGGTGAGGGTTAGGGTGAGAGTGAGCGTTAGTGTTAGTGTTAGTGTTAGTGTTAGCGGGAGGGTTACTGTGAGGGTTTAGGTGAGCGTTAGGGTTAGTATGAGGGTGAGGGTTAGAGTTAGGTTTAGGGTGAGGGTTAGTGTTAGGGTGAGGTTTAGGGTAATGTTAGGGTGCCTGGGAGGCTTTAGGTGAAGGTGAGTTATAGGGTGTAGGTGACGGTTAGGGTTAGGGTGAGGGTTAAGGTGATGGTGAGGGTTAGGGTGAGGGTAAGGGTTAGGGTTGCAGTGAGGAATAGGATTAGGGTTAGGGTTATGGTTATGGTGATGGTATGGGTTAGGATGAGGTTTAGGGTGAGGGTGAGGTTTAGAGATAGCGTTAGATTTAGGGTAAGGGTGAGGGTTAGGTTTAAGGTTACGTTGACGGTTTGGTTTAGGGTGAGGGTTAGAGTGACGGGGAGGGTAAGGGTTAGGGTGAGGCCTAGGGTTAGGGTTAGGGTGAGGTTTAGTTTTACTGTGAGGGTGAGGTTGAGGGTTAGGTTTAGGTTTAGGCTTAGGTTTAGGGTTAGACGTAGGGTTAACGTGAGGGTGAGTGTCAGAGTTAGTTTTAGGGTGAGGGTTAGGGTTATGGTTAGGTTTAGGTTGAGGTTGAGGGTGAGGGTTATGGTGAGGTTGATGGTGAGCATGAGGGTGAGGGTGAGTGTTATGGTTAGGGTTAGTTTTATGGTTAGTGTTAGGTTTAGAGTTAGGGTGAGGGCTAGAATGAGGCTGAGGGCTAGGGTTAAGTTTAGGATTACGGTGAGGTTTATTGTTATGGTGAGTGTAAGTGTGAGGGTCAGGGTTAGCGTTCTTGTTAGGGTGATGGTTAGGTTTAGTGTGAGGGTTAGGGTTAGGGTTAGGGTTAGGGTGAGGCTAAGGGTTAGGGTAAGGGTTAGGGTTAGGGTTAGGGATAGAGTGAGGATTAGGGTAAGGGTTAGGTTTAGGGTGAGGGTTATGCTGAGGGTTACGGTTAGGGTTAGGGTTAGAGTTATGGTTAGGGTGTGGTTGAGAGTGAGCTTAAGGGTTAGGGTGAGGGTTAGGTTGAGGTTGAGGTTTAGCGTTAGTATTAGAGTTAGGGTGAGGGTTAGGGTTAGGATTAGGGTTTGGGTGTGGGTGAGGGCTAGTTTTAGCATTAGAGTTAGGGTTAGGGTTATGGTTAAGTGAGTGTGAGGGTGAGGGTTATGGATAGGGTTAGGATTAGGTTTAGGGTTAGGGTTACGCTGAAGTTGGGGGTGAGGTTGAGGTTGAGGATTAGGGTTAGGGTTAGTTTTAGGATGAGGGCTAGGGTGAGGGTTAAGGTTAAGGTGAGGTTTAGGGTGAGGGTGAGGGTTTAGGTTAGGAAAGGCTTAGGGATAGGGTTAGGGTGTGGATGAGGGTGAGAGTGAGGTGAAGTTGAGGGTTAGGGTTATTTGAGGATTAAGGTTAGGGTTAGAGTGAGGGTTAGGTTGAGGGTGAGTGTGAGGGTGTACTTGAGATTCAAGGTTGGGGTGAGGGTTAGGGTGACAGTGAGAGTTAGTTTGAAAGAGAGGTTTAGGGTTAGGGTTAGAGTGAGGGTTAGGGTTAGGGTTAGGTTGAGGGGTAATGTGAGGGGTAGGTTTAGCGTTAGGGTGAGGGTTAGGGTTTATTTGAGGGTTAGGGTTACGGTTATGGTTAGTGTGAGGATAGGGTTAGGGTGAGACTGAGGGTTAGGGTTAGCCTTAGATTTAGGGTGAGGGTTAAGGTGAGGGTTAAGGTGAGGGTTAGGGTTAGTATGAAGTTGATGGATAGAGTTAGGTTTAGGGTGAGGTTTATCGTTAGGGTGAGGTTTAGGGTAGGGCTAGGGTGAGGGTGAGGGTTCAGGTGAGGGTGAGTTTTAGGGTATGGGTGGCGATTTTGTTTAGAGTGATGGTTAATGTGATGGTAAGGGTTAGGGTGAGGGTGAGGGTTAGTGTTATGTTTAGGGTTAGGGTTATGATGAGGGTAAGGGTTAGGATGAGGATAAGGGTTAGGATGGGTGAGGGTGAGTTTTAGGGATAGCGTAAGAGTTAGGGTGAGGGTAAGGGTGAGGGTTAGGGTTCACGTTAGGCTTAGGGTGAGGGTGAGGGTTAGAGTTAGGTTTACTGTTATTGTTAGGGTGAGGGTAAGGTTTAGGGTAAGGGTTAGGCTGAGGGTGACGGTTAGGTTTAGGTCGAGGGTTAGAGTGAGCGTTACAGTGAGGGCTAGTTTTAGGTTAAGTTTAGGTCCAGGATTAGGGTGAGGTTTAGTGTTAGGGTTAGGGTGAGGGTTAGGATGAACTTAAGGGTTAGAATGAGGGTTAGGGTGAGAGTGAGGGTTAGAGATAGCATTAGGTTTAGGTTTAGGGTTAATGTGAGAGTTAGGGTTAGGTTTAGGGTTAGGTTGAGGGTGAGGCTGAGGGTTAGGTTTAGGGTTAGGGTTAGGTTGAGGGTTAGGGTTAAGGTGACGGTGAAGGTAAGGGTTAGGGTGAGGGCTAGGGTTATGGTTAGGGTTAGGGTGAGGTTTAGGTTTAGAGTGAGGGTGAGGGTGAGGTTTAGGTTTAGGATTAGGCTTAGGTATAGGGTTAGGCTTGGGGTGATGGTGAGGGTGAGGGTCAGTGTTAGGTTTAGGGTGAGATTTAGGGTTATGGTTAGGGTGAGGGTGATGATGAGGTTGAGGGTGAGGGTGAGGGTTAGGGTTTGGGTGAGGTTTAGGGTTAGGGTTAAGGTTAGGGTGAGGTTTATGTTTATGGTTAGGCTTAGGGATAGGGTGAGGGTAAGATTAGGTTGAGGGTGAGGATTAGGTTTAGGATTAGGGTTAGGGTTAAGGTTAGGGTGAGGGTGAGGTTTATGGTTAGTGTTAGGGTGAGGGTTAGGGTTAGGGTGATGTTTAGGTTGAGGGTGACGTTTAGGGTGAGTTTTCATTTTCGGTTTAGGGTGTGGGTGAGGGTTAGGTTTAGAGTGAGGGTTAGGGTGACGGTGAGGGTTAGGGTGAGTTTGAGCTTTAGGGTTAGGATTAGGGTTAGTGTGAGGATTATAGGGTTAGGTTTAGGGTTAGTGTGAGTGTAAGGGTTAGGAAGAGAGTTAGGGTAAGTTTGACTGTTAGGGTTAGCATTAGTGTTAGGGTGAAGTTTAGGGTGAGGAATAGGGTTAGGATTAGGGTTAGTGTTAGGGTGAGGGTTAGGGTTAGTGTGAGGGTTAGGGTTAGGGTTAGGGTAAGGTTGAGGGTGAGGGTGAGGCTGAGGGTTACGGTTAGGTTTAGGTTTAGGTTGAGAGAGATGGTTAGGTTTAGGGTTACGGTTAGGGTTAGGGTTAGGCTAAGGATTAGTGTGAGGGTGAGGGTGAGGTTTATGGTTAGGGTGAGGATTAGTGTTAGGGTTAGGATTAGGGTGAGGATGAGTGTGAGTGTTAGGTTTAGGGTGAGGGTGAACGTGAGGGTTAGGGTATGGGTATGGGTTAGGGTTAGTTTTAGGGTGAGGGTTAGGGTGACGGTGAGGGTTAGAGTGAGGGTGAGGGTTAGGGTTAGGGTTAGAATTAGGGTGAGGGTTAGTGTTAGGGATAGGATTATTGGGATGGTTAAGGTGAGGTTTAGGGTTATGTTTAGGTTTAGGGTTAGTATGAGGATTAGGGTTAGAGTCAGGGTTAGGTTTAGGGTTAGGATTAGGGTGAAGGTGAGGGTGAGGTTTAGTCTTTGGGTTAGGTTAAGAGTTAAGTTTAGGGTGAGGGTTAGGGAGAGGTTGAGGGTGAGGGTAAGGGTTAGGATGAGGATGAGTTTGAGGGTGAGGGTTAGTCATTGCTTTAGGATTAGGGTTAGGGTTAGAGTTAGGTTTAGGGTAAGTGTAAGTTTTAGGCTGAGGGTTAGGCTGAGAGTGAGGGATAGGGTTAGCGTGAGTGTGAGGGTGAGGGTTAGGGTGAGTTTCAGGGTTATGGTTAGGGTGAGGGTGAGGGTTATGGTTAGGGTGAGGGTGAGTGTTAGGGATATGTTGATGTTTAGGGTAAGGGTGAGGGTTAGAGTAACGGTGAGGGTGAGGGTGAGTGTGAGGGTTAGGTTGTGCGTGAGTGTTTGATTTAGAGTGAGGGTTAGGGTGACGGTGATTGTTAGGGTAAGGGTGAGGGTTAGGGTTAGGTTTGGGGTGAGGTTTAGGGTAATGGGTACGGACAGAGTTAGGGTGAGGGTTAGGGTAGGGTTAGGGTTAGGTTTAGGGTTAGTGTTAGGATAAGGGTTAGGGTGAATGTTAGGGCTTTGTTGAAGGTCAGGGTTAGCCTTAGGGTTACGGTGAGGGTTAGGGTGAGGGTGAGGGTTAGCGTTAGGGTGAGCGTGAGTGTGAGGTTAAGGGTTAGGGTTAGGGTGAGTGTTAAGTTTAGGGTGAGGGTTAAGGTGAGGCTTATGGATAGGGTTAGGGTGAGGGTTACGGTTAGAGTTAGGGTGAGGGTTAGGATTAGGATGATGTTTAGGGTGAGGTTGAGGGTTAGGGTGAGGGTGAGGGTTAGTGTTAGATTTAGGGTTAGGGTTAGGGTGACGGTGATTGTGAGGGTTAGGTTTAGGATTAGGGTTAGGGTTTAGAGTTAGGGTGAGTGTTAGGGTGAGGGTGAGAGTGAGTGTTAGGTGATGGGTGATGGTTAGGGTTAGGGTGAGGATTAGGTTTAGTGTTAGGGTTTGGATTATGGTGAGGGTAAGGGTTAGGCTGAGGTTTAGGGTGAGGGTTATGGTTAGGGATAGCTTTAGAGTTAGGGTGAGGGTTAGGGTGAGGGTTAGGGTGAGGGTTAGGTTTCAGGTTAGGCTTACGGTGAGGTTGAGGGTTAGAGTCAGGGTTAAGGTGAGGGTTAGGTGTAGGGTTCGGGTTAGGGTGAGGGTGAAGGTGTGGTTTAGGGTAAGGTTTAGGGTTTGAGTTAGGTTGAGGCTGAGGGTAAGCATTAGGGTTAGGATTAGGATTAGGTTTAGGGTTAAGCTTAGGCTGAGGCTGAGACTGAGGATGAGGGTGAGGTTAGGGTTAGGGTGAGGGTTAGGGTTAGTGTTAGGTTTAGGGTGAGGGTAAGGGTGAGGTTTAGGGTTAGGGTGAGGGTTAGGATGCGGGTTAGGCTGAGGGTAAGGGTTAGGGTGAGTTTTAAGTTGAGGGTGAGGCTTAGGGTTAGGATGAGGGTAAGGGTTAGGGTGAGGGTTAGGGTGAGGGTTAGGGTTAGGGTTAGCATTAGTGTTAGGGTGAGGGTGAGAGTTAGGGTGAGGGATAGGGTTAGGGTTAGGGATAGGTTGAGGGTTAGGGTTAGTGTGAGTGTTAGGGTTAGTGTGAGGTGTGAGGATAAGAGTTTGTGTGAGGGTTAGGATTAGGGTTAGAGTGAGGGTTAGGGTTAGGGTGATGTTTAGGGTGTGGGTGATTGTAAGGTTGAGGGTGATGGTGAGGGTGAGGTTTAGGGTAAGGATGAGAGTGAGGGCGAGGGTTACGGTTATTCTTAGGGTTAGGGGTAGGGTTAGAGTGACGGTTAGGGTTAGGGTGATGTTTAGGGTGAGGGTGAGAGTTAGGTTGAGGGTTACGGTTAGGGTTAGGTTTAGGTGAGGTTTAGGGTTAGAGTTAGGGTGAGTGTTAGGGTGAGGGTGATGTTTATGGTGAGGGTGAGGTTTAGGGTGAGGTTTAGGTTTCGGGTGATGGTGAGGTTCAGGGTTAGGTTTAGGGTGAGGTTTAGGGTGAGTGTTCGGGTGAGGGGTAGACTGAGGGGTAGGGGTAGGGTTCGGTTGAGCTTTAGGTTTAGTGTGAAGGTTAGGGTAAGGGACAGGTGTAGGGTTAGTGTGATGATAAGTGTTAGGGTGAGGGTTAGTGTGATCGTGAGGGTTAGGGTTAGCTTTAGGGTTAGGGTGAGGGTTAGGGTTATGGTTAGGGTGAGGGTGAGGGTTAGGGTTAGGGTTAGGTTTAGGGTTAGGGTGATGGTGAGGGTTAGATTTAGGATTAGGGTTAGGGTTAGGGTTAGCATTAGTGTGAGGGTAAGGTTTAGGGTATGGTTTAGGGTGAGGGAAAGTGTTAGGGTGAGGGTTAGGGTTAGGGTGAGGGTTAGGGTTAGGGTGAGAGTCAGTGTTAGGGTTAGGGTGAGGGTGAGGGTTAGGTTTAGGGTCAGGGCTAGGGTGAGGGTGAGAGTTAGGTTGAGGGTGATGGTGAGGTTGAGGGTGAGGGTTTCAACAAGGTAAGGGTTATGGTTAGGGTTAGGATGAGGATTAGGTTCAGGCTGAGGCTTAGATTGAGGGTTAGGGTTCAGGTGAGTGTTAGGATTAGGGTAAGGGTTAGGGTTAAGGTGATGTTTAGGGTGAGGATAAGGGTTAGTGTGAAGGTGATGTTTCATGTGAGGGTGAGGTTTCAGGAGAGGGTGAGGGTTCGGGTGTGGGTTCGGGTTTGGGTTTGGGTGAGTGTTAGGGTGACGGTGAGGTTTAGTTTGAGGGTGAGGGTTAAGGTTAGGGTTAGGGTTATAGTGACGGTTAGGGTTAGTGTTAGGTTTAGGATGAGTATTAGTTTGAGGGGTAGGGTTAGGTTTAGGTTTAGGGTTAGGGTTAGTGTGAGGATAAGTGTTAGGGTGAGTTTTAAGGTGAGGGTGAGGGTTAGGGTTAGCGTTAGGGTTAGGGTGAGGGTTAGGGTAAGGGTGAGGTTTAGGGTGAGTGTGAGAGTGAGGGTGAGGGTTACAGTTAGGGTTAGGGTTAGGGTGAGGTTTCGGGTTAGAGTTAGGGTGAATATTAGGCTTAGGATGATGTTTATGGTGAGGGTGAGGTTTAGGGTGAGGTTTAGGTTTCGGGTGAGGGTGAGGTTTAGGGTTAGGTTTAGGGTGAGGGTTAGGGTGAGTGTTTGGGTGAGTGTTCGGGTGAGGGGTAGGTTTAGGGTTCAGGTGAGCATTAGGTTTAGTGTGAGGGTTAGGTTTAGGGCTAGGGGTAGGGTTAGTGTGATGATAAGTGTTAGGGTGAGGGTGAGTGTGATGGTGAGGGTTAGGGTTAGCGTTAAGGTTAGGGTGAAGTTTAGGTTGAGGGTTAGGGTTAGGCTTAGTGTGAGGGTTAGAGTTAAGGTTAGGGTTAGGGTGATGGTGAGGGTTAGATTTAGGATTAGGGTTAGTATTAGGCTTAGGGTGAGGGTGAGGGTGAGTGTGAGGTTTAGGATTAAGTTGAGGGTTAGGGTTAGGGTTAGCATTATTGTGAGGGTAAGGATTAGGGTAAGGTTTAGGGTGAGGGAAAGGTTTAGGGTGAGGCTTAGGTTGAGGTTGAGGGTTAGGGTGAGGGTGAGAGTGAGTGTTAGGATTAGGGTTAGGGTGAAGTTTAGGTTTAGGACCAAGGCTAGGGTGATGGTGAGAGTTAGGCTGAGGGTGATGGCAATGTTGAGGCTGAGGGTTTCAGTAAGGTAAGGGTAAGGATTAGGGTTAGGATGTGGATTAGGTTGAGGGTGAGGCTTAGTTTGAGGGTTAGGGTTCAGGTGAGGGTTAGTATTAATGTAATGGTTAGGGTTAGGGTGATGTTTAGGGTGAGGGTCAGGTTTAGGGTGAAGGTGAGGTTTCTGGTGAAGGTTCGTGAGAGGGTGAAATTTAGGTGTTAGGTTTAGGGTTACAGTGAGGGTTGGGTTTAGTGTTAGGTGTAGGGTGAGCCTTAGTTTGAGGTGTAGGGTTAGGGTTAGGGTTAGTTTGAGGATAAGTGTTAGGGTGAGGTTTATGGTGAGGGTGAGGTTTAGGGTTAGCGTTAGTGTTAGGGTGAGGGTTAGGATTAGGTTGAGGGTTACTGTTAGGTTTACGGTGAGGGTTAGGTTTAGGGTGATGTTTAGGGTGAGGATGAGGGTTAGGTTGAGTGTTAGGGTGAGGGTTAGGCTGAGGGGTATGGTTAGGGTTAGGGTGAGCATTAGGTTTAGTGTGAGGGTTAGGGTTAGGGATAGGGGTAGGGTTATTTTGATGATAAGTGTTAGGGTGAGGGTTAGCGTGATGGTGAGGGCTAGGGTTAGCGTGAGGGTTAGGGTGAGTGTTAGGGTGAGGGTTAGGGTTAGGGTTAGGGTGAGGGTGAGGGTTAGGTTTAGGGTGATGGTGAGGGTTAGATTTAGGATTAGGGTTATGGTTAGGGTTAGGGTGAGGTTGAGGGTGAGGGTTAGCATTAGTGTGAGGGTAAGGGTTAGTTTAAGTTTTAGAGTGAGGGTAAGGGTTAGGGTTAGGCTTAGGGTAAGTGTGAGGGTTAGGGTGAGGGTGAGAGTGAGGGTTAGGGTTAGGGTTAGTGTGAGGGTTAGGGTTAGGGTCTGGGCTAGGTTGAGGGTGAGAGTTAGGCTGAGAGTGATGGCGAGGTTGAGGTTAAGGGTTTCATTTAGGTAAGGGTTAGGGTTAGGATTAGCATGAGGATTAGGTTGAGGGTGAGGCTTAATTTGAGTGTTAGGGTTCGGGTTCGGTTAGGGTTAGGGAAAGGGTTAGCGTTAGGGTGATGTTTGGGGTGAGGGTCAGGGTTAGAGTGAAGTTTAGGTATCGGGTAAGGCTGAGGGTTCGGAAGAGGGTGAGGGTTTGGGTGTGTGTGAGGGTTCGGGTTCGGGTGAGTGTTAGGTTGACGGTGAGTGTAAGGGTGAGTGTTAGTGTTAAGGTTAGGGTAAGGGTTACAGTGAGGGTTAGGGATAGTGTTGGGTTTAGGGTGAGTCTTAGTTTGATGGTTAGGGTTAGGGTTAGGGTTAGTTTAAGGATGTGTTAGGGTGAGGTTTAGGGTTAGCGTTAGTGTTAGGGTGAGTGTTAGGGTTAGGTTGAGGGTTACGGTTAGGGTTACGCTGAGGGTTAGGTTTATGGTGATGTTTAGGGTGAGGATGAGGGTTAGGGTTAGGGTTAGGGTTAGGGTTAGTGTGAGGATAAGTGTTAGGGTGAGGTTTATGGTGAGGTTGAGGGTTAGGATTAGAGTTAGGGTTATGGTGAGGGTTAGGGTGAGGGTTAGGGTTAGGGTGAGGGTTACGGATAGGGTTAGGTTGAGGGTTACGGTTAGGGTGAGGGTGAGGGTTAGGATTCGGGTGATGTTTAGGGTGAGGGTTAAGGTTTTTGTCAGTGTTAGTGTGAGGGTTAGTCTGAGGGGTAGGGTTAGGGATAGGGTGAGCATTAGGTTTATTGTGAAGGTTAGGGTTAGGGAGAGGGGTAGGGTTAATGTGATGATAACTGTTACGGTGAAGGTTAGTGTGATGGTGAGTGTTAGGGTTAGCCTTAGGTTTAGGGTGAGGGTTAGGGTGAGAGTTAGGTTTAGGGTTAGGGTGAGGGTGAGGGTGAAGGTTAGGGTTAGGGTTAGGGTGATGGTGAGGGTTAGATTTAGGATTAGGGTTAGGGTGAGGGTGAGGGTGAGGTTGAGGGTTATGTTGAGGGTTAGGATTACGGTGAGGATTAGGGTTAGGGTTAGCATTAGTGTGAAGGTAAGCGTTAAGGTAAGGGTTAGGGTGAGGGTAAGGGTTACTGTGAGGCTTTTAGGGTGAGGGTGAGGGTTAGGGTGAGGTTGAGGGTGAGGGTTACGGTTAGGGTTAGGGTGAGGGTTAGGTTTTGGGTCAGGGATAGGGTGAGTGTGAGAGTAAGGCTGAGTGTGATGGTGAGGTTGAGAGTGACAGTTTCAATTAGGTAAAGGTTAGGGTTAGGGTAATGATGAGGATTAGGTTGAGGGTGAGGCTTAGTTTTAGTGTTAGGGTTCGGGTGAGGGTTAGCGTTAGGGTAAGGGTTCGGGTTAGGGTGATGTTTAGCCTAATGGTCAGGGTGAGGGTGAAGGTGAGGTTTCGGGTGAGGTTGAGGGTTCGGGAGAATGTGAGGGTTAGGGTGTGTGTGAGGGTTCGGGTTCGGGTGAGTGTTAGGGTGATGGTGAGGGTTAGGTTGAGGGTGAGGTTTAAGGTTAGGTTTAGGGTTACAGTGAGGGTTAGTGTTGGTGTTAGGTTTAGGGTGGGCTTAGTTTGAGGGGTAGGGTTATCGTTAGGGTTAGGGTAAGGTTTAGTGTGAGGATAAGTGTTAGGGTGAGGTTTAGGGTGAGGGTGAGGGTTAGGGATAGCGTTAGGGTTAGGTTTAGGGTGAGGATTACGGTTAGGTTTAGGGTGAGGGTTAGGGTGAGGGTTAGGTTTAGGGTGAGGGTTATGGTTAGTGTTAGGGTGAGAGTTACGGTTAGGGTTAGGGTGAGGTTTAGGATTAGGGTGATGTTTAGGGTGAGGGTGAGGGTTAGGGTGAGGGTTAGGATTAGGTTTAGGTTTTGGGTTAGGTTGAGGGTGAGCGTGAGGGTTAGGTTTAGGATAAGGCTTAGGGTTAGAGTTAGGGTGAGTGTTAGGGTGAGGGTGAGGATGAGGGTGAGTGTTAGGGGATGGGTGAGGTTTAGGGATAGCGATAGAGTTATGTTGAGGGTTAGGGTGATGGTTAGGTTTCAGATTAGGTTTACGGTGAGGGTGAGGGTTAGAGTCAGGGTTAGGGTGGGAGTTACGGTTAGGGTTAGGGTGAGGGTTAAAGTTAGGGTTAGGGTGAGGGTTAGCATGTGGGTGAGGGTTAGGCTTAGGATGATGGTTAGGGAGAAGACGAGAGTAAGTGTGAGTGTGAAGTTTAGGGTTAGGGTTAGCGTTAGTGTGAGGGTCAGGGTTAGGATGATGGTAAGGTGAGAGTGAGGGTTAGGATTAGTGTTAGGTTTAGGATTAGGGTGAGGGTGAGGGTTAGGGTTAGGGTCAGGTTTAGGGTTAGGTTGAGAGTTAGGGTTAGGGTTAGTGTTAGGGTGCGGTTGAGGGTGAGGATGAGGTTTAGTGTTTGGATTAGGGTTACGTTTAGGGTGAGGGTGACTGTGAGGGTTGGGGTTAGGATTAGGGTGAGGCTTAGGTTTAGACTGAGGGTGATGGTGAGGGTGAGGGTGAGGTTGATTGTTAGGGTTAGGGTTAGTGTTAGGGTGAGAGCTAGGGTGGGGGTGAGAGTGAGGGTTTCTGTTAGGTAAATGTTAGGGATAGGGTGAGTATTACCGTGAGGGTTAGGGTTAGAATTAGTATGAGGGTGAGGCTTAGGTTTAGAGTTAGGGTTAGGGTGAGGGTTAGGTTCAGGGTGAGTGTTAGGGTTAGGGTGAGTGTTAGGGTTAGGGTGAGGGTTATGGTGAGGTTTAAGGTTAGCGTGAGGGTTAGGGTAAAGCGTAGTGTTACGGTTAGGGTGAGGGTTATGGTTAGAGTTAGGGTTAGGGTTAGGTTTAGGGTGACGGTAGGGTTATGGTTAGGGTGATGGTTAGGGTTAGTGTGCGGGTTAGGGTTAGGGTTAGGGTTAGGGTGAGGGTGAGGGTTAAGGTGAGGGTGAGGGTTATGGTTAGCATTTCGGTTATGGTGAGGGCTAGGGTTAAGGTTAGGGTTAGAGTAAGGGTTTGGTTGAGGGTTAGCTTTAGGGTTAGGGTGAGGCTTAGGGTTGTGGTGAGGGTTAGTGTTAGGGTTAGTGTTAGGGTGAGGTTGAGGGTGAGGCTGAGGTTTAGGGTGAGTGTCAGGGTGAGGGTGAGGGTTAGGGGTAGGGATAGATTTAGGGTTCGGATGAGGGTGAAGGTGAGCGTTTGGCTTAGGTTTAGGGTTATGGTTAGGGTGAGGCTGAGGGTTAGGATGAGGGTGAGGGTTAGGGTTAGTGTTAGAGTAAGAGAAAGTGTTAGGGTGAGGGTTAGGGTGAGAGTGAGTGTTAGGTTTAGCCTGAGTTTGAGGGTTAGGGCAAGAGTGTGTGTTAGGCTGAAGGTTAGGGTTAGGGTTAGTGTGAGGGTTAGGTTTAGTCTGAGGTTTAGGGTTAGGGTTAAGGTTAGGGTTAGGATGAGGGTAAGGGTTAGGGTTAGGGTTACGGTTAGGGTGAGGTTCAGCGATAGTGTGATATTTAGGGTTAGGGTTAGGTTAGGTTTCGGTAAAGGGTGAGGCGTAGGGTTTGGGTTAGGGTGAGGGTTAGGGTTAGTTTGAGGGTAAGGGTTAGCGTTGTGGTTAGGGTGAGGTAAGGGTTAGGGTGAGGTTTAGGGTTAGGGGTGAGGGTTAGGGTTAAGTTGAGGATAAGGTTTAGGTTGAGGGTTAGGTTGAGGGTTAGAGTTAGAGTTAGGTGAGGACTAGGGTGAGGGTGAGGGTTACAGTTTGGGTTACTGTTAGGGTTAGGGTTAGGGTGAGTATGAGGGTTAATGTTAGGGTTATGGTTAGGGTTAGGGTGAGGGTAAGGGTTTGGTTTAGGGTGAGGGTTAGGGTTAGGGTGTGTGTAAGGGTTAGGGTGATTTTTATTGTGAGGGTGTGTTTTAGGGTTAGCCTTTGGTTAGGGTGAGGGTTAGGGTTAGGTTTAGGGTTAGGGTGAGGGTGAAGATTGTTGTTAGGCTTAGGGTGAGTGTGAGGGTGAGGGTTAGGGTACAGGGAGGGTTAGAGTTATGGTGAGGGTTAGGGTTGGGTAAGGTTTAGGGTTAGGGTGAGGGTGAGGGTTAGGGTTAGGGTTACGGTTAAGATGAGTTTTAGGGTGAGGGGTAGGCTTATGTTTAGGGTGAGGGTTAGACTTAGTTTGAGTGTTAGTGTTAGGGTTAGCGATAGGGTGAGAATTAGGGTTAGGTTTAGGGTTAGGGTGAGGGTTAGTCTGAGGGCTAGGTTTAGGTTTAGGGTGAATTTTAGGTTTAGTCTGAGGGTTAGGGGTAGGGTTAAGGTTATGGTTAAGGTGAGAGTAAGTGTTAGGGTGATGATTAGGGTGAGGTTGAGGGTTAGGATTAGCATTTCGGTTAGGGTGAGTGTTAGGTTTAGGTTAGGGTTAGGGTAAGGTTGAGGGTAAGGGTTAGGGTTAGGGTTAGTGTGAGGCTTAGGGTTAGGGTGAGGGTTAGGGTGTGGGTTAGGTTTAGGGTGAGGGTTAGTGTGAGGGTTAGCGTTAGGGTTAGGGTTAGTATGAGTGTTAGGGTGAGGGGTAGGGTTACGTTTAGGTTGAAGGTTAGGGTTAGTTGGAGGGTTACGGTGAAGTTTAGGATTAGGATTAGGGTTAGGGTTAGGATTAGGATTAGTGTGAGTGTTAGTGTAAGCCTTAGGGTTAGGGTGAGGTTTAGGGTGTGTAAGGGTTAGGGTGAGGTTTAGGGTGAAGGTGAGGTTTCGGGTTAGAGTGAGAGTTAGGGTGAGGGTTAGGGTTAGGGTGAGAGTGAGGGTGAGGTTTAGGGTTCGGTGAGGTTTAGACTTAGCATGAGGGTTAGTGTTGGGTAAGGGTTAAAGTTAGGGTCATGGTGAGGGTGAGGTTTAGGTTTAGGATTAGTGTTAGGGTTAGTGTTAGAATTACGGTTAGGATTATGGTTAGACTGAGGATGAGGATGAGGTTGAGGGTGAGGGCTTGGGTTAAGGTGAGGGTTAGGTTTAGGGTTAGGGTTAGCGTGAGGGTTAGGATTAGGGTTAGTTTTAGGATGAATATTAGGGTGAGGGGTTGGGATACGCTTAGGGTGATGGTTAGGGTGAGGGTGAGGGTTAGGGTTAGGGTTAGGGTTGGGGTGAGTGTAAGTGTTAGTGTGAGGCTTATGGTGAGAGTGAGTGTTAGGGTTAGGGTTAGGGTGAGGGTTATGGTGAGGGTTAGGGTCAGGGTTAGGGTTAGGGTGAAGGTAAGTGTGAGGCTTAGGGTGAAGATAAGGGTAAGGGTGAGGGTTAGGTTGAGGGTGAGTGTTAGGTTTAGGTTTAGGCTTAGGGTGTGGTTTAGGGTCAGGGTGAGGGTTAGGGTTAGGGTGAGGCTTAGGGTTATGGTGAGGATTAGGTTTAGGGTGAGGTCTAGGGTGAGTTTGAGGGTTAAGTTTTGGGTTAGGTTTAGGTTTATCATTAGGGTGAGGGTGCGATTAAGTTTTAGGATTAGTGTTAGCTTTAGGGTTAGGCTTAGGGTGAGGGTGAGAGTGAGGGAGAGGTTTAGGGTGAGGGTTAGGGTGAGGGTTAGGGTTAGTGTGATGTTTAGGGTGAGGGTGAGTTTTAGGGTTAGGGTGAGTGTTCGGGTGGGGGGGGTTAGGGTGTGGGTGCCGGTTAGGTTTAGGGTGAGGGTTAGGTTGACATTGAGGATTAGGGTGAGGGTGAGGTTTAGGGTTAGGGTTAGGGTGATGTTTAGGGTGAGGGTGAGTCTTAGGGTTAGGGTGAGTGTTCGGGTGAGGGTGAGGGTTAGGGTGTGGGTGACAGTTAGGTTTAGGGTGAGGGTTAGTTTGACGTTGAGGGTTAGGGTTAGGGTTAGGGTTAGGGTTAGTGTGAGGATTATGGTTAGGTTTGGGGTTAGTTTTAGGGTGAGTGTAAGGGTTAGGGTGAGGATAGGGGTTAGGTTGAGGGTTAGGGTGAGCTTTAGAGTTAGGGTTGGGGTGAGGACTAAGGTGTGGGTGAGGGTTAAGGTTTGGGTTAGGGTTTGGTTTAGGGTTAGGGTGAGTGTGAGGGTTAGGGTTGAGGTTAGGGTTAGGGTGAAGGTAAGGTTTACGGTTAGGGTGAGTGTAAGGGTTAGGGTGAGGTTTATGGTGAGGCTGAGGGTTAGAGTTAGCATTTCAGTTAGGGCGAGGTTTAGGGTTAAGTTTAAGGTTTGGGTAAGGGTGAGGGTAAGGGTTAGGGTTAGGGTTAGTGTGAGGCTTAGGGTTAGGTTGAGGGTTAGTGTTAGGGTGTGGGTGAGATTGAGGCTGAGGTTTAGGGTGAGGGTGAGGTTGATTTTGAGGTTTATCGTTAGGGTTAGTTTTAGGGTTAGTGTGAGGGTGAGAGTGAGCTTTATGGTTAGGATTAGGGTTACATAAGGGTCAGGCTGCGGGTGAGGGTGAGGGTGAGGGTGAGGTTTAGGGTGAGTGTTAGAGTGAGAGTAAGTGTTAGGCTGAAGGTTAGGGTGAGATTGAGGTTTAGGGTTAGGCTGAGTGTTAGGGTGAGGGTTAGGCTGAGGGGTAGTATTAGGTTTAGGGTGAGGATTAGGTTTAGTCTGAGGGTTAGGTTTAGTGTGAGGGTAAGGGTTAAGGTGAGAGTTAGGGTTAGAGATAGGATGAGGGTGAGGTTTAGAGTTAGTGTGAGGATTAGGGTTTGGTTTAGGGTTAGGTTTAGTTGTATGGTGAGTGGTAGGGTTAGGGTTTGGGTGAGGGTTTGGGTGAAGTTTAGGGTTAGGGTTAGGGTTAGATTTAGAATTAGTGTGAGTGTTAGCATTAGCGTAAGGCTTAGGTTTACGGTGAGTGTAAGGGTTAGGGTGAGGTTTAGGGTGAAGGTGAGGTTTAGTATTAGCCTTATGGTTAGGGTGATGGTTAGGGTGAGGATTAGCGTTAATTTGAAGGTTAGGGTGAGGGTGAGGGTTAGGGTTAGGGTTAGGATTACGGTGGGGGGTGGGTGAGTTTAGGGCTTGGTGAGGGTTTGACTAAGCGTGAGGATTAGGGTTGGGTAAGGGTTAGAGTTAGGGTCAGGGTGAGGGTGAGGGTGAGGGTTATGTTTAGGATTAAGGTTAGGGTTAGGATTAGGGTTAGGGTTAGGTTTAGACTGAGGGTGAGGATGAGGGTGAGGATTTTAGTTAGGTGAGGCAAAGGGTTAGGTTTAGGGTTAGCGTGAGGGTTAGGGTTAGGGTTAGTTTTAGTATGAGTGTTAGGATAGGGGTAGGGTTACACATAGGGTGAGGGTTGGGGTGAGGGTGAGCGTTTGGGTTAGGGTTAGGTTTAGGGTGAGTGTAAGGGCTAGTGTGAGGGTTATTGTTAGGGTGATGGTTAGGGTTAGCTTCAGGGTGAGGGTTAGGATGAGTGTTAGGGTTAGGTTTAGGGTTAGGGTGAGGGTTAGGGTGAGGTATATGGTGAGGGTTAGGGTTAGGGTGAGGGTGAGGGTTAGGGTGAAGGTAAGGGAAAGGGTGAGGGTTAGGGTGTGGGTGAGTGTTAGTTTAAGGGTTAGGCTTAGGGTGTCGTTTAGGGTCAGGGTGAGGATTAGGGTGAGGGTGAGGGTTAGGTTTAGGGTGAGAGTTAGGGTGAGGGTTGGGGTTCCGTTTATGGTTAGGTTGAGTGTTAGGGTGAGTGGTAGGTTTATGTTTAGGGTGACGGTTAAATTTATTGTGAGTGTTAGGGTTAAGTTTAGGGTGAGGCTTAAGATTAGGGTGAGGGTTAGGGTTAGGGTGAGGGTGAGCGTGAGGCTGAGGGTTAGGGTGAGATTAAGAGTGAAGGTGAGGGTTAGGTTGAGAGTAAGGGTGAGGGTGAGGGTTAGGGATAGGGATAGGAGTAAGGTTGGGTTGAGGGTGCAGTTCAGCTTTAGTGTTAGGATGAGGTTAGGGTTAAGGTTAGGCTTAGGGTGAGGGTGAGGCTGACGGTTAGGTTTAGGGTTGGGGCTAGGGTGAGAGTAAGTGTTAGGGTGAGGGTTAGTGGGAGGGTGAGGGTTAGGGTTAGCCTGATTGTTAGGGTGAGGGTTAGGCTGAGGGTTAGGTTTAGGGTTAGTCTGAGGGTTAGATTTAGTCTGAGGGTTAGTGTTAGGTTAAGGTTAGGGTTAGGATGAGGGTAAGGATTAGGTTGTGGGTTAGGTTTAGGGTTAGGGTTAGGGTGAGGTTTAGAGTTAGTGTGAGGATTAGGGTTATGGTTAGGTTTTGGTTTAGGTTTAGGGTGAGGGGTATGGTTAGGTTGAGGTTTAGGATTAGTGTAAGAGTTCGGGTTAGAGTTGGGATAGGGTTAGGGTGAGGGTAATTTTAGGGTGAGGGTAAGTGTTTGGGTGAGGGTTAGGGTTAGGTTGAGGATAAGGGTTAGGTTGAGGGTTAGTGTGAGGGTTAGGGTTAGGGTTAGTGTGAGTGTGAGAGTTTGGGTTAGGGTTGGGGTTAGGGTTAAGGTGAAGGTAAGGTTTAGGGTTAGGTTTAGGGTTAGGGTGAGTGTAAGGGTTAGGTTGAGGTTTAGGGTGAGGGTGAGGGTTAGAGTTAGCCTTAGGGTTAGGATGAGGTTTAGGGTGAGGGTGAGGGTTAGGGTGAGGGTGAGGGTTAGGGTTAGGATTAGGGTGAGTGTGAGGGTGAGGGTTAGGGTTCGGTGAGGTTTAGAGTTAAGGTGAGGGTTAGGGTTGGGCAAGAGTTAGAGTTAGGTTGAGGGTGAGGGTGAAGTTTAGGTTTAGGATTAGGATTAGGGTTAGGATTTGTGTTAGGTTTAGGGTTAGCGTAAGTGTTAGGGTGAGGGTTAGGGTGAGGGTTAGGGTTAGAGTTAGCATTTCAGTTAGGGTGAGGGTTAGGGTTAAGTTTAGGGTTTGGGTAAGGGTGAGGATAAGGGTTAGGTTTAGGGTTAGTGTGAGGCTTAGCTTTAGATTGACGGCTAGGGTTAGGGTTAGCATGTGGGTGAGGGTGAGGCTGAGGGTTAGGGTGAGGGTGAGGATGAGTTTGAGGATTATTGTTAGGGTTAGGTTTAGGGTTAGTGTGAGGGTGAGTGTGAGCTTTAGGTTTATGATTAGGGTTACCTTAGGGTTAGGCTGAGGGTGAGGGTGAGGGTGAAGGTGAGGTTTAGGGTGAGGGTTAGGGTAAAAGTAATTGTTAGGCTGAGGGTTAGTGTTAGAGTGAGGGTTAGGGTTTGCCTGAGTGTTAGGGTGAGGGTTTTGATGAGGGGTAGGTTTAGGTTTAGGGTGAGAGTTAAGTTTAGTCTTAGAGTTAGGGTTAGGGTTAAGGTTAGGGTGAGGGTGAGGGTAAGGGTTAGGGTGAGAGTGATTGTTAGGGTTAGGGTGAGGTTTAGGTTTAGTGTGAGGATAAGGGTTAGGTTTAGGTGTAAGGTGAGGGTTAGGTTTAGGGTGATTCTTAGGGTGAGGGTGAGGTTTAGATTTAGGGTGAGTGTTTGGGTTAGGGTGAGGGTTAGGTTGTGGGTTAGGATGAGGGTGAGGGTTAGGGTTAGGGTTAGTGTTAGTGTGAGGGTTAGGGTGAGGGTGAGGTTTAAGGTTTGTGTTAGGTTTAGGGTTAGGATTAGGGTGATTGTGAAGGTTAGGTTTAGGGTTGGGGTTAGGTTTATTGTGAAGGTAAGGGTTAGGGCTAGGGTGAGTGTAAGTGTTAGGGTGAAATTTAGGGTTAGTGTGAGGTTTAGAGTTAGCCTTAGGGTTAGGGTGAGTGTTAGGGTTAGGTTTAGTGTTAAGGTGAGGGTGAGGGTTAGGGTTCGGTGAGGTTTAGAGTTAGTGTGAGGGTTAGAGTTGGGCAAGGGTTAGAATTAGGGTGAGGGTGAGGGTGAGGGTGAACGTTAGGTTTAGGAGTATGGTTAGGGTTAGGATTAGGTTAGGGTTAGGTTTAGACATAGTGAGGATGAGGGTGAGGGTGGGGGTTTGTGTTAGGGTGAGGGTTAGAGTTAGGGTGAGGGTTAGAGTGAGTGTTAGGGTTAGGGTTAGGGTTAAGGATAGGGTTAAGATGAGTGTTAGCGTGAGGGGTAGGGTTATGTTTAGGGTGAGGTTTAGGATTAGTGTGAGGGTTAGGTTTAGGGTTAGGGTTAGGGTGAGATTTAGGGTTAGGTTTAGTGTTAGGGTGAGTGTTAGGCTGAGGGGTAGGCTAAGCGATACGGTGAGGGTTAGGTTTAGTCTGAGGGTGATGGTTAGGGTTAAGGTTATGGTTAAGGTGAGGGTAAGTCTTAGGGTGAGGATTAGGGTAAGGATGAGTGTTAGTGTTAGCATTTCGGATAGCTTGAGGGTTAGGTTGAGGGTTAGGTTTAAGGTTAGGGTTAGGGTAAGGGTGAGGGTAAGGGTTAGGGTTAGGATTAGGTTTAAGGTTAGGTTTAGTGTAAGGGTGAGGGTAAGGGTTAGGTTTGGGGTTAGGGTTAGAGTAAGTGTTAGGCTGAGGGTTAGGGTAAGAGTGAGGTTTAAGGTTAGCCTGGGTATTAGGGTGAGGGTTAGGCAGAGGGATAGGGGTAGGTTTAGCGTGAGCGTTAGGTTTAGTCTGAGGGTTAGGGTTAAGATTAAGTTTAGAGTTCGGGTGAGGGTAAGGGTTAGGGTGAGTGTTAGGGTGAGGGTTAGGGTTAGGGTTAGGGTGAGGGTGAGTTTTAGGGTTATTGTGAGGATTAGGGTTACCTTTAGGGTTAGGTTTAGGTGTAGGGTGAGTTGTAGGGTTAGGGTTAGGGTGTGGGTTATGGTGAAGTTTAGTGTTCGGGTTAGGTTTGCGGTTAGGATTAGTGTGAGTGTAAGGGGTAGGTTTAGGTTTAGGGTTATGGTGAGTGTAAGGGTTAGGGTGAGGTTTAGGGTGAAGGTGACTTTTAGTGTTAGCCGTAGGGTTAGGGTGAGGGTTAGGTTTAGCTTTATGGTTAGGGTGAGGGTGAGGGTTAGGGTTGGGGTTAGGGTTAGGGTCAGAGTGAGGGTGAGGTTTAGGGTTCAGTGAGGTTTAGAGTTAGGGTGAGGGTTAAGGTTGGGTAAGTGTTAGAGTTAGGGTGAGGGTGAGGGTTAGGTTTAGGATTAAGGTTAGAATTAGGTTTAGGATTAGGGTTAGAGTTAGGGATAGACTGAGGGATAAAGTGAGGCTGTTGGTGAGAGTTTGGTTTAAAGTGAGGGTTAGGGTTAGGGTTAGGGTTAGCATGAGGTTTAGGGTTAGGTTAAGTTTAGGATGAGTGTTATGGTGAGGGGTAGGGTTCCGATTAGGGTGAGGTTTAGGATGAGCGTGAGGGTTAGGGTGAAGTTTAGGATTAGGGTAAGGTTTAGGCTTAGGATTAGTTTGAGTGTTAGGGTTAGGGTTAGGGTGAGTGTAAGTGTTTGGGTGAGGTTTAGGGTGAGGGTTAGGGTTAGGGTTAGCCTTCGGGTTATGGTGATGTTTAGGATGAGGGTAGTGTTAGGTTTAAGTTTAGGTTGAGGGTGAGGGTTAGGGTTAGGGTGAGTATGAGGGTGAGGGTTGGGGTTCGTTGAGGGTTAGAGTTAGGGTGAGGTTTAGGGTTGGGTAATGGTTAGAGTTAGGGTCAGAGTGAGGGTGAGGGTGAGGCTTCGGTTTAGGATTAGGGTTACGGTTAGTGTTAGGATTAGGGTTAGGTTTAGGGTTAGACTGAGGGTGAGGATGAGAGTTTGGGTTAGGGTGAGGGTTATGGTTATGGTTATTGTTAGCGTGAGGGTTAGGGTTAGGGTTAGAGTTAGGATGAGTGTTAGGGTGAGGGGTATGGTTACAATTCGGGTGAGGGTCAGGTATAGTGTGAGGGTTAGGGTTAGGTTTAGGGTGAAGGTAAGGTTTAGTTTAAGTTTTTGGGTGAGGGTGAGGGTTAGGGTTAGGGTTAGAGTGAGGGTTAGGGTGAAGGTTAAGGTTAGGTTTTGGGTTAGGGTGAGGTTTTGGGTAAGGGTTACGGTTAGGTTAAGGGTTAGGGTGAAGGTATGGGTAAGGGTGAGGATTTCTGTGAGGGTGTTAGGTTTATGGTTAGGGTTAGGGGGAGGGTTAGAGTCAGGGTAAGGTTTAGGGTTAGGATGAGGGTTAGGGTTAGGGTGAGGGTGAGGGTGAGGGTTAGGGTTAGCATTATGGTTAGGGTGCGGGTTAGGGTGAGGGTTAGGGTTAAGGTTAGGGTTAGGGTAAGTGTGAGGGTGAGGGTTAAGGTTAGTGTTATGGTGAGGGGGAGGGGGAGGCTGAGGGTTAGCGTGAGATTGAGGTTGAGGGTGAGGGTTAAGGATAGGGATAGGATTATTGTTAGGGTGAGGGTGAAGGTGAGCTTTAGGGTTAGGATTAGGGTTAGTGTAAGGGTTAGGCTTAGGGTTAGGGTGAGGGTGAGAGTTAGGGTTTGGTTAGGGTGAGAGTAAGTGTTAGGTTGATGGTTAGGGTGAGAGTGAGGGTTAGGGTTAGCCTGAATGTTAGGGTGAGGATTAGATTGAGGGTAAGAGTTAGGGTTAGTGTGAGGGTTAGGGTTATTCTGAGGGTTAGGGTTACATTAAGGTTAGGGTTAGGGTGAGGTTCAGTGTTAGGGTGACGGTTAGGTTTAGGGTTAGTGTTAGTGTGAGGTTTAGGGTTAGATTGAGAATTAGGGTTAGGGTTAGGTTTAGGGTTAGGGTGAGGGTAGAAGTAGGGTGAGAGTTAAGGTTAGTGTGAGTGTTAGGGTTAGGGTTGGGGTTAGGGAGAGGGTAAGGGTTAGGCTGAGGGTTAGGATTAGTGTGAGGGTTAGGGTTTGGGTGAGTATAAGGTTTAGTTTTAATTTTAGGGTGAGAGTTAGGATTATTGTGAGGGTTGTCGTTAGGATTTGCGTTTGGGTGAGGGTGAGGGTAAGTGTTAAGTTGAGGGTTAGGGTTAGGGTGAGGGTTAGGGTTTGGGTGAGGATAAGGGTTAGGTTGAACGTTAGGGTGAGGGTTAGTGTTAGGTTTAGGGTTAGGCATAGGGTGAGGGTAAGGTTTAGGCTGAGGGTTAGGCTTAGGGTTAAGGTGAGGGTTAGGGTTAGGGTGATGTTTAGGGTGAGGGTGAGTTTTAGGGTTAGGGTGAGTGTTCAGGTGAGGGTGAGGGTTAGAGTGTGGGTGACGGATAGGTTTATGGTGAGGATTAGGGTGACAGTGAGTGTTAGGGTGAGGGTGAGGTTTAGGGTTAGGGTGAGAATTAGGGTTAGTGTGAGGGTTAGGGTTAGGGTTGGGGTTAGGGTGAGGGTTAGGTTTAGGGTGAAGTTTAGGGTAAGGGTGAGGATAAGGGTTAGGTTGAGTGTAAGGTTGATTGTTAGGCTTAGGTTTAGGGTGAGGGTTGGTTGAGGGTGAGGGTTAAAGTTTGGGTTAGTGTTAGGGTTAACGTTAGGGTAATGGTGAGATTTAGGTTTAGGATTAATGTTAGGTTTAGGGTTAGGCTTAGGGTGAGGGTGAGGGTGAGGGTGAGGTTTAGGGTGAGGGCTAGGGTTAGGGTTAGGGTGAGGGTTAGGGTTAGGGTGATGTTTAGGGTGAGGGTGAGTTTTAGTTTTAGGGTGAGTGTTCGGTTGTTGGTGAGGGTTAGGTTGTGGGTGATGGTTAGGGTTTGGGTGAGGGTTAGGGTGACGGTGAGGCTTAGGGTGACGGTGAGGGTTAATGTTAGGGATAGGGTGAGTGTTAGGCTTAGGGTTTGTGTGAGAGTTAGGGTGAAGTTTAGGATTAGGGTTAGGGTTAGGGTTACGATTAATGTGAGAGTTAGGGTTAATGTTAGAGTTAGGGTTAGAGTGAGGGTGAGGTTTAGGGTTAGGGTTAGGGTTAGATTTGGGGTGAGGGTCAGGGTGAGTGTTAGGTTTAGGAGTAGGGTTAGGTTTAGGATTATGATTAGGTTTAGGGTTAGGTTGAGGGCAAGGGTGAGGTTTAGGGTGAAGTTTAGTGTTAGGTTTAGCGTGAGAGTTAGGGTTACGGTCAGGTTTCGAGTGAGGGTTAGGTTTTGGGTTAGGGTTAGGGTTAAGATGAGTGTTAGGGTGGGGGTAGGGTTATGGTTAGGGTGAAGGTTAGGGTTAGTGTGAGGGTTGGGGTTAGGGTTAGGGTTAGGTTGAGGTTAAGGTTTAGTGTGTTGGTTAGGGTGAGGGTGAGGGTTAGGGTGTGGTTTAGCGTAAGGGTTAGGGTGAAGGTAAGGGTAAGGGTGAGGGTTAGGGTGAGGGTTATGGTTATGGTTATGGTTAGGGTTAGGGTTAGTGTGAGGTTTGAGATGAGGGTTAGTGTTAGGGTTAGGGTTAGGTTGAGGTTAAGGTTTAGTGTGTTGGTTAGGGTGAGGGTGAGGGTTAGGGTGTGGTTTAGCGTAAGGGTTAGGGTGAAGGTAAGGGTAAGGGTGAGGGTTAGGGTGAGGGTTATGGTTATGGTTAGGGTTAGGGTTAGGGTTAGTGTGAGGTTTGAGATGAGGGTTAGTGTTAAGGTTAGGGTTAGGTTGAGGGTTAGGGTCAGGGTGAGGGTTATGGTTATGGTTAGGGTGAGGGTTAGGGTTCGGTTTGTGATTAGGGTGAGGGTTAGGGTTAGGGTTAGGTTTAGGATTAGGGTTAGGTTAAGGGTGAGGTTTAATGTTAAGGTAAGGGTAAGGGTGAGCTTTAGGGTGAGTTTTAGGGTGAGTATTAGGGTTAGGTTTAGGGTTAGGCTTAGGCTGAGTGGTAGTGCTAGGGTTAGGGTGAGGTTTAGGGTCAGGGTGAGGCTTAGATTTAGAGTGCGGATTAGGGTTAGGGTGAGAGTAATGTGATGGTGATGATTAGGTTTAGGGTCAAGGTGAGGTTTAGGATTAGGGTGAGGGTTAGGGTTAGGGTGAGGGTTTTGTTGAGGTTTAGGGTGAGTATTAGGGGTGGGTTAAATTTAGGGTTAGGGTTACATTGAGTGGTAGGGTTAGGGTTAGGTTTAGGATTAAGGTCAGGGTGAGGATTAAGGTTAGGTTTAAGTTTATTTTTAGGCTGAATGTGATGGTGAGGGTGATGTTTAGTGTTAGTGTTAGGGTGAGGGATAGGTTTATTGTGAGGGTTAGGGTGAGGATGAGAGTAAGTTTTAGGTTTAGGGTTAGGGTGAGGTGGAGGGTTAGGGTGAGGTTTAGGGTTAGGGTGAGGGTTAGGGTTAATTTAAGGGTTAGGTTTAAGTTGAGAGGTAGGGTTAATGTTAGCATTAGGTTTAGGGTAAGGGTTAGGGTTAGGGTGAGGGTTAGGGTTAGGGTGAGGTTTAGGGTTAGGTTGAGGGTTAGGGTTAGGATTAGGTTAGGGTGAGGGCTAGGGTGAGGGTGAGGTTTACGGTTAGGTTAGGGTTAGGGTGAGGTGTAGGGTTACGGTTAGGTTTATGGTTAGTGTGAGGGGTAGGGTTAGGGTTATGGTGAGGGTTAGGTTTAGTATAAGTGTTATGGTTAGGGATAGGGTTAGGTTGAGGGTAAAGATTAGGATGAGGGTAGGGTGAGAGTGAGGTTTGGGGTTAGCATGAGTGTTATGGTGAGGGTTAAGGTGAGGGTTAGGGATAGGGTTAGGTTGAGGGTGAGTTTGAAGGTGACAGTTAGGGTTAGAATTAGGTTTAGCGATAGGGTGAGGGTTTTGGTGAGGGTGAGGGTTGGGTTGTGGGTGAGGGTTATGGTAAAGGTGAGGGTTAGATTGACAGGGAGGGTTAGAGTGAGGGCTAGTGTTAAGGTTAGGGTTAGTGTGATGGTTAAGGTTCGTATTAGTGTTAGGGTGAGGTTTATGGTTAGGGTTAGATTTAGGGTTAGGTTGAGGGTTAGGGTGAGTTTTAGTATTAGGGTGAGGGTTAGGGTTAAGGTTAGGGTTAGGGTGAGTGTTAGGGTTAGGATTAGGGTTAGGATAAGTGTTAAGGTGAGGGGTCGTGTTAGGGTTAGGGTGAGGGTTAGGGTTAGGGTGAGGGTAATCGTTAGGGTGAGGGTTAGGATGAGGGTGAGGGTTAGGCTGAGGGTTAAAGTTAGGGTTAGGGTTAGGATTAGGGTGAGGGCTAGGGTGAGTGGGAGGGTTAGGGTGAGGTTGAGGCTTAGGGTGTGGGTTAGGGTTAGTGTTAGTGTCAGGGTTATGGTAAGGGTGAGGTTTAATGTTAGGGTTAGGGTGAGGTTGAGGCTGAGGATGAGGTTTAAATGAGGATGAAGGTGAGTGTGAGGGTGAGGGTTAGGGTTCAGTTTAGGGTTAGGGTGAGGGTGAGGGTGAGGGTTAGTGTTAGTGTTAGGTGAGGTTTAGGTTTATTGTGAGGGTTATGTTGAGGATGAGGGTAAGGTGTAGGTTGAGGGTTAGGGGGCGTAGATAGGTTAGGGTTAGGGTTATCGTTAGGTTGAGTGTTAGGGTGAGGTATAGGGTTAAATTTAGGTTTAGGTTTAGGGTGAGGTTTAGGGTTAATATTATGGTTAAGTTTAGGGTAAGGCTTAGGTTTAGGTTTAGGGTTAGGTTTAGGGTGAGGGTTATGGTTAGGTTAGGGTGAGGTTTACGGTTAGGTTTAGGGTTAGGGTGAGGTTGAGGGTGAGGGTTAGACTTGGGGTTAGGGTTAGGGTGTGGTTAAGTGTGAGGCTTAGGGTTAGGATTAGGGTTTGGGTTAAGGTTATGCTTAGGGTGAGGGTGAGGTTTAGGGTTAGCGTGAGAATTAGGGTTAGTTTAGGTTTAGAGTGAGGGTCAAGGTGAGAGTGAGGGTCAGGGTTATGGTGAAGGTTAGGGTTAGGGTTAGGGTACGGGTTAGAGTTAGGTTTAGGTTGAGGGTTAGGGTGAGGGGTAGGCTTAGGGTTAGTCTCAGCCTTAGTGTTCGTGTGAGGGTTAGGGTTAGGTTTAGGATTAGGGTTACAGTGAGGGCAAGGGTAATTGTGAGGGTTAGGATGAGGGTGTGTGTTAGGGTTAGTTTTAGAGTTAGGGTGACAGTGACGGTTAGGGTTAGGTTAAGTGTTAGGGTGATTGGAAGGGTGGGGGTTTGGGTTAGGGTTTTGTTTAGGGTTAGGATGAGGTTGAGGGTTAGGGTTAGGGTTAGCATGAGTGTGAGGTTTAGGCATAGGTTTAGGTTTAGGGTGAGGGTGAATGTTAGGATTAGGATTAGTGTTAGGGTTAAGGTTAGGCTTAGGGTTTGGGTGAGGTTGAGGGTTAGGGTTAGTGTGAGGGTTAAGGTTAGGTTTAGGGTGCGGGTTAGGGTTAGGGTGATGTTCAGTGTGTGGGTGAGGGTTAGGGTGAGGGTGAGTGTTCGGGTGAGGGTGAGTGTTCAGGTGAGTTTTCGGGTTAGGGTCTGGGTGAGGGTTACCGTTAGGGTGGGTGTTAGGGTGATGTTTAAGGTTAGGGTTAGTGTTAGTGTTAGGCTTAGGGTGAGGGTTAGGGTGAGACTAAGGGTTAGGGTGAATGTTAGGGTGAGTTTGAGGATTAGAGGGAGGATTAGGTTTAGGGAGAGGGTTAGGGTTATGGTAAGGGTGAGAGTAAGGGTTAGGGTGATGTTTTGGGGGAGGGGGAGGGTTATCGTGAGGCAAGGGTTCGAGTGTGAGTGAGGATTCGGGTGAGGATGAGGGTTAGGGTTAGGGATTTTGTTAGGATTAGGATGAGGTTAAGATTTGGGGTGAGGGTTAGGGTGAGGGTTAGGGTTAGGGTTAGTTTTAGGGTTAGGTTGAGGGTTAGGGTTAGGGTTTGGGTTTGGGTGAGTGTGAGGTTTAGGGTTAGGGTTAGGGTGAGAGTTAGGGTTAAGTTTAGGGTTAGGATGAGTGTTAGGGTTAGGTTGAGGGTGAGGGTGAGGTTTTCGTTTAGGTTGGGTTTAGAGTTATGGTTAGGGTGAGGATTAGGTTGAGTTTGAGGGTTAGAGGGAGGGTTAGGGTTAGGGTGAGAGTTAGGGTTACGGTTAGGGTGACGTTTAGGGTTAGTGTGATGTTTTGTGTGAGGGTGAGGGTTACTGTGAGGTGAGGGTTCGGGTGAGCATGAGAGTTAGGTTGAGGGTTAGGGTTAGGGTGATGGTGAGGGTTAGGGTTAGGGTGAGGGTGACCTTGAGGGTGAGGGTGAGGGTTAGGTATAGCGTGTGAGTTAGGGTGAAAGTAAGTGTTAGGGTGAGGCTGAGTGTTAGCGTTAAGGTGAGGGTGAGGGTGACGGTTTCGGTTAGGTAAGGTTTAGGGTTAGGGTTACGGTGAGGGCTAGGTTAAGGGTGAGGTTTATGGTGAGAGTGAGGGTGACGTTGAGGGTTAGGGTGTGGGTGAGGGTTAGGGTTAGTGTTAGGTTTAGTGTGAGGATTAGGGTCAGGGTGAGGGTTAGGGTGAGGGGTAGGGTTAGGGTTAGGGTGAGGGTTAGGGTTAGTGTGAGAGTTAGGTTTAGGGTTAGGGTTACGGTGAGGTTAAGGTTTAGGGTGAGGGTTAGGATAAGGGTGAGGTTTAGGGTTAGGATGAGTGTGAGGGTGAGGGTTAGGTTGATGTTTAGGGTTAGGTTTAGGGTTAGTGTGAGGGTTAGGTTTAGGGTTAAAGTTAGTGTTAGTGTGAGCATTAAGGTGAGGGTAAGTGTTAGGGTGAATGTGAGGGAGAGGGTGAGGTTTAGGGTTTGGGTTAGGTTTAGGGTGAGAGTTAGAGTTAGAGTGAGGGTGAGGGTGCGGGTTAGGTTTCGTGTTAGATTTAGGGTGAGGGTAAGAGTTAGGTTGAGTTTTAGGATGAGGTGAGGTTTAGGGTTAGAGTGATGTTTAAGTCTAGGATTAGGGTTAAGTTGAAGGTTAGGGTTAGTGTTAAGTTTAGATTTAGGATGAGGGTTAGGGTTAGGTTGAAGGTTAGGGTGATGGTGATGGTTAGGGTTAGGGTTAGGGTGAGGTGTAGGGTGAGGGTTACGTTTAGGGTTAGGGTTAGTGTTAGGGTTAGGGTTAGGGTCAGCGTGAGGGTTAGGGTTAGGGCGAGGTTTAGGGTTAGGATTAGGGTTAGCCTGAGGTTCAAGGTGAATATTAGGGTTAGGATTAGTTTCAGGGTTAGGGATAGTCTGAGGGTGAGGGTGAGTGTTAGTGTAAGAGTGAGGATGGGGTGAGATTTTGGGTTAGGTAAGGGTTAGGTTTATGTTTAGGGTGAGGATTAGGGTGATTTTGAGAGTTAGAGGGAGAGTTAGCGTTAGGGAGAGTTAGCGTTAGGTTTAGGGTTAAGGTTAGTGTGAGGGTTAGTGTTAGGGTGATGTTTTGGTGAGGGTGAGTGTTATTGTGAGGTGAGGTTTCAAGTGAGGTGAGGGTTAGGGTGAGGATGAGGGTTAGGGTTACGGTTTGTGTGAGGATTAGGGTGAGGTTAAGGTTTAGGGTGAGGGTTAGGTTCAGGGTGAGGGTTAAGGTTAGTGTTAGGGTTGGGTGAGGGTTAGGGTGAGGGTTAGGGTTAGGGTTTGGGTGAGGTTGAGGTTTAGGTTAGGGTTAGGGTGAGAGTTAGGGTTAAGGTTAGGGTTAGGATGAGAGTTAGGATTAGGTTGAGGGTGAGGGTGAGGGTGAGATTTTTGGTTAGGGAAGGGTTAGGGTTATGGTTAGGGTGAGGATTAGGGTGAGTTTGAGGGTTAGAGGGCGGGTTAGGGTTAAGGTGACGATTAGGGTTTGGGTGATGTTTTGGGGTAGGGTTAGGGTTACCCTGAAGTGATGGTTCGGGTGAGGGTGATGATTATGGTGAGGGTAAGGGTTAGGGTGAGGGTGAGGGTTAGTTTTAGGGTGAGGGTCACCGCGATGGTGAGGGTGAGGGTGAGGGTTAGGGTTAGCCTGAGGATTAGGGTGAGGGTAAGTGTTAGGTTGAGGGTGAGGGTTAGGGTGAAGGGTAGGGCTAGGGTTAGGGTGAGGGTTAGGGTTAGTGTGACGGTTAGGGTGAGGTTTAGGGTTAGGGTGAGTAAGGGTTAGGGTGAGGGTTAGGATGAGGGTGAGGTTTACGGTTAGGATGAGGGTGAGGGTGAGGGTCAGGGTGATGTTTAGGGTTAGGGTCAGGTTTAGGGTTAGTGTGAGGGTTAGGTTTAGGTTTAGAGTTAGGGTTAGTGTGAGGGTTAAGGTGAGGTTAAGCGTTAGGGTGAAGGTTAGGGTAAGGGTGAGGTTTAGGGATAGGGTTAGGGTTAGGGTGAGAGTTAGAGTTATGGTGAGGGTGAGGGTGGGGGTTAGGTTTCTTGTTAGATTTAGGGTAAGGGTAAGGGTTAAGTTGAGGGTTAGGATGAGGTGAGGTTTAGGGTTAGAGTGATGTTTAAGTTTAGTATTAGTGTTAGGGTGAAGGTTAGGGTTAGTGTTAAGGTTAGAATTAGGATGAGGGTTAGGGTGAGGGTAAGGGTTAGGTTGAAGGTTAGGGTGATGGTGATTGTTAGGATTAGTGTTAGGGAGAGGGTTAGATTTAGGGTAAGGGTTAGTGTAAGGGTTAGGGTGAGGGTGAGAGTTTGGGTTAGGTAAGGTTTAGGGTTATGTTAAGGGTGAGAATTAGGGTGAGTTTGAGGGTTAGAGGGAGGGTTAGGTTTAGGGTGACGGTTAGGGTTAGGGTGATGTTTTGGGTGAGGGTGAGGGTTACCCTGAGGTGACGGTTCATGTGAGGGTGAGGTTTAGCGTGAGGGTCAGTGTTAGGGTGAGTGTGAGGGTTAGTTTTAGGATGAGGGTGACCGCGAGGGTTATGGTGAGGGTGAGGGTTAGGGTTAACCTGAGGGTTAGCGTGAGGGTAAGTTTTAGGTTGAGGGTTAGGGTTAGGGTTAGATTGAGGGTTAGGGTGAGGGTGAGGGTTTCGGTTAGATAAGGTTTAGTGTTAGGGTTATGTTGAGGGCTAGGTTAAAGGTGATGTTTTGGGGGAGGGTGCGGGTCACCGTGAGGTGAGGGTTCGGGTGAGGCTGAGGGTTAGAGTGAGGATGAGGGTTAGGGTTTTTGTTAGGATTAGGGTGAGGTTAAGGTTTAGGTTGAGGGTTAGGGTGAGGTTTATGATTAGGTTTAGGGTTTGGGTGAGTGTGAGGTTTAGGGTTAGGGTTAGGATGAGAGTTAGGGTTAAGGTTAGGGTTAGGATGAGAGTTAGGGTTAGGTTGAGGGTGAGGGTGAGGGTGAGATTTTCGGTTAGGTAAGGGTTAGGGATATGGTTAGGGTGAGGATTAGGGTGAGTTTGAGAGTTAGAGGGAGGGTTAGGGTTAAGGTGAAGATTAGAGTTAGTGTGATGTTTTGGGTGGGGGTGAGGGTTACCCTGAAATTAGGGTTCAGGTGAGGGTGTGGGTTAGGGTGAGGGTAAGGGTTAGGGTGAGGGTGAGGGTTAGTTTTAGGGTGAGGGTGACCGTGAGGGTGAGGGTGAGGGTGAGGGTTAGGGATAGCCTGAGGGTTAGGGTGAGGGTAAGTGTTAGGTTGAGGGTGAGGGTTAGGGTGAAGTGTAGGGCTAGGGTTAGGGTAAGGGTTAGGGTTAGTGTGAGGGTTAGGGTTAGGGTTAGGGTTAGGGTGAGAGTAAGGGTTAGGGTGAGGGTTAGGATGAGGGTGAGGTTTAGGGTTAGGATGAGGGTGAGGGTGAGGGTGAGGGTTAGGGTGATGTTTAGGGTTAGGGTTAGGTTTAGGGTTAGTGTGAGGGTTAGGTTTAGGGTTAGAGTTAGGGTTAGTGTGAGGGTTAAGGTGAGGGTAAGCATTAGGGTGAACGTTAGGGTGAGGGTGAGGTTTAGGGTTAGGGTTAGGGTTAGGGTGAGAGTTAGCGTTAGTGTGAGGGTGAGGGTGGGGTTTAGCTTTCGTGTTAGATTTAGGGTGAGGGTAAGGGTTAGGTTGAGGGTTAGGATGAGGTGAGGTTTAGGGGTAGAGTGATGTTTAAGTTTAGGATTAGGGTTAGGGTGAAGGTTAGGGTTAGTGTTTAAGTTAGATTTAGGATGAGGGTTAGGGTGAGGGTAAGGGTTAGGGTGAAGTTTAGGGTGATGGTGATGGTTAGGGTTAGGGTTAGGGTGAGGTGTAGGTTGAGGGTTAGATTTAGGGTTAGGTTTAGTGTTAGGGTTAGGCTGAGGGTTAGGGTTAGGGTGAGGGTTAGGGTTACCATTAGGGTTAGCCTGAGTGTCAGGGTGAAGTTAAGGGTTAGGAATAGTTTTAGGGTTAAGGATAGTCTGAGGGTGAGGGTTAGTGTGAGGGTGAGGGTTAGAGTTAGGGTTTGGATAAGGCTGAGGGCTACAGTGAGGGTGAGTGTTAGGGTGAGAGTGAGGGTGAGGGTGAGAGTTTGGGTTAGGTAAGGTTTAGGGTTATGTTTAGGGTGAGGATTAGGGTGAGTTTGAGGGTTAGAGGGAGGGTTAGCGTTAGGGAGAGGGTTAGGGTTAAGAGGTTGAGCGTTAGTGTTAGGGTGATGTTTTGGGTGAGGGTGAGCGTTACCGTGAGGTGAGGGTTTGAGTGAGGGTGAGGGTTAGGGTGAGGATGAGGGTTAGGGTTAGGGATTGTGTGAGAATTAGGGTGAGGTTAAAGTTTAGGGTGAGGGTTAGGTTGAGGGTGAGGGTTATGGTTAGTGTTAGGGTTAGGGTGAGGGTTAGGGTGAGGGTTAGGGTTAGGGTTTGTGTGAGGGTGAGGTTTAGGCTTAGGGTTAGGTTGAGAGTTAGGGTTAAGGTTAGGGTTAGGATGAGAGTTAGGGTTAGGTTGAGGGTGAGGGTGAGGGTGATTTTTTCAGTTTGGTAAGGGTTAGGGTTATGGTTAGGGTGAGGATTAGGGTGAGTTTGAGCGTTAGAGGGAGGGTTAGGGTTAGGGTGATGTTTTGGGGGAGGGTGCGGGTCACCGTGAGGTGAGGGTTCGAGTGAGAGTGAGGGTTATGGTGAGGATGAGGGTTAGGGTTAGGGTTTTTGTTAGGATTAGGGTGAGGTTAAGTTTTAGGGTGAGGGTTAGGGTGAGGTTTATGGTTAGGGTTAGGGTTTGGGTGAGTGTGAGGCTTAGGGTTAGTTTTAGTGTGAGAGTTAGGGTTATGGTTAGGGTGACGGTTAGGGTTAGTGTGATGTTTTGGGTGAGGGTGAGGGTTACTGTGAGGTGAGGTTTCGGGTGAGTGTGAGGGTTAGTTTGAAGGTTAGTGTTAGGGTGAAGTTGAGGGTTAGGTTTAGGATGAGGGTGACCTTGAGGGTGAGGGTGAGGGTGAGGCTTAGGGTTAGCGTGTGGGTTAGGTTTAAGGTAATTGTTAGGTTGAGGTTGAGGTTTAGGGTTAGGGTGAGGGTGAGGGTGAGGGTGACTGTTTCGGTTAGGTAAGGTTTAGGGTTAGGGTTTCGGGGAGGGCTAGGATAAGGGAGAGGTTTGTGGTGAGAGTGAGGGTGAGGTTGAGTGTTAGGGTGTGGGTGAGGGTTAGGGTTAGCGTGAGGGTTAGGGTTAGGGTTAGGTTTAGTGTGAGGATTAGGTTTGATATGAGGATTAGGGTCAGGGTGAGAGTTAGGGTTAGGGTGAGGGTTAGGTTGAGGATAAGGGTTAGGGTGAGGGTTAGGATGAGGGTGAGGTTTAGGGTTAGGGTGAGGGTGAGGGTGAGGGTTAGGGTGATGTTTAGGGTTAGGGTTAGGTTTAGGGTTAGTGTGAGTGTTAGGGTTAGGGTTAGAGGTAGGGTTAGTGTGAGGGTTAAGGTGAGGGTAAGGGTTAGGGTGAAGGTTAGGGTGAGGGTGAGGTTTAGGGTTAGTGTTAGGCTTAGGGTGAGGTTTACAGTTAGGGTGAGGGTGGGGGTTAGGTTTTGTGTTAGAGTTAGGGTGAGAGTAAGGGTTAGGTTGAGGGATAGGATGAGGTGAGGTTTAGGGTTAGAGTGATGTTTAAATTTAGGATTAGGTTTAGGATGAGGTTTAGGGTTAGTGTTATGGTTGAGTTTATGACGAGTGTTAGGGTGAGTGTAAGGGTTAGGTTGAATTTTAGGGTGAGGGTGATGTTTACGGTTAGGGTTATGGTGAGGGTTATGGTTAGGGTTATTGTTAGTGTTAGGGTTAGTGTTAGGGTTAGGGTGACGGTGATGTTTATGGTTAGGGTTAGGGTGAGGGGTTGGGTGAGGGTTAGGTTTAGGATTGGGGTTAGTGTTAAGGTTAGGTTGAGCTTTAGGGTTAGGGTGAGGTTTAGGGTTCGGGTTAGGGTTAGCCTCAGTGTCAGGGTGAAGTTAAGGGTTAGGATTAGTTTTAGGGTTAGGGATAATCTGAGGGTGAGGGGAGTGTGAGGGTGAGGGTTAGGGTTAGGGTTAGGCGGAGGGCTATGGTGAGGGTGAGGTTTAGGGTGAGATTGAGGGAGAAGGTGAGAGTTTGGGTTATGTAAGGGTTAGGGTTATGCTTAGGGTGAGGACCAGGGTGAGTTTGAGGGTTAGAGGGAGGGTTGGCATTAGGGAGAATGTTAGGGTTAAGGTTAGGGTGAGGGTTAGTGTTAGGCTGAAGTTTTGGGTGAGGGTGAGGGTTACCGAGAGATGAGGGTTCGAGTGAGTGTGAGGGTTAGGGTGAGGTTAAGGTTTGGGTGAGGGTTATTTTGATGGTTAGGGTTAAGGTTAGTGTTAGGGTTAGGGTGAGGGTTAGGGTTAGAGTTAGGGTTAGGGTTAGGATTAGTGTTAGGGTGAGGGTTAGGGTTACGGTTAGGTTGAGGGTTAGGGTTAGTGTGAGGTTTAGGGTTATGGTTAGGGTTAGGGTGGGTGTAAGTCTTAGTGTGAGGGTTAGGGTGAGGGTGAGGGTTAGGGTTAGGTTTAGGGTGAGGGTTAGGTTTAGGGGTTGGGTTAGGTATAGGTTTAGGGTGAGTGTTATTGTAAGGGTTAGAGTTAGGGTTAGGGTTAGGTTGAGGGTTAGGGTGAAGTTAAGGGTAAGGGTGAGGGTTAGTGTGAGGCTGAGTATTAGGTTTAGTTTTACGGTTAGGGTGAGTGTTAGGGTCAGGGTGAGGTATAGGGTTAGGGTGAGGGTTAGGGTGAAGCTGAGGGTTAGTGTGAGGTGTAGAGGGAAGGGAAGGATTAAGGTTAGGTTGAGGGTTAGGGTTTGTGTGAGGGTTAGGGTTAGGGTTAGGGTTAGGGTGAGTGGTAGGGTTATGGTTAGGCTGAGGGTTAGGGTTAGTGTGAAGGTTAGGGTTAGGGTTATGGTAAGGGTGAGGATGATGGTCATGGTTAGGGTAGGGTTAGGGTTAGTGTGAGGGTTGTGTTTAGGTGATGTTTAGGGTTTGGGTGAGGGTTAGGGTGAGTGTGATGGTTCAGGTGCGAGTGAGTGTTAGGGTTAGGGTGAGGGTTAAGTTTAGGGTGAAGGTTAGGGTTAGGCTTAGTGTTATGGTGAGGGTGACGGTGATGGTTAAGTTTTGGGTGAAGGTTAGGGATAGTATGAGGGTTAGGGTTAGGGTTAAAGTTGCGGTGAGGGTTTAGGTGAGTGTTAGGGTTATTGTGAGGGTTAGGGTTAGGGTTAGGGTTCCAGTTAGGTTGAGGTTAAGCGTTAGAGTTAGGGTTAGGTTGAGTGTTAGGGTTATTTTGAGGGTTAGGGTTAGGGTTAGGTTTCCAGTTAGGTTGAGGTTTAGGGTTGGGGTGAGGGTTAGTGTGAGGGTTAGGGTTAGTTTTAGATTTAGGGTTAGGATTAGGGTGAGGGTTAGGGTGAGGGTTAGGGTGAGGGTTAGGGTTAGGATGAGGGTGAGGGTTAGGGTTAGGGTTAGGGTTATGCTGGGGGTGATATTTAGGGTGAGGTTTAGGGTTAGGGTTAGGTTTAGGATTAGGCTAGAGTGCCATAAGTAGAGGTAAAACTTGCTCCTCAGGTTGAGTAGAGTGTAGCAGTCAAAGCTGTAATCAGTAACACTCAGGTAATAAGAATGGGAAGCCGATATTCTCAGTCAGCTGGCAGTGTTCTACGGGGCCAAGCAGATCTGGCTACCATGTCTGAATGTTTGCAACTTTGGCAGAGATCTGCAGGCGCAATTGTGCAGCAATGCAAACTGTGTGCCCTTGCCAAACAACACGGGTGAAAAATAAACCACGGGGGATTTACAAGGTGATGTTAAACCGGAACATCCGGAGGCCTGACGGCAGCAAGATTCGGGATAGGTTTAGGGTGAGGTTGACGGTGAGGGTTAGGGTTAGGTTTAGGATAGGGTTAGGGTTAAGTTGAGGGTGAGGGTGAGCGTGAGGATGAGGGTTAGTTTGAGGGTTACTGTGAGGGTTAGGGTGAGGGTGAGGCTGAGGGTGAGGGTGAGGGTTGAGTTAGGCTTTGGGTTAGGGTTGGGAGAAGGTGAGGGATAGGGTAAGAGTTAGGGTTGGGGTTAGGGTGAGAGTAAGTGTTAGGGTGAGGGTTTGGGTGAGGGTGAGGATTAGGGTTAGCCTGAGTGTTAAGGTGAGGGTTAGGCTGAGGGTTAGGTTTAGGGTTAGTGTGAGTGTTACGTTTTGTCTGAGGTTTATGTTAAGGTTAAGGTTAGGGTGAGGGTGAGGGTTAGGGTTAGGGTGAGGATTAAGGTTAGGTTTGGGGATAGCATTAGGATGAGGGTAAGGGTTAGGGTGAGGGTTAGGGTTAGGGTGAGGGTTAGGGTTAGGGTGAGGATAAGTGTTAGGTTGTGGGTTAGGGTGAGGTTTAGGGTTAGGGTTAGGGTGACGTCTAGGGTTCAGGTGAGGGTTAAAGTTTGGGTTAGGGTTAGGGTTAGAGTTAGGGTGAAGGTGAGATTTAGTTTTAGGTTTAGTTTTAGCTTTAGGGTTAGACTTAGGGTGAGGGTGAGGGTGAGGTTTAGGGTGAGGTATATGGTAAGGGTTAGGGTGTGGGTTAGGGTTAGGGTGATGTTTAGGGTGAGGGTGAGGTTTAGGGTTAGGGTGAGTGTTCAGGTGAGGGTGAGGGTTAGGGTGTGGGTGATTGTTAGGGTTAGGATGAGGGTTAGGGTGATGGTGAGGGTTAGGGTTAGTGTGAGGCATTAGGGTTATAGTTGGTGTTAGGGGTAGGGTGAGGGTAAGAGTTAGTGTGAAGATAAGGTTTAGGTTGAGGGTTAGGGTTAGGGTTAGAGTTAGGGATAGGGTTAGGGTTAGGGTGAGTGTGAGGTTTAGGGTTACGGTTGTGGATAGGTTTAGGGTGAAGGTAAGGGTTAGGGTTAGGGTTAGGGTGAGTCTAAGGTTTAGGGTTACGGTTAGTGTGAGGGTTAGGGTTAGGTTTGGGAATAGGTTTAGGGTGAGGGTAAGTGTTAGGTTGAGGGTTAGGGTTAGGGTGAGGGTTAGGGTTAGGGTGTGGATAAGGGTTACGTTGAAGGTTAGGTTGAGGATTAGGTTTTGTTTTAGGGTGAGGTCTACGGTGCAGTTGAAGGTTAAAGTTTGGGTTAGGGTTAGGTTTAGAGTTAGGGTTAGGGTGAGATTTAGGTTTAGGATTAGTGTTAGTTTTAGGGTTAGGCTTAGGGTGAGGGTGAGGGTGAAGGTGAGGGTGAGGTTTAGGCTGAGGGCTAGGGTAAGTGTTAGGGTGAGGGTTAGGTTTAGGGTGATGTTTAGAGTGAGGGTCAGGTTTAGGGTTAGGGTGAGTGTTCAGGTGAGGGTGAGGGTTAGGGTGTGGGTGATGGTTAGGGTTACGATGAATGTTAGGGTAACAATGAGGGTTAGGGTTAGGATTAGAGTTAGGGTTAGTGTGAGGGTTAGGGTTATATTTGGGGTTAGGTTTAGGGTGAGGGTAAGGGTTAGCGAGCGGATAAGGGATAGGTTCAGAGTTAGGGTGAGGGTTTCAGTTAGGGTTAGGGTGAGCGCTAGGGTGAGGGTGAGGGTTAAGTTTTGGGTTAGGGTTAGGTTTAGGGTTAGGGTGAGTGTGACGTTTAGGGTCATGGTTGGGGTTAGGGTTAGGGTGAAAGTAAGCGTTAGGGTTAGGGGTCGGATGAGTCTAAGGGTTAGGGTGAGGTTTAGGGGGAGGGTGAGGGTTAGGGTTAGCCTTAGGGTTTGAGTGAGGGTTAGGGTTAGTTTTAGTGTTAGGGTGAGAGTGAGGGTTAGGATTAGGGTTTGGGTGAGTGTGAGGTTGAGGGTTAGGATTCGGTGATGGTTAGACTTAGCTTTAGGTTTGGGTAAGGTTAAGAGTTATGGTGAGGGTGAGGGTGAAGGTTAGGTTTAGGAGTAATGTTAGGGTTAGGGTTAGGATTAGAATGAGGGTTAGGGTGAGGTTGAGGTTGAGTGTTTGGGTTAGGGTGAGGGTAGAGTTAGGGTTATCGTTAGGGTGAGGGTAGGGTTTAGGGTTAGGGTTAGTGCTAAGATGAATGTTATGGTGATGTGTAGGGTTATGTTTAGGGTGAGGGTTATGGTTAGGGTGAGGGTTAGTGTTAGGTTTCGGGTGAGGGTTAGGTTCAGGGTGATGTTTAGGGTGAGGGTGAGGGTTAGGGTGAGGGTGAGGGTTCGGGTGAGGGTTATGGTTATGGTTAGAGTTAAGGTGAGGGCTAGGGTTCAGGTGAGGGTTAGGGTTAGGATTAGCGATAGGGTGAGAATTAGGGTTAGGTTTAGGGTTAGGGTTATTGTTAGGCTGAGAGGTAGGGTTAGGGTTAGAGTGAGGGTTAGGTTTAGTCTGAGGGTTAGGGTTAGGGTTAAGGTTATGGTTAAGGTGACGGTTAGTGTTAGGGTGAGGTTTAGGTTGAGGTTGAGGGTTAGGGTTAGCATTAGAGTTAGGATGAGGGTTAGGGTGAGGGTTAGGTTTAAGGTTAGGGATAGGGTTAGTGTGACAGTAAGGGTTAGGGTTGGTTAGGGTTAGATTGACGCTTAGGGTTAGGTTGAGGGTTAGGGTTAGGGTTAGGGTGCGGGTGAAGGTGAGGCTGAGGGTTAGGGTGAGGGTGAGGATGAGGGTGAGGGTTAGTGTTAGGGTTAGGGTCAGTGTTAGTGCAAGGGTGACTGTGAGCCTTAGGGTTAGGATTAAGGTTAGGGTTAGGGTTAGGCTGAGGGTGAGGGTGAGGGTTAGCGTTAGGGTTAGGTTAGAGTCAGAGTAAGTGTTAAGCTGAGGGTTAGGGTGAGAGTGAGGGTTCGGATTAGCTTGAGTGTTAGGGTGAGGGTTTTAGTGAGGGTTAGGCTGAGGGGTAGGGTTACGTTTAGGGTGAGGGTTAGGTTTAGTCTGAGGGTTAGGGTTAGTGCTAAGGTTAGGGTTAGTGTGAGGGTAAGGGTTAGGGTGAGGGTTAGGGTTAGGGTTCGGTTTAGGGTGAGGTTTAGGGTTAGTTTGAGATTTACGGTTAGGGTTAGGATTAGGTTTCAGTGTAGGGTGAGAGGTAGGGTTAGGGTTAGGGTCAAGTTTAGGGTTAGGATTAGGGTTAGAGTTAAGATTAGTGTGAGTGTTAGGGTTAGGTTTAGGGTTAGGGTTAGGGTGAGCGTAAGGGTTACGGTGATGTTTAGGGTGAAGGTGAGGTTTAGTGTAATCCTTAGCGTTAGGGTGAGGGTTAGGGTGAGGTTTAGGGCTAGGTTTATGTTTAGGGTGAGGGTGATGGTTAGGGTTAGGGTTAAGTTAAGTATGAGGGTGAGGTTTAGGGTTCGGTGAGGCTTAGAGATAGTGTGAGGTTTAGGGTTGGTTAAGGGTTAGAGTTAGGGTGAGGGTTAGGTTGAGGGTTATGTTTAGGATTAGGGTTAGGGTTAGGCTTAGACTGAGGGTTAGTGTGAGGGTGTCGGTGAGGGCTTGGTTTAATGTGAGGGTTAGGGTTTGGTTAAGTTTAGGATTAACTTGAGGGTTAGTGTTAGGATTAGGATGAGTGTTAGGGTGAAGGATACTGTTACGGTTAGGGTCAGGTTTAGGGTGAGGGTTAGGGTGATTTTTAGGGTTAGGTTTAGGATTAGGATTAGTGTGAGTGTTAGGGTTAGGGTTAGGGTTAGGGTGAGTGTAAGGTTTAGTGTGAGGTTTAGGGTGAGGGTGAGGATTAGGGTTAGACTTAAGTTTAGGGTGAGGGTTGGGGTGAGGGTTAGGGTTAGGTTTAAGAATAGGTTGAGGGTGAGAATTAGGGTTAGGGTTAGGGTTTGTGTGATGGTGAGTGTTAGGGTTCGGTGAGGGTTATGGTTGGGTAAGGGTTAGAGTTAGGGTCAGGGTTAGGCTTAGGTTGAGGGTCAGGTTTAGAATTAGGGTTAGGGTTAGTGTTAGGATTATGGTTAGGTTTATGGTTAGACTGAGGGTGAGGGTGAGGGTGAGGGTGAGGGTGAGGGTTTGTGTGAGGGTGAGGGTTAGGGTTAGGTTTAATGTTAGCGTGAGGGTTAGTGTTATGGTTAGAGTTATTATGAGTGTTAGGGTGAAGGGTAGGTTTATGGTTAGGGTGAGGTTTAGGTTTAGTGTGAGGGTTAGGGTTTGGTTTAGGTTTAGGGTGAAATTAAGGTTTAGGGTGAGGCTGAGGGTGAGGCTGAAAGTTAGGGTGAGATTGAGGTTGAGGGTGTGGGGTAGGGTTAGGGTTAAGGTTATTGTTATGGTTAGTGTGAGGGTTAGGTTTAGGGTTGGTTTTAGGTTTAGGGATAGTATAAGTGTAAGTATAAGTATAAGGATTAAGGGGAGGGTAAGGGTTAGCTTGAGGGTTAGGGTTAGGTTTAGGGTGAAGGCTAGGGTGAGGGTGAGGGTTAAGGTTAGTGTTAGGGTTAGGGTTAGCATTAGCTGAGGGTGAGGGTGAGATTTAGGTTTAGGACTATTGTTTGGTTTAGGGTTAGGCTTAGGGTGAGTGTGAGGGTGAGGGTTAGGGTGAGGGTTAGTTTTAGGGTTAGGTTAGGGGTTAGAATTATTTTGATGTTTATGCTGAGGGTAAGGTTTAGTGTTAGGGTGAGGGTGTGAAGGTGAGGATTAGGGTGTCAGTGAGGGTTAGTGTTAGGGTGAGGGTTAGGATGACGGTAAGGGTTAGGGTGAGGGTGAGGGTTAGGGTTAGGGTGAGGGATAGGGTTAGGGTTAGTTTTAGAATGAGTTTTAGGGAGAGGGGTAAGGTTACAGTTACAGAGAGGTTTAGGGTTAGTGTGAGGGTTAGGGTTTGGTTTTGGGTTAGGATTAGGGTGAGGGTAAGGTTTAGTGTGAAGGTTAGGTTGAGGGTGGGGGTTACGGTAGGGTTAGCATGAGGGAGAGGTTTCAGGTTAGGTTGAGGGTTAGGGTGAAGCTTATGTTTAGGGTTATGGTTAGGGTGAGGGTTATGGTGAAGATAAGGGTACGGGTGAGTGTTAGAGTGAGGGTGAGTGTTAGGTTTAGGGTTAGGGTTAAGGTTAGGTTTAGGGTGAGGGTGAAAGTGAGAATTAGGGTTAGGATTACAGTTAGGGTTAGGCTGATGGGGAGGGGGATTAGGGATAGGGTTAGGTTTAGGGTTAGGGTTAGGGATAGGGTTAGGGTTAGTGTTATTGTTAGGGTTAGGGTGACAGTGAGAGTGAGGGGAGGGTTAGGTTTAGGGTTAGGGTTAGGGTTAAGGTGAGGGTGAGGATTAGGGTTAGTGTGAGGGTTAAGATTAGGGAGAGGGTTCAGGTGAGCGTTAGGGTTAGGGTTAGAGTTAGGGTGAGGTTTAGGTTAGGGTAAGTGTTAGGATTAGGGTTAGGTTGAGGGTTATGGTTAGGGTGATGTTTAGGGTGAGGGTGATGTTTAGGGTTCGGGTGAGAGTTCGGGTAAGGGTTGGGTTAGGGTTAGATTTAGGGTGAGGGCTAGGTTGAGGGTGAGGGTTAGCGTTAGGGATAGGGTGAGACTTAGGGTTAGGGTTAGGGTTAGGTGCGGGTTAGGCTGAGGGGTAGGGTTAGTGTGAGGTTGACGTTTATTGTTAAGGTTATGTTTATGGTGATAGTAAGGGTTAGGGTTAGCATTAGGTTTTGGGTGAGGGTTAGGGGTAGCCTGAGTGTTAGGGTGAGGGTTAGGTTAAGGTTAAGGTTAGGGTTATGTTAAGGGTAGGGTGAGGGTGATGGTTAGGGTTAGGGTTAGGGTGAGAGTTAGGGTTAGGTTTAGGGTCAGGCTTAGGGTTATTGTTAGGGTTAGGATTAGGCTGAGTTTGAGGCTGACAGTGAGGATGAGGGAGATTTTTAGGGTTCGGCTTAGGTTTAGGGTGAGGGTGAATATGGGGTTAGGGTTAGGTTTAGGATTACGGTTAGGGTTAGGGTGAGGGTGAGGGTGAGGGTTAGGATTAGGCTTGGGGAGAGGTTTAGGGTTAGTGTGAGGATTAGAATGAGCGTTAGAATTAGGGTGAGGATTAGATTTATGATGAGGTTTAGGGTTAGGGTGAGGGCAAGTGTTAGGTTGAGGGTGAGGGTGAGGGTCAGGGTTAGGGTTACCGTTAGGAAGAGGGTGAGGATGAGATTTACGTTTAGGATTAGTGTTAGTTTTAGGGTTCGGCTTAGGGTGAGTGTGAGGGTGAGGTTGAGGGTGAGGTTAGGGTGAGGGGTAGGGTTAGGGTTAGGGTGGTGGTTAGAGTTAGTGTAAGGTTTAGGGTTAGGTTTTGGGTTAGGGTTCGGGTGAGGAAAAGGGTTAGTGTGAGGGGTAGGTTGAAGGTAAGGGGAAGGGTGAGGTTTAGAGTGAGGGTGTGTGTTAGTTTTAGTGTTACTCTTAGAGTAAGGGTCAGGGTCAGGGTAAGGGTTAGGGTTAGGGTTAGTGTTAGGTTTAGGTTTAGGGTTGAGGTTAGGGTTAAAGTTAGTGTTAGTGTGAGGGTTAGGGTAAGGTTTAGGGTTAGGTTAATGGTTATTTTAAGGGTTAGGGTGAGGGTGAGGGTGAGAGTGAGGTTTAGGGTTAGGTTGAGGTTTAGGTTGAGGGTGAGAGTGAGAATTAGGGTTAGGATTAGGATTAGGGTTAGGGTTAGCCGGAGGGGGACGGGGAAGGGGAGGGGGTGGTTTAGGGATAGGGTTAGTTTTAGGGTTAGGTTTAGAGTGAGGGTTAATTTTAGGGTTAGGGTTAGTGTTATTTTTAGGCTTAGGGTGAGGGTGAGAATAAGGGGAGGAGGAGGGGAAGGGCTAGGTTTAGGGTTAGGGTTAGGTTTAAGGTGAGGGTGAGAGTGTGGGTTAGGGTTAGGATTTGGATTATGGTTAGGGTTACGGTTAGGGTTAGGGTTAGGGTAAAGGTTAGGGTTAGGGTTACGTTGAGGGTTAGGGTTAGGGTGATGTTTAGTGTGAGGGTGAAATTTAGGGTTCTGTTGAGTTTTCGGGTGAGGGTTAGGGTTAGGTTTAGATTTAGTGTGAGGGCTAGGTTGAGGTAGAGGGTTAGGTTTAGGGATAGGGTGAGACTTAGGGTTAGGGATAGGGTTAGGGTGAGGGTTAGGCTGAGGGGTAGGGTTAGTTTGAGGGTTAGGGTTACTGTTCAGGTTAGGGTTAGGGTAAGAATAAGGGTTAGTGTTAGCATTATGGTTTGGGTGAGGGTTACGGTGAGGGTTAGGGATATAGTTAGGTTTAGGGTGAGAGTGAGGGTTAGAGGTAGCCTGAGTGTTAGGGTGAAGGTTAGTGTTAGGGTTAGGTTTAGGGTTAAGGTTAGGTTTTTGTTAGGGTTAGGGTGAGGGTGAGGTTTATGGTTAGGTTAGGATGAGAGTTAGGGTTAGGGTTAGGGTCAGGGTTAGGGTTATTTTTAGGGTTAGGGTTAGGCTGAGGGTGAGGCTGTCAGTGAGGGTGACGGTGAGTTTTAGTGTTTGGATTAGGTTTAGGGCGAGGGTGAGTGTGGGGGTTAGGGTTAGGTTTAGGATTAGGGTTAGGGTTAGGATGAGAGTGAGGGTGAGGGTTAGGGTTAGGGTTACTGTTAGGTTTAGTGTTAGGGTTAGGTTGAGGGTTAGGGTGAGGTTTAGGATTAGGGGTAGGGTTAGGGTGAGGTTGAGTGTTAGGTTTAGGATTAGGGTTAGGGTTATTGTTGGCTGAGGGTGAGGTTGAGGGTGATGGTTAGGGTTAGGGTTTGGGTTTGGTTTAGGCTGAGGGCTAGGGTGAGGGTGAAAATTAGTGTGAGGTTGAAGGTGGGGTTGAGGTTGAGCTTAGGGTTAGGGTAAGGGTTAGGGTTAGGTTTAGGGTGAGGATTAGGATGAGGGTGAAGGATAGGGTGATTGTTAGGGTTAGGGTTAGGTTTAGGTTGAGGGTTAGGGTGAGGTTTAGGGTTAGTGTGAGGGTTAGGGTTAGGGGTAGGGTTTGAGTTAGGGTGAGTGTAAGGATTAGGGTGAGAGGTGAGGATGAAGGTTAGGGTTAGGGTTAGGATTATGGTGATGATGAGGGTGAGGGATAGAGTTAGGGTGAGGGTGATGGTGAGGGTTAGGGTTAGTGTTAGGTTTAGGGTGAGGGTGAGGGTTAGGCTTTCGATGAGGGTTAAGTTTAGGGTTAGTTTGAAGGTAAGGGTTAGGGTTAGGGTGAGGGCTATTGTGAGGATGAGTGTTAGGGTGATGATTGGTTTAGGGTGAGGTTTTGGGTTAGGTAAGGGTTAGGGTTAGGGTGGCAATTTGGATGAGGGTGAGGATTAGGTTGAGGGTTTGGGTTAGGGTGAGGGTTAGGGTTAGGTTTAGGGTGATGGTTAAGGTTAGGGTGATGTTTAGGGTGAGGGTGAGGGATAGGGTGATGTTTAGGGTGAGAGTGAGGCTGAGGATTAGGGTTAGGCTTAGGATTAGGATTAGTCTGAGGGTGAGTGTGACGGTGAGGGTTAGTCTGTGGGTGAGGGTTATGGTTAGTGTGAGGGTTAGGGTGACGGTGAGGGTTATGGTGAGTCTGAGGGTTAGGGTTAGGGTTAGGGTGAGGGTTAGGGTTAGGGTCAGGGTTATGGTGAGGTATAGGGTGAGGGGTAGGGTTAAGATTAGGGTAAGTATTAGTGTTATTGTGAGGGTTAGGTTTAGGGTTAGGAGTAGGGTTAGCTTGAGTGTAAGGGTTGGTGTGAGGGTTAGTGTGAAGGTTAGGGTTACTGTTTGGTTTAGGGTTAGGGTTAGTTTGAGGGTTAGGGTAAGGATTAGGGTTAGGGGTAGGGTTAAGATGAGGTTGAGTGTTAGGGTTAGGATTAGGGTTACAGTTATTGTAGGCTGAGGGTGAGGGTTAGGGTTAGGGATAGTGTTAGGTTTGTGGTAGGGGCTAGGGAAAGGGTGAGAGTTAGTGTGAGGGTGAAGGTGATGTTGAGTTTAAGCTTAGGGTTAGGGTAAGCATTAGGGTTAGGATTAGGGTGAGGATTAGGATGAGGGTGAATGTTAGGGTGAGAGTTAGGGTTAGGGTTAGGTTTCGCTTGAGGGTTAGGGTAAGGGTTAGTGTGAGTTTTCGGTTAGAGTGTGATTTAGGTTTAGGGTTTGGTTAGGGATAGGGTTAGGGTTAGGTGTAGGGTTAGCTTGAGGGTGAGGGTTGAGGTTAAGATTTGGGTTAGGCTTCGGGTTAGGCTGAAGGTTAGGTTTAGAATTATTGTTAGGGTTACGGTTAGGCTTAGGGTGAGGGTGAGGTTGAGGGTGAGGCTTAGGTTTAGTGTGAGGGTTAGGATAAGGGTGAGGTATAGTGTTAGGGTTAGGGTTAGGGTTAGGGTGAGAGTTAGGGTTAGACTTAGGGTGAGGGTGAGGGTTTGGGTTAGTTTTAGGGTGAGGGTTACGTTTAGGGTTAGGGTGAGCGTTAGGATGAGTGTTAGGGTTAGGGTTAGGGTTAGGGTTAGTGTTAGGTTGAGGTTAGGGTTATTGTTAGGTTTAGGGTTAGGGGGAGGGTTGGGGGAGGGTGAAGTTTAGAGTGAGGGTTAGGCTTTGGGTTAGGCTTAGGGTAATGGTTAGGTTGAGGGTTAGGGTGAGAGTGAGGTTTAGGATTAGCGTGAGTGTTAGGGTGAGGGTTAGGATTAGTTTTTGGGTTAAGGTAGTGTTACAGTTAGGGTGAAGTTGAGGGTTAGGTTTAGGGTGAGGGTTAGGGTTAAGTTTAGGTTTAGGGTTAGGGTGAGGGTGAGGGTTAGGATTAGGGTTAGTGTTATTGTTAGTGTTAGGTTTAGGTTGAGGGTGAGTGTGAGGATGAGGGTGAGGGTTAGGTTATGTTGTGAGTTAGGGTTAGGGTGAGGTTCAGGGTTAGTGTGAGGGTTAGTGTTAGGGTTAGTTTTAGACTTAAGGTTAGGTTTAGGGTTAGGATGATGGTGATGCTTAGTGTTAGGATTAGGGTTAATGTGAGTTTTAGGGTGAGGGTTGGGGTTCGATGAGGGTTAGAATTAGGGTGAGGTTAAGGGTTAAATTTTGGTAAGGGTTAGATTTAGGGTGAAGGTGAGGGTGAGGGTTAGACTTAGGATTAGGGTTAGGGTTAGGGTTACGATTAAGATCAGGGTTAGGTTTAGACTGAGGCTGAGTGTGAGGGTGAGGCGTTGTTGTAGGGTGAGTGTTAGGTTTAGGTTTAGGGTGATTGTTAGGGTGAGGGTTAGGTTTAGGTTTAGGGTTAGGATGAGTGTTAGGGTGAGGGGTAGGGTTACTGTAAGGGTGAGGGTGAGATTTAGTGTGAGGCTTAGGGTTAGGGTTCGGTTTAGGGTTAGGGTGAGTGTAAGGGTTAGTTTGAGAGTTAGGGTGAGTTTGAGGATTAGGTTTATAGTTAGGGTGAGGGTTAGGGTTAGGGTTAGGTTTAGGGTAAGTTTGTGGGTTAGGATGAGGGTTAGGGTTAGGATTAGGGTTAGGGTGAGGGTGAGGGCTAGCGTGAGGGTGAATGTTAGGTTTAGGGTTAGGGGTAGGGTGAAGGTTCGGGTCAGGGTGAGGTTTAGTGTTAGGGTTAGGATGAGGGTGAAGGTTCGGGTGAGTGTTAGGGTTAGGGTTAGTGTTAGGGTGAGGGCTAGGATGAGGGTGAGGGTTAGGGTTAGGTTTAGGGATAGGGTGAGAATTAGGGTCAGGTTTAGTGTTAGGGCGAGGCTTAGGCTGAGGGGTAGTGTTAGGTTTAGTGTGAGGGTTAGGTTTAGTCGGAGCGTTAGGGTTAGGGTTAAGTTTACGTTTAAGGTTAGTGTAAAGGTTACGGTGAGGGTTAGGGTGAGGGTGAGGTTTAGTGTTAGCATTTCGGGTAGGGTGAGGGTTAGATCGAGTGTGAGGGTTATGGTTAGTGTAAGGTGAGGGTCAGGGTTAGGTTTAGGGTTAGGGTGAAGTTTAGGGTTAGGTTGAGGGTTAGGGTTAGGGTTAGGTTTAAGGTGATGGTGAGAGTGTGGGTTAGGGTTAGTATTTGGATTAAAGTTAGGGTTAGGCTGAAGGTGATGGGGAGGAGGAGCGTTAGGGTTAGGGTTAGGGTTAGTGTTAGCCTTTGGGAGAAGCTGAGGGTGAGATTTAGGTTTAGGATTAGTGTTAGGTTTAGGGTTAGGCTTAGGGTTACAGTGAAGGCGAGCGTGGGGTGAAGTTTAGATTGAGGGTTAGGGTTAGGTTCAGGGTGAGGGTTAGGTTTAGGGTGATGTTTAGGTTGAGGGTGAGCTTTAGGGTGAGGGTGAGTTCAGGTGAGGGTGAGGGTTAAGGTGTGGGTGAGTCTTAGGGTTAGGCTTTGGGTTAGGTTGACGTTTAGGCTTATGGTTAGGATTAGTGTGAGGTTTAGGGTTAGGGTTAGGGTGAGGGTAAGGGTTAGGGTGAGTTTTAGAGTGAGAGTGAGGCTTAGGGTTAGAGTTAGGGTTAGGATTAGGTTTGACTTGGGGTGAGGGTGAGGGTGAGGTGTATGTTTAGGGTGAAGGTTCGGTTTAGAGTGAGGCTTAGGGTTAGGGTTAGGGTTAGGGTGAGTTTTAGGGTGAGGGTTAGGGTATGGTGAGGGTTAGAGATAGGGTGAGGGTTAGGGTTGTGTAAGGGTTAGAGTTAGGATGAGGTTGATGGTGAGGTTTAGGGTTAGAATTAGGGTTAGGTTTAGGGTTAGACTGAGGGTGATGGTGAGGGTACAGGTGAAGTTTTGGGTAAGGGATAGAATTAGGTTTAGGGTGAAGGTTAGGGTTAGGGTAAGGGTTAGGATGAGGGTTAGGGTTAATGTAAGGTTATAGTTAGGGTTAGGGTGAGGGTGAGGTTGAGGTTGAGGGTGAGGGTGAGGGTGAAGTTGAGGTTGTGGGTTAGGGTTAGGTTTAGGGTGAGGGTGAGAGTGAAGGTTAGGGTTAGGGTTAGGATTAGTGTGAGGGTTAGGGTTTGGGTGAGTGTTAGGGTGAGAACTTGGGTGAGGCTGAGGGTTATGATTAGGGATAGAGTGATGGTTAGGCTGAGGGGTAGGTTAGGGTTAGGTTTAGAGTGAGGGTGAGAGTGAGGGTTAGGGTTAGCGTTAGAGTTAGGGTGAGGAGTACGGTAAAGGCTAGGGTTAGGGTGAGAGTGAGCATTAAGGTGAGGGTTAGGATTAGGGTTAGGGTTAGGGCGAGGGTAAGGGTCAGCGTGAGTGTTAGGGTTAGGGTGAGGGTTAGGGTTAGGGGAAGGGTTAGGTTTAGGGTTAGGGTTAGGGTGAGTGCTAGAGTGAGGGTGAGGGTTAGGGTTAGGGTTAGGGTTTGGTTAAAGGTGAGGGTGAGGGTGAGGGTGAGGGTGAGGTTTAGGGTTAGGTTTAGTTTTAGGGTGAGCGTGAGAGTGAGGGTTAGGCTTAGGATTAGGATTAGGGTTAGGGTTAGGGTAAGGGTGAGAGTGAGGGGGAGGGGGAAGGTTACGGTTTTTGATGGGGTTAGGTTTATGGTGAGATTAATGTTAGGTTTAGGGTTAGGGTTATGATTAGTGTGTCGGTGAGGTGAGGTTTAGGGTTATGGTGAGGTTTAGGGTTAGGTTGAGCGTTAGAGTTAGGGTTAGATTTAGTGTGAGGGTGTGGGTGAGGGTGAGGGTTAAGGTTAGGTATAGGTTAGGGTGAGAGTGAGGGTGATGGGTAGGGTAAGGGTAATGGTTAGGTTTTGGGGTAGGGTTAGGCTGAATTTGAGGGTGAGGTTGAGGGTTAGGGTTAGGGTTAAGGTTAGGGTGAGGACTAGAGTAAGAGTGAGGGTTAGGGTGAGCGTGAGGGTGAGGGTGAGTGTTTTGGTAATTTAAGGGTTAAGGTTAGGATTAGTGTATGGATTAGGGTGAGGGTAAGGTTTAGGGTGAGAATTAGGGTTAGGGTGAGGGTTAGTGTAAGGGGAGGGTGAGGGTTTGTTTAGGGTGATGTTTAACGGTGAGGGTGAAAATGAGGGTAAGGGTGAGGGTTAGGATTAGAGTTAGAGTTAAGTGAGGGCTAAGGTGAGGGTGAGGGTTAGGGTTAGAGTAAGGGTTAGGGTTAGTGTTAGGGTGAGGGTTACACTGAAAGATAGGTTTAGGGTTAGGGTGAGGATTAGTTTTAGTGTGAGGGTTAGGGTTAGGATGAGGGTTAGGGTTAGGTTTAGGGTGAGGGTGAGAGTGAGTGTTAGGGTTAGGATTAGGATTAGGTTTAGGTTAGACTGAGGGAGAGAGTGAGGGTGAGGGTGAGTGTTAGGTTTAGTGATTGGGTTAGGGTTAGGGTGAGGGTTAGTGTTAGGGTTTGGCTTAGGATTATTGTTAGGATTTGGGTGAGGGGGAGGGACAAGGGATCGGGAGGTTTACAGTTAGGGTTAGGTTTAGGGTGAGGGATAGGGTGAGTGTTAGGGTTAGGATTAGGATTAGGGTTAAGGTTAGGCTGAGGGTGATGGTGAGGATTAGGGTGAGTGTGAGGTTTAGGGTTAGTGTGAGCGTTAGGGTTAGGATTAGGGTGAGGGAAAACATTTTGGTGAGGGTTACGGTGAGGGTGAAGGTTAGGTTTAGGGTTATGGTTAGAATTAGTGTATGACTGAGGATGAGAGTTAGGGTTATGGTGAGGTTTAGGTTTAGGGTGAGGGTTACGTTTAGGTTTAGAATTAGTGTGAGGGTGTGGGTGAGGGTGAGGGTTAGGGTTAAGGTTAGGTTTAGGGTTAGGGTGAGGGTTATGGTTAATGTTAGGGTTAGTGTTAGGGTAAGGGTTAGTTTGAGGGTGAGGGTTAGTGTGAGGGTGAGGGTTATGTTTAGGGTTAGAGTTAGGGTGAGGGTGAGGGTTAGGATAATGGTTACGGTTAGGGTGAGGGTGAGGGTGAGGTTTAATGTTAGTATTAGGGCGAGGGTTAGGGTTTGGCTGAGGGTGAGGGTGAGGATTAGGGTGAGTGTTAGGGTTAGGGTGTGTGTTAGGGTGAGCTTTAGGGTTAGTGTGAGGATTAGGGTTAGGGTTAGGGTTTTGGTTAGGGCTAGGGTGACGGTAATGGTTAGGGTGAGGTTTAAGGTTAGGGTTAGGGTGAGGGTTAGGGTGAGTGTGAGTGTGAGATTTAGGTTTAGGATTAGTGTTAGGTTTATTGTCAGGCTTAGGGTGAGGGTGAGAGTGAGGTTGAGGGTGCGGGTTAGGGTGAGGGTTAGGGTTAGTGGGAAGTTTAGGGTGAGGGTGAGGTTTAGGGTTAGGATGAGTGTCCGGGAGAGGGTGAGGGTAAGGGTGTGGGCGAGGGTTAGGTTTAGGTTGAGGGTTAATTTGATGGTGAGGGTTATTGTGAGGGTGAGGGTTAGGGTTAGGTTTAGGGTTAGGGTGAGGGTTAGGGTTAGGGTTAGGATTAGTGTGAGGTTTAGGGTCAAGGTTAGGTTAGGGCTAGGTTTAGTGTAATGGTTATGGATACATTTAGGTTGAGAGTGAGGTTTAGAGTTAGCCTTAGGGTTAGGATTAGGGTTAGGGTGAGGGTTAGGGTTAGTGTGAGGGTTAGGCTTAGGATTGGGGTTACGTTAGGATGAGGGTAAGGGTTAGGAGGAGCGTTAGTGTTATGGAGAGGTTTAGGGTTAAGGTGAGGGTAAGGGTTAAGGTCAGGGTTAGGTTAAAGTCTAGGGTGAGGATGAGCGTTAATGGGTAGAGTTAGGGATAGGGTGAGGGTTAGGTTTAGAGTTAGGGTTAGGGGGAGGGTTAGGCTGTGGGGTAGGGTTAGGTGAGGTTTAGGTTTAGTGTGAGGTTTAGGGTTAGAGTTATGATTAGGGTTAGGGTTATTGTTAGGTTTAGGGTGAGGATAAAGTTGAGAATGAGGGTGAGGTTTAGGGTTAGGGTTAGGTTTAGGGTGAGGTGTAGTGTTAGGATTAGGATTAGGGTTAGGGTTAAGCTGAAGGTGAGGGGGACGGGGAGGGTTAGCTTTAGTGTTAGGGGTAGGGTGAGTGTGAGGGTTAGGGTTAGTTTCAGCGTTAGGGTTAGGATTAGGGTGAGGGAAAATATTTGGGTGAGTGTTAGGGTCAGGGTGAAGGTTAAGCTTAGGGTTGGCGTTAGGATTAGTGTGTGGGTGAGGGTGAGGTTTAGGGATATTTTGAGGTTTAGGGTTAGGGTGAGGGTTAGGGTTAGGGTTAGAGTTAGTGTGAATGTGTGGGTGAGGGTGAGGGTTAGGGTTAGTTTTAGAGTTAGGGTCAGAGTGAGGGTGAGGGTGAGGGTGATTTTTAGGGTAAGAGTTAGGGTTAGGGTTTGGGTTAGGGTTAGGCTGAAGGTGAGGGTGAGGTTGATGGTTAGGTTTAGGATTAAGGCTAGGGTGAGGGCTAGAGTAAGAGTGAGGGTTAGGGTGAGCGTGAGGGTGAGGGTGAGTTTTTCGGTAAGGTAAGTGTTAGGGTTAGGATTAGTGTGAGGATTAGGGTGAGGGTGAGGGTTAGGAATAAGGTGAGGATTAGGGTAAGGGGAGGGTGAGGGTTTGGTTAGGGTGATTTTTACGGTGATGGTGAAGGTTAGAATGAGGGTGAGGGTAAGGGTGTGGGTTAGGGTTAGTGTTAGAGTTAGCTGAGGGCTAGGGTGAGTATGAGGGTTAGGGGTAGGGTTAGGGATAGGGTGAGAATTAGGGTTAGTGTTAGGGTGAGGGTTAGGCTGAGGGATAGGTTTAAGGTTAGGTTGAGGATTAGTTTTAGTGTGAGGGTTAGGGTTAGGATGAGGGTTAGGTTTAGGTTTAGGGTGAGGGTGAGAGTGAGTGTTAGGGTTAGGATTAGGATTAGTTTTAGGTAGGCTGACGGTGAGAGTGAGGGGGAGGGGGAGTGTTAGGTTTACTGATGGGGTTAGGATTAGGGTGAGGGTTAGTGTTAGGGTTTGGGTTAGGATTATTTTTGGGATTTGAGTGAGGGGGAGGGATAAGGGAGGGGAAGGTTTACGGTTAGGGTTAGGTTTAGGGTGAGGGATAGGGTGAGGGTTAGGGTTAGGATTAGGAATAGGGTTAGGTTTAGGCTTAGGGTGAGGGTGAGGTTGAGGTTTAGGGTTAGGGTTAGGGTTAGGGTGAGTGTTAGGTTGACAGTGAGGTTTAGGGTGAGGGTGAGGGTTAGGGTTAGGGTGAGGGTGAGGTTTATGTTTAGGGTTAGGGTAAGGGTTATGTTGAGTGTGAGGGTTAGTTTTAGGGTTAGGGTTAGGGTGAGGTTTAGGGTTAGGTTAGGGTTAGGATTATGGTGAGGGTGAGGGTGATGGTTATGGTGTGTGTGAGGGTTAGGGATAGGGTGAGATTGAGGGTTAGGGTTAGGGTTAGGGTGAGGATTATGATGAGGGTGAGGGTGAGGGTTAGTGTTAGGTTTAGGATGACAGTGATGGTGAGGGTAAGGGGGAGGTTTAGTGTTAGGTTTAGGTTTAGGTTGAGGATGAGTGTGAGGGTTAGGGTTACGATTAGGATTAGGGTTAGATTTAGGCTATGCGTGAGGTTGAAGGTGAGGGGGAGGTTTAGGGTGACCGTGAGGGTTAGGGTGAGGGTGAAGATTAGGGTCAGGCTTAACGTTAGGTTACTAGTTATAGTTACGATGAGTTTTAGTGTGAGGGAAAGGGTTAAGGTTAGGGTTAGCGTTAGGATTTGTGTGAGGGTTAGGGTTAGGGTTACAGTTAGTGTGAGAATAAGGTTTAGGGTGAGGTTTAGGGTGAGTTTGAGGTTTAGGGTGAGGGTTAGGTTTAGAGTTACGGTGAGGTTGATGGTGAGGGTGAGGTTTAGCGTTAGGATTAGGGTTAGTTTTAGGTTTAGACTGAGCATGAGGGTGAGGGTGAGGGTTTGGGTTATTGTGAGGGTTAGGGTTAGGGTTAGGTTTATGGTGATGGTGAGGTTTAGTGTTAGGGTTAGGGTTAGGATGAAGGTTAGGGTGTGGGGTAGGTTTATGGTTAGGGTGAGGGTTATGTTTAGTGTGAGGTTTAGGTTTAGGGTTAGGTTGAGGGTTATGGTGAGGGTTAGGGTTAGGTTTAGGGTTATTGTGAGGGTTAGGGTGAGGTTTAGTGTTAGGGTTAGTGTGAGGGTTGCGGTGAGGGTAAGGGTTAGCAGGAGTGTTAGGGTGAGTGTGAGAGTTAGGGTTAGGTTTAGGGTTAGGGAGAGGAGTAGGGTGAGTGTTAAGGTTAGGGAGAGAGTGAGCGTTAAGGTGAGGTTTACGGCTAGGGTTAGGGTTAGGGTGAAGTTAAGGGTCAGGGTGAAGGTTAGGGTAAGGGGGAGGGTTAGGGTAAGGGGGAGGGTTAGGTTTAGGGTTAGGGTTACGTTGAGGGCTAGGCTGATGGTGTGGGTTAGGGATAGGGTTAGGGATAGTGTGAGGATTAAGTTTAGGGTTAGGTTTAGGGTGAGCGGTAGGCTGAGGGGTAGGGTTAGGGTTAGGGTGAAGGATAGGTTTAGTGTGAGGGTTAGGGTTAGGGTGAGGTTTAAGTTGAGGGTGAGGGTGAGGGTGAGGTTAGGATTAGGTTTATGGTGAGGGTGAGACTGACAGTGAGGGTTAGTGTTAGTGTTAGGTTTATTGTTAGGGTTAGGGTGAGGTGGAAGGGGAGGGGAGGGGGAGTTTTATCGTTAGGGTTAGTTTTAGGGTAATGCTTAGGGTGAGGGTTAGGGTTAGGATTAGGATTGGGGTTAAGGTTAGGCTGAGAGTGATGGGGAGGGGGATGGTTAGGGAAAGGGTTAGGGTTTGGGTGAGGGTGAGCGGTAGGGTTTGTGTGAGGGTTAAGTTTAGGATTAGGGTGAGGGAAAAGGTTTGGGTGAAGGTTAGGGTGAGGGTGAATGTTAGGCTTAGGGTTAAGGTTAGGATTAGTGTGTGGGTGAGGGCGAGGGATAGGGTTATGGTGAGGTTTAGGTTTAGGGTGAGGGTTAGGCTTAGGGTTAGAGTTAGTGGGAGGGTCTGGGTGAGGTTGACGGTTAAGGTTAAGTTTAGGGTTAGGGTGAGCATGAGAGGGAGGCTGAAGTTGAGTGTGACAGGTAGGTTTAGGATTAGGGTTCGGGTTCGGGTTAGGGTTAGGATGAAGGTGAGGGTGAGGTTGAGCTTTAGAGTTAGTGTTAAGGTTAGGGTGAGGTCTAGAGTAAGAGCGAGGGTTAGGGTGAGCTTGAGGGTGAGGTTGAGTTTTTCGGTTAGGTATAATTTATGGTTAGGTTTAGAGTGAGGATTAGGGTGAGGGTGAGGTTTAGGGTGAGGGTTACGGTTATGTTAAGTCTTAGGTTTAGGGTAGGGTGAGGGTTGGGTTAGGGTGATGTTTATGGTGAAGTTGAGGGTTAGGATGAGAATGAGGGTAAGGGTGAGGGTTAGGGTTAGGGTTAGAGTTAGTTGAGGGCTAGGGTGAGGGTGAGAACTAGGGGTAGGGTTAGGGATAGGGTGAGAATTCGGGTTAGGTTTAGGGTTAGGGTGAGGGTTAGGGTTAGGGTGAGGGTTAGGTTGAGTCTGAGGGTTAGTGTTAAGTATAGGGTTAGGTTTAGGGTGCGGTTAAGGGTTAGGGTGAGGTTTCGGGTTAGCATTAGTGTTACGGTGAGGGTGAGGGTGAGGGTTAGAATTAGGGTTAGGTTTAGGTTAAGGGTGAGGGTGAGGGTTAGGTTTAGTTTGAGGGTGAGTGTTAGGTTTAGAGTGAGGGAAACGGTTAGGGTTAGGGTTAGCGTGAGGGTGAGGCTGAAGTTTAGGGTTAGTGTGAGGGTGAGGGTGAGGGTGTGTGTTAGGGTTAGGGTTAGGCTGACGGTGAGGGTGAGGGTGAGGTTTAGGATTAGGATTATTGTTATGGTTTTGGTTAGGCTGAGGTTGAGCATGAGGATGAGGGTGAGGGTTAGGGTTAGGTTGAGGGTTAGAGTTAGTGTGAGGGTTAGGGTGAGGGTGAGAGTAAGTGTTAGATTGAGGATTAGGGGGAGTGTTAGGGTGAGGGGGAGGGTTAGAGGGAGGGGGAGGGTTAAATATAGGGTTACAGTAAGGGTGAGGGTTAGGGTTAATATTAGGGTGAGAATTAGCGTGAGGGTTAGTGTTAGTGTGAAGGTTAGAATGAGTGTGAGGGTAAGGGTTAGGTTGAGGTTTAGGGTGAGGTGGAAGGTTAGGGTTAGTGTTTGGGTTAGGGTGATGGTTAGTTTGAGGGTTAGGGCTAAGGTTAGGGTTATTTTTAGGGTGAGGGTTATGGTTAACTTTAGAGTTAGGGTTAGGGTAAGGGTTAGGGTGAAGGTAAAGGTTAGGGTTAGGGTAAATTTTAGGGTTAGGGTGAGGGTTAGGTTTAGGATTATGTTTAGTGTGAGGGCTAGTGTGTGGGTGAGGGTTAGGGTTAGGGTGAGGGTTAGGGTTAATGTTAGGGTTAGTGTGAGGGGTAGATTTAGGGTGAGAGTGAGGATTAGGTTTAGTGTGAGTGTTAGCGTTTTGGTTAGGTTTAGGTTTAGGGTGAGGGTAAGGATTAGGGTGAGGGTTAGTGTGAGAATTAGAGTTAAATTCAGAGTGAGTGTTAGGGTGAGTGTTAGGGTGAGGATTAGTGGGAGGGTTTGGTTTAGTGTTAGGGTTGTGGTGACGGTGACTGTTAGGGTTAGGGTTAGGCTGAGGGTGAGGGTGACAGTGAGGGTGAGGTTTAGGGTTAGGGTTATGTTTAGGGTAAGGGTGAGGGCGAAGTTTAGGTTTAGGATTAGGATTAGGTTTAGGGTTAGGCTGAGGGTGAGGGTGAGGTGAGTGTTAGGGTTAGTGTTAAGGTGAGGTGTAAGGTTAGGGTGAGGGTTTGGGTTAGAGTTAATGTGAGGGTATGGGTGAGGGTGAGGGTTAGGGTTAGCTTTAGGGTTAGGGTGAGGGTGAGGGTGAGGGGTAGGGTTAGGATTAGTGTTAGGGTTAGGGTTAGCATTTGGTTTAGGGTGAAGTTTAGGTTGAGGGCTAGGGTGCGGCTGGGGTTTAGGGAGAGGGTCAGGGTGTGGGTGAGGTTTTCGGTTATATAAGTGTTAGGGTTAGGGTTAGTGTGAGGATTAGGGTGAAGGTGAGGGATAGGGTTAGGGTGAGGTTTAGCGTTAAGGTAGGTTGAGGGTTGGGTTACGGTGATATGTAGGGTGAGTCTCAGGCTTAGGGAGAGGGTGAGGGTAAGGGTGAGGGATAGGGTTAGGGATAGAGATAAGTGAGGGCTAGGGTGAGGGTGAGGGTTAGGGGTAGGTTTAGGGTTATGGTGAGAATTAGGGTTAGGTTAAATGTGAGCATTAGGGTTAGAGTGAGGGTTAAGCTGAGGGGTAGGGTTAGGATTAGGGTGAGGGTTAGGTTTAATCTGAGGGTTAGCTTTAGGTTGAGGATAAGGGTTAGGGTGAGGGTTAGGGTGAGGGTGAGGGTTAGGGTTAGCGTTAGGGTTAGGGTGAGTATTTGGGTGATGGTTAGGGTTAGGGTTAGCTTGAGGGTTAGGTTTAGGGTGAGGGATACGGTTAGGTTTAGGGTTAGTGTGAGGGTGAGGGTGAGGCTGAAGTTTAGTTTGAGGGTGAGGGTGAAGTTTGGGGTTAGGGTTAGGTTTAGGTTGAGTTTGAGGGTGAGGGTGAGCATTAGGGTTAGGATTAGGGTTAGGGTTAGGGTTAGGGTTATGCTGAGGGTGAGCGTGAGTGAGAGGGTGAGGGTTAGGGTGAGGGTTAGGATGAGGGTTAGAGTTAGTGTGAGGGCTACATTGAGGGTGAGAGTAAGGGTTAGGTTGAGGGTTAGGGTGAGGGTGAGGGTTAGGGTTAGGTTTAGGTTTAGTGGGAGGGTTAGGTTGAGGATTAGGGTTAAGGTTAGTATTAGGGTTAGGGTTAATGTTAGGGTTAGGGTTAGGGTAATGATTAGGGTGAGGGTTATGGTGAGGGTTAGGGTTAGTGTGAGGGTTAGAGAGAGTGTGAGGGTAAAGGATAGGTTGATGCTTTGGGGTAGAGGTAGGATTAGGGTTAGGGTTTGTGTTAGGGTGAGGGTTAGGTTGCGGTTTAGGGTTAAGGTTAGGGTAAGGGTTAGGCTGAGGGTTAGGGTTAATGTTAGGGTTAGCGTTAGGGTAAGGTTTAGTGTGAGGGTTAGGTTTAGGATTAGAGTTAGGGTGAGAACTAGGGTTAGGGTTAGGTTTAGATGAGTTGTAGGTTTAGGGTTAGGGTGAGGGTTAGGTTTAGTGTGATGGTTAGGGTTAGGTTTAGGGTGAGGTTGAGCGTTAGGGTGAGGTTTAGTGTGAGAGTGAGAGTTAGTGTTAGCATGAGTATTAGGGTGAGGATTAGTGTGAGGGTTAGGGTTAGTATAGGGTTAGAGTGACGGTGAGGGTGAGGGTGATGGTTAGTGTTAGGTTGAGAGTGAGGATGAGGATGAGGGTGAGGGTGAGGGTGAGGGTTAGAGTTAGGGTTAGCATTAGGTTTTACAAGGAGATGTCCACCGGGAACACCCGGAGGCCTGCCCGCAGCAAGATTCTTAAATTCTTCCTAAGAAGCCTTGAAACGGAGTGAAACCCACCTAGCTTGCAATAACTCAGAACCTCATTCTGAGTGTTTCCGGCAGAAGTCATTCAGCTGAACACAACGGTGGACTAACTAGAGCCTGATATAGCCAGTGCTGTCCATAGTCCTGCATGGACAGTGGTCGCATCACAAACAACTGAGGTCTAGTTCTCCAAACTTTTTCAGAGTGCCATAAGTAGAGGTAAAACTTACTCCTCAGTTTGAGTAGAGTGTAGCTGTCAAAGCTGTAATCAGTAGCACTCAGGTGAGAAGAACAGGAAGCAGATATTCCCAGTCAGCTAGCAGGGTCCTATGAGGACAAGCATATATGGCTGCAACGTCTGAATGTTTGCAAGCTTGGCAGAGCTCTGCAGGCGCAATTGTGCAGCAATGCAAACTGCGTAGCCTTGCCAAACTTCACGGATGTAGAAGAAACCATGGAATATTTACAAGGAGAATGTTCACCCTGAACACCCGGAGGCCTGCCAGCAGTAAGATTTGGGTTAAGTTTAGAGTGAGGGTAAGGGTGAGGGTTAGGGTTAGGTTTAGGTTTCAGGATTGGGTTAGGGTTAGTGTCAGGGTGTGGGTGAGGGTAAGGGTGAGGGTGAGGGTGAGGGTAGGTTTAGGGTTAGGGTTAGGGTTGTGTGAGGGTTAGGATTTACATGGAGATATTCACCTGGAACACCTGGAGGGCCGCAGACACAAAAATTCTGGAATTCTTCCTAAGAAGCCTTGAAAAGGAATGGATTTACATGGAGATATTCACCTGGAACACCTGGAGGGCCGCAGACACAAAAATTCTGGAATTCTTCCTAAGAAGCCTTGAAAAGGAATGAAACGCTCCTATGTTGCAGTAACTCAGAACCTCATTCTGAGTGTTCCCAGCAGAGGTCATTTGGCCGAATACAACCGTGGACTAATCAGATCCTGATATAGCCAGTGCCGTCCATAGTCCTGGATGGACAGTGGTCGCTTCCCAAACAACTGAGGTCTAGTTCTCCAAACTTTCACAGAGAGCCATAAGTAGAGGTTCAACTTACTCCTCAGGTGGAGTAGAGTGTAGCCGTCAAAGCTGTAATCATTAGCACTCAGGTGAGAAGAACGGGAAGCAGATATTCCCAGTCAGCTGGCAGTGTCCAACGGGGACAAGCAAATGTGACTACCAAGTCTGAATGTTTGCAAGCACGGCAGAGGATTGCAAGCGAAATTGTGCAGCAATGCAAACTGCATACCTTGCCAAACTTCACGGGTGTAAAAGAAACCACCGAGGATTTACAAGGAGATGTTCACCAGGAAAACCCAGAGGCCTGCCGGCAGCAAGATTCCTGTTAGTGTGAGGGTGAGGGTGAGGGTGAGGGTTAGGATTAGGGTTAGGGTTAGGTTTAGGGCTAGGGTGAGTGCTTCGGTGAGGGTGAGGGTGAGGGCTAGGATGAGGGTGAGGGTGAGGGTGAGGGTTAGGTTTAGGGGAAGGTTTAGGGTTAGAGTTAGGGTGAGAATTATGCTGAGGGTGAGGGTTAGGGTGAGGGTTAGGGTTAGGGTGAGGGTTATGGTTCGGATTAGGGTTAGGGTGATGTTTAAAATGAGGGTGAGGTTTAGGGTGAGAGTGAGGATTCGGGTGAGGATTCGTGTTAGGGTGTGGGTGAGTGTTAGGGTTAGGGTGAGGTTTAGGGTGACAGTAAGGGTTAGGGTGAGGGTAAGGATAAGGGGTAGGGAGAGTTTTAATGTTAGTGTGAGGGTTAGGGTTAGGGATAGGTTGAGAGTTAGAGTTAGGGAGATGTTTATGCTGAGGGTGAGGGTTAAGGTGAGTGTGAGGTTTTGGGTGAGGGTGAGGGTTAGGGTTAGAGTGAGGGTTAGGGTGATGGTGAGGGTTAGTGTGAGCATGAGGGTTAGGCTTAGGATGAGCAATAGGGTTACGGTTTGGGTGAGGGTGAGGGTGAGGGACAGGTTGAGGTTTAGTTTGAGGGTGAGGGTGAGGGTTAGGGTGTGTGTGAAGGTTAGGTTTAGGCTGAGGGTTTGGTTGACAGTGAGGGTTAGGGTGAGGGTGAGGTTTAGGTTTAGGGTTAGGGTAAAGGTTATGTTGAGGGTGAGGGTTAGTTTTAGGGTTAGGGTTAGGGTTAGGTTGAGGGTAAGTGTTAGGGTGAGGGTAAGGGTTAGGGTGAGATTTACGGTGAGGGTGAGGGTTAGGTTTAGGTTTAGGGTTTGGATTATGGTGAGGGTGAGGGTGAGGGTTAGGGTGTGGGTGAGGGTTACCGATAGGGTGAGGGTGAGGGTTAGGGTTAGGGTTAGGGTTAGGATTATAGTGAGGGTGAGGGTGAGGTTTAGGGTGTGCTTAAGGTTTAGGTTGAGGGTGAGGGTTAGGGTTAGGGTTAGGATTGGGATGAGGGTGAGTGTGATGGTTAAGATTAGTGTTAGCGTTAGGTTGAGGGTGAGGTTTAGGCTTAGGATGAGGGTTAGGGTTAGGGTTCAGCTGCAGTTGAGGGTGAATGTAAGGGTGAGGGTTAGGGTTAGGATTAGGGTTAGGGTGAGGTCTAGGGTGAAGGTTAGTGTTAGTGTGAGGTTTAGGTTGAGGGTGAGGCTTTGGGTTAGGTAAGGGTTAGGGTTAGTGCCAGAATTAAAATGAGGGTAAGGTTTAGGGTTAGGGTTACAGTTAGGGTGAGGGTTAGGGGTAATGTGAGGTTTATGGTTAGGGTGATGTTTAGGTTGAGGCTGAGGGTTAGGGTGAGTGTGAAGGTTCAGGTGCCAGTGAGGGTTAGTGTTAGGGTGAGGGTTAAGTTTAGGGTGAAGGGTAGGGTTAGGCTTAGGGTTAGGGTGAGGGTGACAGTGACGGTTAGGGTGTGGGTGAGGGGTAGGGTTAGTGTGAGGGTTAGGGTTAGGGTTAAGGTTACGGTGAGGGTTAGGGTGAGGGGTAGATTTAGGTTTAGGGTGAGTGTCAGGGTTATTGTGAGGGTTAGGGTTAGGGTTCCAGTTAGGTTGAGCTTAAGGGTTGGGGTGAGGGTTAGGGTGAGTGTTAGGGTTAGTTTTCGGTTTAGGGTTACGGTTAGGGTTAGGGTTAGGCTGAGGGTGAGGTTGAAGGTGAGGGTTAGGGTTAGGTTTAGGGTGAGGGCTAGTGTGAGCGTGAGGGTTAGTGTGATTGTGAAGGTGAGGTTGAGGTTTAGCTTATGGTTAGGGTAAGGATAAGGGTTAGGGAGAGGATTAGGATGAGGGTGAGGGTTAGGTTGAGGGTGAGGGTTAGGATGAGGGTTAGGGTTAGGGTTAGGGTGAGCATTAATGTTCGGGTGATGTTTAGGGTGAGGGTTAGGGTGAGGGTGATGGTTTGGGTGATGGTGAGTGTTAGTGTGTGGGAGAGGGTTAGGGTTAGGATGAGCATTAGGGTGATGGTGAGGGTTAGGCTGAGTGTGAGTGTTAGGTTTAGGATTAGGTTAGGGTGATGTTTAGAGTGAGGGGTAGGGTTAGGGTTACGATGAGGTTTAAGTTTAGTGTGAGGGTTAGGGTTAGGGTTATGGTTTGGGTGAGGGTAATGTTTAGGGTGAGGGTTAGGTTGAGGTTTATGGTTAGGGTTAGGGTTAGGGTGAGGGTGAGAGTTACGGTTAGGGTTAGGGTGAGTGTGAGGGTGAGGGTGAGGGTGAAGTTAGGGTTAGGGTTAGCGATAGGGTTAGGGTTAAGTTTAGGATTTAAAAGGAAATGTTCACGCGGAACACCCAGAGGCATGCCGGCAGCAAGATTCTGGAATTCATCCTAAGAAGCCTTGAATGGAGTGAAATGTTCCTATGTTGCAATATTTCAGAACCTCATTCTGAGTGTTTGCAGCTGAGATCATTCTGATGAACACAACCGTGGACTAATTAGAGCGCGATATAGCCAGTGCCGTCCATAGTCCTGGATGGACAGTGGTCGCGTCCCAAACAACTGAGGTCTAGTTCTCCTAACTTTCACAGAATGCCATAAGTAGAGGTTCAACTTACACCTCAGGTTGTGTAGTGTGTAGCCGTCAAAGCTGTAATCGGTAGCACTCAGGTGAGAAGAAAGGGAAGCAGATATTCCCAGTCAGCTAACAGTGTCCTATGGTGACCAGCATATCTGGCTGCCACTTCTGAATGTTTGCAAGTGTGGCAAAGCTCTGCAGGCGCAATTGTGCAGCAATGCAAACTGTGTACCCTTGCCAAACTTCACGAGTGTAAACCATGGAGGATTAACAAGGAGATGTTCACCTGGAACATCCGGAGGCCTGCTGGCAGCAACATTCTGGAATTCATCCTAAGAAGCGTTAAATGGAGTGAAACGCTGCTATGTAGCAATAATTCAGAACCTCATTCTGAATGTTTGCGGCCGAGGTCATTCTGATGAACACAACCGTGGCCTATTTGAGCCTGATATAAACAGTGCCGTCCATACTCCTGGATGGACAGTGGTCGCGTCCCAAACATCTGAGGTCCAGTTCTCCCAACGTTCAGAGAGTGCCATGAGTACAGGTTCAACTTACTCCTCAGGTTGAGTAGAGTGTAGCCGTCAAAGCTGTAATCAGTGGCACTCAGGTGAGAAGAAAGGGAAGCAGATATTCCCAGTCAGCTGACAGTGTTCTACGGAGGCAAGCATATCTGACTGCCACGTCTGAATGTTTGCAAGGGCGGCATAGCTCTGCAGGCGCAATTGTGCAGCAATTCAATCTGCATACCCTTGCCAAACTTCACGGGTGTAGAAGAAACCACGGAGGATTTACAAGGAAATGTTCACCCGGAAAACACGGAGGCCTGCTGGCAGCAAGATTCGGGTTAGGTTTAGGGTTAGGGTTAATGTTAGGACTTAGGGTTAGCATTAGGTTTAGGGTTAGGGTAAGGGTTACAGTGAAGATGAGGGTGAGGGTGATGGTGAGTGTTAGGGTGAGGGTGAGGGTGACGATGACGGTGAGGGTGAGAGTGAGGTTGAGGTTGAGGGTTAGAGTTAGGCTTAGGGTTAGGATTTACAAGGAGATGTCAAACCAGAACACCCAGAGACCCGCTGGCAGCAAGATTCTGGAATTCTTCCTAAGAAGCCTTGAAAGTATTAAAACTTTCCCATGTTGCAATAACTCAGAACTTCATTCTGAGTGTTACTGGCACATGTCATTCTGATGCACACAACCGTGGACTAATTAGAGCCTGACATAGCTAGTGCCAACCATAGTCCAGGAAGGACAGTGGTCATGTCCCAAACAACTGAGGTCTAGTTCTCCAAACTTTCACAGAGTGCCATAAGAACAGGTGCAAATTACTCCTCAGGTTGAGTAGAGTGTAGCTGTCAAAGCTGTAATCCGTAGAGGGTTAGGGTTAGGGATAGTGATACGGTGAGGTTTAGGTTCAGGGTTAGGGTTTAGGGTTAGCATTAGGGTCATGGTTAGGGTTTAGGGTTAGGTTTAGGGTTAGGGTTTAGGGTTAGGGTTAGGGTTAGGTTTATGGTTAGGACGAGGGTCAGGGTGAGGGTTAGGGTTAGGATTTTCAAGGAGTTGTTCACCAGGAACACCCGGAGGCCTGCCAGCAGCCAGATTCTGAAATTCTTCCTAGAAAGCCTTGAAAAGGAGTGAAACGCACCTATCTTGCAATAACTCAGAACCTCATTCTGAGTGTTTCTGGCAGAAGTCATTCAGCTGAACACAACGGTGGACTAATTAGAGCCTGATATAGCCAGTGCGGTCCATAGTCCTCGATGGACTGTGGTCGAGTCCCAAAAACTGAGGTCTAGTTCTCCAAACTTTTATAGAGTGCCATAAGTAGAGGTAAAACTTGCTCCTCAGGTTGAGTAAAGTGTAGCAGTCAAAGCTGTAATAAGTAGCACTCAGGTGATAAGAATGGGAGGCCGATATTCTCAGTCAGCTGGCAGTGTTCTACGGGGCCAAGCAGATCAGGCTGCCACGTTTGAATGTTTGCAACTTCGGCAGAGATCTGCAGGCACAATTGTGCAGCAATGCAAACTGTGTGCCCTTGCCAAACATCATGGGTGAAAAATAAACCACGGAGGATTTACAAGGAGATGTTAACCCGGAACACCCGGAGGCCTGACAGCAGCAAGATTCGGGTTATGTTTATGATTAGGGTTAGGGTTACGGTTAGGGCTTAGGGTTAGCATTAGGGTTAGGGTTAGTTTTGGGTTACAGTGATGGAGAGGGTGAGGGTGATGATGAGTGTTAGGGTGAGGGTGAGGTTGAGGATGAGGGTGAGGGTGAGGGTGAGGTTTAGAGTTAGGATTAGAGTTAGGGTTAGGGTTAGGATTTACAAGGAGATGTCCACCCGGAACAATCGGAGGCCTTCGGGGAGCCAGATTCTGAAATTCTTCCTAAGAAGCCTTGAAAAGGAGTGAAACGCACCTATCTTGCAATAACTCAGAACCTCATTCTGAGTGTTTCCGGCAGAAGTCATTCAGCTGAACACAACGGTGGACTAACTAGAGCCTGATATACCCAGTACTATCCATAGACCTGGATGGACAGTGGTCATGTCACAAACAACTGAGGTCAAGTTCTCCAAATTTTTACAGAGTGCCATAAGTAGAGGTAAAACTTACTCCTCAGGTTCAGTAGAGTGTAGCTGTCAAAGCCGTAATCAGTAGCACTCAGGTGAGAAGAACGGGAAGCAGATATTCCCAGTCAGCTGGCAGGGTCCTATGGGGACAAGCATATCTGACTACCACGTCTGAATATTTGCAAGAGCAGCAGACCTCTGCAGGCACAGTTGTGCAGCAATGCAAACTGCGTACCCTTGCCAAACTTCACGGGTGTAGAAGAAACCACGGAGGATTTACAAGGAGAATGTTCACCCTGAACACCCGGAGGCCTGCCAGCAGTAAGATTCTGTTGAAGTTCAGGGTGAGGTTGAGGGTGAGGGTTAGGGTTAGGTTTAGGATAGGGTTAGGGTTAGGTTGAGGGTGAGGGTGAGCGTTAGGGTGAGGGTTAGTGTGAGGGTTAGTGTGAGGGTGAGGGTGAGGGTGAGGGTGAGGGTGAGGGTGAGGGTGAGGGTGAGGGTTAAGGTTAGGGTTGGGAGAGGGTTAGGGATAGGGTAAGGGTTAGGTTTAGGTTTAGGGTGAGAGTAAGTGTTAGAGTGAGTGTTAGGGTGAGGGTGAGGGTTAGGGTTAGCTTGAGGGTTAGGGTGAGGGTTAGGCTGAGGGATAGGGTTAGGGTCAGTGTGAGGGTTAGGTTTAGTCTGAGGTTTAGGTTAAGGTTAAGGTTAGGGTTAGGATGAGGGTTAGGGTTAGGGTGATGGTTAGGCTTAGGGTTATGATTAGGGTGAGGTTTAGAGTTAGTGTGAGTATTAGGGTAAGGGTCAGGTTTTGGTTTAGGGTTAGGTTGAGGGTTAGGGTTAGTGTGAGGTTTAGGGTTTGGTTGGGGATAGGGTTAGGGTGAGGGTAAGGGTTAGGGTGAGGATTAGGGTTAGAGTGAGGGTTAGGTTTAGGGTGAGGATAAGGGTTAGGTTGAGGGTTAGGGTGAGAATTAGGGTTAGGGTTAGGGTGAGGTCTAGGGTGCAGGTGAGGTTTAAGGTTTGGATTAGGGTTAGAGTTAGGGTGAGTGTGAGATTTAGGTTTAGAATTAGTGTTAGCTTTAAGGTTAGGCTTTTGGTGAGGGTGAGGGTGAGGGTGAGGGTGAGGGTGAGGTTTAGGGTAAGGTTTCGGGTAAGGGTTAGGGTTAGGGTGATCTTTAGGGTGAGGGTGAGGTTTAGGGTTAGGGTGAGTGTTCAGGTGAGGGCGAGGGTTAGGGTGTGGGTGACAGTTAGGATTAGGAAGAGGTTTAGGGTGAAGGTGAGGGTTAGGGTTAGGGTGAGGGTCAGGTTTAGGGTTAGGATTAGGGTTAGGGTTAGTGTGAGGGTTAGGGTTATTGTTGGGGTTAGTGATAGGGTGAGGGTAAGGGTTAGCGTGAGGATAAGGGTTAGGTTGAGGGGTAAGGTGAGGGTTAGAGTTAGGGTTAGGGTGTGGGCTGGATTGAGGGTTAGGGTTAAGTTTTGGGTTAGGTTAGGGTTAGGGTGAGTGTGAGGTTTAGGGTTAGGTTTGGGGTTAGGGTTTGGGTGAAGATAAGGGTTAGGGTTAGGTTTAGGGTGAGTCTAAGGGTTAGGGTGAGGTTTAGGGTGAGAGTGAGGGTTAGGGTTAGCCTTAGGGTTAGGGTGAGTGTTAGGGTAAGTTTTAGTGTAAGGGTGAGAGTGAGGGTTAGGGTTAGGTTTAGGGTGAGTGTGAGGTTGAGCGTTAGGTTTCAGTGAGGGTTAGAATTAAGTTTAGGTTTGCGTAAGTGTTAGAGTTAGGGTGAGGGTGATGGTGTAGGTTAGGTTTAGGAGTAGGGTTATGGTTAGGGTTAGGATTAGGGTTAGGGTTAGGGTTAGACTGAGGGTGAGGGTGAGGGTGAGGGTGAGGGTGAGGGTTTGGGTTAGGGTGAGGCTAGAGTTAGGGTTAAGGTTAGGGTGAGGGTAAGGTTTAGGGTTAGGGTTACAGCTAAGATGAATGTTATGGTGAGGGGTAGCGTTATGTTTACGGTGAGGGTTAGGGTTATTGTAAGGGTTAGTGTTAGGGTTCGGGTGAGGGTTAGGTTTAGGATGATGTTTAGGGTGAGGGTGAGGGTTAGGGTGAGGGTGGGTGTTCGGGTGAGGGTTATGGTTAGTGTTAGAGTTAGGGGGAGGGCTAGAGTCCGGGTTGGGGTTAGGGTTAGGTTTAGCGATAGGGTGAGAATTAGGGTTAGGTTCAGGTTAGGGTGATTGTTAGGCTGAGGGGTAGGTTTAGGCTTAGAGTGAGTGTTAGGTTTACTCAGAGTGTTAGGGTTAGCGTTAAGGTTATGGTTAAGGTGAGGGTAAGTGTTAGGGTGAGGGTTGGTATGAGGGTGAGGGTTAGGGTTAGAATTTCGGTTAGGGTGACGGTTAGGGTGACGGTTAGGGTTAAGGTTAGGGTTAGGGTAAGTGTGACAGTAAGGGTTAGGTTTAGGGTTAGTGTGAGGCTTAGGGTTAGGTTGAGGGTTAGGGTTAGGGTTAGGTTTAGGGTGCGGCTATGGGTTAGGGTGAGATTGAGGATGAGGGTGAGGTTCAGCGTTAGGGTTAGGTTTAGTGTTAGTACAAGGGTGAATGTGAGCATTAGGGTTAGGATTAGGGTTAGGCTGAGGGTGAGGGTGAGGGTTAGGGTTAGGGTTAGGGTGCGGGTGAGGGTGAGGCTATGGGTTAGGGTGAGAGTGAGGCTGAGGGTGAGGTTCAGCGTTAGGGTTAGGTTTAGTGTTAGTACAAGGGTGAATGTGAGCATTAGGGTTAGGCTGAGGGTGAGGGTGAGGGTGAGGGTGAGGGTTAGCGTTAGGGTTAGGGTGAGAGTAAGTGTTAGGCAGAAGTTTAGGGTTAGAGTCAGTGTTAGGATTAGCTTGGGTGTTAGGGTTAGTGTTAAGGTTAGGGTTAGGGTGAGGGTAAGGGTTAGGATGAGGGTTAGGATTAGGTTTTGGTGTAGGGTGAGAAATAGGGTTAGGGTTAGGGTGAAGTTTAGGGTTAGGGTTAGGGTTAGGTTTAAGATTAGTGTGAGTGTTAGGGTTAGGGTTACTGTTAGGGTTAGAATTAGGGTGATCATAAGGGTTAGGGTGGGGTTTAGGGTGAAGATGAGGTTTAGTGTAAAGCCTTAGGGTTATGATGAGGGTTATGGTGAGGGTTATGGTTAGGTTTAAGGTTGGGGTGAGGGAGAGGGTTAGGGTTAGGGTTAGGGTAAGTGTGAGGGTGAGGTTTAGGGTTCAGTGAGGGTGAGAGTTAGGGTGAGGGTTAGGGTTGGTTAAGGGTTAGAGTTCGGGTGAGGGTGAGGTGGAGGGTTAGGTTTAGGATTATGGTTAGGGTTAGGGTCAGGATTAGTGTAAGGGTTAGGCTTAGACTTCAGGGTTAGGGTGAAGGTGTGGATGAGTGATTGGGTTAGTGTGAGGGTTATGGTTAGGGTTAAGTTTAGGGTTAGCGTGAGTGTTAGGGTTAGGGTTAGGATGAGTGTTAGGGTGAGGGGTAGGGTTATGGTTAGGGTGAGATTTAGGGTGAGGGTGTGGGTTAGAGTGATGTTTAGGGTTAGGTTTAGGCTTCGGATTAGTGTGAGTGCTACGGTTAGGGTTAGCGTGAGTGTAAGGTTTAGGGTGAGGTTTAAGGTGAAGGTGAGTGTTAGGTTTAGACTTAGGGTTAGGTAAAGGTTAGGGTGAGGTTTAGGGTAAGGTTTAAGGTTAGGTTGAGGGTGAGAGTTAGTGTTAGGTTTAGGGTTAGGGTGAGTGTGAGGGTGAGGGTTAGGGTTCAGTGAGGGTTATGGTTGTGTAAGAGTTAGAGTTAGGGTCAGGGTGAGGCTGAGGTTGAGGGTCAGGTTTAGGATTATGGTTAAGGTTAGGGTTAGGATTATGGTTAGGTTTAGGGTTAGAGTGACGGTGAGTGTGAAGGTTTGTGTGAGGGTGAGGCTTAGGGTTAGGGTTAATGTTAGCGTGAGGGTTAGTGTTAGGGTTAGAGTTAGGATGAGTGTTAGGGTGAGGGTGAGGGTTACGGTTAGGTTTAGGGTTAGGGTTAGTGTGAGGGTTATTGTTAGGGTTAGGTTTAGGGTCAGGGTAAGGTTTAGGGTGAGGGTGAGGGTGAGGCTGAGGGTTAGGGTGAGATTGAGTTTGAGGGTGAGGGTTAGGGATAGAGATAGGATTAGGTTTCAGGTGAGGGTGAAGCTGACCGTTAGGGTTTGGATTAGGGTTAGGGTTAGGGTGAGGTTTAGGTTGAGGGTGAGGGTTAAGGTTTGGGTTAGGCTGAGAGTAAGTGTTAGGTTGAGGGTTAGGGTGAGAGAGAGGTTTTGTGGTAGCCTGTGTGTTATGGTGAGGGTTAGGCTGAGGGTTAGTGTTAGGGTTAGTGTGAGGGTTAGGTTTAGTCTGAGGGTTAGGGTTATGATAAGGTTAGGGTTAGCGTGAGTTTAAGAGTTAGGGTGAAGTTTAGGTTTAGGTATAGGGTTAGGGTGAGTTTTAGGGTTAGTGTGAGGATTAGGATTAGGGCTAGGTTTAGGTTTAGGGTTAGGGTGAGGAGTAGGGTTAGGGTGAGGATTAGGGTTAGTGTGAGTGTTAGGGTTAGGGTTGGGGTTAGGGTTAGGGTGAGGGTAAAGGTTAGGGTGTGGGATAGGGTGAGTGTTAGGTTTAGGGTGATAATAAGGGTTAGGTCAAGGATTAGGGCGAGGGTTATATTTAGGATTAGTGTGACGGCTAGGGTGAGGGTGAGGGTTAAGATTTGGGTTAGGGTTAGGGTTAGGGTTAGAGTCAGGGTTAGGTTTAGGGTTAATGTGAGGGTTTGGGTGAAGTTAAGGTTTAGGGTTAGGGTTATAGTTAGGATTAGTGTGAGGGTTAGGGTTAGGGTTAGGGTTAGGGTTAGTGTGAGGGTTAGGATGAGGTTTAGGGTGAGTATGAACTTTAGGTTTAGCCTTAGGTTTAGGGTGAGTGTTAGGGAAAGGGTGAGGTTTAGGGTGAATATGAAGGTTATGTTTAGCCTTAGGTTTAGGGTGAGGGTGAGGATTAGGGTTAGTGTTAGGGTTAGAGTTAGGATGAGGGTGATGTTTAGGGTTAGAGTGAGGGTTCGGGTGAGGGTGAGGGTGAGGTTGAGGGTTTTGGTTAATGTTAGAGTTAGGGTGAGGGCTAGGGTTCGGGTGAGGGTTAGGGTTAGTGTTAGCGATAGGGTGAGAATTAGGGTTAGGTTTAGGGTTAGGGTGATTTTTAGGCTGAGGACTAGGCTTAGGGTGAGTGTGAGGGTGAGGTTGAGGGTGAGGTTAAAGTGAGGGGTAGGAATAGCGTTAGGTTTTTGGTTAGGTTTAGTGTGAGGGTTAGGGTTAGGTTTTGGGTTAGGGTTAGGGTGAGGGTAAGGGTTAGTGTGAGGGTTATTGTGAAGTTACGGGTAAGGGTGAGGTTTAGAGTGACGGTGAGTGTTAGGTTTAGTGTTACTGTTAGGGTAAGGGTCAGGTCAGGGTGAGGTTTAGGGTTAGGGTGAGGGTTAGGTTTAGGGTGAGTGTTAGGATTAGGTTTAGGGTTGAGGTTAGGGTTAGAGTTAGTGTTAGGGTGAGGGTTAGGGTAAGATTTAGGGTTAGGTTAATGGTTATTGTAAGGGTTAGGGTGAGGGTGAGGTTTAGGGTTAGGGTTAGGTTTAGGGTGAGGGCGAGAGTGAGAATTAGAGTTAGGATTAGTATTAGGGTTAGGGTTAGCCTGAGGGGGACGGGTAGGGAAAGGGGTTGGTTTAGGGATAGGGTTAGGTTTAGGGTTAGGTTTAGGGTGAGGGTTAGGGTTAGGGTTAGGGTTAGGGTTAGGGTTATGGTGAGAGTGAGGTTTAGAGTTAGCCTGAGTTTTAGGGTGAAGGTTAGTGTTAGGGTTAGGTTTAGGGTTAAGGTTAGGGTTATGTTACGGTTAGGGTGAGGGTGAGGTTTATGGTTAGGTTAGGGTGAGAGTTAGGTTTAGGGTTAGGATCAGGGTTAGGGTTATTTTTAGGGTTAGGTTTAGGCTGAGGGTGAGGCTGTCAGTGAGGGTGAGGGTCACTTTTAGGTTTGGTTAGGTTTATGGTGAGGGTGAGTGTGGGTGTTAGGGTTAGGATTAGGATTAGGGGCAGGGTTAGGTTGAGAGTTAGGGTGAGGGTGAGTGGTAGGGTTAAGTTTAGGGTTAGGGTGACGTTTAGGGTTAATGTGAATATTAGGGTTAAGATAGGGTTAGGTTTAGGGTTAGGGTGAATTTTAGTGTTAGGGTTAGGGTGAGGGTTAGGGTTAGTGTGAGGGTGAGGGTTAGGGTTAGGGTTAGGGTGAGGGTAAGGGTTAGGGTGAGTGTTAGGGTTAGGGTGAGTGTTAGGGTTAGGGTGAGGGTAAGGGTTAGGTTGAGGGTTAGGTTTAGAGTTAGGGTTAGTGTGAGGGCTAGGGTGAGGGTCAGGGTTAGTGTTAGGATTAGGGTTAGCATTAGGGAGAGGGTGAGGGTGAGATTTCGGTTTAGGATTAGTGTTAGGTTTAGGGTTAGGCTTATGGTTAGGGTGAGGGTGAGGGTGAGGGTGAAGATGAGGGTGAGGTTTAGGGTTAGGGTTAGGGTTAGGGTTTGGGTTAGGGTTAGGCTGAGGATGAGGGTGAAGTTAAGGGTGAGTGTTAGGTTTAGGTTTAGGGTTAGGGTGAGGGCTAGGGTGTGGGTGAGTGTTAGGTTGAGGGTGAGGGTTTGAGTTAGGTAAGGGTTGGGGTTAGCGGGAGAATTAGTATGATGGTGAGGAATAGTTTGAGGGTTAGGGTTATGGTGAGGGTTAGGTTAAGGTTAGGGTGAGGGTTATGGTTAGGGTGATGTTAAGGGTGAGGGTGAATGTTAGGGTGAGGGTCTGGGTTCTGGTGAGGGTGCGGGTAAGTGTTAGGGTGAGGGTTAGGATTAGGTTTAGGGTGAGGGTTAGGGTTAGGGTTATGGTGAACGTGAGGGTTAGCATTAGGATTAGGATGAAGGTTAGGGTGAGGTTTAGTGTAAGGTTTAGGATGAAGTATAGGTTGAGTGTTAGGGTGAGTGTGAGGGTGAGGGTTAGTTTTAGGATTAGGGTTAGGGTTGGGTTAGGCTGAGTGTGAGGTTTACGATTAGTGTTAGGGTTAGGCTAGGCTTAGGGTGAGGTTTAGGGTGAGGGTTAGGGTTAGTATTAGGGTAGGGTTAGGGTGTGGGATAGGGTTAGGTTTAGGGTTCGGGTTAGGGTGATGGCTATGTTTATTTTTAGGGTTAGTGTTAGAGTTAGGGTGAGGTTGAGAGTTAGGTTTAGGATTAGTGTTAGGGTTAGGGTTAGGCTTAGGGTGAGGATGAGCTTGTGAGTTAGGTTTAGGATTAAGTTCGTGGTTAAGGTGAGGGTGAGGGTTAGTGTTAAGTTGATGTTTAGGGTGAGGGTGAGGGTTAGGGTGAGTGTGAGGGTTCGGGTTTGGGTGAGCTTTAGTGTGTGAGTGAGGGTTATGGTTAGAGTGTGGTTTAAGGTGACTGTGAGTGTTAGGGTGAGGGTGAAGTTTAGGGTTATGGTGAGGGTAAGTGTTAGGGTTAGGTATAGTGTTTCCGTTGTGATGGTTAGGGTTAGGGTTAGGTGAGGGTTTGGGTTAGGTTGAGGGTTAGGGTTAAGGTTAGGGTTAGGGTGAGAGAGAGTGGTAGGTTTACGGTTAGGGTTAGGGTGAGGGTGAGAATTAGGATGAGGGTGAGGATTAGGGTGAGAGTTTGGATTAGGTTGAGGGTTAGGGTTAGGGTTAGTGTGAGGGTTAGGTTTAGAATGATATTTAGGCTGAGGGTGAGGGTTAGGGTGAGGGTGAGAGTTCGGGTGAGGCTGAGGGTTAGGGTTACGGTTAGGATTAGGGTTAGGTTTATGGTGAGGTTTAGGGTGAGGGGTAGTGTTAAGATTAGGGTGAGTGTTAGGGTTATTGTGAGGGTTAGGTTTAGGGTTTGGGGTAGGGTTAGTTTGAGGGTAAGGGTTGGGGTGAGGCTTAGGGTGAGGGTTACGTTTAGTGTTAGGCTTAGGGTTAGGGTTAGGTTGAGGTTTAGGGTGAGGGTTATGGTTAGGGATAGGTTTAGGATGAGGTTGAGGATTACAGGTAGGATTAGGGTTAGCGTTATTGTAGGCTGAGGTTGAGGTTGAGGGTGAGGGTTAGGGTTAGGGTTAGGGTTAGGTTTAGGGTGAGGGCTACTTTGAGGGTTAGAGTTAGTGTAAGGTTGAAGGTGAGGTTGAGGTTGAGCTTAGGGTTAGGGTAAGGGTTAGGGTTAGGTTAAGTCTAGGATTAGAAGAAAGGTGAAGGTTAGGGTGAGGGTTAGGGTTATGGTGAGGGTTAGGGTGAGCGTTAGGGTTAGGGTTAGGGTGAGTTTTCGGTTAGGGTGAGGGTTAGGTTTAGGGTTTGGTTAGGGTTAGGATTACGGTGAGGGTGAGGGTTAGGGTTAGGGTGAAGGTTAGGTTTAGCGGTATGGTTAGGGTTAGGGTGAGGGTGGGGTAAGGATTAGGATTAAGGATATTGTTAGGGTTAGCTTTAAGCTGAGGGCGAGTGTGAGGATGAGGGTGAGGGTTAGGGTTATGGATAGGTTTAGGGTCAAGGTGAGGTTTAGGGTTAGTGTAAGTGTTAGGATTAGGGTTAGGGTTAGACTTAGGGTGAGGGTAAGGGTTAGAGTGAGTGTGAGGGTTAGGGTTAGTGTTAGGTTTAGGGTGAGGTTGAGGGTGAGGTTTAGGTTGAGGGTGAGGGTTTGTGTTAGGTAATGTTTAGGGTTTGGGTGAGAATTAAGACGAGGTTGAGGATTAGGGTGGGAGTTTGGGTTAGGGTGAGGGTTAGGGTTAGGGTTAGGGCGAGGATTAGGATGAGCGTGAAGGTTCGGGTGAGGCTTAGGGTTACGGTGAGGGTTAGGTTGAGGGTTAGGTTGAGGTTTAGGGTGAGTTTTCGGTTAGAGTGATTGTTAGTGTTAGGCTTTGTTTAGGGTTAGGTTTAGGTTTAGGGTTAGCATGAGGGTGAGGGTTCAGGTTAGGATTAGGGTTAAGGTTAGGGTTAGGCTGAGGGTTAGGTTTAGAATTAGTGTTAGGGTTAGGGTTAGGCTTAGGGTGAGGGTGAGCTTGAGGGTGAGGTTTAGGGTTAGTGTGAGGGTTAGCATAAGTGTGAGGGATAGTGTTAGGGTGAGGGTTAGGGTGAAGGTTAGGTTGAATGTTCAGGTTAGGGTTAGGTTGAGGGTGAGGGATAGGATTAGGGTTAAGGTTATTGTTAGGTTTAGGGTTAGGCTGACGGTGAGTGTGAGGATGAAGGTGAGGGTTAGGGTTATGTTCAGGTTTAGGGTTAAGGTGAGGTATAGGGTTAGTGTGATGGTTAGGCTTAGGGTTAGGGTTAGACCTAGGGTGAGGGTAACGTTTAGGATGAGAGGGAGGGTTAGGGTTCGTGTTAGGGTTAGGGTGAGGGTGAGGATTAGGTTTAGGGTTATGGTGAGTGTTAGGTTTAGGGTTAGGATGAGGGTTAGTGTGATGCTTAGGGTTAGGGTTAGAGTGAGGGTGAGGGTTAGTGTTAGTGTTAGGGTTAGGGTGAGGGTTGTGATGGTTAGGGTTAGTGTTAGGTGAGGGTTAGTGTTAGGGTTAGGGTTAGGTTGAGGGTGAGGGTTAGGATTAAGGTTAGTGTTATTGTTAGGGTTAGGTTTAGGCTAAGGGTGAGTGTGAGGGTGAGGTTGAGGGTTAGGGTTATTGTTAGGGTTAGTGTTAGGCTGAGGGTTAGTGTGAGGAGGAGGGTTAGGGTTAGGTTTAGGCTGAGGGTTAGGGTGAGGTTTAGAGTTAATGTGAGGGTTAGAGTTAGGGTTAGGTTTTGACTTAGGATGAGGTTAAGGATTAGGATGAGATTTAGTTTGAGCATGAGGGTTAGGGATATGGTTAGGATTATGGTGAGGGTGAGGGTGAGGGTTAGGGTTAGGGTGAGGTTTAGGATTATGGTGAGGTTTAGGGTTAGGTTTAGGATTAGGGTGAGGGTGAGTGTGTAGGTTAGGGTTAGTTTTAGGTGTAGGGCGAGGATTAGGATGAGGGTGAGGTTTAGGTTGAGGGTGAGGGTGAGGGTTATGGTGAGGTTTAGGGTTAGTGTGAGGGTTATGGTTAGGGTTAGGGTTAGACTTAGGATGAGGGTAAGGGTTAGGGTGAGAGTTAGGGTGAGGGTGAGGGTTAGGGTTAGGGTTAGGGTGAGAAATTATGGTGAGGGTGATGGTGAAGGTTAGGGTTAGTGTGAGGGTTAGGTTTAGGCTGAGGGTTAGGGTTAGGAGTAGGTTTAGGGTTTCGGTTAGTGTTAGGTTTAGGGTTAGGATAAGGGCTAGGGTGAGGGTGAGGGTGAGGGTTAGGATTAGTATAGGCTGAGGATTAGGGTTAGGATTAGGGTGAGGTAGAGGGTTAAGCTGAAGGGTAGGTTTAGGGTTAAGGTGAGGTATCGGATTAGTGTGAGTTTTAGTGTTAGGTTTAAGGTTAATATTAGGGTGAGGGCAAGGGTTAAGGTGAGGGTTAGGTTTATAATGAGGGTGAGGGTTAGCATTAGGGTTAGGATGAGGTTTGGGGTGAGAATTATGGTTAGGGTTAGGGTTAAGGTTAGGCTTAGGGTTAGGTTTAGGGTGAGTGTGAGGGTTAGGGTTAGGGTAGGGTGAGTGTTAAGGTTAGGGTGAGGTTAAGGGTAGGGATTAGGTTTAGTGTGAGAGACAGGGTTAGGGTTAAGGTTAGGGTTAGGGTGAGGCTGAGGGTTAGGTTTAGAATTAGTGTTAGGATTAGGGTTAGGCTTACGGTGAGGGTGAGGGTGAGGGTTAGGGTTAGGATTAGTGTTAGGTTTAGGGTGAGCATGAGGGTGAGTGTTAGGGTTAGGATTAGTGTTAGTGTTAGAGTGAGTGTTAGTGTTATTGTGAGCGTTAGGGTTAGGGTTAGAAGTAGGTTGTGGGTTAGGTTTAGGGTGAGAGTAAGGGCTAGGGTGAGGGTTAGGGTGAGAGTGAGGGTTAGGGTTAGCATGAGTGTTAGTGTGAGGATTACGGAGAGGGTGAAAGTTAGGGTTAGGATTAGGGTGAGAGTTAGGGTTAGGCGTAGGGTGAGGGTAAGGGTGAGGTTGAGGGTTAGGGTGAGAGTGACTGTTAGAATTAGTGTGAGTGTTAGGGTACGGGTTAGGGTGAGGGATAGGGTCAGGTTTTGGGTTTGGGTTAGGGTTAGGGTTTGGGTTAGGGTGAAGGTGAGGTTTAGGTTTAGGGTGAGGGTTAGGGTACAGTTAGGGTTAGGGTTAGGGTTAGGCTTAGAGTGAAGTTTAGGGTGAGGGTTAGGGTTAGTGTGAGGTTTAGGGTTAGGGTGAGGGATAGGGTTAGGGTTAGGGGTAGGGTGAGGTTTAGGGTTAGCGTAAGGGTTAGTGTTAGGGTTAGAGTTAGGTTGAGGTTGAAAGCTGGGTTTAGGATTAGTGTTAGTTTTAGGGTTAGGCTTATGGTGAGAGTGAGGGTGTGGTTTAGGTTTAGGTTGAAGTTTGGGGTTAGGGTTACGGTGATGGTTAGTGTTAGGGTGATGTTTAGGGTGAGGGTGAGGGTTGGTTTGAGGGTGAGATTTTGGTTGAGGGTGAGGACTAGGGTGTGTGTGAGGGTTAAGGGTGACCATGAGGGTTAGGGTGACAGTGAGTGTTAGGGTTAAGGTGAGGGTTAGTGTTAGGGTTAGGATTAGGGTTGAGATTGTTAGGGTTAGCGTTAGGTGAGGGTTAGTTTTAGGAGAGGGTTAGGGTTAAGGTTAGGGTAAGGGTGAGAGTGAGGTTTAGAGTTATGGCTAGTTTAGGGTGAGGGTGACGGTGAGGGTCAGGATTAGGTTTAGGGTGAGGGTTAGGGTTAGGGTTAGGATGAGGGTTATGGTGAGGTTTAGAGTTAGTATTAGGGTGAGTGTTAGTGTTAGTGTTAGGGTTAGGGTTAGGGTTGTGATGGTTATGGTTAGGATTAGGTGGGGGTTATGGTTAGCGTTAGGTACAATATGAAGTTTAGGGTTAGTGTGAGACTTAGTGTTAGGTATAGGCTGAGGGTTAGGATTAGGGTTAGGGTTATTGTTAGTGTTAGGGTTAGGCTGAGGGTGAGTGTGAGGATGAGGATTAGGATATGGTTTAAGTTTAGGGTTAGTGTGAGGGTTAGGGTTAGGGTTAGACTTAGGTTGAGTTTAAGGATTAGGGTGAGGATGAGTATTAGGGTTAGGGTGAGGATTATAGTGAGGGTGAGGATGAGTGTTAGGGTTAGGATGAGTATTATGGTGAGGGTGAAGGTAAGGGTGAGGGATAGTTTTAGGGTTAGAATTAGGGTGAGGGCTAGGGTGAGGGTGAGTTTTAGGGTGAGGTTTAGGTTGAGGGTGAGGGTTTGGGTTAGGTAAGGGTTAGGGTTAGGTTGAGAGTTAGGGTGAGGTTGAGGATTAGGGTGAGTGTTTTTGTTATAATGAGGGTTAGGGTTAGGGTGAGGGTTAGGGTTTGGGTTATTGTAATGGTTTGAGTTATTGTTAGGGTTAAGATTAGCCTGAGGTTGAGTGTGAGGGTGAGTGTTAGGTTTAGGTTTAGGTTTAGGGTTAGTGTGAGGATTAGGTTTAGTGTGAGGTTTAGGGTTATGTTTAGGTTTGACTTAGGGAGAGTGTAAGGATTAGGGTGAGAGTTAGGGTGAGGATGAGGGTTAGGGTTAGGGTTAGGATTATGGTGAGGATGAGGGTGAAGGTTAGAGTTAGGGTGAGGTTGAGTGTGAGGGTTATGGATAGTTTAGGATTAGGGTGAGGGTGAGGGTTAGGCTTTCGATTAGTGTTAAGGTTAGGGTTAGTTTGTAGTTAAGAGTGAGGGTTAGAGTTATGGTTAGGGTTGGGGTGAGGGCTAGGGTGAGGATGAGTGTAAGGGAGAGGTTTAGGTTGAGGGTGAAGGTTTGGGTTAGGTAAGGGTTAGGGTTAGGGTGAGAATTTGGATGAGGTTGAGGATTAGGTTGAGGGTTTGGGTTAACGTGAGGGTTAGGGTTAGGGTTAGGCTGAGGGTTAGGGTTAGGGTGATGTTTAGGGTAAGGGTGAGGGATAGGGTGAGGGTGAGTTTTCGGTGAGGCTGAGGGTTAGCGTTAGGTTTAGGATTAGGATTAGTGTTAGGGTGAGGGTGACGGTGAGGTTTAGGCTGTAGGTGAGGGTTAGGGTTAGTGTGAGGGTTAGGGTGAGTGTGAGAGTTATGGTGAGGCTGAGGGTTAGGATGAAGTTTAGGGTTAGGGTTATGGTGAGGTTTAGGGTGAGGGGTAGGGTTAAGATTAGGTGAGTGTTAGTGTTATTGTGAGGTTTAGGTTTAGGTTTAGGAGTAGGGTTAGGTTCAGGGTAAGGGTAAGGTTTAGGGTTAGGGGTAAGGTTAAGATGAGGTTGAGGGTTAGGTTTAGGATTAGGGTTAGGGTTATTGTAGGCTGTGGGTTAGGGTTAGGGTTAGGGTTAGGGTTAGGTTTAGGGTTAGCATGAGGGTGACGGTTGAGGTTATGATTAGGTTTAGGTTTAGGCTGAGGGTTGGTTTAGAATTAGTGTTAGGGTTAGGGTTAGGCTTAGGGTGAGGGTGAGCTTGAGGGTGAGGGTTAGGGTTAGTGTGAGGGTTAGGATAAGGGTGAGGGATAGTGTTAGGGTTAGGGTTAGGGTGAGAGTTAGGGTTAGGTTTAGGCTTAGGGTCAGGGTGAGGGTGAGGGTTAGGGTTAGATTTAGGGTGAGGGTTAGATTTAGGGTTAGTTGGTTGAGGGTTAGGATGAGGGTTAGGGTTAGGGTTAGGGTTATGGTGAGTGTTAGGGTGAGGTTAGGGTTAATGTTAGGTTTAGGGTTAGGGTGAGGGTGAGGGTTAGGCTTAGGGTGAGCGTTAGGTTGAGGGTTAGGGTTAGGGGTAAGGTTAGGATGAGGGTGAGGGTTAGGGTTAGGATTAGGGTTAGGGTTATTGTAGGCTGAGGGTGAGGTTGAGGGTGAGGGTTAGGGTTAGTGTTAGGGTTAGGTTTAGGGTGAGGCCTAGGGTGAGGGTGAGAGTTAGTATGAGGTTGAAGGTGAGGTTGAGGTTGAGCTTAGTGTTAGGGTAAGGATTAGGTTTCGGTTTAGGGTGAGTATTAGGATGAGGGTGAAGGCTAGGGTGAGGGTTAAGGTTAGGGTGAGGGTTAGGTTGAGGCTAAGGGTGAGGGTTAGGGTGAGTTTTCGGTTAGGGAGAGGGTTAGGGTTAGGATTTGGTTAGGGTTAGGGTTAGGGTGAGGGTGAGGCTTAGGTTTAGGGTGAGGGTTAGGCTGAGTGTTAGTTTTAGGATTAGTGTTAGTGTTAGGGTTAGGGTGAGGTTTAGGGTGAGGGTTAGGGTTAGTGTGAGGGTTAGGGTTAGTGTGAGTGTTAGGGTTAGGGTGAGGGTGAGGGTTAGGGTTAGGGTTAGGGTGAGGGTTAGGGTTACGGTTAGGGTTAGAGTTAGGGTGAGGTTGAGAGTTAGGTTTAGGATTAGTGTTAGTGTTAGGGTTAGGCTTAGGGTGAGAGTGAGGGTGTGCTTTTGGTTTAGGGTGAAGTTTAGGGTTAAGGTTACAGTGAGGGTTACTGTTAGGGTGATATTTTGGGTGAGGGTGAGGGTTAGTTTGAGGATGAGGGTTTGGTTGAGGGTGAGGATTAGGGTGTGGGTGAGGGTTAGAGTGACAGTGAGGGTTTGGGTCACAGTGAGGGTTAGGGTTAGGGTGAGGGTTAGTGTTAGGAGAGGGTTTCGGACTAGGGTTGTGATGTTTAGGGTTACGGTTAGGTGAGGGTTAGGTTTAGGAGAGGGTTTAGGGTTAAGTTTAGGGTTAGGGTTAGAGTGAGTGTTAGGGTTATGGTTAGTTTAGTGTGAGGGTGAGGGTCAGGGTCAGGGTTAGGTTTAGGGTGAGGGTTAGGATTAGGTTTAGGATGAGGGTTAGGGTGAGGGTTAGGGTTAGGGTTAGGGTAAGTGTTAGTGTTAGTTTTAGGGTTAGGGTTAGGGTTGTGATGGTTAGGGTTAGGATTCAGTGACATTTAGGATTAGGGTTAGGGTTAGGTACAATGTGAAGGTTAGGGTTAGGGTGAGCCTTATTGTTAGGTTTAGGGTGAGGGTTAGAATTAGGGTTAGGCTTATTGTTAGTGTTAGGGTTAGGCTGAGGGTGAGTTTGAGGGTGAGGATTAAGGTACGGTTTAAGTTTATTGTAAGTGTGAGGGTTAGGGATAGGTTCAGACTTAGGGTGAGAGTTACGGTGAGAATGACTGTTAGGGTTAGGGTGAGGATTATGGTGAGGGTGAAGGTAAGGGTGAGGGTAAGTTTTAGGGTGAGGATTAGGGTGAGGGCTAGGGTGAGGGTGAGATCTAGGGTAAGGTTTAGGTTGAGGGTGACGGTTTGGGTTAAGTTGAGAGTTAGGATGAATTTCAGATTTAGGGTGAGGGTTTTTGTTATAATGAGGGTTAGGGTTAGGGTGAGGGTTAAGGTTAGGGTTACTGTAAGGGTTTGGGTTATTGTTAGGGTTAGGATTAGGCTGAGGGTGAGTGTGAGGGTGAGGGTTAGGTTTAGGTTTAGGTTTAGGGTTAGTGTGAGGTTTAGAGATAGTGCGAGGGTTAGGGTTAGGGTTAGGGTTTGACTTAGGGAGAGTGTAAGGATTAGGGTGAGCATGAGGGTTAGGGTTAGGGTTAAGATTATGATGAGGATGAGGGTGAAGGTTAGAGTTAGGGTGAGGGTGAGTGTGAGGGTTAGGGTTAGTGTTAGCTTTAGGGTGAGGGTGAGGGTTAGGCTTTCGATGAGGGTTAAGGTTAGGGTTAGGTTGTAGGTAAGGTCAGGGTTAGAGTTATGGTTAGGGTTGGGGTGAGGCCTAGGGTGAGGATGAATGTTAGGGTGAGATTTAGGTTAAGGGTGAGGGTTTGGGTTAGGTATGGATTAGGGTTAGGGTGAGAATTTGGATGAGGGTGAGGATTAGGTTGAGGGTTTGGGTTAGCGTGAGGGTTAGGGTTAGGGTTAGGGTGAGGGTTAGGGTTAGGGTGATGTTTAGGGTGAGGATGAGGGATAGGGTGAGGTTAGGGTTCGGGTGAGGCTGAGGGTTAGTGTTAGGTTAAGATTAGGATTAGTGTTAGGGTGAGGGTGAAGGTGAGGGTTAGTCTGTGGGTGAGGGTTAGGGTTAGTGTGAGGGTTAGGGTGACGGTGAGGGTTATGGTGAGGCTGAGGGTTAGGATTAAGGTTAGGGTGAGGGTTAGGTTTAGGGTTAGTGTTAGCGGGAGGTTTAGAATGAGGGGTATGGTTAAGATTAGTAGAGTGTTCGTGTTATTGTGAGGGTTAGATTTAGGTTTAGGAGTAGAGTTAGGTTGAGGGTAACTGTTGGGGTGAGGGTTAGTGTGAGGGTTAGGGTTACAGTTAGGTTTAGGGTTATGGTTAATTTGAGGGTAAGGGTAAGTGCTAGGGTTAGGGGTAGGGTTAAGATGAAGTTGAGGGTTAGAGTTAGGATTAGGGTTAGGGTTATTGTAGGCTGAGGTTGATGGTTAGGGTTAGGGTTAGGGTTATGTTTAGGGTGAGGGTTAGGGTGAGGGTGAGAGTTAGTGTGAGGGTGAAGGTGATGTTGAGGTTGAGCTTAGGGTTAAGGTAATGGTTAGGGTTAGGTTTAGGGCAAGGATTAGGATGAGGGTGAAGGTTAGGGTGAGGGTTAGTGTTAGGGTGAGGGTTAGGTTGAGGGTTAGGTTGAGAGTTAGGGTGAGTTTTCGTTTAGAGTGATTGTAAGGTTTAGGCTTTGGTTAGGTTTAGGGTTAGGGTTATGTTTAGGGTTAGCTTGAGGTTGAGGGTTCAGGATAGGATTAGGGTTAGGGTTAGGGTTAGGCTGAGGGTTAGGTTTAGAATTATTGTTAGGGTTAGGGTTAGGCTTAGGGTGAGGGTAAGCTTGAGGGTGAGGGTTAGGGTTAGTGTGAGGGTTAGGATAAGTGTGAGGGATAGTGTTAGGGTTAGGGTTAGGTTTAGGGTGAGAGTTAGGGTTAGGGTTAGACTAAGGATGAGGGTGAGGGTGAGGGTTAGGTTTAGTTTTAGGGTTAGGATTATTGTAGGCTGAGGGTGTGGTTGAGGGTGAGGGTTAGGGTTATTGTTAGGGTTAGGTTTAGTGTGAGGGCTAGGGTAAAGGTGAGAGTTAGTGTGAGGGTGAAGGTGAGTTTGAGGTTGAGCTTAGGATTAGGGTAAAGGTTAGAAGTAGGTTTAGGGTGAGGATTAGGATGAGGTTGAAGGCTAGGGTGAGGGTTAAGTTTAGTGTGAGGGTTAGATTGAGGCTTAGGGTGAGTGTTAGGGTGAGTTTTCAGTTAGGGAGAGGGTTAAGGTTTGGGTTTGGTTAGGATTAGGGTTAGGCTGAGGGTGAGGGTTAGTGTTAGGGTGAGGGTTAGGTTTAGCGTTAGGGTTAGGGTTTGGGTGAGGGTGAGGGTGAGGGTTAGGATTAGGGTTAAGGTTATTGTTAGGTTTAGGGTTAGGCTGAGGGTGAGTGTGAGGATGAGGGTGAGGGTTAGGGTTATTGTTAGGTTTAAGTTTAAGGTGAGGTTTAGGGTTAGTGTGAGGGTTAGGCTTAGGGTTAGGATTAGACCTAGGGTGAGGGTAAGGGTTAGAGTGAGAATGAGGGTTAGGGTTAGTGTTAGGGTTAGGGTGAGGGTGAGGATTAGGGTTAAGGTTAGGGTGAGTGTTAGGTTTAGGGTTAGGATGAGGGTTAGGGTGATGGTTAGGGTTAGGTTTAGAGTGAGGGTGAGGGTTAGTGTTAGTGTTAGGGTTACGGTGAGGATTGTGATGGTTAGTGTTAGGGTTAGGTGAGGGTTAGTGTTAGGGTTAGGATTAGGTTGAGGGTGAGTGGTTGGATTAGGGTTAGTGTTATTGTTAGGGTATGTTTTAGGCTGAGGGTGAGTGTGAGGGTGAGGGTGAGGGTTAGGGTTATTGTTAGGGTTAGGGTTAGGCTGAGGGTTAGTGTGAGGGGAGGGTTAGGGTTAGGTTTAGGTTGAGGGTTAGGGTGAGTTTTAGGGTTAATGTGAGGGTTAGGGTTAGGGTTAGGTTTTGACTGAGGGTGAGGTTATGGAGTAGGGTGAGCTTTAGGGTGAGGATGAGGGTTAGGGATATGGTTAGGATTATGGTGATGGTGAGGTTTAGGGTGAGGGTTAGGATGAGGGTTAGGATTAGGGTGAGTTTTAGGGTTAGGTTTAGGATTAGGGTAAGGGTGAGTGTGAAGGTTAGGGTTAGTGTTAGGTTTAGGGCGAGGATTAGGATGAGGGTGAGGTTTAGATTGAGGGTGAGGGTGAGGGTTATGGTGAGGTTTAGGGTTAGTGTGAGGGTTAAGGTTAGGGTTAGACTTAGGATGAGGGTAAGGGTTAGGGTGAGAGTTAGGGTGAGGGTTAGGGTTAGAGTTAGGGTGAGAAATTATGGTGAGGGTGATAGTGAAGGTTAGGGTTAGTGTGAGGGTGAGGGTTAGGGTTAGGGTTAGGGTGAGAAATTATGGTGAGGGTGAGGGTGATGGTTAGGGTTAGTGTGAGGGTTAGGTTTAGGCTGAGGGTTAGGGTTAGGAGTAGGTTTAGGTTTTCAGTTAGTGTTAGGTTTACGGTTAGGATAAGGCCTAGGGTGAGGGTGAGGGTGAGGGTTAGGATTAGTATAGGCTGAGGATTAGGGTTAGGGTTAGGGTGAGGTTGAGGGTTAAGCTGAAGTGTAGGTTTAGTGTTTGGGAGAGGGATCGGTTTAGTGTGAGGTTTAGGGTTAGGTATAGGGTTAATATTAGGGTGAGGGCAAGGGTTAAGGTGAGGGTTATGTTTATGATGAGGGTGAGGGTTAGCATTAGGGTTAGAATGAGGTTTGGGTGAGGGTTAGGGTTAGGGTTAGGCTTAGGCTTAGGGTTAGGTTTAGGGTGAATGTGAAGGTTAGGGTTAGGTTAGGTTGAGGGTTAGGGTTAGGGTGAGGTTAAGGGTAGGTATTAGGTTTAGGGTGAGAGAGGGGTTTAGGGTTACGGTTAGGGTTAAAGTGAGGGTGAGGTTTAGGTTTAGAATTAGTGTTAGGATTAGTGTTAGGCTTAGGGTGAGGGTGAGGGTGTGGGTTAGGGTTAGGATTAGTGTTAGCATTAGGGTGAGCATGAGGGTGAGTGTTAGGGTTAGGATTAGTGTTAGTGTTAGGGTGAGTGTTAGTATTCTTGTGAGGGTTAGGTTTAGGGTTAGAGGTAGGTTGTGGGTTAGGTTTAGGGTGAGAGTAAGGGTTAGGGTGAGGGTTAGGGTGAGAGTGAGGGTTAGGGTTAGCATGAGTGTTAGTGTGAGGATTACGGTGAGGGTGAAAGATAGGGTTAGGGTTTGGGTGAGAGTTAGGGTTAGGGGTAGGGTGAGGGTAAGGGTGAGGTTGAAGGTTAGGCTGAGAGTGATTTTTAGGAATTGAGTGAGTGTTAAGGTGCGAGTTATAGTGAGGGATAGGGTTTGGGTTTGGCTTAGGTTTAGCATTAGGGTTAGGGTGAAGGTGAGGGTTAAGGTTAGGGTGAGGGTTAGTTTTAGGGTTAGGGTTAGGTTAGGGTACAGTTAGGGTTAGGGTTATGGTTAGAGTTAGGGTTAGGCTAAGGGTGACTCTGAGGATGTGGTTGAGTGTTAGGGTTAGGTTTGGGTTTAGGTTTAGGGTGAGGTTTAGGGTTAGTTTGAGGGTTAGGGTTGGTGTTAGGTTTAGACTTAATGTGAGGGTAAGGGTTAGGGTGAGTGTTAGGGTGAGGATGGGTTTTAGGGTTAGGGTTAGGGTTAGTGTTAGGATTATGGTGAGTGTGAGAGTTAGGGTGAGGGTGAGGGTTTGGATTAGGGTGAGGGTTATGGTCAGTGTTAGTATTATGGTATTGTTGAGTGTGAGGGTTAGGGTTAGTTTTATGGTTAGGGTTAGGGTGATGTTTAGGGTGATGGTGAGGGTGTGTGTTCTGGTGAGGGTGAGGTTAAGGGTTAGGGTAAGGGTTAGGGTTAGGGTTAGGGTTAGGGTTATGGTGAGGGTGAGGGTTAGAATTAAGGTTAGGATGAGGGTTAGGGTGAGGGTTAGGGTTAGGGTTTGGGTTTGAGTGAGGGTGAGGGTGTGGGTGAAGATTATAGTTAAGGTTAGGGTGAGGGTTAGGGTAAGGGTGAGGCTAAACATTAGGGTTAGGGTTAGGGTGAGGGTGAGGGTGAGGATGAGGTTTAGGGTGAGGGTGTGGTTTATGTTTAGGATTAGGGTTAGGGTTAGGGTTAGGCTGAGTGTTAGTTTTAGGATTAGTGTTGGGGTAGGGTTAAGCTTAGGGTGAGGGTGAGGGTGAGGGTTAGGTTTAGTTTTAGGGTGAGGGTTAGGTTTAGGGTTAGGGTTATGGTGAAGTTAGGGTTAATGTTAGGGTGAGGGTTAGGGTTAAGGTGAGGGTTAGAATGAGGGTTAGGTTTAGAGTGAGGGTTAGAGTCACGTTAGGGTTAGGGTTAGGCTTAGGGTAAGGGTTAGGTTGAGGGTTAGGGTGAGAGTGAGGTTAAGGATTAGCATGAGTGTTACGGTGAGGGTTAGGATTAGTTTTTGGGTTAAGGTAGGGTTAGAGTAATTGTGAAGTTATTGGTTAGGCTTAGGGTGAGGGTTAGGTTTATGTTTAGGTTTAGGGTTAAGATTAGGGTGAGGGTGAGGGTTAGGATTAGGGTTAGTGTTATTGATAGGGTTAGGTTTAGGCTGAGGGTGAGTGTGAGTGTGAGGGTGACGGTTAGGGTTAGGTTGAGATTTAGGGTTAGGGTGAGGTTCAGGGTTAGTGTGAGGGTTAGGGTTAGGATTAGGTTTAGACTTAGGATTAGGTTGAGGTTTAGAGTTAGGGTTATGTGAGTGTTAAGGTGAGTTTAGGGTTAATGTTAGGGTTAGGGTGAGGGTGAGGATGAGGGTGAGGGTTAGGGTTAGGGTGAGGGTGAGTTTGAGGGTTATGGAGAGGTTTAGTGTGAGGGTGAGGGTTAGAGTTAGCCTTAGGGTTAGGGTGAGGTTTGGGCTGAGGGTTAGGGTTAAGTTTAGGTTTAGGATGAGGGTGAGGGTTAGGGTTAGGTTTAGGGTTAATGTGAGTTTTAGCGTGAGGGTTGGGGTTCGATGAGGATTAGCGTTAGGGTGAGGTTTAGGGTTAAGTTTTGGTAAGGGATATAGTTAAGGTGAAGGTGAGGGTGAGGGTTAGGTATAGGATTAGGGTTAGGGTTAGGGTTACGATTACGATTAGGGTTAGGCTTAGACTGAGGGTGAGGGTGAGGGTGAGGTGTTGTTGTAGGGTGAGGGTTAGGGTTAGGTTTAGGGTGAGCGTGAGGGTGAGGGTTAGGTTTAGTGTTAGGGTTAGGATGAGTGTTAGGGTGAGGGGTAGTGTTACGGTAAGGGTGAGGTTTAGATTCAGTGTGAGGGTTTGGGTTAGGGTTAGGTTTAGTGTTAGGTTTAGGGTAAGCGTTAGTGTGAGGGTTATGGTGAGGGTTAGGGTTAGGATTAGGGTTAGGGTGAGGGTGAGGGTTAGGTTGAGGGTGAGTGTTAGGTTTAGGGTTAGTGTTAGGTTGAGGTTTAGGGTCAGAGTGAGGTTTAGTGTTAGAGTTAGGATGAGGGTGATGGTTCAGGTGCGGGTTATGCTTAAGGTTAGAATTATGGTGATGGTGAGTGTTAGGGTTAGGTTTAGGGATTGGGTGAGGCTGAGGGTGAGTGTTATGGTTAGGGTTAAAGTTATGGTTAGGGTTAGGGTGAGGGTAAGGGTGAGGGTGAGGGTTAGGAGTAGGGTTAGGGTGAGGGTAAATATTAGAGTGAGGGTTAGGATGAGAATGAGGGTTAGGTTTAGCCTGAGTGTTAGGGTGAGGGTTAGCATGAGGGTTTGGATGAGGTGTAGCTTTATTGTTATGGAGAGGTGTAGGTTTAGTCTGAGTGTTAGTGTTAGGGTTAACGTTAGTGTTAGCGTGAGGTAAGGGTTAGGCTAGGGTTGGGGTTAGGGTTAGGATTAGGGTGTGGTTTAGGGTTAGTGTGAGGATTAGTGTTAGGGTTAGGTTTAGGGTTAGGGTGTGGGGTAGGGTTAGGGTTAAGGTTAGTGTTATGGTTAGTGTGAGGGTTAGGGTTAGGGTTGGTGTTCGGTTTAGGGTGACTGTAAAGGTTAGGTTAAGTGTTAGGGTTAGGGTGAGGGTTAGGGTTAAGGGGAGGGTAAGGGGTAGCTTGAGGTTTAGGGTGAGGGTTAGGGTTCGGTTTAGGGTGAGGGCTAGGGTGAGGGTGAGGGTTAAGGTTAGGGTTAGCGTTAGGGTTAGCATTAGGGTGAGCGTGAGGGTTAGATTAAGTTTTAGGACTAGTGTTAAGTTTAATGTTAGGCTTAGGGTGAGTGTGAGAGTGAAGTTGAGGGAGAGGGTTAGGTTTACAGTTAGGGTTAGGGTTCGGTTGGGGGTGAGAGTTAGTGTGATGTTTAAGGTAGGGTGAGGTTTAGGGTTAGGGTGAGTGTTTGCGTGAGGGTGAGGATTAGGGTGTGGGTGAGGGTTAGTGTTAGGGTGAGGGTTAGGATGACGGTGAGGGGAGGGTGAGGGGGAGGGTTACGGTTAGGGTTATGGTTAGGGTGAGGGATAAGTTGAAATTTAGGGTTAGGATTAGGGTTACGATTAGTGTGAGGGTTAGGGTTAGGGTTAGGGTTAGAATGAGTGTTAGGGTTAGTGAGAGGTTTAGGGTGAGGGAGAGAGAGTTAGCCTTAGGTTTAGGGTGAGGGTTAGGGTGAGGGTTAAGGTTAGGTTTATGGTTAGGGTCATGGTGAGGGTGAGGGTTAGGGTTAAGGTTTGTGTGATTGTGAGTGTGAGGGTTAGGGTTCGGTGAGGTTTAGAGTTAGGGTGAGGGTTAGAGTTGGGTGAGGGTTAGAGTTGGGTAAGGGTTAGAGTTAGGGTGAGGCTGAGGGTGATGTTTAGGGTGAGGATTAGTGTTAGTGTTAGAGTTAGGATTAGGGTTAGATTTAGGGTTACACGGAGGGTGATGGTGAGGGTGAGGGTGAGGTTTTGGATTAGGGTGAAGGTTAGGGTTAGGGTGAGGCTTAGAGTTAGGGTTAGGTTTAGAATGAGTGTTAGGTTGAGGGGTAGGGTTACAGTTAGGGTGAAGTTTAGTGTTAGTGTGAGGGTTAGGGTTAGGTTTTGGCTTAGGGTTAGGGTGAGGGTAAGGTTTAGGTTGAGGTTAATGTGAGGGTGCGGGTTAGGGTTAGGGTTATTGTGAGGGTGAGGTTTAGGGTAAGGTTGAGGGTTAGGGTGAGGGTTAGGTTTAGGGTTAAGGTTTGGGTGAGGGTTAGGGTGAATGTAAGGGTAGGGTTGAGGGTTAGAGTGAGGGTGAGTGTTAGGTTTAAGGATAGGGTCAGGGTGAGTGTCAGGGTCAGTCTGAGAGTCAGTGTTAGGGTGAGGGTTAGGGTTAGGGTAAGGGTTAGGTTTAGGTTTAGGGTTGAGGTTAGGGTTAGAGTTAGTGTTTAGGTGAGGGTTAGGGTAAGGTTTAGTGTTAGGTTAAGGGTTATTGTTAGGGATAGGGTGAAGGTGAGGGTGAGGGTGAGGTTTAGGGTTAGGGGTAGGTTTAGGGTGAGGGTGAAATTGAGAATTAGGGTTAGGATTAGGATTAGGGTTAAGGTTAGACTGAGGGGGAGGGGGCGGTTTAGGGATAGGGTTAGGTTTAGGGTTAGGGTTAGGGATAGGGTTAGGGTTAGTGTTATTGTTAGGGTTAGGGTGACGGTGAAAGTGAGGGGAGGGTTAGGTTTAGTGTTAGGGTTAGGGTTAAGGTGAGGGTGAGGTTTAGGGTTCGTGTGAGGTTTAAGATTAGGGTTCTGGTTCGGGTTCGGGATAGGTTTAGGGTTAGAGTTAGTGTGAGGGTTAGGGTTAGGGTAAGTGTTAGGGTTAGGGTTAGTGTGAGGGTTATGGTTAGGGTGATGTTAGGGTGAGGGTGATGGTTAGGGTTCGGGTGAGAGTTTGGGTGAGGTTTAGGGTTAGGATTAGATTTAGGGTGAGGGCTAGGTTGAGAGTGAGGGTTAGGGTTAGGGATAGGGTGAGACTTAGGGTTAGGGTTAGGTTTAGAGTGAGGGTTAGGTTTATTGTTAATGTTAGGTTTACGGTGACAGTAAGGGTTAGGGTTAGCATTACCTTTTGGGTGCGGGTTACTATGCGGGTTAGGATTAGGGTGAGAGTGAGTGTTAGGGTTAGCCAGAAAGTTAGGGTGAGGGTTAGGTTTAGGTTTAAGGTTATTTTTGTTAGGGGTAGGTTGAGGGTGATGGTTAGGGTTAGGGTTAAGATGAGAGTTAGGGTTAGGTTTAGGGTCAGGCTTAGGTTTATTGTTAGGGTTCGGGTTAGGCTGAGGGTGAGGCTGACAGTGAGGGTGAGGGAGAGTTTTAGGGTTCGGCTTAGGTTACGGGTGAGGGTGAGTGTGGGAGTTAGGGATAGGTTTAGGATTAGGGTTAGGGTTAGGCGAAGGGTGAGGGTGAGGGTGAGGGTGAGGGTTAGGTTTAGGGTTAGGGAGAGGTTTAGGGTTAGTGTGAGGATTAGGGTGAGTGTTAGGGTTAGAATAAGGGTTAGGGTTAGGGTAAAGTTTAGGGTTAGGGTTAGGGTTAGGGTAAGACTTCGGTTTAGGGAGAGGGTTAGGGTGAGTGTTAGGCTGAGGAGTAGGGTTAGTGTAAGGGTTAGGGTTATTTTTAAGGTTAGGGTTAGAGTGAGAATGAAGGTTAGGGCTAGCATTACATTTTGGGTGAGGGTTATGGTGAAGGTTAGTGTTAGGGTTAGGTTTAGGCTAAGGTTAGGGTTATGTTAGGGTTAGGGTGAGGGTGAGGTTTATGGTTAGGTTAGGGTGAGAGTTAGGGTTAGGGTCAGGGTTGGGGTTATTGTTAGGGTTAGGTTTAGGCTGAGGGTGAGGCTGTCAGCGAGGGTGAGGGTGAGTTTTAGGGTAAGGGTTAGGTTTACGGTGAGGGTGAGTGTGGGGGTCATGGTTAGGATTAGGTTTAGGGTTAGGGTTAGGTTGAGACTGAGGGTGAGGGTGAGGGTGAGGGTTAGGGTTAGGGTTAGGGTTGTAGTGAGGTTTAGGGTTAGTTTGAGGATTAGCGTTAGGGTGGGGTTAGGATTAGGTTTAGGATGAGTTTTAGGGGTAGAGTTAGGGTGAGGTTTAGGGTTAGTGTGAGGGTGAGGGTTAGGGTTAGGGTTAGGGTGAGGGGTAGGGTTAGGGTGAAGATAAGGGTTAGGTTGAGGTTTAGGGTTAGGGTTAGGTTTAGTGTGAGGGCTCGGGTGAGGGCCAGGGTTAGTTTTATGGATAGGGATAGCGTTAGGGAGAGTGTGAGGGTCAGATTTAAGTTTCGGATTAGTGTTTGGTTTATGGTTAGGCTTAGCCTTTGGGTGAGGGAGAGGGTGAGGGTGAGGGTTATTGTCAGATTTAGGGTTAGGGTAAGGTTTATGGTAAGGGTTAGGTTGAGTGTTAGGGTTAGGGTGAGGGTTAGGGTTAGGGTGAGGATAAGGATTAGGTTTAGGTTTAGTGTTTAGGTTTAGGTTTAGGTTTAGGGTTAGGGTGAGGGTTAGGGTTAGGGTGAGGATAAGGATTAGGTTTAGGTTTAGTGTTTGAGTCAGGGTTAGTGTTAGGGCTAGGCTGAGGGTCAGGGTTAGTGTTAGGGTTAGGGTTAGCGTTAGAGACAGGGTGAGGTTGAGATTTAGGTTTGGGATTAGTGTTAGGTTTAGGGTTAAGCTTAGGGTTAGGGTGAGGGTGAGGGTGAGGGTGAGGGTTAGTGTCAGATTGAGGGTTAGGTTTAGGGTGAGGGTTAGGGTTAGTGTGATGTTTAAGGTGAGGGTGAGCTTTAAGGTGAGGATGAGTGTTCAGGTGAGGGTGAGGGTTAGGGTGTGGGTGAGGGTTATGGTTAGGGTGAGGGTTAGGTTGAGCTTTAGTGTTAGGCTTATGGTTATGTTTAGGATTAGTGTGAGGGTTAGGGTTAGTGTTAGGGTGAAGGAAAGGATTAGGGTGAGTTTTAGATTGAGGGTGAGGTTTAGGGTTAGTATTAGGGTTATAGTGAGGGTTAGGGTTAGTTTTAGGGTTAGGGTGATAGTGAGGGTTAGGGTTCGGGTGAAAGTTAGGGTTAGCGTGAGGCTTAGGGTTAGAGTTAGGGTTAGGGTGAGTTTTAGGGTGAGTGTTAGGATTTGGTTAGGGTTAGAGTTTGGGTGAGTGTTAAGGTTGGGTAAGGGTTAGAGTTAAGGTGATGGTGAGGGTGAGGGCTAGGTTTAGGATTAGGGTTATGTTTAGGGTTAGATTGAGGGTGAGGGTGAGGGTGCCGGTGAAGGTTTGTGTTAGGGATAGAATTAGTGTGAGGGTGAAGATTAGGGTTAGGTTTAGGATTAGGATGAGTGTTAGTGTGAGGGTTAGGGTTAGGGTTAGTGTTAGGGTTAGGTTTAGGGTGAGGATTAGGGTTAGAGTTAGGGTGAGGATTCGTGTTAGGATTGGTGTTAGGGTGAGTTAAATACGGTTAGGTTTAGGGTTAGGGTGAGGTGTAATGTTAGGATGAGGGTGAGGTTGCAGGTGAGGTTTAGTGTTAGGGTAAGTGTTAGGCTGAGCGTGAGGGTGAGAGAGAGGGTTAGGTTCAGGATTAGGGTGAGGGTGAGGGTTAGGGTTAGGGTTAGGGTTAGTCATAGGTTGAGGGTTAGGTTTAAGTTTAGGGTTAGGGTTAGGGTGAGGGTGATGGATAGGCTGAGGGTTAGAGTTAGGGTTAGGGTGATGAAGTGGGTGAGGATTAGGTTTAGGATTAGGGTTAACCTTTGGGTGAGGGTGAGGGTGAGAGTTAGCTTTAGGGTTCGTATGTTTATGTTTAGGTTAAGTGTGAGGGCGTGGGTGAGGGTTAGTGTTAGGGTGAGTGTGAGGGTTAGGATTAGTTTAGGGTGAGGGTGAGGGTGAGGGATAGGGTTAGGGTGAGGTTATAGGTTATGGTGAGGGTTAGGGTTAGTGTTAGGTTTAGGGTGATTGTGAGGGTGAGGGTTAGGGTTAGGGTTAGGGTTAGTGTAACGGTGAGGTTGAGGGTGAGATTTAGGTTTAGGGTTAGTATTAGGTTTAGGGTTAGGCTTAGGGTGAGTGTGAGGGTGAGGGTGAGGGTTAGGGTTAGGGTGAGTGTGAGGGTGAGGGTGAGGGTTAGGGCTAGGGTGAGGGTTATTGTGACAGTGAGGCTTAGGGTGAGGTTGAGACTTTTGGTTAGGGTGAGGGTGAGGGTAAGGGTTAGGTTGAGTGTGAGGTTTAGGGTTAGGGTGAGGGTGAGGGTTACGGTTAGGGTTAGGGTGAGGGTTAGGCTTAGGATGACAGTGAGGGTGAGGGTTAGATTTAGCGTGAGGGTTAGTGTTAGGGTTAGGTTGAGCGTTCTCTTTAGGGTGATGTTTAGGGTTCGGGTGAGGGTTTGAGTGAGGGTGAGGTTTAGGGTGTGGTTGAGTGTTAGGGATAGGATGATGGCTAGAGTTAGGGTGAGATTTAGGGTTAGCATTAGGGTTAATGTTAGGGTGAGGGTTTGGGTTAGCGATAGGGTTAGGGTGAGTGTGAGGGTGAAATTTAGGGTTAGGGTTATGGTTAGGTTTAGGATTAGTGTGAGGGTTAAGGTAAGGGTTAGGGTCAGGGTTAGAGTGAGTATAAGGGTTAGGGTGAGGTTTAGGGTGAGCATGAGGGTTAGTGTTAGTGTTAGGGTTAGGGTGAGGTTTAGGGTGAGGGTGAGGGTGAGGGTTAGGGTTAGGGTTTGGTTTCTGGTGAGGGTGAGGGTTAGGGTAAGTTTTAGGGTTACGGTTAGGCTTAGTGGAGGGTTAGGTTTGGGTTAGGGTTAGAGTTAGGGTGAGGGTTGGGGTTAGGATTAGGGTTAGGGTGAGGGTGAGGGTGAGGTTGAGGGTGAGGGTTAGAGTTACGGTTAGTGTTAGGCTGAGTGTGAGGATGAGGGTTAGGAATATGGTGAGGGTGAAAATTAGGATTAGGGTTAGTGTTAAACTTAGGTTGAGGGTTAGGGTTAGTGTTAGTCTTAGGGTTAGTGTTATGGTGAGGGTGAGGGATAGGGTTAGGGTAAGGGTGAGGATTAAGGTGAAAGTTAGAGTTAGGGTTAGCGTGAGGGTTAGGGTGAGGGTGAGGGTTAGGGTTAGGGTTAGGGTGAGGCTTAGGGTGAGGGTTAATATTAGAATTAGGGTTAGGGTTAGGGTGAGGGTGAGGTTGAGGGATAGGTTTACAGTGAGCGTGAGGCTTAGGGTGAGTGTTGGGATAGGGGTAGGGTGAGGGTTAGGTTTAGGTTGATGTTTAGGGTTAGGGTGAGTGTGGGGGTTGGTGTGAGGGTGAGGTTTAGGTTGTGGTTGAGGATAAGGGTTAGGGTGAGGTTTAGAGTGACAGTGAGGGTTAGGTTAAGGGTGAGGGTAAGGGTTGGGGTTAGGGTTAGGGTTTGGGTTAGGGTGAGGATGAGGTTTAGGTTGTAATTTAGGGTTAGGGTTTAGGATTAGTGTGAGGGTTAGGGTTAGAGTTAGGGTCAGGGTTAGGGTGAGGATAAGGTTTAGGTGAGAGATAGGGTTAGGTTAAGCGTTAGGGTTAGGGTAAGGGTGAGGTGTAGGGTCAGGGTTAGGGTTAGGCTTACTGTTAGGGTGAGGTTTAGGTTGAGGGTTAGGTTTAGGTTTGGGTTAGGGTTTGGGTTAGGGTCAGTGTGAGGGTGAGGGATAGGGTGAGGGTTAGGGTTAGGGAGAGTGTTAGGTTTAGGGTTAGGGTTAAGCTTAGGGTGAGGTTTAGGTTTAGGTTTAGGGTTATGGTTAGGTTTAGGGTGAGAGTGAGGGTGAGTGTTAGGGTTAGGGTTAACGTTAGGGTCAGCTTGAGGGTGAGAATTAGATTTAGAGTTAGTGATAGGTTTAGGGTTAGGCTTAGGGAGAAGGTGAGGGTGAGAGAGGATTAAGGTTAGGGTGAGGGTTAGGGTTAGGGTGAGGGTGAGGGTTAGAGTTAGGGTGATGTTTAGGGTGAGGGTGTTGGTTAGTGTAAGGGTCAGTGTTCGTGTGAGGGTGAGGGATAGGTTTAGGTTGAGGGTTAGGGTGATGGTGAGTGTTACGGTGAAGTTGAGGGTCAGGGTTAAGTTTAGGGTGAGCATTAGGGTTAGGGTGAGTGTGAGGGTGAGTGTGAGGGTTAGGTTTAGGTTTAGTGTTAGGCTGAGCGTGAGGGTTAGGGAGAGTGTTAGGGTTAGGCTTAGGGTGAGGGTGAGGGTTAGCGTTATGGTAACGGTTAGGAGTAGGGTGAGGGTGAGGGTGAGGGATAGGTTTAGGGTGAGGGTGAGGGTTAGGGTGAGAATTAGTGTTAGGATTAGGTTTATGGTAATCGTGATTATGAGGGTTAGGGTTAAGGTTAGCGTTAGGGTGAGGTTGAAGTTGAGAGTTAGGTTTAGGGTTACTGTTAAGTTTAAGGTTAGGTTTAGGGTGAGGGTGAGAGTGAGGGTTAGGGTTAGGCTGAGGATTAGGTTGAGGTTGAGTGTTAGGGTTACAGTTAGGGTTAGGGTTAGGGTTAGGTTTAGGGTTAGGTCTAATGTGAGTGTTAGGCTTAGGGTGAGGGTGTGTGTGAGGTGAGGGTTATATTTACTGTGAGGGTTGGTGTTAGGGTTAGGGAGAGGATTCGGTTTAGGGTGATATTTCGGGTGAGGGTGAGGATTCGAGAGAGGGTGAGTTTTAGGGTGTGGTTGAGGGTTAGGGTAAGGGTGAGGTTTAGGGTGACGATGACGGTTATTGTGAGCCTGTGGGTTAGGGTTAGTGTTAGAGTGAGGGTGAGGGTTTGGGTTAGTGTTAGGGTTAGGGTGAGGGTTAGGGTGAAATTTCGGGTTAGGGTTAGGGTTAGGGTTAGGATTAGTGTGAAGATTAGGGTTAGGGTTAGGGTCAGGATTAGGGTGAGGTTTAGGGTGAGGGTGTGTGTTATGGTGAGCGTTAGTGTTCTGGTGAGGGTTAGGGTGAGGGTTAGGGTTAGGGTTAGGTTTCCAGTGAGAATGAGGTTTAGGGTAAAGTTTAGGGTTAGGGAAAGGATTAGGGTGAGGGTTAGGGTTGGGTTAGGGTTAGAGTTACGGTGAAGGTTAGGGTGATTGTTAGGTTTAGGCTTAGGGTTAGGTTTATGGTTAGGGTTAGAATGAGTGTGAGGGTGAGGGTTAGGGTAACTGTAAATATTAGGGTTAGGTTGAGAGTTAGGGTGATGGTGAAGTTTAGGGTGAGTGTTAGGGTTAGGTTGAGGTTTAGGTTTAGGGTTAGGGTTAGAATTAGGGTGAGGGTGAGGTTTAGTGTTAGTTTTAGGGTTAGGCTTAGGGTTAGGCTGAGGGTGAGGTTGAGGGTGAGTTTTACGGTTAGGGTTAGTGTTAGGGTTAGGGTTAGGGATAGGATGAGGGTTAGGGTGAGGGGCAGGCTTAGGGTTAGGGTTAGGATGAGGGTGAGATTGACAGTTATTGGTAGGGTTACGGTGAAGGTTAGGGTATAGATTAGGTTTAGGTTTAGTGTTAGGGTGAGGTTTAGGATTAGGGTTAGGGTGAGGGTTAGGATTAGTGGGAGGGTTAAGGTTTTGTTTAAGGTTAGGGTTACGGTGAGGGTAAGGTTAGGGTGAGGGTTATGATGAGGGTGATGTTTAGGGATAGTGTTAGGGTGAGAATGAGGGTTAGGGTAAATTTAGCGTTAGGGATAGGATTAGGGTGAGGGTTAGGGTTGGGTAGGGTTACTGTTAGGGTGTAGGTGAGGGTAAGGGTTAATGGTAGGGTTAGGGTGAGGATTAGGGTGAGGGTGAAATTTAGGGTGAGTTTTAGGTTTAGGATGAGGTTTAGGTTTTAGGGTTAGGGTTAGAATTAGGGTGAGGGTGAGGTTTAGGGCTAGGATTATGGTTAGGGTTAGGGTTCTGCTGAGGTTGAGGTTGAGGTTGAGTGTGAGGTTTAGGGTTAGGGTTAGTGTTAGGATGAGTGTTAGGGTTAGGGTTAGGGTTAGGATGAGGGTTAGGGTGAGGGGTAGGTTTAGGGTTAGGGTTCGGCTGAGGTTGAGGTTGAGGGTGAGGTTTAGGATTAGGGTTAGTGTTATGGTGAAGTTTAGTGTTAGGATTAGATTTAGGTTGAGGGTTAGGGTGAGGGTTAGGGTTAGGATTAGGGTTTGGGTTAGGGTTAGTGTGAGGGTTAGGGTTAGGGTTAGGGTTAAGGTTAGGGTTACGGTGAGGGTGAAGTTTAGGGTGAGTGTGAGTTTTAGGGTGAGGTTTATTGTGAGGGTTAGGGTTAGGGTTAGGGTGAGGTTGAGGTTTAGGATTAGGCTAAGGGTTAGGGTGAGTGTTAAGGTGAGGGTGAAGGATAGAGTTATGGTTAGGGTTAGGGTGAGGGTAGGGTGAGGTGTAGGTTTAGGGTTAGGGTTAGGGTTAGGGTGAGGGTTAAAGTTAGGGTTAGGGTTAGTGTATGGGGTAGGGTTAGGTTGAGTGTTAGGGTTAGTATGAAGGTTAGGTTTAGGGTTAGCGTAGTGAGAGGTTAAGGGATAGGGTGAGAGTTAGGTGTAGGCTGAAGGGTGAGGGTGAGGGTGAGGGTAAGGTTTAGAGTTAGTGTTACAGTTAGTGTTAGGTTCAGTGTTAGGGTTAGGGTGAGTGGTAGGGTGAGGGTTAGGGTTAGGGTTAGGTTTTGGGTTAGGGTGAGGGTAAGGGTTACAGTGATGGTGAGGGTTAGGATCAGGGTTAGGGTAAGGATTAGGGTCAGGTTGAAGGTGAGGGTTAGGGTTAGAGTGAGGGTTCGGCTGAGGGGTAGGGTTAGAGTTAGGGTTAGCGTGAGGGTGAGGATGAGGGTGAGGGTTAGGGTTAGGCTTAGGGTGAGGGTGAGGTTTAGGGTTAGACTTAGGGTTAGGCTTAGGGTGAGGGTTAGGTTTAGGGTTAAGGTTAGGTTTAGGGTTAGGGTTAGGTTTATGGTGAGTGTTAGGGTTAGGGTGAAGGTAAGGGTGAGGTGAGGGTTAGATTTACGGTGAGGGTTAGGGTAAGGGTTAGGGAGAGGGTTCGGTTTAGGGTGATGTTTCAGATTCGGGTTCGGGTTCAGCTGAGGGTGAGTTTCAGGTGGTTGAGGGTTAGGGTTATGGTGAGGGTTAGTGTGACGGTGAGTGTTAGTGTGAGCATGAGTGTTAGGGTTAAGGTTAGAGTTAGTGTGAGGGTTTAGTTTAGGTTTAGGGTTAGGGTGAGGGTTAGGGTGAAATTTAGGTTTAGGGTTAGGGTTAGGGTTTGGATTAGTGTGAAGGTTAGAGTTAGGGTTAGTGTGAGGATAAGGGTTAGGGTGAGGTTTAGGGTGAGGGTGAGGTTTAGGGTTAGCATTAGTGTTCTGGTGAGGGTTAGGGTGAAGGTTAGTGTTAGGGTTAGGTTTCGGGTGAGAATGAGGTTTAGGGTAAAGTTTAGAGTTACGTATAGGATTAGGGTGAGGGGTAGGGTTGGGTTAGGGTTAGAGTTAGGGTGAAGGTGAGGGTGAGGTTTAGGGTTAGTATTAGGGTTAGGGTTAGAATGAGGGTGAGGGTGAGGGTTAGGGTAAGGGTTAGTGGTAGGGTTAGGGTGAGGATTAGGGTGAGGGTGAAGTTTAGGGTGAGTGTTAGGGTTAGGATGTGGTTTAGGTTTTAGTGTTAGGGTTAGAATTAGAGTGAGGTTGAGGTTTAGGGTTAGGGTTAGGGTTAGGGTTAGTGCTAGGGTGAGTGTTATTGTTAGGGTGAGTGTTAGGAATAGTGTGAGGGTTCGGGTTAGGGTTAAGGTTAGGGTTACGCTGAGGGTAAGGGTTATGGTGAGGGTGATGGTTAGGGTGAGTGTGAGGTTTAGGGTGAGGGTTATGGGTTGGGTTAGAGTGAGTTTGAGGGTTAGGGTTAAGCTAAGGTTAGGGTGAGTGTTATGGTGAGGGTGAGGTTTAGAGTTATGGTTAGGGATAGGGTAGGGTGAGATGTAGGGTTAGGGTTAGGGTTAGGGTGAGGGTTAAGGTTAGGTTTAGGGTTAGTGTAATGGTTCGGGTTAGGGTGAGGGTTAGGGTTAGTGTGAGGGTTAGGGTTAGGGTTAGGTTAGGGTGAGAGTAAGGGTTCCGGTGAGATTATGGGTTAGGCTGAGGGGTGAAGTTGAGCGTGAGGGTAAATGTTATGGTTAGTGTTCCGGTTAGTTTTAGTCTTAGGGTTAGGGTTAGGATGAGGGTTAGGGTGAGTGGTATAGTTAGGATTAAGGTGAGGGTGAGAGTTAGGGTTAGGGTGAGGGTGAGGGTTAGGGTTAGAGTTAGGGAGAGGGTTAGTGTGAGGGTGAGGGTTATGGTTCGGGTTAGGGTTATGGTGAGGGTTAGGGTTAGGGTAAGGGTGAGGGTGAGGGTTAGCGTGAGGTTAAGGGTTAGGGTGAGTGTTAGGGTGAGGGTGAGGGTTAGGTTTAGTGTTAGAGTTAGGATGAGGGTTAGGGCGAGGTTTATGTTTATGTTTAGGGTTAGGGTGAGGGTTAGGGTGAGGGTTACGGTTAGTGTTAGCCATGGGGTTTGGGTGAGGGTTAGGGTATGGGTTAGGGTTAGCATTAGGCTTAGGTTTTGGATGAGTGTTAGGGTTAGGTTTAGGAATAGGCTTACGGTAGGTTGAGGATAAGCTTTAGGGTAACGTTTAGGGTTTTGGCGGGGGTTAGGTTTAGGTTTAGGGTTAGGCTGAGTTGTAGGGTGAGGGTTAGGATTAGCGGTAGGATTAGGGTTATGGTTAGGGTGAGAGTAGTGTGAGGTTTAGGTTTAGTGTTAGGGTTAGGCTTATGGTGAGCCTTATGGTTAGTATGAAGGTTAGGGTTAGGGTTAGTTTTGGGGTTAGGGTAAAGGTAAGGGTTAGGGTGATGTTTAGGGTGATGGTCAGGTTTAGGATCTTCGTTATGGTAAGTATTAGGGTCAGGTTGAAGGTGAGGGTTAGGGTTAGGGTGAGGGTTAGGCTGAGGGGTAGGGTTAGAGTTAGCATTAGGGTGAGGGTGAGGATGAGGTGAGGGTTAGATTTACTGTGAGGGTTAGGGTTTGGGTTAGGGAGAGGGTTCGGTTTAGGGTCATGTTTCGGGTGAGGGTGAGGGTTCGGTTGAGAGTGAGTTTCAGGTTGTGGTTGAGGGTTAGGTTTAAGGTGAGGGTTAGGGTGACGGTGAGGTTTAGTGTGAGCATGAGGATTAGGGTTAGCTTTAGAGTTAGCATGAGGGTTTGGGTTAGGTTTAGGGTTAGGGTGAAATTTAGGGTTAGGTTTAGGATTAGGGTTAGTATTAGTGTGTAGGTTAGTGTTAGGGTTAGGGTCAGGGTTCGGGGGAGGTTTAGGGTGAGGGTGAGGTTTAGGGTTAGCGTTAGTGTTCGTGTGAGGGTTAGGATTAGGGTTAGGATTCGGGTGAGAATTAGATTTAATGTAAATTTAGGGTTAGGGATAGGATTAGGGTGAGGGTTAGCGTTGGGTTAGGGTTAGAGTTAGGGTGAAGGTGAGGGTGAGGGTTAGGGTTAGGATTAGGGTTAGGGTTAGGGTCAGAATTAGGGTGAGGGTGAAGTTTAGGGTGAGTGTTAGGGTTAGGGTGAGGTTTAGGTTTAGGGTTAGGGTTAGAATTAGGGTAAGGGTGAGGTTTAGAGTTAGGATTAGGGTTAGGGTTAGGGTTAGGCTGAGGGTGAGTTTTAGGGTGAGGTTTAGGGTTAGGGTTAGTGTTAGGGTGAGTGTTAGGGTTAGGGTTAGTGTTCGGATGAGGGTTCTGGTGAAGGGTAGGATTAGGGTTAGGGTGAGGATGAGGCTGAGATTGACAGTTAGTATTAGGGTTATGGTGAGGGTAAGGATTTGTGTTAGGTTTAGGTTGAGGGTTAGGGTGAGGGTTAGGGTTAGGGTTAGGCTGAGTGTTAGGATTAGTGTCAGGGTTCGGGTTAGGGTTAAGGTTAGGTTTACAGTGAGGGTAATGGTTGGGGTGAGGGTTAGGATGAGGGTGAGGCTTAGGGTTAGGGTGAGAATGAGGGTTAGGGTAAAGTTTAGGATTAGGGATAGGAATAGGGTGAGGGTTCGGTTTGGGTAGAGTTAGAGTTATGGTGAAGGTGAGGGTTCGGGTTAGGGTTAAGGTTAGGGTTACAGTGAGGGTAAGGGTTGGGGTGAGGGTTAGGATGAGGGTGAGGTTTAGGGTTAGGGTTAGGGTGAGAATGAGGGTTAGGGTAAAGTTTAGGGTTAGGGATAGGAATAGGGTGAGGGTTAGGGTTGGGTAGAGTTAGAGTTATGGTGAAGGTGAGGGTCAGGTTTAGGGTTAGGATTAGGGTTAGTGTTATGGTAGAATGAAGGTGAGGGTGAGGGTTAGGCTAAGGGTTAGTGGTAGGGTTAGGGTGAGGATTAGGGTGAGGGTGAAGTTTAGGGTGAGTGTTAGGGTTAGGGTGAAGTTTAGTTTTTAGGGTTAGGGTTAGAATTAGGGTGAGGTTGAGGTTTAGGGTTAGTTTTAGGTTTAGGGTTAGGGTTCGGCTGCCGGTGAGGTTAAGGGTTAGGGTTAGTGTTAGGGTGAGTGTTAGGGTTAGGTTTAGGGTTAGGATGAGGGTTAGGGTGAGGGGTAGGGTTAGGGTTAGGGTGAGGATGAGGGTTAGGGTTAGGTTTAGGGTGAGGGTTAGTTTTAGGGTTAGGTTCAGGTTGAGGTTTTCGGTGAGGGTTAGTGTAAGGGTTAGGGTGAGGGTTAGGGTCAGGGTTAAGTTTAGGATTATGGTGAGGGTAAAGTTTAGGGTGAGGGTTAGCATGAGGGTGAGGTTTAGGGTTAGGGTTAAGGTGAGAATGAAGATTAGTGTAAAGTTTAGGGTTAGAGATAGGATTAGGGTGAGGTTTATGGTTGGGTTAGTGTTAGAGTTAGGGTGAAGGTGAGGGTGAGGGTTACAGTTAGGATTAGGGATAGGGTTAGGGTTAGAATGAGGGTGAGGGTGAGGGTTAGGGTATGGATTAGTGGTAGGGTTAGGGTGAGGATTACGGTGAGGGTGATATTTAGGGTGTGTGTTAGGGTTAGGCTGAAGTTTATGTTTTAGGTTTAGGGTTAGAATTAGGGTGAGGGTGAGGTTTAGGGTTAGGATTATGGTTAGGTTTAGGGTTAGGCTGATGGTGAGGTTGAGGGTGAGGTTTAGGGATAGGGTTAGTGTTAGCGTGAGTGTTAGGGTTAGGGTTAGGGTTTGGATGAGGGTTAGGGTGAGGGTTAGTGTGAGGGTGAGGGGTACGGTGAGTGTGAGGTTTAGGGTGAGGTTTAGGGTGAGGGTTATTGTTTGGGTTAGGGTGAGGTTGAGGGTTAGGGTTAGGCTAAAGTTTAGGGTGAGTGTTAGTTGAGGGTGAGGTTTAGAGTTATGGTTAGGGTTCAGGTGAGGGTAGGGTGAGGGGTAGGTTTAGGTTGAGGGTTAGGGTGAGGGTTAGGGTTAGGGTTAGGGTTAGGGTGAGGGTTAGGATTAGTGTGAGTGCTAGGGTTAGGGTGAAGGTTAAGGTAAGGGTTAAGGTGAGGGTTAGGATGAGGCTGAGGTTTAGGGTTAGGGTTAGGGTGAGAATGAGGGTTAGGTTAAAGTTTAGGGTTAGGGATAGATTTAGGGCGAGAGTTAGGGTTGGGTAGGGTTACAGTTAGGGTGAACGTGAGGGTGAGGTTTAGGGTTAGGATTAGGGTTAGGGTTAAGGTTATAATGAGGGTGAGGGTGAGGGTTAGGGTAAGGATTAGTGGTAGGGTTAGGGTGAGGATTAGGGTGAGGGTGAAGTTTAGGGCGAGTGTCAGGGTTAGGGTGAGGGTTAGGTTTCAGTGTTAGGGTTAGAATTAGGGTGAGGGTGAGGTTTAGGGTTAGGATTACAGGTATGGTTAGGGTTAGGCTGAGGGTGAGATTGAGGGTGAGGTTTAGGGTTAGGGTTAGTGTTAGGGTAAGTATTAGGGTGAAGGGTAGGTTTAGGGTTAGGAGAGGATGAGGGTGAGATTGAGGGTTAGGTTTAGGGTTAGGGTGAGGGTTAGGGATAGGGTTAGGTTAAGGTTCAGGGTTTGGGTGAGGATTAGTGTTAGGATTAGGGTGAGGGTTAGGGATAGGGTCAAGGTTAGGGTTATGGTGAGGGTAAGGGTTAGGGTGAGGGTGAGGGTTAGGGTTAGTGTGAGGGTTAGTGTTAGGGTTAAGTTTAGGGGTATGGTGAGGGTCAGGGTTAGGGTAAGGTTTAGAATGTGGCTGAGGCTTAGGGTTATGGTTAGGGTGAGAATGAGGGTTAGGGTAAAGTTTAGGGTTAGGGATAGGATTAGGGTTATGGTTAGCGTTGGTTAGGGTTAGAGTTAGGGTGAAGGTGAGGGTGAGGGTTAGGGTTAAGATTAGGTTTAGGGTTAGGGTTAGGGTTAGAATGAGGGTGAGGTTGAGGGTTAGGGTAAGTGTTAGTGGTAGGGTTAGGGTGAGAATAAGGCTGAGGGTGAAGTTTAGGGTGAGTGTGAGGGTTAGGGTTTGGTTTATGTTTTGGGGTTAGGGTTTGAATTAGGGTGAGGTTGAGTTTTAGCGGTAGGATTAGTGTTAGGGTTAGGGTTTGGTTGAGGGTGAGGTTGAGGGTGAGGTTTAGGGTTAGGGTTAGTGTTAGGGTGAGTGTTAGTGTTAGGGTTAGGGTTATGGTGAGGGTTCGGGTTAGGGTTAGGTTTAGGTTGAGGGTTATCGTGAGGGTTAGGATTAGGGTTAGGGTGAGGGTTAGGATGATGGTGAGGTTTAGGGTTAGGGTTAGGGTGAGAATGAGGGTTAGGGTGAAATTTAGGGTGAGTGTTAGGGTTAGGGTGAGGTTTAGGCTTTAGGGTTAAGGTTAGAATTAGGGTGATGGTGAGGGTGAGGTAAAGTTTAGTTTTAGGGATAGGATTAGGTTGAGGGTTAGGGTTAGATTTAGGGTGAAGGTGAGGGTGAGGGTTAGGGTTAGGATTAGTGTTAGGTTTAGGGTTAGAACGAGTTTGAGGGTGAGGGTTAGGGTAAGGATTAGTGGTAGGGTTAGGGTGAGGATTAGGGTCAGGTTTAGGTTTAGGATGAGGGTTAGGGTGAGGGGAAGGATTAGGGTTAGGGTGAGGATGAGGGTGAGATTGAAGGCTAGGTTTAGGGTTATGTTGATGGTTAGGGTTAGGATTAGGTTTATGTTGGGGGTTAGGGTGAGGTTTAGGTTTAGGGTGAGGTTTAAGATTATTGTGAGTTTTAGGTTTAGGGTTAAGGTTAGGGTTACGGTGAGGGTGAGGGTTAGGGTGAGTGTGAGGTTTAGGGTGAGGGTTAGTGTTTGCGTTAGGGTGAGGTTGAGGGTTAGGGTTAGGCTAATGTTTAGGTTGAGTGTTAGGTGAGGGTGAGGTTTAGAGTTATGGTTAAGGTTAAGGTGAGGGTAGGTTGAGGGGTAGGTTTAGGGTGAGGGTTAAGGTTAGGTTTAAGATTAGTGTAAGGGTTAGGGTTAGGGTGAGTGTTAGGGTTAGGGTGAGGGTTAGGGTTAGGGTTAGAGTAGTGTGAGGGTAAGGGTTAGGGTGAGGGTTAGGTTTAGGCTTAGGGGTGAGGGTGAGGGTGAGGGTAAGTGTTAGGATTAGTGTTACGGTTCGTGTTAGACATAGGGTTAGGGTTAGGATGAGTGTTAGGGTGAGTGGTAGTTTTAGGATTAGGGTGAGGGTGAAGATGAGGGTGAGGGTTAGGTTTAGGGTGTGGGTGAGTATTAGGGTTAGGGTTATTGATAGGGTTAGGGTTAGGGTGAGGGTTAAGTTTAGGGTTAGGCTTGTGGTGAGGGGTAGGGTGAAGGTTAGGGTTAGGGTTAGGGTTAGGGTGAGGGTTAAGTTTAGTGTTAGTCTTAGGGTTTGGGTGAGGGTTAGAGTAAGGGTTAGGGTTAGCGTATGGCTTAAGGTTTTGGTGAGTGTTAGGGATAGGTTTAGGGTTAGGCTTAGGGTAGGGTGAGGATAAGTTTTAGGGTAAGGTTTAGGGTTTGGGTGTCGGTGAGATTTAGTGTTAGGGTTAGGGTGAGTGTTAGGATTAAAGTTAGGGTTAGAATGAGGGTTAGGGTTAGGGTGAGGGTGAGGGTTGCGCTTAGGTAAAGTTTAGGGTTATGGTTAGAGTGAGGATTAGGGTGAGATTCAGGGATATAGGGAGGGTGAGGGTGAGGATTAGGGTTAGCGTGAGGGTTAGGGTGAGGTTAAGAGTTAGGGTGAGGGTGAGGGTTAGGGATAGGGTGAGGGTGAGGGTTTCGGTTAGGTAAGTGTTAGGGTTAGTGTTACGGTTGTGGTGAGGGCTAGGTTAAGGGTGAGGTTTAGGGTGAGGATGAGGGTGAGGTTGAGGGTTAGGGTGTGGTTGAGCGTTAGGGTTAGGGTGAGGGTTAGGGTAACCGTGAGGGTTAGTGTGAGGGTGAGGGTTAGGGTTAGGGTTAGGGTTAGGGTGAGGATTAAGGTCAGGATGAGGGGTAGTGTGAGGGTTAGGGTTAGGGTGAGGTTTAGGGTTAGTGTGAGGTTTAGGCTTAGTGTTAGTGTTAGGGTTAGGGTTAGGGTGAGGGTAAGGGTTAGGGTGAGGGTTAAAGTGAAAGTGAGGGTGAGGGTGAGGGTGAGGGTGAGGGTTAGGTTTAGGGTTAGGGTTAGGGTTAGTCTGAGGGCTATGTTGACTGTGAGGGTTAGGTTGAGGGTGAGGGTTTGGGTTAGTGTTATGTTTAGGATGAGGATTAGGTTGAGTTTGAGATTTAGGGTTAGGGTGAGAGTTAGGGTTAGGGTTAGGGTGAGAGTTATGGTTAGCGTGATGTGTTGGGTGAGGGTGTGGTTTAGCGTGAGGTTGACGGTTTAGGTGAGGGTTAGGGTTAGGTTAAGGGTGAGGATAAAGGTGAAAGTTAGTGTTAGGTTTAGGGTGAGGGTTAGGGTGAGGGATAGGGTTAGGCTCAGGTTGAGGGTTAGGGTTAGGGTTAGGTTTAGGGTGAGGGTTAGTGTGAGGGATAGGTTTAGCGTTAGGGTGAGGTTTAGGGTTAGGGTTATGGTGAGGGTTAGGGTTAGGGTGATGTTTAGTTTGAGGGTGTGGGTTAGTGTGAGAGTGAGTGTTTGCTTGAGTGTGATGGTTAGGGTGGGGGTGAGGTTTAGGGTTAAGGCGAGGGTTAGGGTGAGGTTGAGGTTTAAGGTTAGGATTAGGGTGAGGGTTAGAGATAGGATGAGTGTTAGGGTTAAAGTTAGGGTGAGGGTTGGGGTTATGGTTAGCGTTAGGGTGAGGGTTAGGCTTAGTGGGATGTGAGGTTGAGGGTGAAGGTTATGTTTAGGGTGAGGGTTGGGGTTCGAGTTAGGGTGAGGGTTCAGTTTAGTGTGATGTTTATGAATAAGGTGATGGTAAGGATTCTGGTGCGGGTGAGGTTTAGGGTGTGGGTGAGGGTTAGGGTTAGAGTGAGGGTTAGGGTGATGGTGAGGGTGAGGATTTGTGTTAGGGTTAGGTTTAGGGTGAGGGTGAAGGTGAGGGTTAGGTTTTTTAGGGTGAGCTTTAGAGTTATTTGAGGATTAGAGTTGGGGTTATGTTTAGGGTGAGGTTTAGGTTGCGGGTGAGGGTTAAGGTCAGGCTTAGGGTTAGGATTAGGGTGATGGTTAGGTTTAGTGTGTGGGTTAGCGTTAGGTTTAGAGTTATGGTCAGGGTGTGGGTAAGGGTTAGGGTGAGGGCTAGGGTGAGCGTGAGGCTTAGGGTGAGGGTGAGTGTGAGGGTGAGGGTTAGGGTTAGGGTAAGGGTTATGTTTAGGTTTATGGAGAGGATTAGGGTGGGGTGAGGGTTAGGTTTAGGGTTAGGGTTAGGGTGAGGGTTGGTTTAGGTTTAGAGTGAGGCTTATTATTAGGATGATGTTTAGGGTGATGTTGAGGGTTAGGGTGAGGGTGAGGGTTGGGGTGAGAGTGGGAGTTAGGGTGTGGGTGAGAGTTAAGATTAGGGTGAGGGTTAGGGTGACAGTGAGGGTTAGGCTGAGGGTGAGGATTAGGCTTAGGGTTTGAGTGAGTGTTAGGGTTAGGTTTAGGGTTAGGGTTAGGGTTAGGTTTAGAGTAGGGTGAGGATAAGGTTTAGGGTGAGGTTTAGGATGAGGGTGAGTGTTAGGTTTTGGGTTAGGGTTAGGCTGAGTGGTAGGGTGAGGGTTACAGTTAGGGTTAGGTTTACGGTTATTGTTAAGGTGAGGGTTAAGGTGAGGTTTAGATTTAGTATTAGGGTGAGTGTTATGGTTTAGTGTGAGAGTTAGGGTTAGGGTTAGGTTTTGGGTTAGGGTGAGGGTAAGTGTTAGGGTGAGGGTTAGGGTGAGGGTGAGGGTTAGGCTAAGAATTAGGGTAAGGATTTGGTTCAGGTTGAGGGTGAGGGTTAGGGTTAGGGTGAGGGTTAAGCTGAGGGGAAGGTTTAGTATTAGATTTAGGGTGAGGCTGAGGTGAGGGTTTAGGTTAAGTAAGGGTTAAGTTTAGGGTTAGACAGAGGATTAGGTTGAGGTTTAGGATTATGGTGAGGGCTAGGTTTAGTTTGAGACTTAGGTTTACGGTTAGGGTGAGGTTTAGGGTTAGGTTCAGGGATAGGTTGAGTGTTAGTGTGAGGAGTATCGTTAGGGTTAGGGTGTGGTTTAGCGCTAGGGTTAGGATTAGGGTGAGGGATAGGGTGAGGCTAAGTGTTAGGGTGAGGGTGAGGTTGACGGTGAGGGTTAAGGTTAGGGTTAGAGTGAGGTTTAGGCTGAGGGTTAGAGTAGGGTTAGGGTGAGCGTTAGGTTGAGGGTTAGAGTTATGGTTAGGGTGATGTTTAGGGTGAGGGTGAGGTTTAGGGTTCAGGTGCGGGTTAGGGATACGTTTAGGTTTAGTCTTAAGTTTAGGGTGAGGTCTAGGGAGAGGGTGAGGTTTAGAGTTAGGTTTAGGGATACGGTGAGGATTAGGTTTAAATTTAGGGTTAGGCTGAATAGTAGATTTAGGGTTAGGGTGAGGGTTAGGTTTAGTGTGAGGGTTAAATTTAGGGTTAGGGTGAGGGTAAAGTTTCGGGTGAGGGTTAGGGTGAGGGTGAGTTTTTGAGTTAGCATTAGTTTTAGGCTGAGGGTTAGGATGATTGTTAGGGTGCCCATTAAGGTTAGCTTTTGGGTGAGGGTGAGGGTAAGGATTAGGATGAGGGTGTGGATTAAAGTTAGGGGTAAGGTGAGAATTAGGGTCAGGGTTAGGGTTAGGTTTATGTTTACGGTAAGAGTGAGGGTTAGGTTGAAGGTTAGGTTTAATTTTAGGGTTAGGTTTAGAGTGCTGAATAGGGTGGGGGTGAGGGTGAGGGTTAGGGTGAAGGTTAGGGTTAGGGTGAGGGTTAGGGTTAGGGTTTGGTTTAGGGGGAGGGCTAGGTTGAGGGTGAGGGTTATGGTTAGTGTTAGGGTTAGGGTGAGGTGTAGGGTGAGGGTTAGGGTTAGGGTTAGGGTTAGGTGAAATTTAGGGTGAGGGTTAAGGTTAGTGATAGGCTAAGGTTTTGTGTGAGTGCTAGTGTTAGGATGACAGTTAGCGATAGGGTTAAGGTCAGAGTAGGGTGAGGATAAGGGTTAGTGTGACGTTTAGGGCGAGGGTGAGGGTTAGGTTTAGGGTTAGGGTTAAGGTGAGTGTTAAGGTTAGTGTGAGAGTTAGGGTTAGGGTAGGATTTGGGTTAGGGTGAGGATAAGGATTAGGGTGAGGTTTAGGGTTAGGGTGAGGTTTAGGCTAAGGGTTAGGGTAAGGATTTGGGTCAGGCTGAGGGTGAGGGTTAGGGAAAGGGTTAGGGTTAGCTGAGCGGTAGGATAAGGGTTAGAGTTAGGGTGAGGCTGAGGGTGAGGGTGAGGTTGAGGGTGAAGTTTAGGATTAGGGTTAGGGTGAGGATGAGGGTGAGGGTTATGGTTAGCGTAAGGGTTAGTGTTAGGGTGAGGGAGGGGATTAGGATGAGCATGAAGGTTAGGGTGAGGGTTCGGTTTAGTGTTAGGATTAGGGTGTGAGTGAGTGTTAGGGGTAGAGTGAGTGTTCGGGTTAGTGTTAGGGTTAGGGTAGGGTGAGGGTAAGATTTAGGGTGAGGTTAGGGTTAGGTTTAGGGTGAGGATGAGGATTAGTTTGAGGGTTACGTTTAGGGTTAGGGTTCGGGTAATGGTTAGTGTGAGGGGTCGGGTGAGGGTTAGGATTAGGATGAGTGTTAGGATTAGGGTTAGGCTTAGGTTGTGTGTTAGGGTGAGGGGTAGGGTATGGGTTAGTTTGAGGGTTAAGTTTAGTGTGAAGGTTAGGATTAAGGTTAGGGTGAGGGTGAGGGTGAGTGTTAGGGTGAGGATGAGGGTTAGGTTTAGGTTTAGGGTTAGGGTGACGGTTAAGGTGTCGGTTAGATTTAGGTTTAGGGTTAAGTTGAGGGTGAGGGTTAGGGTGAGGGTAAGGGTTAGAGTTAGGTTTAGCGTGAGGGTGAGTGTTAGGGTTAGGGTTAGTTTTAAGGTGAGGGTTAGGGAGAGTATTATGGTAAATGTTAGGGATAGGGTTAGGGTGAGGGTTAGGGTTAGGGTTAGGCTTAGGCTTAGGCTTAGGGTGAGGGTGATGGTGAGGTTTAGGGTTAGGGATAGGCTGACGTTTAGGGTTTGTTTGAGGGTAAGTTTGAGGGTGAGGGTAAGTTTTAGTGTGAGGATTAGGGTGAGGGTGAGGATTAGGTGTAGGGTTAGGGTTACGGTAAAGGTTAGGGTAAGGGTGAGGGTTAGGTTTATTGTGAGGGTTAGGTTTAGGGTTAGGTTTATGTTGAGGGTGAGAATTAGGTTTACTGTTAGCGTGAAGGTTAGGGTTAGCATTGGGTTAGGGTGAGGGTAATGTTTAGGGTGAGTTTTAGGGTGAGGGTGAGGGTTAGGGTTAGGGTTAGGGATAGGATGAGGCTTAAGGTTATGGTTAGGGTTAGGGTGAGGGTTAGGCTGAGGGGTAGGATTAGGGTTAATGTGAGGTTTACATTTAGTGTGAGGGTTAGGGTTAGGTTTTTGGTTAGGGTGAGGGTTAGGTTTAGTGTGAGGGTTTCGGTTAGTGTTAGGGTAAGGGTTACGTTTAGGCTGACTCAAGTTGATCATGAGTGTTAGGGTTAGGGTTAGGGTTAGGTTAAGGCTGAGGGTCAAGTTTAGGGTTAAGGTTAGGGTGAAGGTCAGGGTTAATGTGAGGGTTAGGGTTACGGTGAGGGTTAGGGTTAGGCTGAGGTTTAGGGTTAGGGTGAGGGTTAGGATTAGGGTTAGGGTTAGGCTTACGGTGAGGGTGATGGTGAGGGTTACGATTAGGGTTAAGTTGAGGTTTAGGGTTAGTTTGAGAGTGAATGTGAGGGTGAGGCTAAGGTTTAGTGTGAGGATTAGGGTTAGGGGGAGGGTTAGGTTTAGGGTTAGGATTACGGTAAAGGTTAGGGTAAGGGTGAGGTTTAGGTTTAGTGTGAGGGTTCGGTTTAGGGTTAGGTTTATGTTTAGGGTGAGGATTTGGGTTACTATTAGCGTGAAGGTTAGGGTTAGCATTGGGGTTAGGGTGAGGGTAAGGTTTTGGGTGAGGTTTAGGGTGAGGGTGAGGGTTAGGGTTAGGGTTAGGGTTAGAGTTAAGGTTAGGTTGAGGCTGATGGTTAGGGTTATGATTAGGGTTAGGCTGAGGGTGAGGGTGAGGTTGTGGGTTAGGGTGAGGGTTAGGGTTAGGGTTAGGTTTAGGGTGAGGGTTGGGTTTAGGGTTAGTGTTAGGATGAGGGTTAGGTTGAGCGGTATGGTTAGGGTTAGGGTGAGGGTTATGTTTAATGTGAGGGTCAGGGTTAGGGTGCAGGTAAGTGTTAGGGTGAAGGGGAGCGTGAGGTTGAGGTTTAGGGTTAGGGTTAATGTTAAGTTGAGGGTTAGAGTAAGTGTCATTGTTAATGTTAGTATTAAGATTAGGGTGAGGGTTAGGATTAGGGTTAGGGTTAGGGTAGGATTAAGGTTAGGGTTATGGTTAGGCTTAGGTTGAGTGTGAGGTTGAGGGTGAGGGTTAGGCTTAGAGTTAGGTTGAGGGTGAGGTTGAGGACTATGGTTAGGGTAAGGGTTAAGTTTAGGGTTAGGGAGAGGACTAGGGTGAGCCTGAGGGTTAGGGTGAGGGTTAGGGTTAGGGTGAGGGATAGGTTTAGGGTTAGGGTGAGGGTTATGGTTAGGATGATGTTTAGGGTGAGGGTGAGGATTAGTGTGAGTGTGACGTTTCAGGTGAGTATGAGAGTTAGTGTGTGGGTGAGGTTTAGGATTACGGTGACGGTTAGGGTGACAATGAGGGTTGGGGCGAGGGTGAGGATTAGAGTTAGTGTTAGGGTGATGGTCAGGGTTAGGGTTAGTGTTAGGGTGAGGTGTAGGATTAGGGTTAGGTTGAGGGTTAGGTTAGTGTGAGGGTTATGGTTAGGTGTAGGGTTCGGGTTCGGGTTCGGGTAATGGTATGTGTGAGCTTTATGGTAAGGGTGATGGGTTAGGGTTTGCGTTAGGATTAGGGTGAGGTTAAGGTTTAGTGAGAGGTTTTCGTTTAGTGTTAGGGTAAGGGTTAGGTTTAGGCTGATGGTTAAGTTGAGGGTTTAGTATAGGTTTGGGTGAGGTTTATTGTGAGGGTAAGGGTTACGGTGAGGGTTAGCATTAGGGTGAGGGTTAGGGTTAGGTTGAGGGTTAGGGTTAGGGTTAGCGTTAGGGTTAGGCTTAGGGTGATGATGAGGGTTAGGGTTAGGGTTAGGTTGAGGTTTAGAGTTAGTTTGAGGGTAAGGGTGAGGGTGAGTGTAAGGTTTAGGGTGAGGATTAGGGTGAGGTTGAGGGTTAGGGTTAGGGTTACGGTGAGGGTTCAGGTAAGGGTTAGGTTTAGGGTTAGCCAGAGGATTAGGGTGAGGATTAGGGTGAGGTTTAGGGTTAGGGTTAGGCATAGGTTGAGGGTTAGCGTGCAAGGTAGCGTTAGGGTTAGTGTGTGATTTCGGGTTAGTGTTAGGGTTAGGGATAGTGTGAAGTTTAGGGTTAGGTTTAGGGTGAGAGTGGGGGGGTGAGTGTGAGGGTTAGCATGAGGGTTAGGGTGAGGGTTATGTTTTGGTTTCCGGTGAGGCGTATTTTTAGAATGATGTTTAGGGTGAGCGTGAGTGTTAGGGTGAGGGTGAGGGTTGGGGTGAGGGTGAGAGTTAGGGTGTGGGTGAGAGTTAAGTTTAGGGTGAGGTTTAGGGTGACAGTGAGGGTTAGTCTGAGGGTGAGTTTAAGGGTTAGGGTTAGGGTGAGCGTTAGTGTTAGGGTTAGGATTAGGGTTATGGTGAGGGTTAGGGTTAGTGTGAAGTTTGGGGTTAGGTTTAGGGTTCGGGTTAGGGTGAGGGTAAGGGTTTTGGTGAGGTTTAGGGTCAGGGTGAGGGTTAGGGTGAGCATAAGAGTTAGGTTGAAATAAAAGACCCCGAATACCAAAAACGCTCCTCAACGGAAAGAACACTGCTGGAGGAATATCAATACCAAATTTCAAACTCTACTATAAAGCCATAGTAATCAAAACAGCTTGGTACTGGCATAAGAACAGACCTCAGGACCAATGGAATAGAATTGAAAACCCAGAAATTAACCTACAGACCTATAGCCATCTAATCTTCGATAAGGGAGCTAAAACAATAGAATGGAAGAAAGACAGCCTCTTCAGTAGGTGCTGGCAAAATTGGTTAACTACATGTAGAATACTAAAGCTAGATCCTTATGTATCACCCTGCACCAAAATCAACTCCAAAGACCTTGAAGGCAAAGCATACACTCTGAAAACATTACAGGATGGAATAGTATAAACCCTAGGTCTCCTTGGCTCAGGCCGAAATTTTTTGAATAGAGACCTGGAAACACAACAAATCAAAGAAAGGTTGGACAAATGGGATTGCATAAAGTTGCAGAGCTTTTGCAGGGCAAATGACATAGCTAGCAAGATCAATAGAAGGCCCACGGATTGGGAGAAGATCTTTACTAGCCATACAACGGACAAGGGTCTCATATCTAAAATATACTTGGAACTCAAAAAATTAAACCCCCCAACAACAAATCTTCAAAGAAACAACTGCCCAATAAATAAGTGGGCAAAAGACTTAAAGAGAAGCTTCTCTGAAGAAGAAAGAAGGATGGCCAATTGACACATGAAGAAATGTTCAACATCCCTAGCCATAAAAGAAATGCAAATCAAAACAACATTGAGATATCACCTCACCCCATTTAGAACGGCAAAAATTAAGAACTCTAACATTAACAGATGCTGGAGGGGATGTGGACAGAAAGGAACCTTACTTCATTGTTGGTGGGAATGTAAACTTGTTCAACCACTTTGGAAAGCAGTATGGAGGTTCCTCAAAAGACTTCACATAGATCTCCCCTATGACCCAACAATCCCAATTTTGGGCAATTACACAAATGTTTACAAACAAGACCACACTAAAGCTACCAGCACAACAATGTTTATTGCAGCATTATTTACCATAGCTAAGATATGGAACCAACCCAGATGTCCATCAGCAGATGAATGGATCAAGAAAATGTGGTATATATACACAATGGAATTCTATGCCTCCATCAGAAAGAATGACATTGCCCCATTTGTTAGGAAATGGAAAAACCTGGAAAAAATTATATTAAGTGAAGTAAGCCAGGCCCAAAGAAACATAGGTCACATGGTTTCCCTTATTTGCAATATCTAGTATATGTATGAGTCAAGCGGAAAAGATCAGATAAGGTGAGGTCAGGAAAATGAACCCTTAGATATGTATTTTAATTTTTTTCTTTCATGCATGTGTTTCTAACGCATTTATAAGATTATCTCTTTATTGCTTTTTATGTCCCTCCCCCACAGTATAACGCCTGCTTTCACTATATTTGATGTCAGTATAACTTGTGGAGGAGATGGGGAAAAACCAGTTGTTTAAGGATACAGGTGGACTTGTTGCAACAATGAGAAGTACAAGTTGTCATGACCAAAATGAGCTTTACAATGTCGGTGCGGTGGTGGGGGAGGGGGAGGGAAGGAGAAGGATTGGGACTGCGGGGAGGGGGGAGGCTGGGAAGGGATGTGAAGGGTAAACCAAAGGAGGAGGGTGCAATGTTGGTAAGAAATGTACGCATTATCCTGCCCATGTAATTGTAACCCCTCTGTACATTATGTTCACAAATAAAATAAAATACAAATTAAAAAAAAGAGTTAGGTTGAGGGTTAGTGTTATGGTTAGGGTTAGAGTTAGGGTTAGGGTGAGGGTGCGTTTTAGGGTTAGGATTAATGTTAGGATTAGATTTATGCTGAGGGTTAGGGTGAGGGGGAGGGTTTTTGTTAGGGTGAGGGTGATGGTTAGGGTGAGGGTTAAGGTTAATGTTAGTGTTAGGGTGAGGGCTAGTGTGAGGGTGAAGGTAAGGGTTAGGGATAGGGTGAGGTTTAGTGTTAGGGTTAGTGTTAGGGTGAGGGTTAGGTTGAGGGGTAGGGTTAGGGTTAGCGTGAGGGTTAGGTTTAGTGTGAGGGTTAGGGTTAGGTTTAGGGTTAGGGTGAGGGTAAGGTTTAGTGTGAGGGTTAGAGTTAGGGTTAGGGTTGGGTGAGGGTTGAGGTGAGTGTTAGGTTTAGATTTAGGGTTAGGTGAGGGTTAGTGTGAGAGTAAGGGTTACGGTGAGGGTTATGGTGAGGCGTAGGGTGAGTGTTGGGGTTAGGGTTAAGGTTAGGGTGAGGGTAAGGGTTAGGGTTAGGTTGAGAGTTAGGGTTAGGGTTCGGGTGAAGGTTAGGTTTAGTGTGTGGGTAGAGTTAGGGTTAGGGTTAGGGTTAGGGTGAGTGTAAGTGTTAGGGTGAGGGTTAGGGTGAGAGTGAGGGTTAGAGTTAGAGTGAGAGTTAGCGTGACGGTTAGTGTGAAGGTTAGGGTTAGGGTTAGGGTGTGGGCTAGCGTGAAGTTGAGGGTTAGGATTAGGGTTAGTGTTAGGGTGAAGTTTAGGGTGAGCGTTAGGGTTAGGGTGAGGGTTAAGGTTAGGGTTAGGTTTAGAGTGAGGGTGAGTGTTAAGGGTTAGGATTAGCGTTAGGGTTACGGTTAGGCTGAGTGTGAGGGTGAAGGTTAGGTTTAGGGTTAGAGTTAGGTTTATGGATAGGGCTAAGGTGAGCGTGAGGCTTAGGGTGAGGGTGAGGGTGAGGCTTATTGTTAGGATGATATTTAGGGTGAGGGTGAGTGTTCGGGTGAGGGTGAGGGTTGGGGTGAGGGTGAGAGTTAGGGTGTGGGTGAGAGTTAAGATTAGGGTGAGGTTTAGGGTGACCATGAGGGTTAGGCTGAGGGTGAGGTTTAGGGTTAGGGTTAGGGTGAGGGGTAGGTTTAGGTTTGGTGTTAGGGTGAGTGTTAATGTGAGGGTTAGGATTAGGGTTATGGTGAGGGTAAGGATTAGTGTGATCATTGGGGTTAAGTTTAGGGTTGGGGTTAAGGTTCGGGTAAGGGTTTTGGTGAGGTTTAGGTTGAGGGTGAGAGTTAAGGTTAGCATTAGCATTAGGTTCAGTGTTAGGCTTGTGGTTAACTTTAGAGTTAGGGTTGGGGTGAGGGTGAGGTTTAGGGTTAGGATTAAATTTAGGGTTAGGTTTAGGCTGAGGGTTAGCATGAAGGTGAGGGTTACGGTTAGGGTGAGGGTGACGGTTAGGGTGAGGGTTAGGTTTAGGGTTAGTGCTAGTGTTCGGTTGAGCGCTAGTGTGAGGGTGAGGTTATGGGTTAAGGTTAGGGATAGGGTGAGGTTTAGGGTTAGGGTTAGGGTTAGGGTGAGGGTTAGGCTGAGGGTAGGGTTAGGGTTAGCGTGAGGGTTAGGTTTAGTGTGAGGGTTAGGGTTAGGGTTAGGGTTAGGGTGAGGGTTAGGTTTAGTGTGAGGGTTAGATTAGGATTAGGGTTAGGGTGAGGGTTATTGTGAGGGTAAATGTTAGGGTGAGGGTTTGGGTCTGGGTGAGGGTCAGGGTTAGGTGTAGGGTTATGGTAAGGTGTAGGGTGAGTGTTGGGGTTAGGGTTATGGTTAGGGTGAGGGTAAGGTTTAGGGTTAATAATAAGTTTAGGGTTAGGCTGAGGGTTTGGTTCAGGGTGAGGGTTAGGATTAGGGTGAGTGTTAGGGTTAGCATTAATGTTAGGGTTACGTTAGTGTTAGTGTGAGAGATAGGGTGAGGGTGAAGTTTCGAGTGGGGGTTAGGGTTAGGGTGAGTGTTAGGTTTAGTGTGAGGGTTAGGGTTAGTGTTAGGGTTAGGGTGAGGTTTAGGTTTAGTGTGAGGGTTAATATTAGTGTGAGGGTTAGGCTGAGGGGTAGGGTTAGAGTTAGGGTGAGGATTAGGGTGAGGATGAGTGTTAGGGTTAGCATTATGTTTAGGGTGAGGGTTAGCGTTAGGGTTAGGGTTAGGGTGAGTTTGAGTTTGAGGATTAGGGTTAAGGTTCGGGTGAGCGTTAGGGTTAGGGTGAGGGTTAGGGTCTCCGTTAGGGTTAGTGTGAGGGTGAGGGTGATGGTGAGTGTAGGGTGAGGGTGAGGGTGAGCGTTAGGGTTAGGGTTAGAGTTAGGCTGTGGGTGAGGTTGATCGTGAGGGTTAGGGTTAGGCTGAGGGTTAAGTTGATGTTTAGGGTTAGTGTGAGGATAAGGGTGAGGGTGAAGGTAAGGTTTAGGGTGAGGATTAGGGTGAGGGTGAGGCTTAGGGTTAGTGTTAGGGTTATGGTGAGGTAGGGTGAGGGTTAGGGTTAGGGTTAGGGTTAGGCTTAGGCTTAGGGTGAGGATGAGGGTTATGGTGAGGATGAGGGTTAGGGTTAGTTGAGGGTTAGGCTTACGGTTAGTTTGAGAGTTAGGGTTAGGTTTAGGTTTTGGATTAGGGTGAGGGTGTGGGTTAAGGTGAGGGTTAGGGTGAGGGTGAGGGTTAGGCTAAAGGTTAGGGTAAGGATTTGGGTCAGGTTGAGGGTGAGGGTGAGGGTTAAGCTGAGGTGTATGGTTAGGGTTAGAGTTAGTTTGAGGGAGAGGGTGAGGGTTTTGGTTAAGTAAGGGTTAGGTTTAGGGTTAGCCAGAGGATTAGGGTGAGGGTGAGGATTAGGGTGAGGGTTAGGTTTAGGTTGAGGCTTAGGGTTAGGGTTAGGGTGAGGGTTTGGGTTAGGTTAGGGATAGGTTGATGTTTAGCGTGAGGGGTAGCATTAGAGTTAGGGTTAGCATTAGGGTTATGGTTAGGGTTAGTATGAGGGATAGGGTCTGGGTAAAGGTTAGGGTGAGGGTGAGGGTGAGGGTGAGGGTTAAGTTTAGGGATGGGGTTAGAGTGATGGTTAGGGTGAGGGTTAGGGTTAGGGTGAGGGTAAAGGTGAGGTTTAGGGTTAGGGTTAGGGATAGGTTTAGGGTTTGCGTTGTGTGTAGCGTTAGGGTTATTTTGTGGGTTAGTGTTAGGGTTAGGGTGAGGGATAGGGTCAGGCTAAGGGTTAAGGTTAGGGTTAGAGTGAGGTTTAGGTTGAGGGTTAGGGTTGAGGTTAGTGTGAGTTTTAGGTTGAGGGTTAGGGTTAGGGTTAGGATGAGGTTTAGGGTGAAGGTGAAGGTTAGGTTTAGTGTGAGGGTTAGGGTTAGGTTTAGGGTGAGGTCTAGGGTGAGGGTGAGGGTTAGGGTTAGGGTTAGGGATAGGGTGAGGATTTGAGTTAGGTTTAGGTTTAGGCTGAGTGGTAGAGTTAGGGTTAGTGTGAGGGTTAGGTTTTGTGTGAGTGTTAAGGTTAGGTTTAGGGTGAGGGTAAGGTTTTGGGTGAGGGTTAGGGTGAGGGTGAGTGTTTGGCTTAGCCTTAGTTTTAGTGTGTGGGTTAGGTTGATGGTTAGGGTTAGCATTAGGTTTAGCGTGAGGGTGAGGGTGACTGTTAGGTTGAGGGTGAGGGTGAGGGTTAAGGTTACGGTTAGGGTGAGTATTAGGATCAGGGTTTGGGTTAGGTTTAAATTTAGGGTTAGGGTATGTGTGAGGGTTAGGTTGAAAGTTAGGGTGAATTTTATGGTTAGGTTTAGGGTGAGGATTAAGATGGGGGTGAGGGTGAATGTTAGGGTGAAGGTTAGGGTTAGAGTGAGGGTTAGGGTTATGATTAGGTTTAGGGTGAATGTTAGGTTGAGTGTGAGGATTAGGGCTCATGTTATGTTTAGTGTGAGGGTTAGGGATGGGGCTAGGTTGAGGGTTATGGTGAGGGGTAGGGTTAGGGTTGGTTTGAAGTTTAGGTTTAGTGTGAGGGTTTGAGTTAGGGTTAGGGTTATTTTGACTGAAAGGGTTAAGGTGAGGGTGAGGGTGAGAGTGAGGGTTAGGTTTAGAGTGAGTGTTCGGGTCAGGGTTAGTGTGAGTGTTAGGTTTAGGGTTATGGTGAGGGTTAGTGTGAGGGTGAGGGTTAGGGTTAGGGTTAGAGTTAGGGTGAGGGTTAGGGTGAGGGTTAAGTTTAGGGTTAGGGATAGGGTGAGGGTTAGGGTTAGGGTTAGGATTTGCGTTAGGGTTATGATTAGGATGAGTGTGAGGGTGAGGTTTAGGGTTAGGGTTAGAGTTAGGTTAGGTGAGGGCTATGGTGAGCATGAGGCTTAGAGTGAGGATGAGGGTGAGGGTGAGGGTTAGGGTTATGGTAAGGATTAGTGTTAGGGTCATGGAGAGGATTAGGGAGTTGGTGAGGGTTAGAGTGAGGGTTAGAATTAGGGTGGGGGGTAGGTTTAGGGTTATGGTGAGGTTTATGGTTAGGTTGATGTTTAGGGTGAAGGTGAGGGTTAGGCTGAGGGTGAGGATTAGAGTTAGGTTTAGGGTGAAAGTTAGGGTTAGCGTTAGTGTTAGGGTGAGTGTTAGGTTGAGGGATAGGATTAGGGTTAGGGTGGGGGTAAGGATTAGTGTGAGGGTTGGGGTTAGGGTTAGGTTTCGGGTTAGGGTGAGGGTAAGGGTTTTGGTGACGTTTAGCGTGAGGTGATGGTTAGGGTTTGGCTTAGGCTTAGAGTTAGGGTGAGGCTGAGGTTGAGGTTTAGGGTTAGGATTAGTGTTAGGGTAAGGTTTAGGCTGAGGGTGAAGGTAAGGTTGAGGGTTACTGTTACGGTGAGGTTGACGGTTAGGGTGAGGGTTAGGTTAGTGTTAGGGTGAGGGCTAGTGTGAGAGTGAGGGTAAGGGTCAGGGTTATGGATAGGGTGAGGTTTAGGGTTAGGGTTAGTGTTAGGGTGAGGCTTAGGCTGAGGGATAGTGTTAGGGTTAGTGTGAGGTTAAGGTTTAGTCTGAGGGTTAGGGTTAGGGTTAGGGTTAGGGTGAGGGTTAGGGTTAGGATTAAGGTTAGGGTTATGGTGAGGGTAAGGTTTAGGTTGAGGGTTAGGATGATGGTGAGTTTTAGGGATAGGGTTAGGGTGAGGGTTAGGTTGAGGGTGAAGTTTAGGTTGAGGCTGAGATTTAGGGTGAGGCTTATGGTGAGGGTTAGGGTTAGGGTTAAGGTGAGGGTGAGGGTTAGATTTAGGGTAAGAGTTAGGGTGAGTGTTAGGGTGAGGGTGAGGTTTAGGGTTAGTGTTAATGTTAGTGTTAGGCTTAGGGTTAGGGTTAGGATGAGTGTTAGGGTGAGGGGTAGGGTTAGGTTTAGGGTTAGGGTGAAGGTGAGGGTGAAGGTTAGGGTTAGGGTGAGGGTAAGTTTTAGGGTTAGGGTTAGTGATAAGGAGGGTTAGGGTGAGGGTGAGGGTGAGGTTTAGGGTTAGGTTTAGGGTTATGGTGAGTGTTAGGATGAGGGTTAGGTTTAGGGTTAAGCTTAGGGTGAGGTGAAGTTTAGGGTGAGGTTAAGGGTTAGGGTGAGTGTTAACGTGAGGGTGAGGGTTAGGTTTAGTGTTAGGGTTAGGTTGAGATGAAGGGTGAGGGTGAGGGTTAGGTTTAGTGTTAGGGTTAGTTTGAGGTGAAGGGTAAGGGTTAGGGTTAGGTTTAGGTTGAGGGTGAGGGTTAGGGTTAGTGTGAGGGTTAGGGTTAGTGTTAGGCTTAGGGTTTGGGTGAGTGTTAGGGTTAGGGTGAGGGTTAGGGTTATGTTTAGTTTTAGGGTAGAGTGAGGATAAGGGTTAGGGTGAGCGTTAGGGTGAGGGTGAGTGTTAGGTTTCTGGTTAGGGTTAGGGTGAGTGGTAGTGTAAGGATTAGGCTTAGGGTTAGAGTTATGGTTATGGTTAGGGTGAGGGTTAGGATAAGGTTTAGATTTAGTTTTAGGTTTAGGGTTAGGGTGAGTGTTAGGGTTAGGGTTTGGTTTTGGGTTAGGGTGAGGGTAAGGGTTAGGTTGAGGTTTAGGGTGAGGTTGAAGGTTAGGCTAAGGTTTAGGTTAAGGATTAGGATCAGGTTGAGTGTGAGGGTTAGGGTTAGGGTGAGGGTTAAGCTGAGGGGTAAGGTTAGGGTTACAGTTAGGGTGAGGCTGAGGGTGAGGTTGAGGGTGAGGGTTAAAGTTAGGTTTAGGCTTAGGTTGAGGGTTAGGGTGAGGGTTATAGTTAGGGTAAGGGTCAGGTTTAGGGTTAGGGAGAGGATTAGGGTGGGCCTGAGGTTTTGGGTGAGGGTTCGGTTTAGTGTTAGTGTTAGGGTTTGGGTGAGTGTTTGGGTTAGAATGAGGTTTCGGTTAGTGTTTGGGTTAGGGTACGGTGAAGGTAAGATTTAGGGTGATGGTTAGTGTTAGGTTGAGGTTGAGGGTGAGGGTTAGGGTTAGGTTTACAGTGAGGATGAGGGTTAGGGTGAGGGGTAGGTTTAGGTTGTGGGTTAGGGTGAGGGGTAGGGTAAGGGTTAGTGTGAGTGTTAGTGTGAGGGTTAGGATTACGGTTAGGGTTAGGGTGAGGGTGAGTGTTATGGTGAGGATGAGGGTTAGGTTTAGTGTTAGGTTTAAGGTGAGAGTTCGGGGGACGATTAGGGTTAGGTTTAGGGTTAGGGTTAGGGTTAGGGTGAGGTTTAGGGTAAGTGTTAGGGTGAGGGTTATGTTTAGTGTGAGGGTTAGGGTTAGGATGAGTGTAAGAGTTAGTGTGAGGGTTAGCGTGAGGGTGAGGGTTAGCGTTAGGGTTAGTGTTAATGTGAGAGTTAGGGTGAGTGTTATGGTTAATGTTAGGGTTAGGGTTAGGGTGAGGTTTAGGGTTAGGGTTAGTGTTAGGGTTAGGCTTAGGGTGAGGGTGAGTGTTAGGGTTAGGGTTAGGTTGTTTTAAGGGTTAGTTTGAAGGTAAGGGTGAGGGTGAGGTTAAGGTTTAGTGTGAGGATTAGGTCGAGCGTGAGGGTGAGGGTTAGGGTTAGGGTTAGGGTTATGGTAAGGATTAGGGTGAGGGTGAGGGTTAGGTTTAGTGTGAGGTTTAGGGTAAGGGTTAGGTTTATGTTGAGGTTGAGGATTAGAGTTAAGGTTGGGGGAGGGTTAGGGTTAGCATTGGGTTTAGGGTGAGGGTAATGTTTCGGGTGAGGTTTAGCGTGATGGTGAGTGTTAGGGTTAGGGTTAGGATTAGGGTTAGGGTTAGGTTTATGATTAGGGATAGGGTCAGGGTAAGGGTTAGGCTGAGGGTGAGGATGAGGGTGAGGTTTAGTGTTAGGGTTAGGATTAGGTTTAGGGTGAGGGATGGGGTTAGGGTTAGGGTTAGTATGAGGGTTAGGGTGAGGAGTATGGTTAGGGTTAGGGTTAGGGTTAAGATTCGTATTAGGGTTAGGGTTAGGGTTAGGGTTAGGCTGAGGGTTAGGGTTAGGGTTAGGATTAGGATAAGGTTAAATATTAGGGTGAGGTTAAGGGTTAGGTTAAGTGTTAGGGTGAGGGTGAGGGTTAAGTTTAGTTTTAGGGTTAGGTTGAGGTGTAGGTTGAGGGTTAGGGTTAGGGCTAGGGTAAGGGTGAGGTTTAGGGTGAGGTTTAGGGTGAGGGTTAGGCTTAGGGTTTTGGTGAGTGTTAGGGTTAGGGTGATGGTTAGGGTTAGGGTTATGCTTAGAGTAGGATGAGGATAAAGGTTAGGGTGACGTTAATGTTGAGGGTGAGGGTAAGGTTTAGGGTTAATGTTAGGGTGAGGGTTAGGGTGAGGGTTAGGATTAGGGTTATGGTGAGGGTTAGGATTAGTGTGAGGGTTGTGGTTAGGTTTAGGGTTCCGGATAGGGTGAGGGTAAGGGTTTTGGTGAGGTTTAGGGTGAGGTTGATGGTTAGGGTTAGCGTTAGCTTTGGGTTGAGTGTTAGGTTTATGGTTAGGTTTAGTGTTAGGGTTAGGGTGAGGGTGAGGTTTAGGGTTAGTATTATTGTTAGAGTTAGGTTTAGGCTGAGGGTTAGGGTGAGGGTGGGGTTTAGTATTAGGGTGAGGGTTAGCGTAAAGTTGAGGGGTAGGATTAGAGTTAGTGTTAGGGTGAGGTTTAGGGTTAATGTTAGGTTTAGGGTTAGGGTGAGGGTTAAGGTTAGTGTTAGCGTTAGGGTGAGGGTGAGGGTTATGGTTATGGTTAGGGTTAGGGTTAGGGTGAGGGTGAGGGTTAGGTTTAGTGTTAGGGTGAGGCTTATTGTTAAGATGATTTTTAGGGTGAGGGTGAGTGTTAGGGTGAGGGTGAGGGTTAGAGTGAGGGTGAGAGTTAAGGTGTGGGTGAAAGTTAAGATTAGGGTGAGGGTTAGGGTGACAGTGAGGGTTAGGCTGAGGGTGAGGTTTAGGGTTAGGGTTAGTGTGAGGGTTAGGGTTAGGGTTAGTGTTAAGGTGAGGGTTAGGTTGAAGGTTAGGATTAGGGTTATGGTGATGGTTACGATTAGTGTGAGGGTTGAGGTTAGGTTTAGGGTTCTGGTTAGGTTGAGGGTAAGGGTTTTGGTGAGATTTAGGGTGAGGTTGAGAGTTAGGGTTAGGGTTAGCGTTAGGTTGAGGGTTAGGTTTATGGTTTGGTTTAGTGTTAGGGTTAGGGTGAGGGTGAAGTTTAGGGTTAGGATTAATTTTAGAGTTAGGTTTAGGCTGAGGGTTAGGGTGAGGGTGAGGTTTAATGTTAGGGTGAGGATTAGCGTGAAGTTGAGGGTTAGGATTAGGCTGAGTGTTAGGGTGAGGTTTAGGGTGAGGGTTAAGCTTAATGTTAGGTTTAGGATTAGGATGAGGGTTAAAGTTAGTGTTAGGGTCAGGTTGAGGTTGAGGTATAGGTTTAAGATTAGCGATAGGGTTAGGTTTAGGAAGGGTGTGAGGGTGAAGTTTAGGGTTAGGGTTAGAGTTAGGGTTAGGGTGAGGGCTAGGGTGAGCGTGAGGCTTAGGGTGAGGGTGAGGGTGAGGGTTAGGTTTAGGGTAAGTGTTAGGGTTAGGGTTATGGAGAGTATTAGTGTGAGGTGAGGGTTAGGGTGAGGGTTAGCATTAGGGTGAAGGTTAGGTTTATGGTTAGAATGAGGCTTATTGTTAGGATGATGTTTAGGGTGAGACTGAGGGTTAGGGTGATGGTGAGGATTAGGCTTAGGGTTTTGGTGAGTGTTAGGGTTAGGGTGAGGGTTAGGGTTAGGGTTAGGGTTAGAGTAGGGGGAGGATAAGGGTTAGAGTGAGGTTTAGGATGAGGGTGAGGGTTAGGGTGAGTGGTAGGATGAGGGTTAGGGTTAGGTTTAGGCTTACAGTTATTGTTAGATTGAGCGTTAGGTTGAGGTTTAAATTTTGTGGTAGGGTTAGGTTTCGGGTGAGTGTTAAGGTTAGTGTGAGAGTTAAGGATAGGGTTAGGTTTTGTGTTAGGGTGAGGGTAAGTGTTAGGGTGATGTTTAGGGTGAGGGTGAGGGTTAGGCTCAGGGTTAGGGTAAGGATTTGGGTCAGGTTGACGGTGAGGGTTAGGGTTAGGGTGAGGGTTAAGCTGAGGGGTAGGGTTAGGTTTACAGTTAGGAAGAGGTTGAGGGTGAGGGTTTTGGTTAAGTAAGGGATAGGTTTAGGGTTAGCCAGAGGATTAGGGTGAGGTTGAGGATAAGGTGAGGTTTAGTTTTAGGTTGAGGGTTAGGATTAGGGTTAGGGTGAGAGTTTGGCTTAGGGTTAGGGATAAGTTGAGATTTTGCGTGAGGGATAGCGTTAGGGTTAGGGTGAGCCTTAGGGTGTGGGTTAGGGTTAGGGTTAGGGTTAAGGTGAGGGATTGGTTCAGGCTAAGGTTTTGGGTGAGGGTGAGGTTGAGGGTGAAGGTTAAGGTTAGGGTTACAGTGAGGTTTAGGATGAGGGTTAGGGTGAGGGATAGTGTGAGGTTTAGGGTGAGCATGAGTGTGAGGTTGAGGGTGAGGATTTTGGTGAAGTTTAGTGTTAGGGTGAAGTTTAGCGTTAAGATTAGGTTTAGAGTGAGGTCTATGGTGAGGGTGAGGTTTAGACTTAGAGTTAGGGTTAGGGTGAGGGTTAGGGTTAGGGTTAGATTGAGGGATAGGTTGAAGTGTAGGGTAAAGGATAGGGTGAAAGTTAGGTTTAGTGTGAGGTTTAGGTTTGGGGTTAGGGTGAGGGTTAGCGTGAGGGTGAGGGTTAGGATTAGGGTGTGTGTTAGGGGAGGGTTAGATTGAGGGTTAGGGTTAATGTTAGGGTTAGGTTTAGGTTGAGGGTGAGGTTTAGGGTTAGGTTTAGGGTGAGGTTGAAGGTTAGAGATAGGGTTAGGGTGAGGGATAGGTTCAGGGTAAGGGTTAGGGTGAGGGTTAGTGTGAGGGTGAGGGTTATTGTTAGGGTTAGGGTAAGGGTGAGGCGTAGGGTGAGGTTTAGGGTTAGGGTTATGGTTAGGGTTAGGGTGAGTGTTAGGTTTAGGGTTAGCGTTAGGGTGAGTCCTAAATTGATGTTGAGGGTTAGATTTAGGGATAGGGAGAGGTATAGGGTTAGGGTTAGTGTTAGGGTGAGGTTTAGGCTGAGGTGTCGGTTTAGGTTCAGTGTGAGGGTTAGGGTTAGAGTTAGGGTTAGTGTTAGGTTGAGGGATAGGGTTATTGTTAGGGTTATTGTTAGGGTGAGGGTGAGGGTGATGTTGAGTGGGAAGGGGATTGTTAGGGTTAGGGTTAGGTTAAAGCTGAGGATGAGAGTGAGGGTTAGGGTGAGGATGAGGATTAGGGTTAGTGTTAGGGTGAAGGTGATGGTGAGGGTTAGTGTTAGGGTTGTGTGAGGGTTAGGGTGAGGGTTAAGGTTAGTGTTAGGTTGAGGGTCAGGTTTAAGTTTAGGGTGACGGTTAGGGTTAAGGTGAGGGTTAGCTTAAGGGTGAGGCTGAGGGTGAAGTTTAGGGTTAGGATTAGGGTTAGGTTAAGGGTTAGGGTGAGCTTAAGGTTGAGGGTGAATGTGAGGGTTAGATTTAGGATTAAGGTTAGGGTTAGGGTGAGGGTGAGGACTAGGTTGAGGGTGAAGGTTAGGGTGAGGGTGAGGGAGAGGGTGAGGGTTTGGATTAGGTAAGGGTTAGTGTTAGGTTTAGGGTAAGGATTAGGGTGAAGGTAACGGTTAGGGAGAGGTTTTTGATTAGGGTGAGGGTTAGGGTTAGGGTTAGGCTCAGAGTTAGGGTTAGGGTTATGTTTAGGGTGAAGGTGAGAGTTAGGGTTTGGGTTAGGGTTAAGGTTATGTTTAGCATTAGGGTGAGGTTTAGGGATAGGTTTAGGATGAGGCTTAGGGTGATGGGTAGATTTAGGGTTAGGGTAAGGTTTAGGGTTAGTGTGAGGGTTAGGTTTAGGGTTAGTGTTAGGGTGAGGTTATGGGTTAGGGTGAGGGTTAGTGTTAGGATGAGGGTTAGGGTTAGGGTGAGTGTTATGGTGAGGTTTATGGTTCTGTTGAGGTTTAGCGTGAGGCTTAGGGTTGGGTTAGTGTTAGGGTGAGGGATAGGGTCAGGGTAAGGTTTAGGGTGAGGGTTAGGGTGAGGGTGAGCGTTAAGGTTAGGGTTAGGTTAAGGGTGAGGCTTAGGGTGAGGGTTAGGGTTAGGGTTGTGGTTAGGGTGAGGGTTAGGTTAGGATTAGGGTTAGGGTGAGGGTTAGGGTCCGGATGAGGGTTAGTGTTAGGGTGAGGGTTAGGGTTAGGGTGAGAGTTAGGTTTAGGTTTAGGGTTAGGGTGAGGGCTAGATTGAGGTTGAGGGTTAGGTTAGGTATAGGGAGAGGATTAGGGTGAGGGTGAGGGTTAGGCTGAGTTGTAGGTTTAGGTTCAGTTTGAGGGTTAGGGTTAGGGTTAGTGTTAGGGTGAGTGTTAGTGTTAGAGTTAGGTTTAGGTTTAGGGTTATTGTTAGGTTAGGGTTAGGGTGAGGGTAAGGGTGAGGGTGACTTTTAGGGTTAGGGTTAGGTTTAGGGTGAGGGTGAGAGTGAGTGTTACGGTTAGGATTTGTATTAGGTTTAGGGTTAGGGTTAGGGTGAGGTTTAGGGTTAAGGTGAGGGTTAGGGTTAGAGTGAGGGTGAGGGTGAAGGTTAGCGTTAGGGTTAGGGTGAACGTGAGTGTGGGTGCGAGGGTTAGTTTTCGGTTTAGGGGTAATTTAGGGTTAGGGTTAGTGTGAGGGCTAGGTTTAAGGTGAGGTTTAGGGTGAGGGTGGGGGAGAGGGTGAGGGTTTGGGTTAAGGAAGGATTAGTGTTCTGTTTAGGATGAGTATTATGGTGCCAGTGACGGTTAGGGTGAGGGTTCGGTTTAGGGTTAGGCTCAGAGATAGGGTTAGGCTGATGTTTAGGGTGAGGGTGAGGGTTAGGTTAGGGTGAGATTTCGGCTGAAGGTGAGGGTTAGGTTGTGGTGAGTGTTAGGGATAGGGTGATGGGGAGAGTTAGCGACAGGGTGAGGGTTAGGGTTAGGGTTAGGGTGAGGGTTAGGGTTACTTTGAGGGTTGGGTTTGGTTTAGGGTTAGGGTGAGTCTAAGGGTTTGGGTTAGAGTGAGGGTGAAGGTTAGGTTTAGGTTTAGGGTGAGGATTAGGGTGACGGGGAGGGTTAGCAAGAGGATGAGGTTTAGGGTTAGGGTGAGGGCTAGAATGAGGTTGAGTGTTAGGTTTGGGTTAGGGATAGGGAGAGGATTAGGTTAGGGTGAGGGTGACGGTGAGGGTTAGGCTGAGGGGTAGGTTTAGTTTCAGTTTGAGTTTTAGTGTTAGGGTTAGTGTTAGGGTGAGGGTTAGAGTTAGATTTAGGTTTAGGGTTAGGTTTATTGTTAGGGTGAGGGTGAGTGTGAGTGTGAGGGTGAGGGTGAGGATGAGTTTTAGGGTTAGGTTTAGGGTGAGGGTGAGAATGAGGGTTAGGGTTAGGATTTGTATTAGGGTTAGGGTCAGGGTTAGGGTTAAAGTGAGGATTAGGGTTAGAGTCAGGGTGAGGGTGAGGGTTAGGGTTAGGATTAGGGTTCGCATAAGGGTTAGGGTGAACTTGAGTGTGAGGGTGAGTGTGAGGGTTAGGTTTCCTTTTAGGGGTAAGGTTAGGGTTAGTGTTTTGGTGAGGGCTAGGTTGAGGGTGAGGGTTAGGGTGAGGGTGAGGGAGAGGGTGAGGGTTTGGCTTAAGGAAGGGTTCGTGTTATGTTTAGGGTGAGGATTAGGGTGACAGGGACGGTTAGGGTGAGGGTTTGGTTTAGGGTGGGGGTTTGGTTTAGGGTGAGGTTTAGGATTAGGTTTAGGCTCAGAGATAGGCTTAGGGTGATGTTTAGGGTGAGGGTGAGGGTTAGGTTAGTGTGAGAGTTCGGGTGAAGTTGAGGGTTAGGGTGTGGGTGTGGGTTAGGGTTAGGGTGATGGGGAGGGTTAGCGACAGGCTGAGGTTTAGGGTTAGGGCTAGGGTGAGGGTTAGGGTTACTGTTAGGATTAGGATTAGGTTGAGGGGTAGGGTTAGGGTGAGGTTTTAGGTTTAGTTTGAGTGTTGCGTTTGGTTTAGGGTTAGGGTTTGGATCTAAGGGTTTGGATCTAAGGGTTTGGATGAGGGTGAGGGTGAGGGTTAGCGTTAGGGTGAGGTTTAGGTTTAGGGTTAGGGTTATTGGTAGGGTTAGGGTGAGGGTGAATTTGAGAGGGAGGGTTAGGGTTAGGCTGAGGGTTAGGGTGAGGGTGAGGGTTAGGGTTAGGTTTGGTGTGAGGGTTAGGTTTAGGGTGAGTTTTAGGGTTATGGTTAGGGTTAGGGTTAGGATGGGACTAAGGGTTAGGTTTAGGGTTAGGGTCAGGTTTAGAGTGAGGATAAGGGTTAGGGTGAGGTTTGGAGTGAGTTTGAGGCTTAGGCTTGGGTTAGGGTTAGACTTAGGTTGAAGGTTAGGGTTGGGTTAGGGATAGAGTTAGAGTGCGGGTGAGTGTGAGGTTGAGGGTTTTGGTTAGGGTGAGGGTTAGGGGAAGGGTTAGTGTTAGGGTGAGGGTGAGTGTTAGGGTTAGGGTTAGGGTTAGGATCAGGTTTATTGTGAGGGGTAGGGTTATGATTAGGGTGAGGTTTATGGTTAGTGTGTGGGTTAGTTGTAGTGGTAGGGTTAGTCTTAGGGTGAGGTTAAGGGTTAGGGTGAGGGTTAGGGTTAGGATTGGTGTGAGGGTTAGGGTTAGGGTTAGGGTGAGGCTTAGGGTGAGTTTTAGAGTTAGGGTTAGGGTTAGGGTTAGGATGAGAGTGAGTGTTAGATGTAGGGTTAGGTTCAGGTTTAGAGTGAGGATAAGGGTTACGGTGAGGTTTAGGGTGAGGTTGAGGGTTAGGCTTGGGTTAGGTTTAGAGTTAGGTTGAGGGTTAGGGTTGGGTTAGCGTTAGAGTTAGGGTGCGGGTGAGTGTGAGGGTGAGGGTTTGGGTGAGGTTGAGGGTTAGGGGAAGGGTTAGGTTAGGGTAAGTTTGAGTGTTAGGGTTAGGGTTAGGGTTAGGATGAGGGTTATTGTGAGAGGTAGGATTATGGTTAGGGTGAATGTTATGGTTAGTGTGAGGTTTAGGGGTAGGTTTAGGGTTAGGCTTAGCGTGAGGTTAAGGGTTAGGGTGAGGGTTAGTGTGAGGGTGAAGTTTAGGTTTAGGGTTAGGGTGAGGGTTATGGTGAGGGTTAGGATTAGGGTGAGGGTTAGTGTGAGGGTTAGGGTTAGGGTGAGGGTGAGGGATAGGTTCAGGATAAGGGTTAGGGTGAGGGTAAGGGTTAGGGTTAGGGTTCGGGTAAGGGTGAGGCGAAGGGTGAGGGTTAGGGTAAGGATTACGGTTAGGGTGAGGGTTCGGTTTAGGTTTAGGGTGAGGGTTATGGTCAGGGTGATGGTTAGGGTTCGTTTGAGAGTTAGAGTTCGGGTGAGGGTTAGGTTTAGGGTTAGCCTTAGGGTGAGTACTAGATTGATGTTGAGGGTTAGGTTTAGAGTTATGGATAGGGAAAAGATTAAGGTTAGCTTTAGGGTGAGGGTGAGGGTAAGGTTGAGGGTGAGAATTAGGGTGAGGGTTAGGTTTAGGGTTAGGGTTAGTGTTAGGGTGAGGGTTAGGGTTATTGTTATGTTTAGGGTGAGGTTGAGGGTGTGAGTGAGGTTTAGGGTTAGTGTTAGATTTAGGGTGAGGGTGAGAAAGAGGGTTAGGGTTAGGATTAGGGTCAGGGTTATGGTTAGGGTTAAGGTGAGGGTAAGGGTTATGGTTATGTTTAGGGTGAGAGTGAGCGTTAGGTTTAGCTTGAGGGTCAGTTTGAGGGTTAGTTTGAGGGTTAATTTTAGTGTTAGTGTTAGTGTTAGGGTGAGGGCTAGTGTGAGGGTGAGAGTAAGGGTTAGGGTTAGGGATAGGGTGACGTTTAGGATTAGGGTTAGGGTTAGGGTGAGGGTTATGCTGGGGGTAGGGTTAGGGTTAGCGTGAGGGTTAGGTTTAGTGTGAGGGTTAAGGTTAGGGTTAGGGTTAGGGTGAGGATTGAGGTGAGGGTTAGGGTTAGGGTTATGGTTAGGGTGAGGTTTAGTGTGAGGGTAAGGGTTAGGGTGAGGGTTAGGTTCAGGGTGAGAGTTAGGGTAAGGGTTAGGGTTAGGGTTAGGGTGAGGGTTAGGGTTAGGGTTACGGTTAGGGTGAGGGTGACGGTTAGGGTTAGGAATAGGGTTAGGGTTAGGCTGAGGGTTAGGTTCAAGGTGAGGGTTAGGGTTAGGGTGAGGGTTAGGATTATTTTGAGGGTTAGGGTTAGGGTTAGTGATAGGATGAGGTGTAGGGTGTGGGTTAGGTTTAGAATGGGGGTTAGGGTTAGGGTGAGGTTTAGGGATAGGATTGTGAGGGTTAGGCTGAGGGGTAGGGTTCGGTTAAGGGTGAGAGTTAGGTTTAGTTTGAGTGTTAGGGTTAGAGTTCGGGTGAGGTTTAGGGTTAGGGTGAGTGCTAGGGTTAGCAATAGGGTTAGGGTGAGGGTTAGCGTTAGGATTAGGATAAGGTTGAGGGTGAGTTTGAGGGTTATGTTTAAAATTCCGGTGAGCGTTAGGGTTAGGGTGAGGGTTAGGGTGTCCTTTAGGGTTAGTGTAAGGATGAGGATGAGGGCGAGTGTTAGGGTGATGGTGAGGTTGAAGGTTAGGGTTAGGTTGAGGGTTAGGAAAAGTGTGAGGGTAAGGGTGAGGGTGAGGGTAAGGTTGATGGTGAGGATTAGGGTGAGGGTGTGGGTTAGGGTTAGGGTTAGGATGACGTCTAGGGTGAGGGTGAGTGTTAGGGTTAGGGATAAGGTGAGGATTAGGGATAGGGTGAGGGTTAGGGTGAGAGTTAGGCTGAGGGGTAGGGTGAGGGTGAGTGTGATCATTAGGGTTAGGGTTAGGGTGAGGATTAGGCTCAAGGTTAGGGTTAGGTTTAGTTTTATGGTAAGTGTAAGTGTCAGGGTTAGTTTTAGGGATGGGATTCATGTTAGGCTTAGGGTTACTTTGAGGTTTAGGGTTAGGATTCAATTTAGAGTGAGGGCTAGGGTGAGGGTTCGGGTTCGGTTTAGGGTTAGGGTTAGGGTGAGGGTTAGGGTTAGGGTGAGGGTTAGGTTTGCTGTGAGGATTAGGGTTAGGGTTATGGTTAGGGTTAAGGTGAGGTTAAGGTTTAGGGTGAGAGAGTGGTTTAGGGTTAGTTTGAGTGTTACTGTGAGTGTTAGGGTGAGTGTTAGGTTTAGGGTTAGGGTGAGGGTTAGCGTGAGGGTTCGTTTTCATATTAGGGTGAGTGTTAGGGTGAGTGTTAGGGTGAGGGTCAGGGCTAGCATTAGCGTTAAGGTTAGGATTAGGCTGAGGGTGAGGTTGAGGGTGAGAGTCAGGGTTAGGGTAAGGGTTAGTGTTAAGGTTAGAGAGAGTGTTAGGGTAAGGGTTAGGGTAATTTTGTGGGTGAGTGTTAGGATTAGGTTTAGTGTTATGGTGACAGTGTGACAGTGAGGGTTAGTGTGAGGGTGAGGATTAGGGTTAGGGTTAGGGTGAGGGTTAGGGTTAGTGTTAGGGTGAGGGTGAGGGTGAGGGTTAGGGTTAGGAGTAGTGTTAGGTTTAGGTTTAGTCTGAGGGTGAGGGTTAGTGTTAGGATGTGGGTGAGGGTAAGGGTGAGGGTTTGGGTTAGTGTTAGGGTGAGGGTGAAGGTTAGGCTGAGGTGTAGGCTTAGGGTTAGCGTGAGGGTTAGGTTTAGTGCGAGGGTTACGGTTAGGGTTAGAGTGAGGGTTATGTTTAGTTTGAGAGTTAGGGTTAGGGTTAGGGAAAGCGTGAGGTTTAGGTTTGGTGTGAGTTTTAGTGTTAGGGTGAGGTTTAGGGTGAGGTTGATTTTTAGGTTGAGTGTTAGGGTTAGGGTGAGGGTGTGGGTTAGGGTGATGATTAGGGTTAGGGCTAGGTTGAGGGTGAGGTTTAGGGTAAGGGTGAGGGTTAGGTTAATATGAGGGTTAGGGTTAGGTTTAGGGTGAGGGTGAGGCTTAGGGTTAAGGTCAGGCGTAGGGAGAGGGTTAGTGTTAGTTATATGTTTAGGGTGAGGGTTAGGGTGAGGGTTAGATTTATGGTTAGGGTTAGAATGAGGGTGAGGGTTAGGGTAAGGGTGAGGGTAAGGTTTAGGGTGAGGGTTAAGTTTAGGGTTAGGGTTAGAGTGAGGGATAGGATGAGGGTTAGTGTTAGGGTGAGGGTTAGGTTTAAGGTTGGGGTGAGGTTTAGAGTTAGGTTTAATGTGAGGGGTTAGGGTTAGGGTGAGGGTTAGTGTTAGGGTGAGGGTTAGGTTTAGGGTTAGGGTGAGGTTTAGGTTTAGAGTTAGGGTGAGGTTTAGTGTTAGGGTGACAGTCAGGTTTAGGTTTAGTGTTAGGGTGAGGTCTAGGGTGACATTGAGTGTTGGGGTTAAGGTTAGGGATAGGGTGAAGATTAGGGTTAGGGTTAGGGTTAGGGTGAGGTTTAGGCTGAGGGGTAGGTAAGGGTGAGGGTTATTGTTAGGGTGAGGGTTAGGATGAGGGTTAGGCTCAGGTTTAGGTTTAGATATAGGTTTATTTAAAGGGTAAGGGTCAGGGTTACGGTAAGAATTAGGATTAATGTTAGGGTTAGGGTGAGGGTGAGGGTTAGGGTGAGGGTGAGGGTGAGGATGAGGGTTAGGGTGAAATACAGGGTTAGGATGAGGGTTAGGGTTAGGATTAGGTTTAGGGTGAGGTCTAGGGTGAGGGTCAGGGTTAGGCTTAGGGTTAGGGTTAGGGTGAGGGTTAGGGTGAGGGTGAGGATTAGGTTGAGGGGTAGGGTTAGGGTTAGCCTGAAATTAGGTTTAGTGCGAGGGTTAGGGTTAGGGTTAGTGTTAGGGTGAGGTTAAGGGTTAAGGTGAGGGTTAGTGTGAAGGTGAGGGTTAGGGTTAGCTTGAGTGCTGGGGTGAGGGTTAGGGTGAGGGTGAGGTTTAGTGTGAGGGTAAGGTTTAGGATTAGGATGAGTGTTAGAGTGAGGGTTAGGGTTAATGTTAGGGTTAGGGTTAGGTTTCGGGTTAGGTTAAGTTGAGGGTGAGGGTTTGGGTAAGGATTAGCGTTAGGTTTAGGATTAGGCTGAGGGTGTGGGTGAGGTTGAGGGTGAGGCTTAGTGTTACTGTGATATTTAGAGTTCGAGTTATGGTTAGGGTGAGGGCTTGGGTGATTTTGAGGGTTAGGGAGAGGATTAGGGTGAGGTGAGGGTTTTGGTTTGGGTGAGGGTTATGATTATGGTGATGGTTAGGGTCAAAGTGAGGGTTAGTGTGAGGGTGAGGGTTAAGGTTAGGGTTAGGGTGAGGGTTAGGGTTAATGTTATTGTTAGGGTGAGGGTTATGGTTAGGATTAGTGTTAGGGTTAGGTTTAGTCTGAGGGTGAATGGAGGGTGAGGGTTAGTGTTAGGATAAGGGTGAAGGTTAGGGTGAGGTTTAGGGTTAGGGTTTGTGTGAAGGTGAGGGCTCGGGAGAAGGTCTCGGTTAGGTTTAGGATTATGGTGAGGCATAGGGTGAGGCTTAGGGTTAGGATTACCCTTTGGGTGAGGGTTTGGGTGAGGGTTAGGGTAAGGGTTATTATTAGGCCGAGGGTAAGGTTCAGGTTGAAGTTTAGGGTTAGGCTGAGGTTTAGGGTTAGGGTGAGGGTTAGGGTTAAGTTTGGTGTGAGGGTGAGGGTTAGGGTTAGGGTGAGGGTTAGGGTGAGGTTTAGGGTTAGGGTTAGGGTTAGGGTTAGGATTAGAGTGAGGGTTAGGTTTAGGGTTAGAGTCAAGTTTAGAGTGAGGATAAGGGTTAGGGTGAGGTTTAGGGTGAGGGTGAGGGTTCGGGTTGGGTTACGGTTAAATTTAGGTTGAGGGTTAGGGTTGGGTTAGGGTTAAAGTTAGGGTGAGGGTGAGTGTGAGGGTGAGGGTTTGTGTTAAGGTGAGGGTTAGGGGTACGGTTAGGGTTAGGGTCAGGGTGAGTGTTAGGGTTAGGGTTAGGGTTATGATGACGGTTATTGTGAGGGGTAGGGTTATGGTTAGGGTGAGGGTCAGGGTTAGTGTGAGGGTTAGGGTTAGGTTTAGGCTTAGGCTTAGGGTGTGGTTAAGGGTTAGGTTGAGGTTTAGTGTGAGGGTGAGGGTTAGGTTTAGGGTTAGAATGAGGGTTATGATGAGGGTTAGGATTAGGGTGAGAGTTAGAGTGAAGGTTAGGGTTAGGGTTAGGGTTAGGGTGAGGGATAGGTTCAGAGTAAGGGTTAGGGTGAGGGTTAGGGTTAGGATGACGTCTAGGGTGAGGGTGAGTGTTAGGTTTAGGGATAAGGTGAGGATTAGGGATAGGGTGAGGATTAGGGTGAGGTTTAGGCTGAGGGTTAGGGTGAGAGTGAGGGTGATCATCAGGGTTAATGTTAGGGTGAGGGTTAGGCTCAAGGTGAGGGTTAGGTTTAGGTTTAGGTTTAGGGTAAGTGTCAGGGTTAGTGTGAGGGATGAGATACATGTTAGGCTTAGGGTTACTGTGAGGTTTAGGGTTAGGATTAGATTTAGGGTGAGGGCTAGTGTGAGGGTGAGGGTTAGTTTTAGGGTTAGGGTTAGGGTGAAGGTTAGGGTTTGGGTAAAATTTAGGGTGAGTGTTACGCTGAGGGTGAGAGTTAGGGTTAGGGTGAGGGTGAGACATAGGGTGAGTGTTAGTGTTAGGGTTATGTTTAGGATGAGGATTATGATGAGGGTTAGGGTTAGGGTTAAGGTTAGGATTAGGGTTAGGATCAGGGTGAGTGTTAGGGTTAGGGTGAGTGTTAGGGTTAGGGTGAGGTTTAGGTTTAGGGTGAGGGTTAGTTTGAAGGCTAGGGTGAGGGTGAAGATTAAGGTTAGATTTCGGGATATGGGGAGGCTTAGGGTTAGCCTTAGGGTTAGGATGAGTGTTAGACTGAGGGGTACGTTTAGGGTTAGTTTGAGGGTTAGGTTTAGTGTGAGAGTTAAGGTTAGGGTTAGTGTTAGGGTGAGGGTTAGGTTTAAGGTTAAGGTTATTGTTATCATAAGGGTGAGGGTGAGGGTGAGGTTGAGGTTTATGGTTAGGTTTATGTTTAGGGTGAGTGTGAGTGTGAGGGTTAGCATTAGGATTAGGATTAGGATTCGGGTTAGGCATAGGGACCAGGGGAGGGAGAGAGGGAGGGTTGGATTAGGGTTAGGATGAGGATTAGGGTGACCTTATGGTTAGGGGTAGAGGGAGGGGCAGTGGTGGGGGAGGGGGAGGTTTAAGGTTAGGATTAGGTTTAGGGTGAGGGTGAGAGTGAGGGTTAGGGTTAGGATTAGGATTAGGGTTAGGGTTAGGCTGAGGGTTATGGTGAAGTTGAAGGTGAGGGGGAGGTTTACGGTTAGCGTGAGGGTGAGGGATAGAATAAGTGTGAGGGTTAGGTTTAGGTTTAGGTTTAGGCTTAGGGTTAGGATGAGGGTGAGGTGAGGGTTACGGTTAAGGTTAGCGTGAAGTTTAGGGTTATGGTGAGGGTTATGGTTAGGGTTAGATATAGGGTGAGTTTGAGGGTGATGGTTAGGGTGAGGGTTAGGGTTAGGGTGAGGGTTAGGTTTAGGATTAGTGTTAGGGTTAATGTTTAGCTGAGAGTGAGGGTGAGTGTTAGGTTGATAATTCAGTTTAGGGTTAGATTGAGGTTTAGGGTTAGTGTGATGTTTTGGGTGAGGGTGAGGGTAAGGGTTCGGGTGAGGGTTAGGGTAAAGGTAAGGGTTAGGGTCAGCATTAGGGTTAGGGTGAGGGTGAGGGTGATGTGAAGGTTTAGGGCTAGGGTTAGGTTTAGGGTTAGGGTGAGGGTGAGGGAGAAGGTGAGGGTTAGGGTAAGGATTAGGGTTAAGCTTAGGGTTATGGTGAGGGTTATGGAGAGGGTTAGATTTAATGTTAGGGTTAGGGTGAGGTTAGGGGGAGTTTGAGGGTGAGGGTTAGGGTTAGGTTGAAGGTTAGGATTAGGGTGAGGATTAGTGTTAGGAATAGGGTTAGGGTGAGGGCTAGGGTGAGGATGAGGGTTAGGTTTAGAGTGAGGGTTAGAGTTAGGGTTACGGTAAGGGTTAGGTTTAGGGGTAGGGGTAGGGTTAGGGTGAGGGCTAGGTTGAGGGTCAGGATTAGTTTTAGTGTTAGAGTTAGGGTGAGGGTTAGGTTTAGTGTTAGAGTTAGGGTGAAGGTGAGGGTGAGGGATAGGTTTAGGATTAGGTTTAGGGTTAGGTTTAGGCTTAGGGTGAGGGTGAGGTTGAGGGTTAGGTTTAGGGTGAGTCTGAGGGTTAGGGCTAGGGTGAGGTTTAGGGTTAGGGTTAGGTTTAAAGTGAGTCTAAGAGTTACGGTAAGGGTTAGGGTGGGGGTGATGGTGAGGTTGAGGGTTAGGGTGAGGGTTAGGGTTAGGGTCAGGGTGAGGGTTAGAGTAAGGGTTATGTTTAGGGTCAGGGTGAGTGTTAGAGTGAGAGTTAGGGTGAGGGTTAGGGTTAGGGTTAAGCTTAGGGTTATGGTGAGGGTTAGGGTGAGGGATATGATTAATGTCTGTGTTATGGTTAGGGTGAGTGTTAGGGGCAATTTAAGGATGAGCGTTAGGGTTAGGTCGAAGGTTAAGTTTAGGGTGAGGGTTAGGGTTAGGAATAGGTTTAAGGTGAGGGCTAGGATCAGGGTGAGCGTTAGGTTTAGGCTTAGGTTTAGGGTGAGGTTTAGGGTTAGGTTTAGGGTTAGGGTGAGGTTAGGGTTAGGGTTAGAATTAGGGTGAGACTGAGGGTGGGGGTTAGGTTTATGATAAGTGTTAGGGTTAGGTTAGGCTGAGGGTGAGGTTGAGGTTGGGGTGAGGGTTAGGGTTACGGTTAGAATTAGGGTTAGGGTGAGGGTTAGGTTTAGTGTGAGGGGTAGGATTAGGATAAGAGTTAGTGTTAGCGTGAGGGTAACAGTTAAGTAGAGGGTTAGAGTGAGGTTGAAGTTAAGGGTTAGGATTAGGGTGAGGATTAGGTTTAGTGTGAGGGTTAGAGTTAGGGTTAGGTTTAGGGTGACGGTGAGGGTGAGGGTTTGGGTTAGGATTAGGTTTAGGTTGAGGTTTAGGGTGAGGCTTAGGGTGAGGGTGAGGGTTCGCCTTAGGGTGAGGGAGAGGGTGAGCGTGAGGGTTCGGGTGATGGTCAGGGTTAGTGTGTGGTTTAGGTTAAGGTTAGGGTGAGGGATAGGATGATGGTGAGGTTTTGGTTTGGTTTAGGTTTAGAGTTAGAGTGAGGGTTAAGGTTGGGTTTGGGTTAGAGTTAGGGTGAGGGTGAAGGTTAGGGTTAGGATTAGGGTTAGGTTTAGGGTTAGACTGAGGTGACGGTTTGGGTTAGGGTGAGGTTTAGGCTTAGGGTTAGGGTGAGGGTGAGGTTTAGGCTTAGGGTTAGGGTTAGGATGAGGTTTAGGGTTAGGGGTAGGGTGAGGTCTAGGGTGAGGGTTAGGATTAGTGTGACCGTTAGGTTTAGGGTTAGGGTTAGGGTTTAGTTTAGGGTTAGGGTGAGGGTGAGGGTTAGGTTGAGGATTAGCGTGAGGTTAAGAATTAGGGTTATGGTTCGGGTAAAGTTTATGATGAGGGTTGGTTTAAGGTTTGGGGTTAGGGTGAGGGTTATTTTGAGGGTTAGGTTTAGTGTTAGGGTGAGGGTTCTGGTGAGGGTAAGGGTAAGGATTAGGGAGAGCGTTAGGATGAGGGTGAGCATCAGGGTGAGTGTCAGGGTTAGGGTGAGGATTAGGGTTAGGATGAGGGTTAGGTTTAGGGTTAGGCTTAGGGTGAGGGCTAGTGTGGGGGTGAGGGTTACGGTTATGGTTAGGGAAAGGGAGAGGATTAGTTTTAGGGTTAGGGTGAGGGTTAGGGTTAAGGTGAGGGTTATGGTTAGGGTGAGGGTGAGGGTGAGGGTTAGGTTTAGGATTAGGTTTTAGGGTGAGCTTGTGTGTGAGGGTGGGTGTGAGGGTAAGGTTTAGCTTTAGGGTTAGGGTTAAGTTTAGGGTTAGGGTTAGGGTAAGGGCTAGGTTAGGGGTTAGTTTTAGGGTGAAGTTGAGGGAGAAAGTGAGGTTTTGGGTTAGGGAAGGGTTAGTGTTATGGTTAGGGTGAGAATTAGGGTTACGGTGAAGGTTAGGGTGACCGTTTGGGTTCGGGTTAGGGTTAGGGTAAGGCATAGGATCAGAGTTAGTGTTAGGGTGAGGGTTAGGTTTATGATTAGGTTGATTAGGTTTAGTTTTAGGGTTAGGCTGAGGGTGAGGGTGAGGGTTAGTGTTAGGGCTAGGGTGAGGGTTAGTGTGAGGGTAGGGTTAGTGTTAGAGTTAGGGTGATGGTCAGGGTTAGGGATAGGTTGAGGCTTACGGTTAAGTTGAGGATTAGGGTTAAGTTTAGGGTTAGAGTTAGGGTTAGGGTGAGTGTTAGGGTGAGGTTTACGGTTAGGGTAAGGGTTAGGGTGAGGGTTAGGGTGAGGGTAAGGTTTAGGGTGAGGGTTAGGGTGAAGGTAAGGGTAAGGGTTAGTGTTAGGGTGAGGCGTTGGGTGAGGGTTAGATTTAGGGTTAAGTTTAGGGTGAAGGTTAGATTGAGGTTTAGGGTGTGGGTGATGGTTAGGGTTAGGGTGAGGGTTAAGGTGAGGGTTAGGGTAGGGGTTCTAGTGAGGGTAAAGTTTAAGGTGTGGGTGATTGTTAGGGTTAGGTTGAGGTTTAGGGTGAGGGTTGGAATTAGCGTTAGGGTGAGGGTGAGGGCTGGGCTGAGTTGTAGCGTTAGAGTTAAGTTCAGGGTGAGGTTTACTGTGAGGTTTAGGGTTAGGGTTTAAGTTAGGTTGAGGGTAAGGGTTCAGGTGAGTTTTAGGTTGAGGGTGAGGGATAGGTTTAGGGTTAAGGTGAGTTAGAGGGTCAGGGTGAGCGTTACTGTTAGGGTGAGGGTTAGGTTTAGGGTTAGCATTAGGGTGAGAACTAGATTTATGTTGAGGGTTAGGGTTGGTTTTAGGTATAAGGAGAGGATTAGGGTTAGGGTTAGAGTTATGGTGAGGTTTAGGCTGATGGGTATGGATAGGTTCAGTGTGAGTGTTAGTGTTAGGGTGAGGGTCAGGATTAGGGTTAGGGTGAGCGTTAGGGTTAAGGTGAGTGTTAGGGTTAGGGTGAGGGAGAGGGGCGGTATAGGGTTAGGATTAGGGTTAGGTTTATGGTTAGGGTGAGCTTGAGGGTGAGGGTGAGGGTAAGGGTTGGATTTAGGTTTAGGGTTAAGGTTAGGGTTAGGGTTAGGGTGAGAGCTAGGTTGAGGTTTAGGGTTAGGGTGTGGGTGAGTAGAGGGTGAGGGTTTGGGTTGGGGAAGGTTTAGTGTTATGATTAGGGTGAGGATTAGGGTGAGGGTGATGGTTAGGGTGAGAGTTTGGGTTAGGGTGATGGTTAGGATTAGGATTAGGCTTAGAGTTAGGGTTAGGGTGATGTTTAAGTTGAGGGTGAAGGTTAGGTTAGGGCGAGAGTGCAGGTGAAGGTGAGGGTTAGGTTGTAGGTTAGGGTTACTGTTGGGGTTAGGGTTAGAGTGAGGATTAGGGTTAGGGTTGGGGTTAGGGTGAGGTTAAGGTTTAGGTTGAAGGTTAGTGTGAGGGTGAGGGTTAGGGTTAGTGGGAGATTTATGGTGAGGTTTAGGGTTAGGGTGAGGGTTAGAGTTAGGGTGTGGAATAGGGTCAGGGTAAGGGTTAGGGTGAGGGTTAGGGTGAGGGTGAGGGTTAAGTTTAGGTTTAGGGTAAGGTTGACACGTAGGGTGAGGGTTAGGTTTAGGGTTAGGGTTGTGGTGAGTGATAGGATGAGGGTTTGGGTTAGAGTTAGGGTGAGGTTTAGGGTCAGGGTGAGAGGTAAGGTTAGGGTGAGGGTTAGGGTTAGTTTGAGGGTTAGGGTCAGGGTGAGGGTTAGGGTGAGGGCTAGATTGGGGTTGAGGTTTAGGGTTAGGGTTAGGGATAGTGAAAGGATAAGGGTTAGGATTAGGCTTAGCGGCAGAGTTAGGCTGAGGTGTCGGGTTAGGTTCAGTGTGAGGGTTAGGATTAGGGTTAAGGTGATGTTTAGGGCCAGGGTGAGGGTCAGTGTGAGGCTGAGTAATTGGGTGATTGTGAGGGTTAGGGTGTGGTTGAGGGTTAGGTTTAGGGTGAAGGATAGGGTGATGGGGAGGGTTAGGGTGAGGGTGAGTGTTTGGGTTAGGATTAGGGTGAGGGTTAGGTTTAGGATTAAGGTTAGGGTGACAGTGAGGGTTAGGTTTAGCGTTAGGGTGAGGGATAGGGTTTGGGTGATTGTTAGGGTTAGTGTTAGGGTTAGGGTGAGGGTTTGGTTTAAGGTTAGCATTAGGTTGAGTGTTCGGATTGGGGTGAGGGTGAGGGTGAGTTTGGGGTTTAGGGTTAGGGTGAGTGTTCAGTTTAGGGTGATGTTTAAGGTGAGGGTGAGTGTGAGGGTGCGGTTGAGTGATCGGGATAGGGTGTGGTTGAGTGTTAGGGATAGGGTGAGGATTAGTGTGAAGGTGAGGTTTGGGGTTGGGTTAGGGTTAGAGTTAGGGTGAGGGTTAGGGTTGGGTTAGGGTTAGATTTAGGGTGAGGGTGAGGATTAGGGTTAGGATTTGGGTTGGGTTAGGGTTAGAATAAGGGTGAGGGTGAGGGTGAAGGTTTGGGTGAGGTTGAGGGTTAGGTTTTGGTTAGGGTTAGTGTTAGAATGATGGTTAGGGTTAGGGATAGGTTGAGGGATGGGGTAAGGGTTAGGGATAGTGTGAGGGTTACCGTGAGGGTTAGGTTTAGGGCGAAGGTTAGCATGAGGGTAAGGCTTAGAGTGAGGGTTAGGTGAGGGTCAGGGTCAGGGTGAGTGTTAGTGAAGGGGTTAGGATTAGGTTTAGGTTTATTGTTAGACAGAGGGTGATAGTTAGGTTTTGGTTTAGGTTTAGTGTTAGGATCTTTGTTAGGGTGAGGGGTAGGGTGAGGGCTAGTGTGAGGTTTAGGGTTAGTGTGAGGGTTAGAGTGAGGGAAAAGGTTAGGGTGAGGTTTAGGGTGAGTGTGAGTGTTAGTGTTAGAGTTAGGGTGAGGCGTAGGCTGAGTGTTAGGGTTAGGATTACGGTTAGGGTGAGGGTTATGGTGAGGGTTATGATTAGGTTAAGCTTAGGATGAGGTTTAGGGTCAGAGTGAGTGTTAGGGTTAGGCTGAGGGTTAGTGTGAGGGTGAGGTTTAGGTTTAGGGTTAGGGTTAGGCTGAGGGCTAGGGTGAGGGTGAGGGTTAAGGTTAGATTTAGCGATATGGAGAAGATTAGGGTTAGGGTGAGGGTGAGGGTTAGAGGGGTAGGTGTATGGTTAGGTTGAGGGTTAGGTTTAGTGTGAGGGTGAGAATGAGGGTTAGTGTTAGGGTGAGGGTTAGGTTTAGGATTGGTCTGAGGGTGAGGGTGAGGGGGAGAGGGAGGGAGAAGGTTAAGGTCAGGATTAGGGTTAAGCTTAGGGTTATGGTGAGGGTTATGGAGAGGGTTAAGGTTAATGTTAGGGTTAGGGTGAGGTTAGGGGGAGTTTGAGGATGAGGTTTAGGGTTAGGTTGAAGGTTAAGTTTAGGAATACTGTTAGGGTGAGGGCTAGGGTGAGGGTGCTGGCTAGCTTTAGGTTTAGGTTTAGGGTGAGGGTTAAGGTTAGGGTTAAGGTGAGGGTTAGGGTTATGGGTAGGGTTAGTGTTAGTGTGAGGGCTAGGGTGAGGGTCAGGTTTAATTTTAGCGTTAGAATTAGGATGAGGGTTAGGGTTAGGGTTAGGGTTAGAGTTAGGGTGAGGGTGAGGGTGAGGGATAGGGTTACGCTTAGGGTTAGGGTTAGGTTTAGGCTGAGGATGAGGGTGAGGTTGAGGGTTAGGGTTAGGGTGAGGGTTAGTTTTAGGGTTAGGGTGAGGTTTAGGGTTAGGGTTAGGTTTAGGGTGTGTCTAAGGGTTAGGGTAAGGGTTAGGGTGAGGGTGATGGTGAGGGTTAGGTTTAGGGTCAGGGTTAGTGTTAGGGTTAGGTTTAGGGTGAGACTGAGAGTGGGGGTTATGTTTAGTATTAGCGTTAGTGTTAGGATTATGTTGAAGGTGACTGTGAGGTTTGGGTTTGGGTTAGGGTTAGAGTTAGGGTGAGGGTGAGGGTTTGGGTTAATGTGAGATTTAAGCTTAGGGTTAGGGTGAGGGTGAGGGTTAGGGTTATGGTTAGGGTTAGGATGATAGTTACGGGTAGGTGTAGGGTGAGGGCTATGGTGAGGGTTAGGGTTAGGGTGAGGGTTATGTTTAGGGTTAGGGTTAGGGGTTAGTTTAGGTTTAGGGTGAGCGTAAGGGTTAGGGTGAGGATTAGGGTGAGGTTGAGGGTTAGGGTTAGGGTTCCGGTGAGGGTTATGGTGAGGGTTGGGTTTAGGTTTAGGATGAGGGTGAGGGTCAGGATCGGGGTGAGTGTTATTGTTAGGGTGAGGGTTAGGGTTAGGATGAGGGTTAGGTTTAGGGTTAGGGCGAGGGTGAGGGTCAGGGTGAGTGTTAGGGTTAGGGTGAGGGTTAGGGTTAGGATGAGGATTAGGTTTAGGGTTAGGCTTCGGGTGAGGGCTAGGCTGAGCATGAGGGTTAGCGTTATGGTTAGGGATAGGGTGAGGTTTAGGCTGAGGGGTAGGTTTCCGGTTAGGTTTAGTGTGAGGGTTAACATTAGGGTTATTGTTAGGGTGAGGGTTAGGCTTAGGTTTAAGGTTATGATTAAAGTTATTGTTAGGGTTAGGGTGAAGTTGAGGGTGAGGGTGAGGGTATGGTTGAGGTTTAGGGTTAGGGTTAGGTTTAGGGTGAGGGTGAGTGTGAGGGTTAGGATTAGGATTAGGATTAGGGTTAGGGTTAGGCTGAGGGTGAGGGTGAGGGTGAGGATGATGGCTAGGATTAGGTTTAGGGTTAGGATGAGGGTTATGGTTTGGGTTAAGGTTAGGGTGAGGGTGAGGGTGAGGCTTAGGGTTAGGGTTAGGGTGAGTGTTAGGGTTAGGGTGAGGGTGAGGGTTAGGGTTACGATAGGATTAATGTTAGGTTTAGGGTTACGCTTAGGGTGAGTGTGAGGGTGAGGTTTAGGGTTAGGTGAGGGTTAGGGTTAACATTAGGGTTAGGGTTAGGATTAAGGTGATGTTTAGGGCCAGGGTGTGGGTTAGTGTGAGGCTGAGTAATTGGATGATTGTGAGGGTTAGGGTGTGGTTGAGGGTTAGGTTTAGGGTGAGGTTTAGGGTGATGGTGAGGGTTAGTGTGAGCGTGAGGTTTGGGTTAGGATTAGGGTGAGGGTTAGTGTTAGGATTAAGGTTAGGGTGAAGGTGAGAGTTAGGTTTAGGGTTAGGGTGATGGTTAGGGTTTGACTGATGGTTAGGGTTAGTGTTAGGGTTAGGGTGAGGGTTAGGGTTCGGGTTAGCGTTAGGGTGAGTGTTCGGCTTAGGGTGATGGTGAGGATGAGGTTGGGGTTTAGGGTGAGAGTTAGTGTTAGGTTTATGGTGAGGGTTCGGTTTAGGGTGATGTTTAGGGTTAGGGTGAGTGTGAGGGTTCGAGTGAGGGTTCGGGATAGGGTGTGGTTGAGGGTTAGGGATAGGGTGAGGATTAGTGTGAAGGTTAGGGTTGGGGTTGGGTTAGGGTTAGACTTATGGTGAGGGTTAGTGTTGGGTTAGGGTTACAGTTAGGGTGAGGGTGAGGGTTACGGTTAGGATTAGGGTTGGGGTTAGGTTTAGATTGAGGGTGAGTGTGAAGATGAGTGTGAGGGTTTGGGTTAGGGTGAGGGTTAGCTTTAGGGTTAGGATGAGGGTTAGGCTTATGATTAGGGTTAGGGTCAGGGTTTTTTTAGGGTTAGGCTGAGGTTGAGGATGAGGTTTAAGTTGAGGTTTATGGTTAAGGTTAGGGTTAGATTGAGGGTTAGGGTTAGGTTTAGGGTGAGTGTTCGGCTTGGGGTGAGGGTGAGGGTGAGTTTGGGGTTTAGGGTTAGGGTGAGGGTTCGGTTTAGGGTGAGGTTTAATATGAGGGTGAGTGTGAGGGTTTGGTTAAGGGTGAGGTTGGGGTTTTGTTGAGGGTTAGGCTTAGGGTGATTCTGAGGTTTGGGTTTGGGTTAGAGTTAGGGTTAGGGTGAGGGTAAGGGTTGGGTTAGGGTTAGAGATAGGGTGAGGGTGTGGGTTAGGGTTAGGATTAGGGTAGGGGTTAGGTTTAGGATAAGGGTGAGGGAGAGGGTTTGGGTTAGGGTGAGTGTTAGGGTAAGAGTTAGGGTGAGGGTGATTGTTAGGTTTAGCTTTAGGGTTAGGTTTAGTGTGAGGGTTAGGTTTTGGTTTAGGGAAAAGGTTAGGTTTAGTGTTAGGGTGAGGGTAAGTGTTTGTGTGAAGGTTAGGGTTAGGGTGAGTGTTAGGGTTAGGGTTAGGTTGAGGGTTATGGTGAGGGTTAGACTGAGGGTTAGGGTTAGTGTGAGGCTTAGCGTGAGGGTTAGTGTTAGGGTTAGGGTTAGGGTGAGGTTTAGCGTGAGGGTAAGGGTTAGGGTGAGGTTTAGGGTGAGAGTGAGGGTCAGGGTGAGTGTTAGGGAAGGGGTGAGGATTAAGTTTAGGTTTAGGTTTAGACTGAGGGTGATAGTTAGGTTAAGGATTAGGTTAAAATTTGTATCATTGATAGGGTGAGGGGTAGGGTGAGGGTAAGGGTGAGGGTTAGGATTAGTGTGAGGGTTATGTTGAGGGTAAATGTTAGGGTGAGGGTTAGGGTGAGGGTGAGGGTTAGGGTTACACTTAGGGTGAGGCGTAGGCTGAGTGTTAGGGTTAGGTTTATGGTTAGGGTGAGGGTTATAGTGAGGGTTACGATTAGGTTTAAACTTTGCATGAAGGTTAATGTCAGAGTTAGTGTTAGGGTTACGGTGAGGGTTAGGGTGAGGGTGAGGTTTAGGTTTAGGATTAGGGTTAGAGTGAGTGCTAGGGTGAGGGTGAGGGTTTGGGTTAGATTTAGGGATATGGAGAAGAATAGGGTTAAGGTTAGGGTGAGAGTTAGACTGAGGGGTAGGATTTGGGTCAGGTTGAGGGTTAGGTTTAGTGTGAGGATTAGTGTTAAGGTTAGTGTTAGTGTGAGGCTTAGGCTTAGGGTTAAGTTTAGGATTAAGGTTATTGTTAGAGTTAGGTTGAATGTGAGGTTGAGGGTGAGGGTGTGGGTGAGTTTTATTGTAAGGTTTAGGTTTAGGGTGAGGATGAGTTAGAAGGTTAGTGTTAGGATTAGGATTAGGGTTAGGGTTAGTCTGAGGCTGAGGGGGAGGGGGAAGAGGAGGGGGAGGGTTAGGATTAGGGATAGTGTTAAGCTTAGGGTTATGGTGAGGGATATGGAGAGGGTTAGGGTTTAAGTTAGGGTTAGGGGGAGGTTGGGGGAGTTTGAGGGTTAGGGTTAAGCTGAAGGTTAGAGTTAGGGTGAGGGTTAGGGTTAGGAATAGTGTTAGGGTGAGAGCTAGGGTGAGGGTGAGGGTTAGGTTTAGGCTTAGGTTTAGGGTGAGGGTTAGGGTTATGTTTAAGTTGAGGGTTAGGCTTATGGGTAGGGTTAATGTTAGGGTGAGGGCTAGGGTAAGTGTGAGGTTTAGTTTTAGCGTTAGAGTTAGGGTGAGGGTTAGGGTTAGGGTTAGGATTAGAGTTAGGGTGAGGGTGAGGGTGAGGGATAGTGAGTTTAGGGTTAGGGTTAGGTTTACACTGAGGGTGAGGGTGAGGTTGAGGGTTAGCGTTAGGCTGACCATTAGGGTTAGGGTTAGAGTGAGGTTTATGGTTAGGGTTAGGTTTAGGGTGAGTCTAAGTGTTAGGGTAAGGGTTAGAGTGAGGGTGACTGTGAGGGTTAGGGTGAGGGTTCGGGTTAGTGTTAGGGTTATTTTTACGGTGTGGGTTAGGGTTAGGGTTAGGATTAAGCTTTGGGTTATGGTGAGGGCTAGGGTGAGGGATAGCGTTAATGTTAGGGTTAGGCTTAGGGTGAGGGAAAGGGGGAGTTGAAGTGTGAGGGTTAGGGTTAGGTTGAAAGTTAAGGTTAGGGTGAGGGTTAGGGTTAGGAATAGTGTTAGGGTGAGGGCTATTGTGAGAGTGAGGGTTAGGTTTAGCCTTAGGTTTAGCGTAAGGTTTAGGGTTAGGTTTAGGGTTAGTGTTAGGGTGAGGCTTAGGGTTAGGGTTAGGATTAGGGCGAGGGTTAGGGTGAGGTTTAGGGTTAGAGTTAGGGTTAGGGTGAGGTTGAGGGTGAGGTTTTGTTTTAGGGTTAGGGTGAGGGTGAGGGTGAGGGTGAAGGTTAGGTTGAGTGTGCTGTTTAGGGTTAGGGTGAAGGTTAGGTTTAGTCTGAGGGTTAGGGTTAGGGTTAGGGTGAGAATAAGTGTGAGGGTAATGGTTAGGTTTAGGGTGAGACTGAGGGTGGGGTTAGGTTTAGGGTTAGCGTAAGGGTTAGGGTTATGCTGAGGGTGAGGTTGAGGGTGGAGTGAGGGTTACGGTTAGGGTTAGGATTACGGTTAGGGTGAGGGTTAGGTTTAGTGTGAGGGTTAGGGTTAGGGTTAGAGTTAGGTTTAGTGTGAGGGTAAGGGTTAGGGTGAGGGTTAGGGTGAGGGTTAAGGTAAGGGTTAGGGTTAGGGTGAGGGTTAAGTTTAGTGTGAGGGCTAGGGTTTGGGTTAGGGTTATGGTTAGGGTGACGGTGTGGGTTAGCGTGAGGGGGACGGTTTGGGTTAGGATTATGGTTAGGGCAAGGGTTACGATTAATGTTAGTGTGAGGTTTAGGGTTATGTTTAGGTTTAGGTTGAGGGTTAGGGTTAGGGTTTGGTTTAGGGTTAAGTTTAGTGTTACGGTGAGGGTTAGGGTTAGGGTTAGGGTGAGGGTTCGACTTAGGGAGAGGGTGAGGGTGAGCTTGAGGCTTCGTGTGAGCATCAGGGTAAGGGTGTGGTTTAGGGTTAGGTTTAGGGTGGGGATAGGGTGACAGTGAGGGTTGAGTTTAGGTTAGGGTTAGAGTTAGGGTGAGGTTGAGGGTTAGCGTTAGGATTAGGTTTAGGTTTACGGTTAGACTGAGGGTGAGGGTGAGGGTGAGTGTTTGCGTTAGGGTGAGGTTTAGGCTTAGGGTTAGGGTGAGGGTGAGGGTTAGGATTAGGATTGTGGTTAGGCTTAGGGATAGGATGAGGGCTAGGGTGAGGGTTATGGTTGGTGTGAGGGTTAGGTTTAGGGTTAGGTGTAGGGTTTAGTTTAGGGTTAGGGTGAGGATAAGGGTTAGGGTGAGGATTAGGGTGAGGTTGAAGGTTAGGCTTAGTTTTCGGGTGAGGCTTATCGTGAAGTTTGGGTTTATGTTTAGGGTTAGGGTGAGGGCTATTTTGAGGGTTTGGTTTAGGTTTAGGGTGAGGGTTAGAGTGAGGGTAAGGGTTAGGGTGAAGGTTAAGGCGATGGTGAAAATCATTGTGAGTTTTAGGGTTGGGTGAGGATTAGTGTTAGGATGAGGGTTAGGCTTAGGGTTAAGTTTAGGATTAAGATTATTGTTAGGGTTAGGTGAAGGTGAGGGTGAGGGTGAGGGTATGGGTGAGATTTAGGGTTAGGGTTAGGTTTACGGTGAGGGTGAGTGTGAGGGTTAGGGTTAGGATTAGGATTAGTGTTAGTGTTAGGCTGAGGGTGAGGGTGAGGGTGAGGATGATGGTTAGGTTTAGGTTTAGGATTAGGGTTAGAGGAGGGCTATGGTTAGGGTTAGGGTCAGGGTGAGGGTGAGGGTGAGTCTTAGGATTAGGGATAGGGTGAGTGTTAGGGTTAGGGTAAGGGTGAGGGTTAGGGTTAGGATTAGGATTAATGTTAGGTTTAGGGTTAGGCTTAGGGTTAGGGTGGGGGTGAGGTTTAGGTTTAGGTGATCGTTAGGTTTAGGGTGAGGGTTAGGGAGACTTTGAGGGTCAGGGTGAGGGTGAGGGTTAGGGTTAGGATTAGGTTGAGGATTAGGGTTAGGATTACGGTGAGGGTTAGGGTTAGGATTAAGGTTAGGGAGAGGTTGAGGGTTAGGGTTACCATTAGGGTGAGGGTTAGGGTTAGGGTGAGGGTTTGGGTTAAGTTAAGTTTAGGGTGAGCATTAGGGTTAGGTTTAGGGTGAGAGTGAGTTTTCGGCTAAGGGTGAGTGTGAAGTTTCTGGTTAGGGTTAGGTTTAGGGTTAGGGTGAGGGTAAGGGTTATGGTTAGTCTTAGGGTGAGGGTGAAGTTTAGTGTTAGGATTAGGATGAGGGTTATGGTGAGGGTTAGGTTTAGGGTTAGCCTGAGGGTTAGGCTGAGGGTTAGCATGAGTTGTAGGTTTAGGGTTATTGTGAGGGTGAGGGTTAGCCTGAGGGTAAGGATTAGTGTGAGGTTTAGGGTCAGGGTGAGGGTCAGGGTGAGTGTTAGGGTGAGGATAGGGTGAGGATTGGGTTTAGGGTTAGGGTAAGACTGCGGTGAGGATTAGGTTTAGAGTTAGGTTTAGGGTCAGGGTGATGGTTTGGGTGAGGGGTAGGTTGAGTGTTAGGGTTACGGTGAGGGTTAGTGTTAGTGTCTGGGTGAGTGTTAGGTTTAGAGTGAAGGTTAGGTTTTGGGATGTGGATAGCATGAGGGTGAGGGTGACAGTGAGGGTTAGGGTGAGGGTGAGGGTTAGGTTTAGGATTAGAGCTAAGATGAGGGTTAGCGTCAGGGTTAGGGTTATGGTAAGGGTTAGGGTGAAGGTTAGGTAAAGTGTAGGGTTTAGGATGAGGGTTAGGGTGAGGCTGAGGGTTTGTCTTAGGATTTGCATTAGGGTTAGGTTTAGGGTGAGGGTGAGGGTGAGCGGGAGGGGGAGGTTTAGTATTAGGGTTAGGATTAGTGTTAGAATGAGGGTTAGGGTTAGAGTTATTTTTAGGGTTAGGCTACGGTTTAGGATGAGGGTTATGTTGAGGGTTAGGGTTAGGGTTAGCTTGAGGGTTAGGGTTAGTGTGAGATTTAAGGTGAGGGTGAGGATTTCGTTTGGGTGAGTTTAGATTAATGTGAGGGTTAGGGTTAGGGTTATCGTTAGGGTGAGGGTAACGTTTCAGGTGAGGGTTAGGGTGAGGGTGAGTTTAAGGGTTAGCATTAGAGTTAGGGTGACGGTTAGGCTTAGGGTTAGGATTAGGGTGAGGGTGAGGGTGAAGTTTAGGTTTAAGGTTAGGATGAGGTTTAGGGTTATGGTTAGGTGTAGGGTTAGGGTTAGGGTGAGTGTGAGGGTGAGGTTTAGGGTGAGTGTGAGGGTGAGGGTTAGGTTTAGGATTAGGATTATGGTTAGGTTTAGACTGAGGGTGAGGGTGAGGGTGAAGTTGAGGGTGACGGATAGGGTTAGGTTGAGGGTGAGGGTTAGTGTGAAGTTTAGGGTGAGGGTGAGTGTGAGGGTGAGGGTTAGAGTGAGTGTTAGGGTTAGGTTTAGGGTTAGAGTGAGGTTGAGGGTGATGGTTAGTGTGAGTGTTAGGGTTAGGGTGAGGGTGAGGTTGAGTGTGAGGATAAGGGTGAATGTTTCACTTAGGTAAGGGTTATGGTTAAGGTGAGGATTGGGGTGGGGGTGAGTGTTAGGGTGAGGGTTAGGGTTAGGGTTAGGGTGAGGGTTAGGTTTAGGGTGGTGATTATGGTGAGAGTGATGGTTAGGGTTAGGGTGAGGGTTAGGTTGACGGTGAGGGATAGGTTCAGGGTAAGGGTTAGTGTGAGGGTTAGGTTCAGGCTGAGGGTTAGGGTTAGGGTGAGAGTTTGGGTTAGGGTGAGTGTTAGGTTTAGGTTTAGCTTTAGGATGAGGGTGAAGGTGAGTTTTAGGATTAGGGATAGGTTTAGGGTTAGGGTGAGCTTGAGGGTGAGGGTGAGGGTGAGGGTTAGGTTTAGGGATAGTGTTAATGTTAGGGTTAGGGTTAGGGTTAGGGTTAGGGTGAGGGCTAGGTTGAGGGTGAGGGTGAGGGAGAGAGTGAGTGTTTGGGTTAGGGAAGGGTTAGTGTTAGGTTTAGGGTGAGGAGTAAGGTTACAGTGACTGTTAGGGTGAGGGTTTGGGTTAGGGTGATGTTTAGGGTGGGGGTGAGGATTACGTTAGCATTAGGGTGAGGTACATGCTTGGGTGAGGTTAGGGTGAGAGTTCGGGTGAAGGTCAGGGTTAGGGTGTGGGTTAGGTTTACGGTTAGGGTTAGGGATAGGGAGAGGTTTAGGGTTAGGGTTAGGGTTAGGGTGAGGGATAGTTTGAGGTGTAGGGTTAGGTTCAGTGTGAGGGTTAGGGTTAGGGTTAGTGTTAGGGTTAGGTCAAGGTTTAGGTTGAGGGTTAGTGTTAGGATGAGGGTTAGGATTAGGGTGAGGTTTATGGTGAAGTTTAGAGTTAGACTGAGGGTTAGGTTGAGGATTAGGGTTAGGGTGAGGGATGGGGTCAGGGTAAGCATTAGGGTGAGGGTTAGGGTGAGGGTGGGCTTTAGTGTTAGGGTTAGGTTTAGGGTGAGGGTGAGAGTGAGGGTTAGGGATAGGATTTGTATTAGGGTTAAGGTTAGGCTGAGGGTGATGTTGAGGGTTAGTGTTAGGTTAGGGTGAGGGTTAGGATGAGGGTTAGGTTTAGGGTTAAGGTCAGGGTCATGGTTAAGGTTAGGGTGAGGGTTACGGTTAAGGTGAGGGTTAGGGTTAGGGTGAGGGTGAGGGTGAAGGTTAGGGTTAGGATTAGGGTTACAGTGAACTTGAGTGTGAGCGTGAGGGTAAGGGTTAGGTTTACGGTTAGGGTAAGGTTAGGGGTAAGGTTAGGTTGAGGGCTAGGTTGAGGGTGAGGGTTAGGGTGAGGGTGAGGGAGAGTGTGAGGGTTTGGGTTAAGGAAGTTTTAGTGTTATGTTTAGGCTGAGGATTAGGGTGACAGTGAGGCTTAGGGTGAGGGTTTGGGTTAGGGTCACGGTTAGGGTTAGGGTTAGGCTCAGAGTTAGGGTTAGTGTGATGTTTAGCGTGAGGGTGAGGGTTAGGTTAGGGTGAAAGTTCGCGTGAAGTTGAGGGTTAGGTTGTGGGTGAGGGTTAGGATTAGGGTGACGGTTAGAGTGATAGGGAGGGTTAGCAAGAGGGTGACAGTTAGGGTTAGGGTTAGGGTGAGGCTTAGGTTTAGTTTGAGGGTTGGGTTTGGGTTAGGGTAAGGGCGAATCTAAGGGTTTGTGTGAGTGTGAGGTTGAGGGTTAGGGTTAGAGTGAGTGTTAGGTTGAGGGTTAGGATTAGGACTAGCGTTATTTTTAGGGTTAGGGTGAGGGTGACTTTGAGTGGGAGGGGTAGGGTTAGGGTAAGGGTTAGGGTCAGGGTGAGTGTGAAGGTTAGGTTTAGGATTAGGATTAGGGTTAGGGTTAGGCTGAGGGTGAGGCTGAAGGTTAGTGTTAGGGTTAGGGTGAGCATTAGGGTGAGGGTCTGGGTTCGGGTAAGGGTGAAGTTTAGGGTTAAGGTGAGGGTTAGGCTTAAGGTGACTATGAGGGTGATTGTTAGGCTTAGGATTAGGGTTAGAATTAGGTTTAGGGTGAGCTTGAGTGTGAGGGTTAAGTTTAGGGTTAGGTTTAAGGTGAGGGTTAGGGTTAGAGTGAGGTTGAGTGTGAGGGTTAGGGTTAGGATTATGGTTAGGGCGATCTTGAGTTTGAGGGTGAGTGTGAGGGTTAGGTTTAGGGTTTGGGATAGGGCGAGGGTTAGGGTGAGGTTTAGGGTTTAGGTTTAGGATTAGGGTGAGTGTTAGGGTGAGGTTTACAGTTAGGGTTAGTGTTATGGTGAGTGTAAGTGTTAGGGTGAGGGTTAGGGTGAGGGTTTGGGTAAGGGTTACTCTTAGGGTTAGGCGTTGTGTGAGGTTTAGGTTTAGGGTTGGGGTTCGGGTGAAGGTTAGGGTGAGGTTTAGGTTGGGGATTCTGGTGAAGGTGAAGGTTAGGGTGTGAGTGATGGTTATGGTTAGGGGGAGGGTTAGGGTGAGGGTTAGGGTGAAGGTGAGGGTTAGGCTGAGTTGTAGGGTTAGTGTTAAGGTGAGGGTGAGGTTTAGTGTGAGGTTTAGTGTTAGAGTTAGGGTTAGGGTTAACATGAGGGTAAGGGATAGTGTGAGGGTTAGGGTTAGCTTTAGTGTTAGGATGAGGGTTAGGATGATGTTTAGTGTTATGGCTAGGGTTAGGGTTAGGTTGAGGTTGAGGGTTAGGGTTAGGGTTTGGATGAGGTTTAGAGTTAAGTTTAGGGTTAGGTTGAGTGTTATTGTTAGGGATAGAGGGAGGGTTTGGCTTACGGTGAAAGTGAGGGTGAGGGTCAGGGTTAGAGTTAGGATGAGGGTTAGGTTTAGGGTTAGGGTGAGGGTTCTTATTAGGGTGATGTTTAGGGTGAGGGTGAGGGTGAGGGATAGGGTGTGGATGAGGGTTGGGGTTAGGGTGAGTGTTACAGTGACGGTGAGGGTTGGGATTGGGTTGCAGTTAGAGTTAGGGTGAGTGTTAAGGTTGGGTTAGGGTTAGAGTTAGGGTGAGCGTGAGGGTTAGGGTTAGGGTGAGGGTGAGGGTTAGGTTTAGCGTTAGGATTAGTGTTAGGATGAGGGTTAGTGTGAGGGATAGGGTGAGGGTGAGAGTTAGGGTAAGGGTGAGGGTTCAGTTTAGCGTTAGGGTTAGGGTTAGGATGAGGGTTAGGGTGAGGGATAGGGTGAGGGTTAGGGTTAGTATGAGGGCAAAGTTTAGGATGAGTGTTACGGTGAGGGTGAGGGTTAGAGTTAGAGTTAGGGTGAGGCGTAGGCTGAGTGTTAGGGTTAGGGTTACGGTTAAGGTAAGGGTTATGATGAGGGTTAACATTAGGGCTAAGCTTAGGATGAGGGTTAGGGTCAGAGTGAGTGTTAGGGTTAGGTAGAGGGTTAGGGTTAGTGTGAGGTCTAGGTTTAGGGTTAGGGTTAGGGTTAGAGTAAGCGATATGGAGAAGATTAGGGTTAGGGTTAGGGTGAGGGTTAGACGGAGGAGTAGTTTTAGGGTTTGGTTAAGTGTTACGTTTACTGTGAGGGTTAGAGTTAGGGTTAGTGTTACGGTGAGGGTTAGGCTGAGGGTTAAGGTTAGGATTAAGGTCATTGTTAGGGTTAGGTTAAAGGTGAGGGTGAGGGTGAGGGTATGGTTGAGGTTTACGGTTAGGGTTAGGTTTAGAGTGAGGGTGAGTGTGAGGGTTAGGATTAGGATTAGGATTAGGGTAAGGGATAGTCTGAGGGGGAGGGGGAGGGGGAGGGAGAGGGGGAGGGTTAGAGTTAGGGTTAGGGTTAGGCTTAGAGTGAGGGTTAAAGTTAGTGTGAGGGTTAGTTTTAGGATTAGGGTTAGGGTTAGGATGAGTGTGAGGGTGAGGGTTAGGGTTAAGGTTAGTGTCAGGGTTAGGGTTAGGGTGAGGATTATGGTTAGGGTTAGTGATACGGTGAGGGTGAAGTGATGATGAGGGTGAGGGTTAGGGTGAGGTTGAGGGTAAGGTTTAGGTTTACGATTAGTGTTAGGGTTAGGGTTAGGCTGAAGGTGAGGGTGAGTGTTATGTTGAGGTTTAGATTGAGCGTTAGGGTTCCTGTGAGGTTTAGGGTGAGGGTGAGGGGTAAGGTTAGCCTGAGGTTTAGTTTTAGTGTGAGGGTTACGGTTAGGGTTAGGGTTAGGGTGAGGGTAAACGTTCGAATGAGGGTTAGGTTTAGGCTGATGGTTAGGTTTGCATTAGGGTTATCGTGAGGGTTAGGGTGATGTCAAGGTTTAGGGCTAGGGTTAGGGTTAGTGTGAGGGTGAGGATTATGGTTGGCGTTAGGGTGAGTGTTAGGGTTGGGTGAGTGTTAGGTTTAGGTTTAAGGTGAGGGTGAGTTTGAGGGTGAGGGTGAGGGAGAGGTTTAGCATTAGGGTGAGGGTTAGGCTGAGGGTTAGGTTTAGGTTTAGGTTTAGGCGTAGGGTTATGGTGAGGGTTAGGGTGAGGGTTAGGGGAGTTTGAGGCTGAAGGTTAGGGTTAGGTTGAAGTTTAGGGTGAGGGAGAGGGTTAGGCTTAGGCTTAGGCTTAGGGTTTGGGTTAGGGTTAGGTTTAGGATGAGGGTTACGGTTAGGGGTATGGTTAGGGTTAGGGTGAGGGCTGGGGTGAGGTTTAGGTTTAGTGTTACTGTTAGGGTTAGTGTGAGGGTAAGGTTTAGGGTTAGAGTTATAGTTAGGGTGAGGTTGAGGTTGAGGGTTAGGGTTAGGATTAGGTTTAGGGTTATGAATAGGCTGAGGGTGAAGGTGAGATTGAGTGTTATGGTTAGGGTGAGTGTTAGGGTTAGGGTTAGCGTTATGATGAGGGTTAGTGTGAGAGGTAGGGTTAGTGATAGTGTGAGGGTAAGAGTTAGTTTGAGGGTTAGAGTTATGGTTAGGTTTAGGGTGAGTCTAATGTTTAGAATGAGGGCTAAGGTGAGGGTGATGGTAAGGGTTAGGGTGAGGGTGAGGGTTATGGTTAGGGTTAGGGTTAGTGTTAGGGTGAGGTTTAGGGTTAGGGTTAGGAGTAGTATTAGGGTTAGCATAAGGATTAGGGTGTGGGTTAGGATTGGGTTTAGGGTGGGGTGATGTTTAGGGTGAGGGTTAGGGTTAGGTTTAGGGTTACTGTGAGGGTGAGGGTGATGGTTAAGGTTAGGGTTAGGGTCAGTTTGAGGGCTAGGGTGAGGGTGAGATTTACGGTGAAGGTGAGGATGAGGGTGAGGGTTTCGGTAAGGTAAGGTTTAGGGTTAGGGTGAGGATTAGGGTGAGGTTGAGTGTTAGGGTGAGGTTTAGAGTTAGGGTTAGAGCTAGGGTTAGGGTGAGGGTGAGGGTTAGAATTAGGGTGAGGGTAAGGGTTAGGTTTAGGGTTAGGGGGACGGTTAGCGTTAGGTTTAGGGTGAGGGTTAGGGTTAGGGTGAGGGCGAAGGTTACGGTTAGGATTAGGGTGAGGGTTAATGTTAGGGTGAGGGTGAGGATTAAGGTTGGATTAGGATTAATGTTAGGTTTAGGGTTAGTTTTATGGTGAGGATGAGGGTCAGGGTGAGTTTTAGGTTTACGGTGAGGATTAGGTTTAATGTTAGGGTGAAGGTTAGCATTAAGGTGATGTTTAGTACGAGGGTGAGGTTTAGTGTGAGGGTGAGTGTTCGGGTGAGGATGAGGGTTAGGGTGTGGGTGAGGGTAAGGTTTAGGGTGAGGGTTAGCGTGACAGTGAGGGTTATGTTTAGGGTTAGAGTTAGGGTTAAGGTTAGGGTGAGGTTTAGGGTTAAAGTTAGGTTTAGGGTGAGGGTTAGGGTTAGGGTTAGGGTGACTTTGAGGGTTAGGGTGAGGGTGAGGGTTTGGGTTAGCATTAGGGTGAGGGTAAGGGTTAGGATTAGGGTTAGGGTGAGGTTGAGGGTTAGGTTTAGGTTTAATGTGAGGTTATAGTTAGGGTGAGGTTTAGGGTTAAGTTTAGTTTTACAGTGAGGGTTAGGGTTAAGGTTAGGGTGAGTGTTCACCTTAGGGTGAGGGTGAGGGTGAGGGTTCAGGTGAAGGTAAGGGTTAGAGTTAGGGTGAGGGTTAGGGTTAGGGTGAGGGTAAGGGTGACGGTGAGTGTTGGGGTTGGGTTAGCGTTAGGGTTAGTGTGAGGGTTAAGTTTGGGTTAGGTTTAGAGATAGGGTGAGGGTGAGCGTTAGGGTTAGGATTATGGTTAGGTTTAGTGTTAGACTGAGGGTTAGGTTGAGAGTGAGGGTTAGGGTTAGGGTGAGCGTTATTGTGAGGGTTGGGGTGAGGGTGAGGTTAGGGTTAGGATTAGGGTTAGGATGAGGCTTAGGGTTAGGAGTAAGTTGAGGGGTAGGTTGAGGGTTAGGGTTAGTGTGAGGGTTAGGTTTATGGTTAAGTGTAGGGTAAGGTTTAGGGATAGAGTGAGGGTAAGGGTTAGGGTGAGGGTGAGGATGATGTTCAGGGTTTGGCTTAGGATAAGGATTATTGTGAGGGTTAAGGTTGTGGTTAGGATGAGGGTTAAGTTGAGGGTAAGGGTTAAGTTGAGGGTTAGGGTAAGAGTGAGTGTCAGGTTGAGTGTTAGGGTTAGGGTTAGGGTTAGGGTTAGTGTGAGGGTTAGGTTTAGGGTGAGGCTTAGGGTGAGGGCTAAGTTGAGGGTGAGGTTTAGGGTTATGGTTAGGGATAGGGAGAGGAACAGGGTTAGGTTTAGGGTTAGAGTGAAGGTTAGGCTGAGGGGTAGGTTTAGGGTTAGGTTGAGGGTTAGCCTTAGTGTGAAGGTTAAGGTTAGGGTTAGAGTTAGGGTGAGGGTTAGACTTAGGTTTAAGGTTAGGATTAAGGTTATTGTTAGGGTTAGCGTGAAGTTGAGGGTGAGGGTGAGGGTGTGGGTTAGGTTTAGTATTAGTGTTAGGTTTAGGGTGAGTGTGAGAGTGCCGGTTAGTGTTAGGATTAAAATTAGGGTTAGGGTTAGTCTGAGGGTGAGGGTGAGGGTGAGTGAGATGGTTAGGATTAGGGTTAGGATTAGGGTTAGGATGAAGGTTATGGTTAGGTTTAGGGTTAGGGTTAGGGTGAGGGTGAGGGTTAGGGTTAGGATTAGGATTAATGTTAGGTTTAGGGTTAGGCTTAGTGTGAGGTTGAGGCTCAGGGTGAGGTTTAAGGTTAGGTGAGGGTTAGGGTTACTGTTAGTGTGAGGGTTAGGGTTAAGGTGATGTTTAGGGTGAGGGTGAGGTTTAGTGTGAGGCTGAGTGTTCGGGTGAGGATGAGGGTTAGGGTATAGGTGAACATTAAGTTTAGGGGGAGGGGGAGGGTGAAGGTGAGTATTATGGTTAGGGTTAGGGTGAGGGTTAGGGTTAGGGTGAGGTTTAGGGTTAAGGTTAGTTTTAGGGTGAGGGTTAGGGAAAGGGTTAGGGTGACGGGGAGGGTTAGGGTGAGTGTGAGGTTTTGGATTAGGTTTAGGGTGAGGTTAAGGGTTAGGATTAGGGTTAGGTTGAGGTTGAGGGTTAGGTTTAGGTTTAGGGTGAGGGTTAGGGTTAGGGTGTGGTTTAGGGTTAAGTTTAGTGTTAAGGGTTAGGGTTAGGGTGAGTGTTCGCCTTAGAGTGAGGGTGAGGGTGTGGGTGAGGGTTTGGGTTGGGGTTCGGGTTCGGGTTAGCGTGTGGTTGAGGATTAGGGTTAGGGTGATGGTTAGGGTGACGGTGAGGTTTGGGGTTGGGTTAGAGTTAGAGTTAGGGTGAGGGTTAAGTTTGGGTTACGTTTAGAGTTTGGGTGAGGATGAGCTTTAGGTTTAGGATTAGGGTTAGGTTTAGGGTTAGACTGAGGGTGAGGGTTTGGGTTAGGGTGAGGGTTAGGGTTAGGGTTAGGGTGATGGTTAGACTGACGGTGAGGGTTAGGGTGAGTGTTTCGGTTAGGGTGAGTGTGAGGGGTAGGGTGAGGTGTAGGTGATGTTTAGGGCTAGTGTTAGGGTTAGGTTTAGGGTTAGGTTTAGGGTTAGGTTTAGGGTTACAGTGAGGGTAAGGGTTAGGTTGAGGGTGAGGGTGAGGTTGAGGTTTAGGGTTAGGTTTTGGGTGAGGGTTATGGTTAGGGTTGGGTTTAGGCTTAGAGTGAGGGTGAGTGTTTCTGTGAGGGTTAGGGTTAGGATTAGGGTGCGGGTTAGGGTGAGTGTAAGGGTTAGGGTGAGGGATAGGGTGAGGGTGAGGGTCAAGGTGAGTGTTAGGGTTAGGGTGAGGGTGAGGGTTAGGGTGAGATTTAGGTTTAGGATTTTGGCTTAGGTTGAGGGCTAGGTTGAGGGTGAGGTTTAGGGTTATGGTTAGGGATAGGGAGAGGATTAGGTTTAAGGTTAGGTTTAGATTGAGGTTTCGGCTGAGGTGTAGGTTTAGGGTTAGGTTGAAAGTTAGGTTTAGTGTGAAGGTTAATGTTAGGGTAGTGTTAGTGTGAGGGTTAGGCTTATGGTTAAGTTTAGAATTAAGGTTATTGTAAGGGTTATGGTGAATGTGAGGGTGAGGGTGAGGGTGTGGGTTAAGTTTAGGGTTAGGGTTAGGTTTATGGTGAGGGTGTGAGTGAGGGTTAGGGTTAGGATTAGGAATAGGGTTAGGGTTAGTCTGAGGGTGAGGGTGAGGGTGAGGGTGATGGTTAGGATTACGTTTAGGATGAGGGTTATGGTTAGGGTTAGGGTTGGGGTGAGGGTGAGGCTTAGGGTTTGGATTAGGATTATTGTTAGGTTTAGGGTTAGGCTTAGGGTGAGGGTGAGCGTGAGGGTGAGGTTTAGGTTTATTTGAGGGTTAGGGTTAATGTTAGGGTGAGCGTTAGGGCTAATGTTAGGGTGATTTTGGTTAGGGTTAAGGTGATGTTTAGGGCTAGGGTGAGGGTTAGTGTGAGGCTGAGGATTCAGGTGAGTGTGTGGGTTAGTTTGTATGTCGGGGTTAGGTTTAGGGTGAGGGTTATTATGACGGTGAGGGTTAGGGTGAGGGTAAGGGTTTGGGTTAGGATTAGGGTGAGGGTTAGGGTTAGGATTAAGGTTAGGGTGAGGTTGATGGTTAGGGTTAGGTTTCGGGTGAGGGTTAGGGTTAGGGTGAGGTATAGGGTTAAGGTAAGTTTAGGGTGAGCATTAGGGTTAGGCTTATGGTAGGGTGAGGGTTGGGGTTGGGTTAGGGTTAAAGTAAAGGTGAGGGTGAGGGTTAAGTTTAGGATTAGGGTTAGGGTTAGGGTTAGACTGAGGGTGAGGGTGAGGATGAGTGTGAGGGTTTGGGTTAGGGCGAGGGTAGGTTTAGGGTTAGGTTGAGGGTGAGGGTTAGGCTTACAGTTAGGGTTAGGATGAGGGTTAGGGTGATGGGTAGGGTGAGGAGTTAGGTGAGGGTTAGGGTTAGTGTGAGGGTTAGGTTTAGGGTTAGGGTTAGGTTTTCCGTTTGGGTGAGGGTAATGGTTATGGTGAGGGTTAGGTTGAGGGTAAGGGTTAGGGTTAGGATTATGGTGAGGGTTAGGCTTAGGGTTAGGATGAGGGTTATGGTTATGGTTAGGGATAGGGTGAAGGTGAGGGTGATGTTGAGGATGAGGTCTAGGGTGAGGTTGAGGGTGAGGGATAGGTTTAGGATTAGTGTTAGGGTTTGGGTTAGGCTGAGTGTGAGAGTAAGGATTATGTTGAGAGTTACGGTTAGGGTTAGATTGAGGATTAGGGTTAGTGTGAGGTTTAGCGTGAGGGTGAGAGTTATGGTTAGCGTGAGGTTTAGGTTTAGTGTGAGGGTTAGGTTTAGGGTTAGGGTGAGGGTAAGTGTTCGTGAGAGGGTTAGGGTCAGGGTGAACTTTGGGGTTAACATTAGGTTTAGGGTGAGGGTTAAGGTGATGTTAAGGTTTAGGCCTAGGTTTAGGGTTAGGGTGAGGGTGAGTGTTACGTTTGGGGTTAGGGTGAGTGTAAGAGATGGGTGAGGTTTAGGTTTAGGGTTAAGGTGAGGTTGAGGGTGAGAGGGAGGTTGAGGAGGAGGGTTCGGGTGAGGGTTAGGGTGAGGGTTAGGGTTAGGCTTAGGGTTAAGCTTAGGGTTATGTTGAGGGTTACAATGAGGGTTAGGGTTAATGTTAGGGTTAGGGTTAGGTTGAGGGTTAGGGGGATTTTGAGGGTGAGGGTTAGGTTTAGTTTGAAGGTTATGGTTAGTGTGAGGGTTAGGGTTAGGAATAGGTGTAGGGTGAGGGCTAGGTTGAGGGTGAGGGTTAGGTTTAGGCTTAGGTTTAGAGTGAGTGCTAGGGTTAGGCTTAGGTTGAGGGTTAGTGTTAGGGATAGGGTTAGGGTTAGGGTGAGGGCTAGGTTGAGGGTGAGGTTTAGTTTTAGTGTTAGATTTAGGGTGAGCATTAGGGTTAGGGTTAGGGTTAGATTTTGGGTGAGAGTGAGTGTGAGAGATAGGTTTAGGATAAGGTTGAGGGTTAGTTTTATTCTGAGGTTGAAGGTGAGGTGGAGGGTTAGGGTTAGGGTGAGGGTTAGGGTTAGGGTTAGGGCGAGGGTTACGTTTAGGGTTAGATTTAAGGTGAGTCTAAGGGTTAGGTTGAGGTTGACCGTGAGAGTTGGGGTGAGGGTTAGGGTGAGGGTTAGGCTTAGTCTTAGGGTTAAGCTTAGGGTTATGTTAAGTGTTAGGGTGAGGGTTAGGGTTAATGTTAGGGTTATGGTTAGGGTTAGTGTTAGGGGGAGTTTGAGGGTGAGGGTTAGGTTTGGTTGAAGTTTTAGGTTAGGCTGAGGGCCAGGGTGAGGGTGAGGGTGGGGGTTAGGATTAGGGTTAGGGTTTGTGTGAGGTTTAGGGTTAGGGTTAGAGTTAGGGTGAGGGTGAGGGTTAGGTTTAGTGTTAGGTTGAGGGTTCGGGTGAGGGTGAGGGTGATGGTTAGGGTTAGGGTGAAGTTTAGGTTTAATGTGAGGGTTAGGGTTAGGGTTATGTTTAGGGTTATTTTTAGGGTTCGGTTTCGGGTTCGGGTGAGGGTTAGGGTTAGGTTTAGGGTGAGCCTGATGGTGGGGGTTATGTTTAGAATTAGGGTTAGGGTTAGGCTGAGGGTGAGTTTGAGTGTGGGGTGAGGGTTACGGTTAGGGTTAGGATTAGGGTTGATTTTAGGGTTAGGTTTAGGGTTAGGTTTAGGGTTAGGGTTAGGGTTAGGGTTAGGTGAGCGTTAGGATTTGGATGAGGGTTAGGGTGAGGGTGAAGGTAAGTGTTAGGGTTCACGTTAGGGTTAGGATTAGGGTTAATTTTAGGGTTAGGTTTAGTGTTAGAGTTAGGGTTATTTTGAGGGTTAGGGTTAGGGTTAGGGGGAGATGAGCGTTAGGATTAGGGTGAGGGTTAGGGTGAGGGTGAAGGTAAGTGTTAGGGTTCACGTTAGGACTAGGGTGTGGCTTAGGGCTGGGGTGAGGGTGAGGTTGAGGGTTAGGTTTAGGATTAGGATTAAGGTTAGGGTTAGAGTTAGTGTGAGAATAGGGTTAGGGTGAGGGTGAGGTTTTCGATGAGGGTTAGGGTGTGGGTGAGTCTTAGGGTTCGGGTTAGGGTTCGGGTTAGGGTGAAATTGATGTTTATGGTTAGAGTGAATTTTAGGTTTAGTGTGAGGGTTAGGGTTAGGGTTAGGGTTAGGGTGAGTGTGAGGATGAGGTTTAGGGTTAGGTTTAGGGTGAGGGTGAGGGTGTGGATTAGGTTTAGGATTAGTGTTAATGTTAGGCTTAGGCTTAGGGGTAGGGTGAGGGTGAGGGTTAGGGTTAGGGTGAAGTTTAGGGTTATTGTTAGTGGGAGGGTTAGGGTGATGTTTAGGGTGAGGTTGAGAGTTAGGGTGAGGGTTCGGTGAGAGTTTGGGTGAGGGTGAGGGTTAGGGTGTGGGGGATGGTTAGGGTTAGGGTGAGTGTTAGGGTGACGATGAGGATGAGGGTTAGGGTGAGTTTTAGGGTGAGGGTTAGGGTTAGGGTTAGGTCTAGGGTGAAGGGTAGGGTGAGGGTGAGGGTTAGGGTTAGGGTGAAGTTTAGGGTTATTGTTAGTGGGAGGGTTAGGGTGATGTTTAGGGTGAGGTTGAGAGTTAGGGTGAGGGTTCGGTGAGAGTTTGGGTGAGGGTGAGGGTTAGGGTGTGGGGGATGGTTAGGGTTAGGGTGAGTGTTAGGGTGACGATGAGGATGAGGGTTAGGGTGAGTTTTAGGGTGAGGGTTAGGGTTAGGGTTAGGTCTAGGGTGAAGGGTAGGGTGAGGGGTAGGGTTAGGGTTATGATAAAGGTTAGGGTTAAGGTTAGGGTGAGGGTGATCCTGAGAGTATAGTTTAGAGTTAGGATTAGGTATAGGGTTATTGGTAGGCTGAGGGTGAGGGTGAGTATGAGGGTGAGGGATAAGATTAGGTTTAGGGTTAGGGTGAGGGCTATGTTGAGGGTGAGAGTTAGGGTGAGGGTGAAGGTTAGGGTTAGGTGAGGGTTAGGGTTAGGGTTAGGGTGAGATTTAAGGTTAGCGTGATGTTTTCCTTGAGGGTGAGGGTTAGCGTGTGTGTGAGGGTTTGGGTGAGGGTAAGGGTTAGGGTGAGGATGAGGGTTAGGGTGAGGGTTAGGGTTACTGTTACGTTTAGGGTGAGGGTTAGGGTTAGTGTTCCTGTTAGGGTGAGAGTTAGGGAGAGGGGTATGGTTAGAGGTAGGTTGAGGGTTAGGATTAGTGTACGGGTTAGGGTTAGGTTTAGGGTGATGTTTAAGGTGAGGCTGAGGGCTTGGGTTAACTTTAGGGTTGGTTGAAAGTTAGGGTGAAGGTTAGGGTTATGGTTACGGTAAGAGTGAGGTTTAGGCTTTGGGTTAGTGTGAGGGTTAGGGTTATGGTGAGGGTTAGGTTTAGGGTTAGAATTAGGGAGAGGGTGAGGTTTAGGTTTAATGTGTGGATTAGGGTTAGGTTTAGGGTTAGGCTAAGGTTGAGTGTGAGGGTGAGGTTTAGGTTTAGGTTTATGGTTAGGGTAACTGTTAGCATTAGGGTTAGTGTTAGAATGACGGTTATGGTGATGGATAGGGTTAGGGTTAGGGTGTGGGTGAGGGAGAGTGTGAGGGATAGGGTTAGGTTTAGGGTGAGGGTTACGGTTAGGCTTAGGGTGAGGGTTAGGATTAGGGTTAGGGTTAGATTTAGGATGAGGGTTAGGGTAAAGGTTAGTGTGAGGGTTAGGGTTAGAGTTAGGTTGAGGGTTAGGCTGAGGGTGAGGGTGAGGGTTAGGATTAGGTTTAGGTTTAGGCTGAGGGTATGGGTTAGTGTGAGGTTTAGTGTTAGCATTAGGGTGAGGGTGAGGGTTGGGGTTAGGGTGAAGCTTAGGGCTAGGGTTAGGGTCAGGGTGAGGTTTAGGGCAATATTTAGGGTGAGGTTATGTGTTAGGGTGAGGGTGAGGGTGAGGGCGAAGTTTAGGGTTAAGATTAGGTATAAGGTTAGCGGTAGGCTGAGGGTGAGGGTGAGTATGAGGGTGAGGGATTGGGTTAGGGTTAGGGTTAGGGTGAGGGCTATGTTGAGGGTGAGATTTAGGGTGAGGGTGAGGGTTTGGGTTTGGTAAGGGTTAGGGTTATGGTTAGGGTGAGGATTAGGTTGAGTTTGAGTGTTAGGGGGAGGGATAGTGTTAGGATGAGGGTTAGGGTTAGGGTTAGGGTGAGGGTTAGTGTTAGCGTGATGTTTTGGGTGAGGGTGAGGGTTAGCGTGAGTGTGAGGGTTTGGATGAAGTTAAGGGTTAGGGTGAGGATGAGGGTTAAGTATAGGGTTAGGGTGAGGGTTAGGGTTAGAGTTAGGGTTTGTGTGAGGAATAGGGTGAGGGGTAGGGTTAGTGTTCGGGTAAGGGTTAAGGGTAGTGTGAGGGTTAGGGTGAGGTTAAGGGTTAGGGGGAAGGTTAGGTTGAGGGTGAGGGTTTTAGTTAGTGTTAGGTTTAGGGTGAGGGTTAGGGTGAGGGTTAATGTGCTGGTTAGCGTTAGGGTGAGAGTTAGGGTGAGGGTTAGGGTTAGGGTTAGGGTGAGGTTGAGGGTGAGGCTTAGGGTTAGGGTTAGGGGTAGGATTAGTGTTAAGGTGCGGGTGAGGGTGAGGGTGAGGGTGAGGGTTAGGTTTAGGATTAGGGTTAAGGTTAGTGTTAGAGTTAGTGTGAGGGCTAGGATTACGGTGAGGGTAAGGTTTTAGGTGAGGGTTACGGTGTGGGTGAGACTTAGGCTTAGGGTGAAAGTTAGGATGACCGTGAGGGTTAGGGTAAGGGTGAGGGTTAGGGTTCGTGTAAGGGTAAGGGTTAGATTGAGGGTTTGCGTTAGGGTTATGATTAGGGTGAGGGTTCGGGTAAGAGGTATGGTTAGGGATAGGGTGAGTATTAGGGATAAGTTTAGGGTAATGGTGAGGGTAAAGTTTAGGGTGTAGTTTAGGGTGAGGGTGAGGATTGGAGATAGCGTTAGGTTTAGGTTTGGGGTTAGGATGAGGGTTATAGTTATGTTTATGCTAAGGGTGATTGTGAGGGTTAGGTTTTGGGTTAGGATTAGGGTGAGGGTTAGGGTGAGGTTGATGGTAAGGGCGAGGGTAAGGGTTAGGGTGAGTTTTAGGGTGAGGGTGAGATTTACCGTTAGGGTTACATTTAGGGTGAGGGGTAGGGTGATGGTTACGGTTAGGTTTAGGGTTAGTTTTAGGGTGAGGGTTAAGGTGAGGGTTAAGGTTAGTGTTAGGTCTAGAATTAGGGTTAGGGTGAGAGTTAGGGTTAGGTTTAGAGTTACGATGAGTGTTAGGGTTAGGGTTAGATGAGGGTTAGGGTGAGGTGTAGGGTTAGGGTTAGCGTGAGGTTGAGAGCGAGCATTAGGTTTAGGATGAGGGTCAGAATTAGGATAGGGTTATGGTTAGGGAAAGGTTTAGGGTGAGGGTGAGGGTTAGGGTGATGGTAAGTGTTAGGGTGAGTGTTAGGGTGAGGGTGAGGGTTATGGTTAACATTAGGGTTAGGGTGAGTGGTAAGGTGAGGGTTAGGGTCAGGGGTAGCCTAAGGGATAGTGTGAGGATTAGGGTTATTGTGAGGTTTAGGGTTAGGGTTAGGGTTAGGTTGAGGGTGAGTGTTAGGGTGAGGATGAGGGTTAGGTTTAGATTAGGGTGAGGTTTAAGGTTATGTTTCGGGTTATAGTGAGGGTGAGTGTTAGGGTTAGGATGAGGGTTAGGGTTAGGGTTAGGGTTAGGGTAAGGGTTAGGGTGACGTTTAGGGTTGGGTTTAGTGTTATGGTGAGTGTTAGGGTTAGTGTGAGGGTTAGCATTAGGGTTAGGTTTAGGGTTAGTATGAGGGTAAGGTTTAGTGTGAGTGTTAGGGTGAGGGTGAGAGTTAGTGTTAGGGTTAGGTTAAGGGTGAGGGTGAGGGTGAGGGTTTCATTAATGGAAGGTTTAGGTTTAGGGTTAGGGAGAAGATTAGTGTTTGGGTGAGGGTTAGGGTGAGATTAAGTGTTAGGGTTAGGGTGAGGGGTGGGTTAGGGTGAGGGTGAGCATGAGTGTTTCGGTTAGGTAAGGGATAAGGTTAGGGTTAGGGTTAGGGATAGGTTGAGGGTTAGCGTGAGTGGTAGGGATATGGTTAGGGTGAGGGTTAGGGTTAGTGTGAGGGTTAGGTTTAGGGATAGGATTAGGATTAGGTTGAGGTTAAGGGTTAGGGTGAGTGTTAGTATGAGGCTAAGGTTTAGGGTTAGCATTAGGGTTTGGATGAGGTTTAGGGAGTGGGTTAGGTTTAGGATTAGGGTGAGGGTGAGGGTTAGGGTAAGGGTTAGTGTTAGGCTGAGGATTAGGATTACGGTTAGGTTTAGGGTGCGTGTGAGGGTGAGGTTTAGGTTTAGGTTTAGGGTGAGGATTAGGCTTAGGATCCGTGTTAGGGTTAGGTTAGGCTTAGGTTTAGTGTGAGGGTGAGGGTTATGGTTAGGGTGAAGGTTAGGCTTAGGGTTAGGGTATGGGTTAGGGTTAGGGTGAGGGTTAAGGTGTGGGTGAGGGTAAGGGTTAGGGTGAGTGTTAGTGTGAAGGTTAGAGTGAGTATTAGAGTTAGGTTAAGGTTTAGGGTGAGTGTTAGGGTGAGGATGAGGGTTAGGGTTAGGGTGAGGGGTCGGGTAAGGGTTAGGTTTGGGATTATGGTTATTGTTAGAGTTAGGGTTAGGGTTAGGTTAAGGTTGAGGGTGAGGTTGAAGTTTAGGGTTCGGATTAGGTTTAGGGTTAGGGGTAGGCTGAGGGTAAGGGTGAGTATGAGGTTGAGTGATAGTATTAGCGGTAGGGTTAGGGTGAGGTCTATGTTGAGGGTTTGGGTTAGGGTGAGGGTGAGGGTTTGGGTTAGGTAAGAGTTAGGGTTATGTATAGGGTGAGGATTAGGTTGAGTTTGAGGGTTAGGGGTAGGCTTCAGGTGAGGGTGAGGGTGAGGTAAGGGTTAGTGTTAGTGTTACGGTTAGTGTTAGGCATAGCGTTAGGTTTAGGATGAGGGCTAGGGTGCGGGGTAGGTTTAGTATTAGGGTGAGGGTGAAGGTGAGGGTGAAGGTTAAAGTTAGGGTGAGGGTGAGGTTTAAGGTTAGGGATAGGGTTAGGGAGAGGGCTTGGGTGAGGGTGAGGGTTAGTGTTAGGGTTAGGGTTATAGTGAGGATTAGAGTTAGAGTTAGGGTTAGGGTTAGGTTGAGGGTTAGGGTGAGGTTAAGGGTTAGGGTGAGTGTTAGGGTGAGGGTTAGGTTTAGAGTTAGGGTTAGGTTGAGGTGTAGGTGAGGGTTAGTGTTAGGGTTAGGGCTAGGGTGTGGGTGAGGTTTAGGGTGAGGGTTAGGGTTAGTGTTAGGCTCAGGGTTTGGGTGAGTTTTATGGTTAGGGTGATAAGGGTTAGATTATGGTGAGGATAAGGGTTAGGGTGAGGGTTAGGGTAAGGTTGAGGTTTAGGTTTAGGGTTAGTGTTAGGGTGAGTGGTAGGGTGAGGGTTAGGTTTAGGGTTAGGGTTACAATTATTGTTAGGGAGAGGGTTAGGGTGAGGTTTAGGTTTAGTGTTAGGGTTAGGTTTAGGGTGAGTGTTAGGGGTAGTGTGAGAGTTAGGGTTAGTGTTAGGTTTTGGGTTAGGGTGAGGGTAAGGGTTAGGGTGAGGGTTAGGGTGAGGGTGGGGGTTAGGCTAAGGGTTAGGGTAAAGATTTGGGTCAGGTTGAGGGTTAGGGTTAGGTTTAGGGTGAGGGTTCAGCTGAGGGTTAGGGTTAGGGTTAGAGTTACAGTGAGGCTGAGGGTGAGTTTTTCGGTTAAGGAAGGGTTAGGTTTAGTGTTAGCAAGAGGATTTGGGGGAGGGGGAGGATTAATATGAGGGTTAGGTTTTATTTGAGGGTTAGAGTTAGGGTGAGGGTTATGGTTAGGGTTAGGGTTAGGAGTAGGGACGGTTAGAATGATGGTGAGGGTTAAGGTTAGGTTGATGGTGGGGGTGAGGATTAGGGTTATGGTTATGATTAGGGTTAGGGTGAGGGATAGTGTCAGGGTAAGGGTTAGGGTGAGGAAGAGGTTGAGAGTGAGGGTTAAATTTTGGGTTAGGGTTAGAGTGAGTGTTAGGGTTAGGGTGAGGGTTAGGGTGAGGGTTAGGGTTAGGGTTAGGGATAGGTTGAGGTTTAGCGTGAGGGGTAGAGTTAGGGTTAGTGTGTGGGTTAGGGTTAGGGTTAGGGGTAGTGTGAAGTTGAAGGTTAGGTTTTGGGTTAGGGTGAGGGTTAGGTTTAGGGTTAGTGTGAGGCTTATGGTTAGGTTGATGTTTAGGGTGAGGGTGAGGGTTACGGTGAGGGTGAGGTTTGGGGTGAGGGTGAGAGTTAGGGTGTGGGTGAGGGTTAAGAATAGGGTGAGGTTTAGGGTGACAGTGAGGGTTATATTGAGGGTGAGGATTAGGGTTAGGGTTATTTTGAGGGTTAGGGTTAGGGTTAGTGTTAGGGTGAGGGTTAATGTGAGGGTTAGGTTTAGTGGTAGGTTGAGGTTTAAGATTATTGTGAGGGTTGGATTAGGGTTAGGTTTAGCATTAGGGTGAGGGTAAGGGTTTTGGTGACGTTTAGGGTGAGTGTGAGTGTTAGGGTTAGCGTTAGCGTTAGGGTGATTATTAGGGTGAGGGTGAGATTTAGAGTTAGGTTTAATTTTACGGTGAGGTTAGGGTGATTGTTAGGGTTAGGCTGAGTGTGAGGGTGATGATGAGGTTAAGAGTTAGTATTAGTGTTATAGTTAGTGTTAGGCTTAGTGTTATGGTTATGATGAGGGTTAGGGTGAGGTGTAGGGTCAGGATTAGGTTGAGGGTGAAGGTGAGGGTGAAGGTTAGGGTTAGGGTGAGTGTAAGGTTTAGGGTTAGGTTTAGGGGTAGGGAGGGTTAGTGTGAGGGTTAGGGTTAGGGTTAAGGTTAGGGTGAGGGTGAGGTTTAGGGTGAGGTTGAGGGTTAGGGTGAGTGTTAGGGTGAGGGTGAGGGTTAGGTTATTGTTAGTTTTAGGTTGAGGTGTAGGGTGAGGGTTAGGGTTAGGGTTAGGATTAGGTTGAGGGTGAGGGTTAGGGTGAGGGTTACGGTTATTGATAGGCTTAGGGTTTGGGTGAGTGTTAGGGTTAGTGTGAGGGTTATTGTTAGGATGAGGTGTAGGGTGAGGGTTAGGGTTAGGGTTAGATGTAGGGTGAGGGTGAGGGTTATGGTGAGGGTTACGGTTAGTGTTAGGCTCAGGGTTTGGGTGAGTGTTATGGTTAGTGTGTGGGTTAGGGTTCGGGTTTGGTTTTGTATTAGTGTGAGGGTAAGCGTTAGGGTGTGCTTTAGGGTGAGAGTGAGGGTTAAGCTAAGGTTTAGTGTTACAATTAGGGTCAGGTTGAGGGTGAGTGTTAGGGTGAGAGTGAGGGTTAGGCTGAGGTTTAGGGTTAGGGATGGGTTAGGATGAGTGTTAGTGTAAGGGTTAGGGTTCGGGTTAGGGTTATGGTTAGGGTGAGGGTTAGGAAGAGTTTTAGGTTTAGTGTTAGGTTTAGGGTTAGGGTGAGCATTAGGGTTAGGATGAGGCTTAGGGTGAGGAACACATTTAGGGTTAGAGTGAGGGTTAGGGTTAGTGTGAGTGTTAGTTTTAGGATTATTGTAAGGGTGAGGTTAAGGGTTAGGGTGAGGGTTAGTGTTAGGATGAGGGTTAGGATTAGGGTGAAGGTTAGGTAGAGGGTTAGTGTTAGGGTTCGGGTGAAGGTTAGGTTTAGTGTGAGGGTAGAGTTAGAGTTAGGGTTAGTGTGAGGTTAAGGGTTAGGGTGAGAGTTAGTGTTAGGATGAGGGTTAGGATTAGGGTGAGGTTTATGGTGAGGTTAAGGGTTAGGGTGAGGTTTAGCATGAGGGTTAGGCTTAGGGGTAGGGTGAGGGATAGGTTCAGGGTAAGTGTTAGGGCAAGTGTGAGGGTCAGGGTGAAGGTTAAGCTTAGGGTTAGGTTTAGAGTGAGGTTTAGGGTGAGGATTACGGGTAGGGTTAGAATGAGGGTTAGGGTGAGGGTTTGGGTGAGGGTTAGGGTGAGTGTTAGTGATTGCGTGAGGGTTAGGGTTAGGGTGAGGTTTATGGTTAGGGTGATGGTTTGGGTTAGGGTTAGGGTGAGGTCTAGGGTGAGGGTGAAGTTTAGGGTTAGGGTTTGGGATAGGGTGAGGATTAGTGTTAGGGTTAGGGTGTGGGTTAGGCTTAGTGGTAGAGTTAGGTTTAAGGTGAGGCTTAGGTTTAGTGTGAGGGTTAGGGTTAGGGTTAGGGTGAGGGTAAGTGTTCAGGTGAGGGTTAGGTTGAGGATGAGTGTTTGGGTTAGCATTAGGGTTAGGGTGATGGTTAGGGTTAGGTTAGGTTTAGCGTGAGGGTGAGGGTGAGGGTTAGGGTGAGGGTGAGGGAGAGGGTTAAGGTTAGGGTTAGGGTGAGAATTACGGTCAGGGTTAGGGTTAGGTTTAGGTTAAGGTTTAGGTTAAGGGTGAGAGTTAGGGTGAGGATGAGGGTTAATGTTAGTATTAGGTTTAGGGTGAGGGTTAGGGTGGGAGTGAGGGTGAGGGTTAGGGTGAAGTTTAGGGTTAGGGAGAGGGTTAGGGTTAGGATTAGGTTTAGGGTGAGGGCTTGGTTGAGGGTGAGGGTTAGTGTTTGGGTTAGGGAGAGGCTTAGGTTTAGGGTTAGGTTGAGGGTTAGGTTTTTTGGGGGGAGGGTTGGGTCGTGGGGCCTGAACTCTGGGCCTGGGCGCTGTCCCTCAGCTCTTCAGCTCAAGCTAGCACTCTACCACTTGAACCACAGCAACACTTCCGGCTTTTTTCTTATTTGGTGCTGAGGAATTGAACCCAGGGCCTCCAGCATGCAAAGCAAGTGCTCTACCACTGAGCCACCTTCCCAGCCCCTTGTGGAGGGTTAGGTTGAGGGGTAGGGGTAGGGTTAGGGTTCGAGTTAAGTTTAGGTTCAGTGTGAGTGTTAGAATTAGAGTTAGGGTTAGGGTTAGGTTGAGGGTTAGGGTTAGGGTTCGGGTGAAGGTTAGGTTTAGTGTTAGGTTTAGGGTTAGGGTTAGAGTTAGAGTGAGGGTAAGGGTTAGGGTGAGGGTTAGGGTGAGAGTGAGGGTTAGGGTTAGGGTGAGTGTTAGGATAAGTATTAGTGTGAGGGTTAGGTTTAGGGTAAGGGTGAGGGTTAGTGTGAAGGTTAGGGTTAGAATTAGGGTGAGGGTTAGGGTTAGGTTTCGGGTGAAGGTTGGTTTAGTGTGAGGGGAGAGTTAGGGTTAGGGTTAGGGTAAGGTTGAGGGTAAGGGTTAGGGTGAGTGTTAGGGTGAGAGTGAGGGTTAGAGTTAGATTGAGTGTTAGGGTGAGGGTTAGTGTGAGGGTTAGGTTTAGGTTTAGGGTGAGGGTTAGCGTGAAGTTGAGCGTTAGGATTACGGTTAGTGTTAGGGTGAGGTTTATGGTGAGGGTTAGGGTAAATGTTAGGGTTAGAGTTAGGTTTAGGGTTAAGTTTAGTGTTAGGGTTAGGGTGAGGGTGAGGTTTAGGTTTAGGATTAGCGTTAGGGTTTGGGTTAGGCTAGTGTGAGGGTGAAGTTTAGGGTTAGGGTTAGAGTTACGGCTAGGGTGAGGGCTAGGCTGAGGGTGAGGATGAGGGTTATGGTTAGGGTAAGGGTTATGTTTAGGGTTATGGAGAGGATTAGTGTGCAGTGAGGGTTAGGGTGAGGGTTAGGGTTAGGGTGAGTGTTAGGTTTAGGGTTAGGTTGAGGCTTATTGTTAGAATGATGTTTAGGGTGAGGTTGAGGGTTAGGGTGCGCGTGAGGGTTGGGGTGAGGTAGAGAGTTAGGTTATATGTGAGAGTTAAGATTAGGGTGAGGTTTAGGGTGACAGTGAGGGTTAGGTTGAGGGTGAGGATTAGGCTTAGTGTTTGGGTAAGTGTTAGGGTTAAGGTTAGGGTGAGGGATAGGTTTACGGTTAGATTAGGGTGAGGATAAGGGTTAGGGTGAGGTTTAGGATGAGGGTGAGTGTTAGGTTTAGGGGTATGGTCAGGGTGAGTGGCAGGGTGAGGGTTAGGGTTAGGGTTAGGGCTACGGTCATTATTACGGTGAGGATTAGGGTGACGTTTAGATTTAGTGTTAGGGTTAGGTTTAGGGTGAGTGTTAGGGTTAGTGTGAGAGTTAGGGTTAGGGTTAGGGTTTTGGGTTATGGTGAGGGTAAGGGTTAGGGTTAGGGTGAGGGTGAGGGTGAGGGTTAGGCTAAAGTTTAGGGTAAGGATTTGGGCCATGTTGAGGGTGAGGGTTAGGGTTAGGGTGAGGGTTAAGCTGAGGGGTTGGGGTAGGGTTAGAGTTAAAGTGAGGCTGAGGGTGAGGGTTTTGGTTAAGTAAGGGTTCGGGTTCGGGTTAGACAGAGGATTAGGCTGAGGGTGAGGATTAGGGTGAGGGGTAGGTTTAGGTTGAGGCATAGGGTGAGGGTTAGGGTCAGGATTAGGGTTAGGGTTAGGGATAGGTTGAGGTTTAGCTTTAGGGGTAGCTTTAGGGTTAGGGTGAGGGTTAGGGTTAGCGTTAGGGTTAGGGTTAGTGTGAGGGGGAGGGTTAGGGTGAGGGCTAGGGTAAGGCTTAGGGTGAGTGTGAGGGGGAGGGTGAGGGTTAAGTTTAGGGTTAGGGTTAGACTGATGGTTAGGGTGAGTGTTATGATTAGGGTGAGGGTTAGGGTGAGGGTTAGGGTAAGGTTTAGGTGGAGAGTGAGGGGGAGGGGGAGGGTTAGAGTTAGGGTTATCGTTAGACCGATGGTTAGGGTTAGGGTTAGGGTTAGGTTGGTGGTTAGGGTTAGGGTTAGGGTTACGTGAGTGTAAGGGTTAGGGTGAGGTTTAGGGTTAACGTTAGGGATAGGGTGTGGGTTGGGGTGAGTGTTAAGGTTAGTGTTAGGGTTAGGGTGAGGGTGACGGTTAGGCTGAGGGTTTCTGCTAGGGTTAGGATTAGGGTGAGGGTGAGAGTTAGGGTTAGGGTTACCGTGAGGGTTAGAGTTAGGGTGAAGGTTAGGATTAGAGTTTGGTTAGTTTGTGGGTTAGATTTAGGTTTAGGTGAGGGTTAGTGTTAAGGTGAGGGTTAGGGTTTGAATGAGCCTTAGGGTTAGGGTGAGGAAAAGGGTTAGGGTGAGGGTGAGGGTTTGGTTTTGGTTTAGGGTCAGGGTTAGCTTTAGGATTAGTGTGATGGTTAGGGTTAGGGTACAGGTGAGGTTTAGGGTTAGGGTGAATGTTAGGGTTAGTGTTAGGGTGAGCTTGACCGTTAGGGTTAGGGATGGGGTTACGGTTAGTGTTAGGTGAGGGGTAGTGTTAGGGTTAGGGTTAGTGTTAGGGTTAGGGTCAGGGTGAGGGTTAGTGTTAGGTTGAACGGTAGTGTTAGGGTTAGGTTTAGTATGAGGGTGAGGACAAGGTTTAGGGTTATGGTTAGAGTTAGGGTGAGGGTGAGGGATAGGTTTAGGATTAGGGTTAGGGTTAGGGTGAGGCTGAGAATGAAGGTGAGGGTGAGGGTGAAGGTTAGGGTTTGGGTGAGGTTTAGGGTTAGTGTAAGTTTTATAGTTAGTTTTAGTGTTAGGGTTAGGTTGAGGGTAAGGGTTAGGTTGAGGGTTCGGGGGAGGATGAGGGTTAGGGTTAGGGTTAGGGTTAGCTTTAGTGTTAGGATGAGGATTAGTTGAGGGGTAGGTTTAGAGTTGGGTTGAGGACTAGGGTGAGGGTGAGGGTGAGGCTAGGGTTAGGGTTACGGTGAAGGGTAGGGTGAGAGTAAGGGTTAGAGTGAGTGTTAGGGTTAAGATTAGGGTGAGGGATAGGGTGAGAGTTAGGGTTAGTTTTAGGATTAGTGTTAGGGTGAGGGTTAGGGTGAGTATTAGGGTTAGGGTTTGCGTCAGGGTTAGGGTGAGGTTTAGGGTAAGGGTGAGTGTTAGGGTTAGGGTTAGGGTGAGGGTTAGGGTTAGGGTTATGGTGAGAGTGAGGGTTAGGGTTAGGGTTAGGTTTAGGGTTACGTTTAGAGTGAGGGTGAGAGAGAGCGTTAGGTTTAGGATTAAGTTTAGGGTTAATGTTAGTCTTCGGGTCAGGGTGAGGGTGAGGATTAGGGTTATCATTAGGGTTAGTGTTAGGGTTAGGGTGATGTTTAGGGTAAGGGTGAGGGTTAGGGTGAGGGTTATGGTGAGCCTTAGGGTGAGGGTGAGGGTTAGGGTGAGGGTGAGGGTTAGGGTGTGGGTGAGGGTTAGGGTTAGGGTGAGGATTTTGGGTGAAGTTTAGGGTTACGGTTAGGTTTAGTGTGAGGTTTAGGTTGGGGTTTAATGTTAGGGTTATTGTTAAAATTAGGGTTAGTGTTAGTTTGAGAGTTAGGGTGAGGGTAAGATTTAAGGTGAGTTTTAGGTTGAGGGTGAAGGTTAGGGTTAGCGTTAGGGTTATTGTGAGGGTTAGATTTATATTTAGGTTTAAGGTAAGGGTGATGGTTAGAGTTAGGGTTAGAGTAAGGGTGAGGGTGAGGGTGAGGGTTATGGTTACAGTTAGCGTGCAGGTTAGTGTTAGGGTGAGTTTTAGGGTTAGGATTTGGTTTAGCGTTAATGTTAGGTTGAGGTTAGGTTTAGGGTTAATGTTAGGTTTAGGGTTAGGGTTAGGATAAGTGTAGGGTGAGGGGTAGGGTTATGGTTAGGGTGAGGTTTAGGTTTAGTGTGAGTGTTAGGGTTAGGGGGAGGGGGAGGGTTAGTGTTAGGATGAACTTTAGGGTTAGGGTGAAATTAGTGTTAGGGTTAGGGTTAGGGTTAGAGTGAAGATATGGGTTAGGGTGAGGTTTAAGGTGAGCATTAGGTTAGCATTAGGGTTAGGATGAGGTTTAGTGTGAGGGTTAGGTTTAGTGTTAGGGTTAGGGTCAGAGTGAGGGTGAGGATTAGGGTTAGGGTAAGGGTTAGGGTTAAGGTGAGGTTTAGGGATAGTATTAGGGTTAGGGTGAGGGTGAGGGTTAGGATTAGTGTTAGGGTTAGATTTCGGGTGAGAGTGAGTGTTAGGGTTAGGATTAGGGTTAGGGTTAGGGTTAGGCTGGGGGTGAGGGTAAGTGTGATGGTGAGGGTTAGGGTTAGGATAAGGGTTAGGGTTAGGGTTACGGTAAGGGCTAGGGTGAGGGTGAGAGTTAGGGTTAGGTTTACCGTGAAGGTTAGGGTGAGGGTGAGGGTTAGGGTTAGTGTTAGGGTGAAGGTCAGTGTAAAGGTGTGGTTATGTTGAGAGTGCGGGTTAGGCTTAGGTTTAAGTATAGGGTGAGGATTAGGGTTAGGTTTAGGGTTAGGGTGAGGGTTAGCGTGGGTTTAGGTTTAGGGTTAGGGTGAGGGTTAAAGTTAGTGAGAGTGTTAGGGTTAGGGTTAGGGTGACTGTAAGGTTTAGGGTGAGGGTTATGATTTGTGTGAGCGATAGGGTTAGGGTTTGGGTGAGGGTGAGGAAAAGGGTTAGGGTGAGGGTTAGGGGGAGTGTGAGGGTTAGAGTCAGGGTGAGGGTTAGGGTGATGATTAGGGTAAGGGTGAGTATTAGGGTTAGTGTGAGGGTTAGGGTGAGGGTTAGGTTGAGGGTTAGGGTGAGGGTAAGGGTTACAGTGAGGTTTACTGTGAGGGTTATGGTTAGGGTTAGTATGAGGGTTACGGTGAGGGGAAGGGTCAGGTTTAAGGTGAGCGTTAGGTTTAGGGTGAGGCTTAGGGTGAGGGTTAGGGTTAGGTTTAGGGTTAAGATGAACGTGAGGGTTAGGTTTAGTGTGATATTTAGGGTTAGGGTGTGGGTGAGGGTTAGGTTGTGGGTGACGGTTAAGGTTAGGGTGAGGGTTAGGTTGAGGGTTAGGGTTAGGGTTAGGGTTAAGATGAGGGTGACGGTAAGGGTTAGTGTGAGGTTTACGATGAGGATTAGGGTTAGGTTTAGGATGAGGGTTACGTTCAGGGGAAGGGAGGTTTATGGTGAGCGTTAGGGTTAGGGTGAGGCTTAGGATAAGGGTTAGGGTTAAGGTTAGGGTTTGGATGACGGTGAGGTTTAGGGTTAGTGTGATATTTAGGGTGAGGGTGAGGGTTAGGGTGAGTGTGATTCTTCAGGTGTGGGTGAGGGTTAGGTTGTGGGTGAGGGTTAGTGTGATGGTGAGGGTTAGGGAGACGATGAGGGTTTGGGTGAGGGTGAGGGTTAGGGTTAGGGCTAGGGTTATGGTGAGTGATATGGTTAGGGTTAGGGTTAGGGTGAGGGTTAGGGTGAGGATTAGGGTTAGGGTTAGGGTTAGGGTTAGTGTGAGGTTTAAGGTTAGGGTTAGGGTTAGAGTTAGGTTGAGGTTAAGGTTTATGGTGAGTTTTAGGGTGAGCATGAGGGTTAGGATTAGTGTTGGGGTTAGGGTGAGGTTTAAGGTGAGGGTGAGGATAAGGGTTAGGTTTACACTGAGGGTAGGGTTAGTTTTAGGGTTAGGGTGAGGGTTAGGGTTAGGGTTATTGTTAGGGTTAGATTTAGGTTAAGGGTGAGGGTTAGGGTTAGGGTTAGGGATAAGGAGAGGATTATGTTTAAGGTTAGGGTTAGGGTGAGGGTTAGGCTGAGGGGTAGGTTTGGGGTTAGTGTGAAGGATAGATTTAGTTTGAGGGTTAGTGTTAGGGTTAGGGTTAATATTAGGGTGAGGGTAAGAGTTAGGGTGAGGGTGAGGATAGGGTTACCATTAGTGTTAGGATGATGGTTAGGGTGAGGGTTAGGGTTAGGGTTAGGGTTATGGTGAGGGTAAGTTTGAGGGTTAGAGTGAAGGTTAGGGTGAGGGTTAGGGCTAGGGTGAAGCTAAGGGTTAGTGTTAGGTTTAGGGTGAGGGTGAGGGTCAGGGGGAGGGTAATTCTGAGTGTGAGGGTTAGGGTTAGGGTTAGTGTTAGGGTTAGGGTTAGGCTGAGCTTGACGATGAGGTTTAGTGTTAGCGTTAGTTTTAGGGTTAGCTGAGAGTGAGTGTTATGGTTAGGATTAGGGTTAAGGTTAGGGTTAGGCTGAGGGTGAGGATTAGGGTTAGGATTAGGGTCAGGGTGAGGTTTAGGGTGATGGTTAGCATAATAGTTAGGGATAGGGTGAGGGTTAGGGTTAGGATTAGGGATAGGGTTTGAATTAGTGTTAGGGTTAGGGTTAGGCTGAGGGTTAGTGTGCGGAATAGTTTTAGGGTTAGGATGAGAGTTAGGGTTAGTAATGAGGGTTAGGGTTAGGTTTAGTTATAGGTTGATGGTAAGGCTTAGGGTCAGGGTTAGGGTTTGTGTGAGCATTAGGGTTAGGGTTGGGTTAGGGTGAGGGTCAGTGTTATTGTTATGGTTAGTGTTAGGGTGAGTGTGAGGGTGAGGGTAAGGGTGAGGGTTTGTTTTAGTGTTAGGTTTAGGGTGAGGGTGAGGGTGATGGTTAGGGTTAGGTTTAGTTTTAAGCTAAGGGTGAGGGTGAGGGTTAGCGTTAGTGTGATGTTTAGGGTGAGGGTGAGGTTTAGGGTGAGAGTGAGGGTTCGAGTAACGATGAGGGTTAGCTTGATGGTGAGGGTTAGGGTTAGGGTGAGGGTTAGGGTTATGTTTAGGGTTAGGGTTATGGTGAGAGTAAGGATTAGGGTGAGGGTTAAGGTGAGGGTAAGTGTTAGGGTTGGCATTAGCATGAGTGTTAGGGTTTGGGTGAGTGTTAGGTTTAGGTTTAGGTTGAGGGTGAGGGTTAAGGTTCGGGTTAGTGTTAGAGTTAGGGTGAGGGTGAGGGTGAGTGCTAGGGTTAGGATTAAGATTAGGTTTAGGTTTAGGCTGAGGGTGAGTGTGAGAGTGAGAGTTACAGTTAGATTTAGTGTGAGGTTTAGGGTTAGGGTTAGGGTTAGGGTGAGGTTTAGGGTGAGGTTGACGGGTAGGGTTAGTGTTTGGGTTAGGGTTATTGTGAGGATTAAGGTTAGAGTTAGGGTGAGGGTAAGGGTTATGGTGAGGTTTAGGGTGAGGGTTAATTAGCGTTAGATTTAGGGTGAGGGTTAGGTTTAGTGTTAGGGTTAGGGTGAGTGTGAGGGTTAGGGTTAGGGTTAGGGTGATGGTTAGGTTTAGGATGAGCTTTTGGGATAGGGTTAGGGTGAGGGTGAGGTTGAGGGTGAGGGTTAGGATTAGGGTTAGTGTTAGAGTTAGGGTGAGGGGGAAGGTAAGAGTTAGGGTTAGGGTTAAGATTAGGGTAGGGTTAGGCTGAGGGTGAGGGTAAGTGTGAGGATGAGGGTTAGGTTTAGGATGAGGGTTAGGGTTAGGGTTAGGTTGAGGGTTAGGATTAGGGTTATGATTAGGATAAGAGATAGGCTGAGGGGTCGGGTTAGGGTTAGGGTGAGGTTTAGGGTTAGTGTGAGTGTTAGGGATAGGGCTTGGTTTAGGTTGAGGTTAAGGTTTAGGGTGAGGTTAGACTGAGGGTTAGTGTGACGGTTAAGTTTAAGGTGAGGGTGAGGCTTAGGATTAGTGTTAGGGTGAGGGCTTGCTTGAGGGTGAGAATTAGGATTAGGGTTATGGTGAGAGTTAGGATGAGGGTGATGGGTAGGTTTAGGATGAGGGTTAGTTTCAGGGGTAGGGTAGGGTAAGGCTTAGGATGAGGGTTAGGTTGAAGTTTACAGTTAGGTTTAGTTTGAAGATTAGGGTTAGTGTTAGGTTTATGGTTAGGGTGAGGGTACAGATTAGGGAGAGTTGTAGGGTGAGGGTCTAGTTTAGGTTTAGCCTTAGGGTTAGGGTGAGGTTTAGGTTTAGAGTTAGGTTTAAGGTAAGGGTTACGGTTAGAGTTAGGATTAGAGTTAGGGTGAAGGTGAGGGTGAGGATTAGCGTGAGGGTGAGGGTTAGGTCTAGGATGAGGGTTAGGGTTAGGGTTTCGGTTAGGTTGAAGTTTAGGGTTAGGGTTATGATTAGGATGAGAGATAGGCTGAGGGGACGGTTTAGTGTTATGGTGAGGGTTAGGGTTAGTGTGAGGGTTAGGGTTATTTTTAGGTTTAGGTTGAGGTTAAGGGTTAGGGTGAGGTTAGAGTGAGGGTTAGTGTGACGGTGAGGGTTAGGGTTAGGGTGAGGCTTAGGGTTAGTGCTAGGGTGAGGGCTAAGGTGAGGGTGAGAATTAGGGTTAGGGTTATGCTGAGGGTTAGGGTGAGGGTGAGGGTTAAATTTTGGTTTAGGGTGAGGGTTAGGTTGTGGTTTACAATTAGGGTTAATGTGAAGGTTAGGGTTAGGTTTAGGTTTAGTGTTAGGGTGAGGGTACGGGTTAGGGTGAGGTGTAGGGTGAGGGTGAAGTTTAGGGTTAGCCTTAGGTTTAGGGTGAGGTTTAGGTTTAGAGTTAGGTTTAAGTTATGGGTTACGGTTAGAGTTAGGGTTAGAGTTTGGGTGAGGGTGAGGGTGAGGGTTAGCGTGAGGGTGAGGGTTAGGTTTAGGGTTAGGGTGAGAGTTAGCCTGATGGTGATGTTTAGGGTGAGCGTGTGCGTTCGGGTGAGGGTTTGGGTTAGGGTGTGGGTGAGGCTTACGGTTAGGTTGAGGGTTAGAGTGATGGTGAGGGTTAGGGTGAGGGTTAAACTAAGGGTTACGGTTAGGGTTAGGTTTAGTGTTAGTGTGAGGGTTAGGGTTAGGGTTAGGTTGACAGTAAGGTTAAGGTGAAGTTTAGGTTGAGGGGGAGGTTTAGGGTTAGCATTAGCATGAGGGTTAGTTTTAGGGTGAGGTTTAGGTTTAGGGTTAGGGTTAGTGTTAGGTTGAGGGTTAGGCTTAGGGTTAGGATGAGGTTTAGGGTGAGGGTTAGGGTTAGGCTTAGGGTGAGGGTTAGGGGTAGTATGAGGGTTAGCGTTAGGGTTAGATTTGTGTTGAGGGTATGGTTTAGGTCGAGGCTTAGGGTGAGGGTGATGGTTAGGGTTAGGGTTAGGGTAAGGGTGAGTGTGAGTGTTAGGCTTAGGATTTGGTTTTGGTTTAGGGTTTGTGTTAGGTTAGTGTTAGGGTTATGGTTAGAATTAGGGTGAGGGTGAGGGTGAGGACTACGGTTAGGATTAGTGTTAGGTTTAGGTTTAGGCTGAGGGTGAGGGTGAGGGTGAGTTTTAGGTTTAGGATTAGGGTTAGGGTTAGTGTTAGGCTCAGGGTGAGGGTGGGGGTGATTGTTAGGGTGAGGGTTAGGATTAGGGTTAGGAAGAGGGTTAGGGTTAGTGTGATGTTTAGCATGAGAGTGAGGGTTAAGTTTAGGGTGATGTTTAGGGTTAGGGTTAGGGTGAGAGTAAGGGTTAGTGTGAGGGTTAGCGTGAGGGTGAGGGTAGGGTTAGCTTTTTCGTGAGGTTTAGGGTTAGGGTGCAGATTAGGTTTAGTATTAGGTTTATGGTGAGGGTTAGGGTTAGGGTTAGGTTTAGAGTTAGGTTGTGTGTGAGGGAGGTTTATGGTTAGGGTGATGTTTAGTTTGATGGTGAGGTTTAGGTTTAGGGCTAGGCTTAGCATTAGGGTTAGGGTTAGGGTAAGGGTGATGGTTAGGGTACAAGTCAGGGTTTTGGGTGAGGGTTAGTTTGAGGATTAGGGTTAGGTTTACGGTTACAGTTAGGGTGAGGGTACATTTAGGGTGAAGTTTAGGGTGAGGTTAGGGTTAGCGTTAGGTTTAGTGTGTGGGTTAGGGTGAGGGTTAAGTTTAGTGTTAGGGTTAGAGTGAGGGTGACTATTAGGGTGAGGTATAGGGTTAGGGTTAGGGTTAAGGTTAGGTTAAGGGTGAGGGTGAGGGTGAGGGTTAGGGTTAGGGTTAGTGTGAGGGTTAGGGTTAGGGTTTGGGTTAGGGTTAGGGTTAGGGTTCGGGTGAGGGTGAGGGTTAGGTTGAGGTTTAGTGTGAGGTTTAGGGTTAGGGTAATGGGTAGGGTGAGTTTTAGGGTTAGTGTTAGTGATAGGGTTAGGATTACGGTTAGGTTTAGGGTTAGGGTGAGTGTTAGGCTGAGGGTTAAGTTTAGGGTTAGAGGGAGGGTTAGCTTAGTTCGAGGGTTAGGGTTAGGGTGAGGGTGAGGGTGAGGGTTAGGGTTTGGGTTAGGATTAGAGTAAGGGTTAGAATGAGGGTTACAGTGAGTGTGAGGTTTAGGGTTAGCGTTTGCGTGAGGTTTAGGTTTAGGGTGAGGGTTAGATTTAGTGTTAGAGTTAGCTTAAGTGTGAGGGGTAGGGTTAGATTTAGGGTTAGAATTAGGGTGAGTGTGAGGGTGAGGGCGAGGGCTAGAGTTAGGATTAAGTTTACCATTAGGCTGAGGTTGTGGGTGAGTTTTAGTTTTAGATTTAGGATTAGGGTTAGGGTTAGTGTTAGGCTTAGGGTGATGGTGAGAGTTTAGGTGAGATTTAGGGTGAGGATTAGGGTGAGGGTGAGGTTAGTGTGATGTTTAGAGTGAGGGTGAGGGTGTGGATGAGGGTTAGGTTGAGAGTGAGGGGTCAGGTGATGGTGAGCGTTAGGGTGTGTGTGAGTGTTTTGGTTAGGATGATGGTTATGTTGACGGTGAGTGTTAGGGTTAGAGTTAGGGTTATCGTTAGGGTGATGGTTATGGTTATGGTTAGGGTTAGGGTTAGGGTTAGGGTGAGTGTAAGTGTTAGGGTGAGGGTTAGGTTTGGCGTTAGGGTTAGGTTGTGTGTTAGGGTGAGGGTTAAGGTTAGTGTTAGGGTTAGGGTGAGGGTTACGTTTAGGGTGCTGGTTTTGGCTAGGGTTAGGATTATGGTGAGGGTGAGGTTAGGGTTAGGGTTACTGTGAGGGTTAGGGTTAGGGTGATGTTTAGGATTAGAGTTAGGCTTAGGGTGAGGATGAGGGTGTGGTTTAGATTTAGGGTTAGGTGAGGGTTAGTGTTAAGGTGAGGGTTAGGGTTTGAGTGAGCCTTAGGTTATTGTTGAGAGCCATGAAATTGTATGGAAAGATAAGATTCCTCCAGCCCTAAGCAAACTACATTTGGCTAACCATAAATATTCCTCCAGCCCTAAGCAGACAACATTTGACTAGCCATAAACCTTTCTCTTATCTGCAGCCCTCTGCAAATGGCGCCTGGCTAACCATAAATATTTCTTAGAACGCCTACCACAACGGCCAAAGGAAAAGCATGACCCATCCCTTACCCCGGGACTTCTCACCCTTGCTTCTGCAAAGTTTTTTCATTCTTTCCCTTCCCCTGTCCCTTCAGGTATATAAAACCTGCCTTACTTTAATAAAGCAGACCTTGACACGACTCAGACTGACTTTGTCTTTCTTTATACGCTTGGTCTCGTTTCTCTTTCACCCCCATGGTTCTTAGGAGGTGCCTCCTCGAGTCAAACAAATAACTGAACCTGCTGGACGGGTCAAGTGGCGCCCAACGTGGGGCTCGAGGCGCGGTGACCTACCCGACGGCGCTGGAGATGGGGATCCCCAATCATTTAAGGGTAGAGACGCCCACATCGCATCACTCGTGCACCATGGGAAGCCTTGAGGTAAGTTTGCCTTTCAATCAACCATGGGAAAAGCAGGCTTTATTTATAAAGGAAATGACGGAAGCTCTTAGGGATAGAGGAATAAGAGTAAAAAGAAAGGATCTTGTAATTTTTTTTTGTTTTGTTTTGTTGGGAAAAATGTCCTTGGCTAATTTTGAGTGGCCCCGACATTCATCCCCTTAGCTGGAGTAAAGTATGGAAAAATATTAATGATTTAGCGGCTAAAGGAGAAGAAATACCCGAGGCCTTTTTTAGTTTTTATGGGATTATTAGGGACATTTTAAAAGAGGTAGAAAAGGGAAGAGATGGTGCCCGCTTATTGATTTTAACGGAGGACACCTGCTGCCTCATGAATGGAATAAGATTGTACAATCGGTCCTTACCAGAGGTCAATATTTAACCTGGAAGGCTGAATTTATAGATAAGGCAGAGGCTCAGGCTATCATAAACAAAAACATGTTCAGATGGCCACTCCCATCTGAAGTTACTTTTTCTGTTTGCAGTCCTTCGACTGCCTCGCAGTGCCTGTCTGGTTTCCTCTGTTTCTGTTTAGTGTTAATTCTCTCTGTTGTCTGTCTTGTTGTCCTTAAAGGGAAGGGGCGGCAACTAACAACCCCCTTAAGTCTGATTTTAGATCACTGGAAAAAAGTTACAGCTCGAGCCAAGATTGTCAGGTTTTAGGAACTTGCTTGTTTGTCACTTATGAAATTGCCACTGACCACATGCGAGTGGCCCCAGTTAGATCTCAGCCTTAGGCCTTGGTTCAGGGGTTCTGAGTGTGGTGGAGAACCTGCCAGTCTGAGGGGATGGCCGCTAGGGGTTTTTCTTTTCCCTTGCCATTACTGGGAATTCTCCTCCACCTTGGAAGGCCCCTGGGTCAACGTCTGCAGGAATCTAAGAGAAAAAATCCTCCGGAGGTGAATAGGGGTGTTGAGTCCCCTGGTAAGTGAATGGTGGTGAGATGTCGCCCCATTGACTGAGACCTGATTTTGTCTTTGTGGCCACTTGTTTGTCCTGTTTAGTGTGTGTGTTCGTTTTATGTTTTCTGAGGTAGGGAAGACTTGGGTGAGTGTGACAAGCTCACTCAGCAGACTCTGGATTAAGCTTGCTGAATGAGAACAGCACAGAGATTCAAAAGACTAATTAGTGAATTGTCTTACTAGATAAGCTTGGGAAAATGAAGCCCAACAAAGGTACCTGGTTTAAAAGAAATATTGTCTTAAATTTTTGTTTAAAAACTTTAAAAGGTGTATGTACAACTGATTTTGATTTTTTCGCGCTTTAAGTTCTGTGTGAGTGTTTTGTGTGTGTCTGTAAACGTGTTCAAAGATAAAAATTGTCATCGTGCTGTAACAATTGGGTGAGTTTAAATTTAAAATTCAAAAAGTTATGAGGTTTGGACATTGACAAAAAAATCTTCGCATTGTTTTACATGGCTTTGTAATGATTCTTTAACTTGCAAATTAGAAAATCTGGTATTTTAAAAGAATAATGTTTTAAAATGCATAAGACTGTTTATACTGTAACCAAGTTATCTGGCTTAACAAAAATGCATTGGCTGTTTGGGATCTAGTTCCTTTGGCTAAAATTTGGGGACAAATATTAAAAATTTAAATGTAAAGCTTAGTTTAACACCGTCAAAGATGTTACTTGTTCTATCTAAAACTGTGTATTTCATTCGAGAACCAAGAGATAAAAAAAGGGAAAACTTAAAAACCAACAGAAGACCTTAAGGGGTAAGGGGTGAACAAGCACAAGGGCAATTCAGCTGGTCATGCATGGTGGGACAGGTCCTGGGAGGAGTACATGCATGGTGAAAGAGGGCAAGCTGGCACAAACTCTGTTCATCTAACCCTAAAGAGTCGGATTGGGTGTGTGCCCATTCCATAGAAGGGGCTGAGTGGCCCATCTTTGTTCTCTCTTTTCTCTGCAGATAGACACTGAAAACATGGTGGTTAAAATGAGTGATGTGATGATCTGATTAGTATTGCTAAAACTTCCCCTTGGATGTGTTAACATTAAAATTAGGAAGGCCTTAAAAAGAGGGTTAAAAACTCATTTATATAATGTGGCTTACTTTCAATTATGTTCTACAATTAGGATGTTTTTAAAAGTTATAAAGGTGTTAAGTCTAGCATCGTGGTATAGTGATGGTGACTGTAATTCTTGCATTAAGGAAAAATTGTCATTTGAGTTTAAAAATCTTAATGTGTGTCTGTTTTAAAACAAGCAACCAAGAGGCAATGAGTGACACTTGGCCTCAAGATTTCAAGGGATCTTTTCAAAATGCAAATAAAAACTAAAGTATAAAATAGTAAAGGTGATTAATAAGAGGTTTTAAAAAAATTAGAAATGGATTTTTGGATATAAAGTTTAACTGTAAAATTGTTCTTAACATTTGCCTCAAAGTGCACAAAGAAAGAATTAGGATTACCAAAATAATTTCTATTCTAGTTTGCTCTTATAGGTTTTTTAAGATTCCAGCAAGCCCAGAGCAAAGCACAGAGGATTCTTACAAGTTGTCTGATGTCACTTTGACTCTTAATTAGTTTCAGGTAAGAGCATGCTTAAAAGCCACTTCTATGTTGACCACCTTGTTGCTTTTAATTGGAGTAAAATGGCCTTTTGTAAGACTCATTGATCTGCAAACAGGTTCAAAGCCACCCCGGGCACAAAAAGGTTCCTGTGAGACTGTCACCTCTATTCAGCCAGCAGAGTACTAACCCTGGACTAAAGAGCCAGGGGACAGTACTCAAGCCCCAAGCTCGAGACTCAAAGTGGCAGAGTGCTAGCCTTAAGCTGTAGAGGTGAGGGACAGTGCTCAGGCCCCGAGTTCAAGTCCAGCAACCAGATAAAAGGAAATGCCAATGAGGCATTTATCCTAATGTGGAGAAGACACTCCTGGGACAAAAGCAATGGAGGAGCATCCAGAGGCAGTAAAGCCACTGCTTGGATGGCAGAAATGTCAGATCCTAGAGTCGTTTTGTGGCCTCTCAAAACTGGTCAGAGCCGGGAGGTCATGGGAAGAGTTTGTAAACATGCCTAATGTCCATGACTATCTACCTTGTAAGGGACAGTAACTTGCCAGTCCTCTGTGATAGTAATAAAAAGCTAATGTTATAAAATGTGGGGGATAGTTTAAATCTCAACCCCTTTATGTGCCAAAAAATGTCTAATTGGCGTCTCTAATTGAGCTGACACTAGTTACATGAAGTTCATCTGCTCAGGAAAAAGTTTGTAAACCTGGGAGTGTGTTTCTATTGATATCTTTCTAAAGGCCTGCAAAGGTAACTTAGGCATTATTTGGGATCATTAGAGATCACATTCCTAAGCCATCTAGGAAGATGCTTTTACAAACCAGAGTGCTAAACAAGCTACACTGCTGTAGCCGGGGAAAAGGTCTGTGCAGTTGTGAAAAGTTAAACATTGTTCTTAATGGCATCTAACCCTGATAGCCTCTTTGTAAAATAGGCTAAAGTTATAGGTTCCTGGCTAGGTAAGATCAACGCCCCTAAAGTCAGCTAGAAGAAGTTACAGAAGATGGACCTTCGCCCTTCTACCCCCATTTTTAAGATCAAGGGTCCAGAGTCAGAAATTTTGGAGAAATGAGGCAACATAGATGAAAAAAGGCATAAAGAATAGTGTTAATTGTTGTAGGTGTTCAAGGTGTGGAGAATGCATCTGTCAGAGATGGCTACAAGGCTAAGCCTTTTGAGCCTTCTGTGTCTATTTACAAAAATATCTGGTTAGTAATAAGAGTTGCGATTTTGGTAAATTGTCCTGGGCTATTGTTTAAAGATCTTAAAAACCAGCAGGATCAAAGCCTGCCAAGCCCATGCAATGTATCCTTAACCAGTCTGTGTAGGAATTTACAGCCCAGTATGAGGTGTGACAGTCCCTTGGAGCCACTGAGAGACCCTGCTGCTGCTGCTGCTGCTGTTGCTGCTGCTGCTGCTGCATACCCTGATGGGTAAAGATCAACGATGGCCTGACAGCCACGAGGAACTCCTGCCTGATTCCATCATCTGAGTCTGCATCCTGGTTGACTGCTGCTAAATCTGAGATCTTATGGGACATTCTTTTAGGTGATATCCAAAAATCCTCTGTATTCCCACAGTGGATACTGGGGACAAGAATATCACTGGCTTGCTTGCCTTAGGCACTTCAGTGCATAGTGACTGAAAATCTACTCTATGGTCACAGCCTAGTTTGGCTCTGGTATGGTAATAACCTGAGTGTATTATCAATGAAGGTAATACTGTTAGCCTTAAAATCTAGCAAGCTTCTGCATCACAGTGGTGCCTTAACGCTGTTCTAAGATAAAGGTTCCACAAGCCAAAGGAAAATTGGGCAGTTTTTAAACTCCAGCCACAAAGATGCTCAAGAAATTGTAAAAAAAAAAAAAAGGTAGTAAAGAAAGCCTTGGAAAGGGAATTGGGAAAATTTAAAAAGTAAGGATTGTCTTTAAGACAAACCTCAAAAAGTTTAAGTACGTAGCAGATGGTATGAATATGTCTTCAAACTGGAGCTTACAAGTAAAGCTGGTATAAAATTAAGTTAACTACGATACACGAGTCAGGACGCGTGGAAAAAAATGTAAGGGTCTCTGGTACTGATACTTCTGTTACAATCATACCTTGTATACTTAACAGAATGGTGTCTTTTGTAAAAGAAAAAGATCAGCGTAGTCCGTCTATTAGTTCTGAGATCCAAACACCAAGCATTGAGAACAACTGACACCCCACAAGATAATATAGAGACACCCCTACGACTGAGATAAGAACCCCCTAAATTTTAAGATTAAAATTAGCCCAAAGAAAAAAGAGGGAATAAAAGATTAAAAATTAGAGTTACATTTTACAATTGCTAACTGCTGGTTTTGTTTCTGTAAACTTGCTTGCGCTAGCACTGACCCTTCCCCTCCCTGGAGATATATAAAAACTTTCAGAGTCTAGATGTTGGCCCTGGGACAAGCTCTGTAATCGTAAATAAAGGGCTAACAAGTAAATTCCCCAAATGGCCAAATGGGACCCAAGATAAGGAACAAAGAGTATGTTCCTCCGCATTCCTGTGTAAAAATTCCCGATTTAGGGGGCTCAAGATAAGGGCCATTTGATCAGCCAAGCAGACTAGGCCAAGTGTTAATCAATCACAAGCCTGTAACACTGTAGATTCCCTAACCCTTACTTCCCAGAGTGACTACCTCAGTTTGATCATCCGTGCTAATTGTTTTATTGCAAAGAGTGTTATAAACTTCCCCAGGTAGTATGACATTGATGTTGGGATATCCTCCTTTTCCCTGTGCAACAATGTTATTAATGTTTCTGCCTCCCTATTCTTACAACAGAGCCAGGTTTTTGTTTGTGGCAATAATATTGCCTACACTGTACTTCCCCAAAATTGGACAGGGCTCTGTATTCCAGCTATTTTACTCCCAGACATTGACTTGATTTCCGGAGATGAGCCAGTACCCATTCCTGACTTTGATTATTTTGTTCCCCGACATAAAAGGGTGGTACAATTTATTCCCCTACTGATAGGACTTGGAGTGGCTGGTGCTTTAGGCACTGGGACTGCAGGATTAGCCACTGCTGTCTCCTCATACTCCAAGCTTTCACAACAATTAGCTGATGCTATTACTAAAGTTTATCAATCTGTTAAAGATCTTCAGGATCAGTTAGATTCATTAGCTGAGGTGGCTTTACAAAATCGCAAAGGTTTAGATCTTTTAACTGTTGACAGAGGTGGCATTTGCTTAACTTTACAGGAAAAGTGCTATTTTTATGCCAATAAGTCTGGCATTGTAAGAGATCGAGTTTAAAAACATCAGGAGGAGATTGAAAGACAGCGACACGAGTTTTTTGAGCGCCCTATTTGGGCTGCTTGAGGGGGACTTTTAACCTATGTTCTTCCCCTCCTGGGGCCCCTTGTTGGATTACTTTTGCTTGTTTCCTTTGGCTCTTGGGCTTTTCAGCACCTTAAGTGCTTTATAAAAGATCAAATAGATTCTGCTCTTCCAAAAATTTGATCTCGGTGCATTATCATCGCTTAGAGACTTGGGAGGACCCCACGGAGCACACCGCGGCCACCCCTAGAGAAGGACTGCAATTCCATACACTTCTTCCCTAATGATTCCTAAAAAAGCTAGAAAACATCCAATGATGGGAGTATTATGAAGCTTACCCTGGGTAGCACTACATATAGAGGCCGTACAGGCTGGCTCAACAAGGCATGTAGCCAGTGGTAAGGTGGCCCTCCATATAGCCTAAAATAGGATGTTTTCTCATAACCTACCTTTGGAAAATTTATTGATAAAACAGGTGCATGGCTTGCTATAACCCAGGGGAAACCTTCCCCCCGAGGATGATGACTTTTCTCTTACAGATGCAGCTAGAACTCCAGACTTGGACCTTCCTGACTTAATTTATTAAATAACAGATTAATCTCTGGTCTTCTAAGCCCATACAGGTTCATCACCATCACCTCAATATGGCGGACTAAGGCATTGAGATCGAGCATTTACCCTAGGCTTTTAATTAGTGCTTTGCCGTGAACTTGCTCCAGTGGGAAACAGCCCCCCTTTTCTTTTTCTTATTTAGAAAATCTTTCTTCTTATTCGTAACTTCTGACCATTCAACGGGCAAGATCTATTGCCATAAGGGAGAGGTTCACCCCTCCTCCTATAGGCCCCTCTGCTTGGGGGAGGATGCACCTATGGGAGGAAGAAGAAATGCTATAATCAAGGGTGCAGGTAAGACTGCAGGGGGATGGATCCGTGAGATCCCAAAACCCAAGACCCCTGAGTGTCAAGCTCTGGTGCTTAACGGTTGGCATGCATAAACAAGAGCCGTCTCCTCAAAAAACATGCCAAGGCCTGTAAAACTCCCCTCCCCGAGTGAGGACGCTCGCTCGGGAGCGGAAAAAAAAACCCTGGGCCCTTAGAGGAACATAGCCTCTGTCACCCCCTTAAAAAGAGCAGCCAACAATTGATGGTCAATTTTCTAAATAAGAAAGGGGGATTTGTTGGGAGCCAAGAAAGTGTATGGAAAGATAAGATTCCTCCAGCCCTAAGCAAACTACATTTGGCTAACCATAAATATTCCTCCAGCCCTAAGCAGACAACATTTCTCTTATCTCCAGCACTCAGCAAATGGCGCCTGACTGACCATAAATATTTCTTAGAACGACTAGCACAACGGCCAAAGGAAAAGCATGACCCAGCCCTGACCCCGGGACTTCTCACCCTTGCTTCTGCAAAGTTTTTTCATTCTTTCCCTTCCCCTGTCCCTTCAGGTATATAAAACCTGCCTCACTTTAATAAAGCAGACCTTGACGCGACTCAGACTGACTTTGTCTTTATGCGCTTGGTCTCGTTTCTCTTTCACCCCCATGGTTCTTAGGAGGTGCCTCCTCGAGTATAACGAATAACTGAACCTGCTGGACGGATCAGGTTAGGGTGAGGAAAAGGGTTTGGGTGAGGGTCAGGGTAAGGGTTAGGGTTAGGGTGAGGGTGAGAGTTACGTTTAAGTTTAGGGTAAGGGTTAGCTTTAAGATTAGGGTGAGGGTTAGGGTTAGGGTACAGGTGAGGGTTAGGGGGATGGTGAGGGTTAGGGTTAGGGTTAGGGTGAGGGTGACAGTTAGTGTTAGGGTTGGGGTTAGGGTTAGTGTTAGGTGAGGGTTAGTGTTAGGGTTATGGTTAGGGTTAGGAATAGGGTCAAGGTGAGGGTTATGTTAGGGTGAACGTTAGTGTTAGGGTTAGGTTTAGGGTGAGGGTTAGAAAGAAGGTTAGGGTTAGGGTTAGAGTTAGGGTGAGCATGAGGGATAAGTTTAGGATTAGGGTTAGGGTTAGGGTGAGGCTGAGAATGAAGGTGAGGGTGAGGGTGAAGGTTAGTGTTAGGGTGAGGTTTAGTATTAGGGTTAGGGTGAGGTTTAGAGTTAGTGTTAGGGTTAGGGTTAGGTTGAGGGTAAGGGTTAGGTTCAGGGTTAGCGGGACGATGAGGGAAAGGGTTAGGTTTAGGGTTAGGGTGAGGGTTAGGGTTAGGTTTAGTGTTAGGATGAGGATTAGGTGAGGGGTAGGTTTAGGGTTAGGTTGAGGACTAGGGTGAGGGTTAGGGTGAGGCTAGGGTTAGGGTTACAGTGAGGGTTAGGGTGAGAGTAAGGGTTAGGGTGAGTGTTAGTGTTAGGATTAGGGAGGGATAGGGTGAGAGTTAGGGTTAGATTTAAGGTTAGGGTTAAGGTGAGGGTTAGGGTTAGGGTTAGGGTTAGGGTGAGGGTGAGGGTTAGGGTTAGGTTTAGGGTTACGTTTAGAGTGAGGGTGACAGAGAGCATTAGGTCTAGGATTAAGTTTAGGGTTAGTGTTAGGCTTAGGGTCAGGATTAGGATTAGCTTTCGAGTTAGGGTTAGAGGTATGGTGATGTTTAGGGTGAATGTGAGAGTTAGGGTGAGGGTGAGGGTTAGGTTTAGGGTGAAGGTGAGGGTTAGGATGAGGTGAGTGTTAGGGTGTGGGTGAGGGTTAAGGTTAAGGTGAGGGTTTGGGGGAAGTTTAGGGTTATTGTTTCGTTTAGGGTGAGGTTTAGGTTGGGGTTTAATGTTAGGGTTATTGTAAATATTAGGGTTAGGGTTGGGTTTAGGGTTAGGGGGAGGGTAAGATTTAGGGTGAGTTTTAGGATGAGGGTGAAGGTTAGGGATAGTGTTAGGGTTATTGTGAGGGTTAGATTTAGATTTAGGTCTACGGTAAGGGTTACGGTTAGCGTTCGGGTTGGTTAGGGTGAGGGTTAGGGTGAGGGTTATCGTGAGGGTGAGGATTAGGTTTAGGGTTCAGGTGAGGGTTAAGGTGAGAGTGATGTTTAGGGTGAGGGATTGGGTTCCTTTGAGGGTTAGGGTTAGGGTGTGGGTGAGGCTTACTGGTAGGGTGAGGGTTAGGGTTAGGGTGAGTGTTAGGGTGAGGGTGATGGTTAGAGTGAGGGTTAAGGTGAGGTTTAGAATTCGGGTTAGTGTGAGGGTTAAGGTTAGGGTTAGGGTTAGTGTGAGCGTAAGGTTAGAGTGAGGCTTAGGGTGAGGTTGATTGTTAGGGTTAGCTTTAGCATGCAGGTTATTGTTAGGGTGAGGTTTAGGGTTAGGGTTAGCGTTAGGGTTAGGTTGAGGTTGAGGGTTAGGGTTAGGGTTAGAATGAGGGATAGGGTAAAGGGTAGGGTTAGGGATAGGGTGAGGTTTGGTTTAGTGTGAGGGTTAGGGTTAGGGTGAGGGTGAGGGTTAGGGTTAGGATGAACTATAGGGTTAGGGTGAACCTTAGTGTTAGGGTTAGTGTTAGGGTTAGGGTGAAGATATGGGTTAGAGTGAGGATTAGGGTGAGTGTTAGGTTAGCGTTGGGGTTAGGATGAGGTTTAGTGTGAGAGTTAGGTTTAGTGTTAGGGTTAGGGTCAGAGTGAGGGTGAGGGTTAGGGTTAGGGTATGGGTTAGGGTTAAGGTGAGGTTTAGGGATAGTCTTAGGGTTAGGGTGAGGGAGAGGGATAGGATTAGGGTGAGGGTTAGAGTACGGGTGAGAGTGAGGGTTAGGGTTAGGATTAGGGTTAGGGTTAGGGTTAGGCTGGGGTGTGGGTAAGTATGATGGTGAGGGTTAGGGTTAGGTTTAGGGTTACGGTAAGGGCTAGGGTGAGGGTGACAGTTAGGTTTAGGTTTAAGGTGAGGTTTAGGGTTAGGGTGAGGGTTAGGGTTAGTGTTAGGGTGAGGGTCAGGGTGATGGTGTGGTTTAGGGTGAGGGTGAAGGTTAGGGTTAGGTTTAGGAATAGGGTGAGGATTAGGGCTGGGTTTAGGGATAGGGTGAGGGTTAGCGTGGGGTTAGGGTTACGGTTAGGGTGAAGGTTAAAGTTAATGTGAGGATTAGGGTTAGGCTTAGGGTTAGGGTGACTGTAAGGGTTAGGGTGAGGGTTATGGTTTGTGTGAGCGATCGGTTTAGGGTTAGGGTTAGGGTGAGGAAATGCGTTAGGGGGAGGGGGAGGTTTAGAGTGTGGGTGAGGGTTAGGGTGAGGATTAGGGTAAGGGTGAGGATTAGGGTTAGTTTGAGGGTTAGGTTGAGGGTTAGGGTGAGGGTAAGGGTAACGGTGAGGTTTACGGTGAGGGTTAGGGTTAGGTTTATTATGAGGGTTACGGTGAGGGGAAGGGTCAGGTTTATGGTGAGCGTTAGGGTTAGGGTGAGGCTTGGGGTGAGGGTTAGGGTTAAGGTTAGGGTTAAGATGAACGTTAGGGTTAGTTTTAGTGTGATATTTAGGATGAGGGTGAGGGTTAGGGTTAGTGTGAGTGTTCAGGTGAGGGTGAGGGTTAGGGTGTGGTTGAGGGTTATGGTTAGGGTGAGGGTTAGGGTGAGGGTTAGGGTGAGGGTGATGTTTACGGTTTGGGTTAGGGTGAGGGTGAGTGTTAGTGTTAGGCTTAGGATGAGGGTTTTATTTAGGGTTAGTGTTAGGTTAGGGTTAGGGTTAGGTTTAGAATTAAGGTGAGGGTGAGGGTGAGGACTACGGTTAGGATTAGTGTTAGGGTTAGGGTTAGGCTGAGGGTGAGGGTGAGGGTGAGTGTTAGGTTTAGGATTAGGGTTAGGGTTAGTGTTAGGCTCAGGGTGAGGGTGAAGGTTAGGGTGAGGGTTAGGTTTAAGTTTAGGGTGAGGGTTAGGGTTAGTGTGATATTTATGGTGAAAGTGAGGGTTAGGGTTAGGGTGATGTTTGAGTTAGTTTTTAGGTCAGAGTAAGGTTAGTGTGAGGGTTAGTGTGAGGTTGAGGGTAGGCTTAGCTTTTGCGTGAGGTTTAGGGTTAGGGTGAGCATTAGTTTTAGTGTTAGTTTTACGGTGAGGGTTAGGGTTAGGGTTAGAGTTAGGGTGAGGGTGAGGGTGAGGGCTAGGTTTAGGATTAAGTGTAGGGTTAGGGTTAGGCTGAGGGTGAGGGAGAGGGTGAGGGTGAGTGTGAGATTTAGGATTAGGGTTGGGTTTAGTGTTAGGCTTAGGGTGAGGGTGAGGGTGAATGTGAGGCTTAGGGTGCAGGTTAGGTTAAGGGTTAGGGTGAAGGTTAGGGTTAGTGTGATGTTTAGAGTGAGGGTGAGGGTGTGGATTTTGATTAGGGTGAGAGTGAGGGTTCAGGTTATGGTGAAGGTTAGGGTGTGTGTGAGGGTTATGGTTAGGGTGATGGTTAGGTTGATGGTGAGGTTTAGGTTTAGGGCTAGGCTTAGCGTTAGGGTGATGGTTATGGTTAGGGTTAGGGTTTGGGTGATGGTTAGGGTATGGGTTAGGGTTTTGGGTTAGGGTTAGTGTGAGGATTAGGGTTAGGGTTAGGGTTACGGTTAGGGTTAGTGTGATGATTAGGTTGAGAGTGAGGTTTAGGGTGAGTGTGAGGGTTCAGATGAGGGTGAGGGTGTGGGTTAGGGTGAGGGTTAAGGTTAGTGTTAGGGTTAGCGTGAGGGTGAGGATTAGGTTGAAGGATATGGTTAGGGTTAGGGTTATATTTAGGGTTAGGTTAAGGGTGAGGGTGAGTGTGAGGGTTAGGGTTAAGTTTAGTGTGAGGGTTAGGGTTAGGGTGTGGGTTAGGGTTAGGGATAGGGTTAGGGTGAGGGTGAGGGTTAGGGTGACGGTTAAGGTGAGCATTAGGTTTAGGGTTAGGGTAATGGGAAGGGTGAGTTTTAGGGTTAGGGTTAGTGATAGGGTGAGGATTAGGGTTAGAGTTAGTGTTAGGGTGAGTGTTAGGCTGAGGGTTAAGTTTAGGGTTAGGGTGAGGGTTAGCTTAGTGTGAGGGTTAGGGTTAGTGTGAGGGTGAGGGTTAGGGTTTGGGTTAGGGTTAGAGTAAGTGTTAGGGTGAGTGTTACAGTGAGTGTGAGGGTTAGCGTTAGAGTTTGCGTGAGGTTTTGGGTTAGGGTCAGGGTTAGATTTAGGGTTAGAGTTAGCTTAAGGTTAAGGGGTAGGGTTAGGGTTAGGATTAGAATTAGGGTGAGGGTGAGGGTGAGGGCTATGGTTAGGATTAAGTTTAGGGTTAAGCTGAGGATGAGTGTGAGGTTTAGTTTTAGATTTAGGATTAGGGTTAGGTTTAGTGTTAGGCTCAGGGTGAGGGTGAGGGTTTAGGTGACGGTTAAGGTGAGGGTTAGGGTTAGGGTTAGGGTGAGGGTTAGTGTTAATGTGATGTTCAGAATGATGGTGAGGGTGTGGATGAGGGTTAGGTTGAGAGTGAGGGGTCAGGTGAGTGTGTGTGAGGGTTTGGGTTAGGGTGATGGTTATGTTGACGGTGAAGGTTAGGGTTAGATTTAGGGTTATCGTTAGGGTGATGGTTAGGGTTAGGGTTAGTTTGATGGTTAGGGTTAGGGTTAGGGTTAGGGTGAGTGTAAGGGTTAGGGTGAGGTTTAGTGTGAGGGTTAGGGTTGGTGTTAGGGTTAGGGTGTGTGTAGGGTGAGGGTTAATGTTAGTGTTAGGATTAGGGTGAGGGTGATGGTTAGGGTGGGTTTTTGGCAAGGGTTAAGATTACGGTGAGGGTGAGGGTTAAGGTTAGGGTTATCGTGAGTGTTCGGTTTAGGTTGAAGGTTAAGATTAGAGTTAGCCTTAGCGTGAAGTTGAGGGTGTGGGTTAGATTTAGGGTTAGGTGTTGGTTAGCGTTAAGTTTAGGGTTAGGGTTTGAATGAACCTCAGGTTTAGGGTGAGGAAATGGGTTTGGGTGAGAGTCAGGGTAAGGGTGAGGTTTAGGGTGAGGGTGAGGGTTAGGTTTAGCTTTAGGTTAAGGGTTAGCTTTAGGATTAGGGTGAGGGTTAGGGTTAGGGTACAGGTGAGGATTAGGGTGATGGTGAGTGTTAGGGTTAGGGTTAGGGTTAGGGTGAGGGTGACGGCTAGGGTAAGGTTTGGGTTTAGGGTTAGTGTTAGGTCAAGGGTAGTGTTAGGGTTAGGGTTAGTGTTAGGGTTAGTGTCAGGGTGAGGGCTAGTGTGAGGATTAATATTAGGGTTAGCATTAGGATTACGGTGAGGGTTAGGGTGTGGGTGAGGGTTAGTGTTAGGGTGAAGGTTCGGGTTAGAGTGACGGTTAGGGTTAGGGTTAGTGTGAAGCTGAGGGCTAGAGTGAGTGTGAGGGTTACAGTTAGGGTTAGTGCTAGGGTGAGGATTAGGGTTAGAGTTAGGGTTAGTGTGAGGGTTAGACTGAGGTGTAGACTTTGGTGTAGTGTGCGGGTCAGGGTGAGGGTTAGGTGTAGGATTAGGGTTACGGTTAGTGTTAGGCATAGGGTGAGGGTGAGGGTAAGGGTTAGGGTGAGTGTAAGCGTTAGGGTTAGGGTGACAGTTAGGGTTAGTGTGATGATTAGGGTGAGAATGAGGTTTAGGGTGAGCGTGAGGGTTCAGGTGAGGGTGAGGGTTAGTGTGTGGGTGAGGGTTAGGTTTAGGTTGAGGGTTAGGTTTTGGTTTGGGTTAGAATGAGGGTGAGGATTAGGGTTAGGGTTAGGGTTACAGTTAGGTGAAGGTGAGGGTCAGGGCCAGGGTTAGGGTGAGGGTTAGACTGAGTGTGAGGGTGAGTGTGAGGGTGAGGGTGAGTGTTAGGTTTAGAATTAGGGTTAGGGTTAGGGTTAGGCTTAGGGCGAGGTTGAGGGTCACGGTGAGGTTTAGGGTGAGAGTTAGGGTTAGGGTTAGGGTGAGGTTTAGGGATAGTGTGATGTTTAGTGTGAGGGTGAGGGTTAGGGTGTGGTTTAGGGTGAGGGTTAGTGTTAGGGTTAGGGTTAGGGTGAAGGTTAGGGTGAGGGTTAGGGTAAGGGTTAGGGTGAGGGTTAGGTCTAGGGTTAGGGTGAGGGTTATGTTTAGTGTTAGTGTTAGGGATAGGTTTAGGGTGAGAGTGAGGGTGAGGGTCAGGTTTAGCATGAGGGTTAGGGATAGGGTTAGTGTTATTGTGAGGGTGAGGGTTAGGGTTAGGGTTAGAGTTACGTTGAGGGTGTGGGTGAGGTTTAGAGTTAGCGTTAGGGTTAGAGTTAGGGTGAGGTTGAGGGTGAATTTTAGGGTTAATATGAGAGTTAGGTTTAGGGTTAGACTGAGGGTGAGGGTGAGGGTGAGGGTTAGGGTTAGGGTGAGGGTTAGGATTAGGTTTTGATTTCGGGTAAGGTTTAGGGTGAGGATTAGGGTTAGGGTTAGAATGAGGTTTAGGCTGAGGGGTATGGTTAAGGTTAGGGTGAGGGTTAGGGTTAGTGTGAGGGTTAGGGTTAGGGTTAGGGTGAGGTTTACAGTTACGGTTAGGGTTAGGGTTAGCGTTAGTGTTAGCATTAGGGTTATTGTTAGGGTTAGGGTGAGGGTGAGGGTAAGGGTGAGGATTAGGGTTAGGGCTAGGTTTAGGGTGAGGTGAGGGTGAGGGTTATGGTTAGGGTTAGGGTGAGGGTTAGGGTTAGTTTTAGGATGAGGGTTAGGTTGAGTGGTAGAGTTAAGGTTAGGGTGAAGGTTATGGTGAGACTGAGGGTTAGGGTGCAGTTGAGGGTAAGGTTTAGGGTTAGGTGTAGCGATAGAGTGAGGCTTATGGTTAGGGTTAGGGTTAGGCTTAGGGTTACGGTAAGGGTTAGGGTTAAGGTTAGGGAGCGGGTTAGAGTGTGTGTTAGGGTTAGGATTAGGGTTAGGGTGAGGGTGAGGGTGAGGGTGAGGGGTAGGTTTACGGTTAGGGTGAGGTTTAGTTTTAGTGTAAGTGATAGGGTTTGGTTTATGGTTAGGGTGAGCTTTAGAGTGTGGGAGAGGGTTAAGATTATGGTTAGGGTGACGGTAAGGGTGAGGGTTAGTGTTAGGGTGAGGGTGAGGTTGATGGTTAAGGTTAGGGTTAGTGTTAGCTTGATGAGGGTTAGGGTTACAGTTAGGGGTAGGGTGAGGGCTAAGGTGTGGGTTTGGGTGAGAGTGAGGGTTTCAGTTAGGTAAGGGTTTACTTAGAGTTAGGGTGAGGATTATGTTGAGTATTAGGGTTAGGTTGCAGATTAGGTTTAGGGTTAGGTTTAGGTTTAGGGTGATATTTAGGGTTAGGGTGTGGATGAGGGTTAGGTTTAGAGTGAGGTTTAGGGTGATTGTTAGGATTACGGTGACGGTTAGTGTTAGGGTTGGGTCAGGGTGAGGGTTGGGTGAGGGTTAGGGTTACGGTTAGGTTTAGGGTGGCGGTTAGGGGTAGGGTGAAGGTTAGGTTTAGGGTTAGGATTAGGGTTAAGGTGATGGTTTGGGTGAGGGTTAGGGTTAGGTTTATTGTGAGGGTTCGGCTAAGGGTTAGGGCGAGTTTTAGGGTTATGGTTAGGTTTAGGTTTAGGATGAGGGTGAGTGTTAGGGTTAGGGTTAGGTTTAGGATGAGGGTGAGTGTTAGGGTTAGGGATAGAGTTAGTGTGAGGGTTAGGGTTAGGGTGAGAGTTAAGATGAGGCTTATGTTTAGGGTTAGGTTTAGGGTGAGGGTTAGGGTTAGGGTTAGGGTTAGGATGAGGGTGAGTGTTAGGGTTAGGGATAGAGTTAGTGTGAGGGTTAGGGTGAGGGTTAGTGTTAGGGTGAGAGTTAGGCTGAGGCTTATATTTAGGGTTAGGGTGAGGTTGAGGGTTAGGGTGAGGATGAGGGTTAGAGTTAGGTTGAGGGATAGGGTTAGGGTGTGGCTTAAGGTTAGTATTAGGGTTAGGGTATGGTCTAGGGTGAGGGTGAGATTTAGGGATAGTGTGAGGGTTAGGGTGATGGTTAGGGTCAGGTTTAGGTTTAGTGTAAATGTTAGGGTTAGGGTTAGGGTTAGAGTGAGGGTTAGGGTGTGTGAGAGATTAAAGTTTAGGGTTCAGTTGAAGGTTAGGGTGACGGTTAGTTTTAGGGTGAGGGTTACTGTGCGGGTGAGGGTGAGGGTTACATTTAGGTTTAGGGTTAGGGTCAGGGTGAGGGTGAGGGTTAGGGTTAGGATTAGGGGTTTGGTTAGGGTTAGGCTGAGGTGAGGGGGAGGGTGAGAGGTAGGATGAGGGTTAGAGTTAGGGTTATGTTTAGGGTGTGGGATAGGGTGTGGGTTTGGGTGAGGGTGAGGTTTTCGTTTAGGTAAGGGTACAGTTAGAGTTAGAGTGAGGATTAGGTTGAGGATGAGGGTTATGGTGCGGGTTAGGGTTAATGTGAAGTTTAGGGTTAGGGTTAGGCTGAGGGTAAGGTTTAGTGTGAGGATTATGGAGAGAGTGAGGTTTAGGGTTAGTGTGATTGTTAGGGTGAATGTTAAGGTGAGGGTTAGGATTAGGGTTAGGTTTAGGGTGAGGGTGAGGTTTAGGGTTAGAGTTAAGTATTCAGTTAGGGTTAGGGTTAGGGTGAGGTTTAGAGATAGGTTTAGGGCTAGGGTTAATGTTATTGTTATCATTAGGGTTATTGTTTTGGTTAGGGTGAGGTTGAGGATGCCGGTGAGGATTAGGTTTAGGGCTAGGTTTAGGGTGAGGGTGAGGGTGAGGGTTAGGGTTAGGGTGAGGGTTATTTTTAGTGTAAGTGTTAGGGTTAGGGTTGTGGTTAGTGTTAGGGTTAGGGTGAGTGTAAGGATTAGGGTGAGGGTTAGGGAGAGAGTGAGTGTTAGGGTGCCAGTGAGGATAAGGTTTAGGGTTAGGCTTAGCGTTAGTGTGAGGCTTATGGTTAGGGATAGGCTTAGGCTTAGGCTTAAGGTTAGGGTTAGGGTTAGGGAGAGGGTTAGAGTGAGTGTTAGGGTTAGAGTTAGGGTGATGGCTAGGGTGTGGGTTTGGGTGAGAGTGAGTGTGAGGGTGTGGGGTAGGGACAGGATTAGGTTGAGGTTTAGGTTTAGTGTAAGTATTAGGGTTAGGGTTAGGGTTAGGGTGAAGGTTAGGTGTGGGAGAGGGTTAAGTTTAGGGTTAGGGTGATGTTTACAGTTAGGGTTAGTGTTAGGGTGAGGGTTTGGGTGAGGGTGAGGGTTAGTTTGTGGGAGAGGGTTAAGTTTAGGGTTAGGGTGACGGTTATTTGAGGATTAGTGTTAGGGTGAGGGTTTGGGTGAGGGTGAGGGTGAGGGTTATGGTTGTGTTAGGGTTAGGGTGAGTGTGAGGGTGAGGGTTAGGGTTAGGATTAGGGTTAGGGTTAGGGTTAGACTGATGTAAGGTTTGGGTTAGGGTTAGGGTTAGGGTTAGGGTGTGGGTTTGGGTCAGGGTGAGTATGAGGTTGTGGGATTCAGTTTGGTAAGGGTTTAGTTACAGTTAGAGTGAGGATTAGGTTGAGGGTTAGGGTTAGGGTGCGGGTTAGGGTTAGGGTGAGGTTTAGGGTTAGGGTTAGGTTTAGGGTGATGTTTAGGTGAGGGTGGGGTTATGGTGATGGTGAGGGTCTGGGTGAGGTTGAGGGTTAGGTTGTGGGTGAGGGTTAGGTTTAGGGTGAGGTTTAGGGTGACTGTGAGGATTAAGTTGAGGGTTAGGGTTAGGGTTAGGCTGACGGTAGGGTGAGGGTTAGGGTTAGGGTTAGGGTGAGGGTTAGGGGTAGGGAAGGTTAGGTTTACGGTTAGGATTAGGGTTATGGTGAGGATTACTGTGAGGATTAGGTTTAGGGTTAGTGTGAGGGTAAGGGTAAGTGTTAAGGGGAGGTTTAGGGTGAGGGTGAGACTTAGGGTTAGCATTAGGGTTAGGGTGATGGTCAGGGTTAGGGTTAGTGTTAGAGATAGGATGAGGGTGAGTGTTAGGGTTAGGGTTAGTGTTAATGTGAGGTTTAGGGTGAGGTTTTGGTTAGGTTGAGTGTTAGGGTGAGGCATATGGTCAGGTTTACGTTAGGGTGAGGGTTAGGTTGAAGGTGATGGTTAGTGTTATGGTGAGGGTTAGGGTAAGGTGAGGCTTAGGTTTAGGATTAGGGTTAGGGTGAGTCTAAGTGTTAGGATCAGGGTTAGGGTGAGGTTTAGGGTTAGGCTTAGGGTTAGGGTGAGGGTTAGAGTTAGGGTTAGGGTTAGGGTTAGTGTTAGGATTATTGTTAGGGTTAGGGTTAGGGTTAGGGTGAGGGTGAGGGTGAGGATTATGGTTAGGGTTAGGTTTAAGATGAGGGTTAGTGTTTGTCTCACACAGTTAGGGGGAGGCAAAGTGTTAGGTTGAGATTTAGGGTGAGGATTAGGGTTAGGGTGAGTGTTAGGTTTAGGATTAGGGTTATAGGGTTAGGATTAGGCTTAGGGTGACGTTGAGGTTTAGGGTTAGGTTGAAGATTATGGTGAGGGTTTTGGTTAGGGTGATGTTAAGGGTGAGGGTGAGGGTTAGGGTGAGTGTGAGGGTTCGGGTGAGTGTGAGGGTTTGCGTGAGGGTTAGGGTTAGGGTTAGGGAGAGGGTTAAGTTGACGGTGAGGGTTAGGGTGTGGGTGAAGGTGAGAGTTAGGGTTAGGGTTAGCAATAGGGTGAGATGTAGGGTTAGGTTAGGTTTAGGGTGAGGGTTAGGGTTAGGTTTATTGTGAGATTTAGGGTTAGGGTTAGGGTTAGGGTGAGGGTTAGTGATAGGATTACGGTTAGGGTGATGGTGACCGTGAGGGTGAGGGTTATGGTTAGGGTTAGCGTTAGAGTTAGGTTGAGGGTGAGGTTGGAAGTTAGGGTTAGGGTTATGATTAGGGTTAGAGTGAGGGTTAGGGTTAGGTTTAGGTTTAGGGTGAGGTTTAAGGTTAGGTTTAGGTTTAGGGTTCGGGTTAGGGTTCGGTTTACGGTTAGGGTTAGGGTTAGATTTAGGGTTGGGGTGAGTATCAGTGTTAGGATTAGGGTTAAGGTGAGGGTGAGGGTGAGGTTGAGGGGTAGGGTTAGTGTCAGGGTGAGGTTTAGGTTTAATGTATGTGTTAGGGTTAGGGTTAGGGTAAGGGTAAGGGTAATGTTTAGGGTGAGGGTTAGTGTGAGAATGAGTGTTAGTGTTAGCATGAGTGTTAGGGTGAGGGATAGTGTCAGGGATAGGGTTAGGGTTAGGTGTAGTTTTAGGGTTAGAATGAGGGTGAGGGTTAAGTTTAGGTAATGGTCAGGGTTAGAGTTAGGGTGAGGATAAGGTTGACTGTGAGGGTTAGTGTGCGGGTTAGGGTTAGGGTGATGTTTAATGTGAGGGTGAGGGTTAGGGTGAGAGTGAGGGTTCGGGTGAGGGTGTGGGTTTGGGTGTGGGAGAGGGTTAGGTTTAGGGTGAGTGTTAGGGTGACTGTGAGTATTAGGCTGAGGCTGAGGGTTAGGTTAAGGTTAGGGTTAGGGTTAGGGTTAGCGTGAGTGTTAGGGTTGGGTGAGATTTAAGGTGGGGTTGAGGGTTAGTGTTAGTGTTAAGCTTAGGGTGAGGGTTAGAGTGAGGGTGCGGGTTAGGCTTAGGGTTAATGTGAGGGTGAATTTTAGGGTTAGGATTAGGGTGAGGGTTAGGGTTAGGATGAGGGTTCTGATTAGGGTTAGGGTTAGGATGAAGTTTAGGCTGAGGGATATGTTTAGCGTTAGTGTGAGTGCGCGGCTGATGGTGAGGGTTTCTGTTAGGTAAGCGTTAGGGATAGGGTTAGGGTGAGGGTTATGGTTAGGGTGATGTTTAGCGAGAGGATGAAGGTTAGGGTGAGGGTAATGGTGAGGGTGAGATTTAGGGTTATTTTTAGGGTGAGGGTTAGGGTTAGGTTTAGAGTGAGTGTTAGGTTTATGGTGAGATTTAAAATTAGGGTAAGTGTTAGGGTTAGTGTTATTGTTAGGATGATATTTAGGATGAGTGTTAGGGTTAGGTTTAGGGTTAGTGTAAGGGTTAGGTTTAGGGTTAGGGTGAGGTTTATTGTTATTTTGAGGTTTAGGGATAGAGGTAGGGTTAGGGTTAGGGTGAGGGTGAGCGTTAGATTTAGGGTTAGGGTGAGAGTTAGGGTGAGGTTGAGGATGAGTGTTAGGGTGTGGGTGAGGGTTAGAGTTAAGGTGAGGTTTAGTGTGAGGGTCAGAGTTAGGGTTAGCGTTATGGTTAGGGTGAGCATTAGGGTTACGGTTAGGGTTAGTGTGAGAGTGAGGGTTAGGGTTACGGTGAGGGTGAGGCTTATGTTTAGGGTTATGTTTAGGGTGAGGGTGAGGGTTAGGGTTAGGGTTAGGGTGAGGGTTAGGGTGACGGTTAAGGAGAGGGTTAGTGTTAGACTTAGGTTTATAGTTAGTGTTAGGATAAGGGCGAGGGTGAGGTTGAGGTTTAGGATGAGGGTTATGGTGAGGGTGAGGTTTAGAGTTAGGGAGAGGGTAAGGGTTAGTGTGTGGGTTAGGGTTAGGTTTAGGATTAGGGTTAGGGTGAGGGCTAGGGTGAAGGTGAGGTTTTGGGTTAGGGTTAGGGTTAGGGTGAGTGTTAGGGTTAGTTTTAGGGTGAGGGTTCGTTTGAGGGTTAGGGTTAGGTTTAGGTTTAGGGAGAGGGTCAGGGTTAGGGTGAGGGTTAGTGTGAGAGTGAATTTTAGTGTTAGCCTGAGTGTTAGTGTGAGGGTTAGATTTAGGGTTATGTTTAGGGTGAGGGTGAAGTTGAGGGTTAGGGTAAGGGCTAGGTTGAGCGTTAGGGTGAAGGTTAGGGTGAGGGTTAGGTTTAGGCTTAGGCTGATTGTGAGGGTTAGTGTTAGGGTGAGGGTTAAGGTTAGGGTGAGGGTTAGGGTTAGGGTGTGGTTTAAGGTTAGGGTGAGTGCTAGGGTGTGGGTGTGGGTTAAGCTGAGGGTGATGGTGAGGGTGAGGGTGAGGACTAGGGTGAGGGTTTGGGTTAGGTTGAGAGTGAGGGTTATGGTTAGGGTTCTGTTTAGGAGAGGATGAGGGCTAGGGTGAGTGTGAAGGTTCAGGTGAGGGTGAGGGTTAGGTTTAGGGTGAAGGTGAGGGTTAGGGTTTGGGTTATGTTTATGGTGAGGGTTAGGGTGAGGGTTAGGGGTAAGGTGAGGGTTAGGGTTGGGGTGAGCTTTAGGGTTAGTGTTAAGGTTAGGGTGAGGGTTAGGGTTACAGTTAGGTTTAGGGTAAGGGATAGGGTTAGGGTTTGAGTTAGGGCATGGGTGAGGGTGAGGATTAGGATGAGGGTGAGGTTTAGGGTTAAGGTTAGGGTGAGGGTTAGGGTTAGTGTTAGGATGAGGGTTAGGCTGAGGGTGAGGGTGAAGATAAGGGTGAGGGTTAGGGTTAGGGTGAGGGTTAGGGATTGTGTGAGGATTAGGATTAGGGTTATGGTTATGGTGAGGGTTAGGCTGAGGGGTAGGGTTAGGTTTAGGGTGAGGGTTAGGATTTCTGTGAGGGTTACGGTTAATGTTGAGGTGAGGTTAAGGGTTAGGGTTAGTGTTAGGGTGAGGGTGAGAGTTAGGTTTTGTTTTAGGGCAATGGTTAGCTTTATGGTGAGGTTTAGAGTTTGGTTTACGGTGAGGGTGAGGGTGAGGTTTAGGCTTAGGTTTAGGGTTAATGTTTGGTTTATGGTTAGGGTTAGGGTTAGGGTTAGCGATAGCGTTAGGGTAAGGCTAAGGCTGAGAGTGAGGGTGAGGCTTAGGGTGTGAGTGAGGGTTAGGGTTCGGGTTCGGGTTAGTGTAAGGGTAAGGATGAATGTTTAGCTGAGGGGTATGTTTAGGGTTAGGCTGAGGGTTAGGGTTCGGGATAGGGTGAGTGTTAGGTTAAGGTAAATTTAGGAATAGGGTGAGGGTTAGGTTTAGGTTTAGGGTTAAGGTGAAGGCTAGGGAGAAGGTGAGGGTTAGGGTTAGGGTTAGCATTAAGGTTAGGGTTAGGGTTAGGGTGAGAGTGAAGGTTTGGGTTAGGATGAGGGTTTTTGGTTGGGGTTAGGTTTAGGGTTACTGTTATGGTTAGGGTTAGAGTGAGGTTTAGTTTGAGGGGCAGGGTTAGGGATAGGGTGAGGGTTAAGCTTAGTGTGAGGGTTAGGGTTAGGTTTAGGTTTAGGATGAGGGTAAGGGTTAGGGTGAGGGTTAGGGTGAGAGTGAAGTTTAGGATTAGCGTTAGTGTTAGGGTGAGGGTTAGGTTGAGGGTTAGGTTTAGGGTTAGGTTTAGGATGAGGTTGTGTGTGAGGGTTAGGGTTACGGTGAGGTTTAGGGTGAGGTCAGAGTTAGGGTTAGCGTTAGGGATAGGGTGAGCGTTAGGGTTGGGCTTAGGGTTAGTGTGAGAGTGAGGGTTAAGTTTAGGGATAGGTTGAGGGTTAGGTTGAAAGACTATGGTTAGGGTTATTTTTAGATTTAGGGTTAGGGTTATAGGTATTGTTAGGGTTAGGGTTAGGTTTAGTTTTACGCTGAGGTTGAGTGTTATGTTTAGGATGAGGGTTATGGTGAGGGTGAGGTTTAGATTGAGGGAGAGGGTTAGGGTTAGGGTGTGGGTTAGGGTTAGGATTAGGTTTATTGTGAGAGTGAGGGTAAGGGTTAGGATTAGGGTGAGTGTTAGAGTTAGGGTGAGGTTTAGGGATTGAGTTAGACTTAGGATGAGGGTGAGGGTGATGGTTAGGGTTATTGTAATGATTAATGTTAGCGTGAGGTTGAGGGTGTGGGTTAGGGTTAGGATTAGGATTAGGATTAGTGTTAGACTGATGGTGAGGGTGAGGGTGAGTTTATGGGTTAGGATTTGGGTTAGTGTGAGGTTTAGGGTGAGGGTTGGTTTAGGGTTAGGGTTAGGGTGAGGGTTAGGATTAGGGTAAGGGTGAGGTCTAGGGTGAGGGTGAGTATTAGGGTTAGGGTGAGGGTTAGTGTGAGGATTAGCGTGACGGGTAGGGTTAGTGTTAGGGTGAGGATTAGGTTTAGTGTGAGGATTAGTGTTAGGGTTACTGTTAGGGTGAGGGTAAGTATTAGGGTGAGGATTTGGGTGAGAGTGAGGTTTAGGGATAGCTTGAGTGTTGGGGTGAGTGTTAAGGTGAAGGTTATGGTTATGGTTAGGGTTAAGGTGAGGGTGAGGGTCAGGGTTAGGGTTAGGGTTAGGGTTAATATTTGGTTTATGGTTAGGGTTAGGTTTAGTGTTAGGGTTAGTGTTAGTGTTAGGGTTAGGGTTAGGGTTAGGCTAAGACTGAGGGTGAGGCTGTGGTTTAGGGTTAGGTTGAGGGTTGGAGGTAGGTTAGGGTTAGGCTGAGGTTGAGGGTGAGGTTTAGGGTTAAGGTGAGGATGAGGTTTAGGTTTAAAGTTATTTTTAGTGTTTGGTTTAGGGTCAGGGTTAGGTTTAGGGTTAGGTTCAGGGTTAGTGTTCGGGTTAGGATTGGGTTGAGGATTAGGGTGAGTGTTAGATTTAGTATTAGGATTAGGGTTAGGATTAGGCTGAGGGTGAGGATGAGGTGAGGGTGAGGGTAAGGGTAATGGTTAGGGTTAGATTTAGGGTGAGGTCTAGGGTGAGGGTGAGGGTTATGCTGAGAGTGAGGTTGAAGTTGAGTGTTTCGGTTAGGTAAGGTTTAGGGTTAGGGTTAGGGTGTGGTTAGTTTTAGGGGGATGTTTATGGTGAGGCTGAGGGTTAGGGTGAGGGTGAAGGTGAGAGTTAGGTTTAGGGTGAGAGTTGGGGATAGGTTTAGTGTGAGTGTGAGGGTTAGGATTCGGGTTCGTGTTAGAGGAAGTGTTAGGATGAATGTTAGGCTGAGGGTTATGGTTAGGGTTAGGCTGAGGGTTAGGGTTCGGTATAGGGTGAGTGTTAGGTTTAGGGTTAGGGTTAGGAATAGTGTTAGGGTTAGGGTTCGGTTTAAGCTTAAGGTGAGGGCTAGGGAGAAGGTGAGGTTTAGGGTTAGGGTTAGCCTTAAGGTTAGGCTTAGGGTTAGGGTGAGCATGAAGGTTTGGGTTAGGGTGAGGATTTTTGGTTAGGGTTAGTTTTAGGGTTATTGTTAGGGTTAGGGATAGAGTGAGGTTTAGTTAGAGGGGTAGGGTTAGGGTTAGGGTGAGGATTAAGTTTAGTGTAAGGGTTAGGGTTAGATTTAGCGTTAGGGTGAGGGTAAGGGTTAGGGTGAGGGTTAGGGTGAGAGTGAAGTTTAGGGTTAGAGTGAGTGTTAGGTTGAGGGTTAGGTTGAGGGTTAGGTTTCGGCTTAGGTTTAGGATGAGGGTGAGGGTTAGGGTTAGGGTTAGGTTGAGGTTTAGGGTGAGTGTTATGGTGAGGGAAATAGGTTTAGGGTTATAGTTAAGTTTAGGTTGAGGGTGAGGGTGAGGGTGAAGGTGAGAGTTAGGTTTAGGGTTCAGCTGAGGGTGAGGGATAGAGTGTATGTGAAGATTAGTGTTAGGGTGAGGTCTAGGGTGAGGGTGAAGGTTAGGCTGAGGGTGAAGGTGAGGATGAGGGTGAGAGCGCGGATTACGGTGAGGGTTAGTTTTAGGGTTAGTGTGAGGGTTATGGTTAGGGTGAGGTTGAGGGTAAGGGTGAGTGTGAGGCTTGGGGTGAGGGTGAGGGTGAGGGTGTGGGTGAGGTTTAGTGTGAGAGTGAGGTTGAGGGTGAGGGTGAGAGTTAGGGAAAGTGTTTAGGTTATGTTTAGGGTGAGGGTGAGGGTTTTGGTGAGGGTGAGGTTGAAGGTGAGGGTTTCCTTTAGGTAAGGTTTAGGTTTAGGGTTAGTGTGAGGGTTAGTTTTAGGGTTAGGTTTAGGGTGAGGCTGAGGGTTAGGGTGAGGGTGAAGGTGAGTGTGAGGGTGAAGGTTAGGGTAAGGGTGAGTGTTGGGGATAGGTTTAGGGTGATGGTGAGGGTTAGGATGAGGGTTAGGCTGAGGGGTATTGTTAGGGTAAGGCTGAGGGTTAGGTTTAGAGTTAGGGTGAGTGTTAGGTTTAGGGTTAAGATTATGATTAGGGTGAGGGTTAGGGTTAGGTTCAGGGTTAAGGTGAAGGCTAGGGAGAAGGTGAGGGTTAGGTTTAAGCTTAGCCTTAGTGTTAGTGTTAGTGTTCGGGAGAGGGTGGGTGTTCGGTTTAGGGTGAGGGTTTGCGTTAGGGTTAGGGTTATTGTTAGGGTTAGGGTTAGGGTGAGGGTTAGTTTGAGGAGTAGGGTTAGGTTTAGGCTGACGGTTAAGTTTAGTGTGAAGGTTAGGTTTAGGTTTAGGGTTAGGGTGAGGGTAAGGGTTAGGGTGAGGGTTAGGGTGACGGTGAAATTTAGGGTTAGCGTGAGTGTTAGGGTGAGGGTTAGTGTGAGGGATAGGGTTAGTGTTAGGGTGAGGTTTAGGGTTAGGGTGAGTTTTAGGGATAGAATTATGGTTAGGGTGACGGTGAGGGTGAGGGTTAGGGTTAGGGTTAGTGTTAGTTTGAGGGTGAGGGTGAGTGTTAGGGTGAGCATTAGGGTTAATATTAGGATTATTGTGAGAGTGAGGGTTAGGGATAGGGTTAGGTCGAGTGTTAGAATTAGAGTGAGTTTTAGGGATATAGTTAGAATTAGGGTGAGGGTGAGGGTGAGGGTTAGGGTTAGGGTAGGGATTAGAGTTAGTGTGAGGTTGAGGGTGTGGGTTAGGGTTAGGATTAGGATTAGGGTGATTGTTAGACTGATGGTGAGGGTGAAAGTGAGGTTTCGGGTTATGGTGAGGGTTAGGGGTAGGGTTTGGTTTAGGCTGAGGGTGAAACATCGGTTTAGCATTAGTGTTAGGTTGAGGGTTAGGGTTAGGGTTATGGTTAGGGTGAGTGTGAATTTATGGGTTAGGGTTAGGGTTAGTGTGAGGTTTAGGGTGAGGGTTGGGATTACGGTTAGATTTAGGTTTAGGGTTAGGGTTAGGGTCAGGGTTAGGGTCAGGGTTAGGGTGAGTCGAGGGTGAGGGTGAGTATTAGGTTTAGGGTGAGGGTTAGGGTGACCGGTAGTGTTAGTGTTAGGTTGAAGATTAGATTTAGTGTGAGGATTAGGGTTAGGGTTAGGATTAGCGTGAGGGTAAGGATTAGGGTGAGAGTGAGGTTTAGGATTACCCTGAGTGTTGGGTTGAGTTTTAGGGTGAGGGTTAGGGTTATGGTTAGGGTTAAGTTGAGGGTGAGGTTAGGGTTAGGGTTAGGGTGAGGGTTAGGGTTAGGGTTTCACTTAGGGTTAGGGTTAGGGTGAGGGTTAGAGTTAGGCTGTGGTGAGGGTGAGGGTTAGTGTTATCGTTAGGGTTAGGGTGAAGGTTAGGGTTAGTGTGAGGGTTAGGGTTAGGATTAGGTTGAGGGTAAGGTTTAGGGTTTGGGTAAGGTTGAGGGTTAGGTTGAGGGTGAGTGTTAGGGTTAAGTTTAGGGTAAGGATTAGGCTGATGTTGAGGGTTAGGGTTAGGGTGAGGTTGACTGTGAAGCTGAGGGTTAGGATTAGGGTTAGGGTTATTGTGAGGGTGAGGGTGAATGTTAGGGTTAGGATTAGGGTTAGGGTTTTGGTTAGGATGAGGTTGAGGGTGAGGTTGAGGGTGAGGGTTACGGTTAGGGTGAGGTTGAAGAAAAGGGCTATGGTGAGGGTGAGGTTTAGGGTGATGTTTAGGGTGAGGGTGAGGGTTAGGTTTAAGTTTTGGGTTATCGTGAGGGTGAAGTTGAGGTTTAGGGAGAGGATTAGGGTTTGGGTGACGGTTAGGCTGAGTGTAAGTGTTAGGGTTTGCGTGAGGGTTAGGGTTAGGGTGAAGCTGAAGGTGAGGGTTTTGTTTAGGTAATGGTTAGGGTTGGGGTTAGTGTTAGGGTTAGGTTTAGGGATATGTTGTAGGTTAGAGTGAGGGGTAGGTTTAGCGTTAGGGTGAGGGTTAGGGTTAGTGGGAGGGTTAGGTTTAGGGATAGGATGAGGGATAGGGTGATGGTAAGGGTTCATGTGAGTGTTAGGATGAGGGTGAGGTTTACTGTTAGTTTTAGGGTTGGGGTGTTGGTTAGTGTGAGGGTTAGGGTCAGGTTTAGGTTGAGGGTGAGGGTAACGGTTAGGTTTAGGATGAGGTTGAGGTTTAGGTTTACGGTTAGGGTGAGGGTGAGTGTTATGTTTAGGATTAGTGTTAGTGTTAAGGTTAGGGTGAGGGTTTCGGTTAGGGTTAGGGTGAGGGTTAGGGTTAGGTTTAGGGTTAGGTTGAGGGTGAGTGAGGGTTAGATTTGGGGTTAGGTGTAGGGTGAGAGTGAAGTTACGGTTAGGATTAAGGTTTGGGTTAGGGTTAGGCTGAGGGTGAGGGTGAGGGTTAGGGTTAGCTTGAGGGTTAGTTTGAGGGTGAGGTTTAGGTTGAGGGTTATGGTGGAGGTTAGGTTTATGGTTAGGTTGAGGGTTTGGGTGAGGGTAAGGTTTAGGAAGTTGGTTAGGTTAAGGTTAGGTTTAGGTTGAGGGTTAGGGTGAGGGGTATGGTTAGGGTTAATGTGAGCCTTAGTGTTAGTGTGAGGGTTAGGGTTAGGGTTAGGGTTAGGGTTACCGTGAGGGTAAGGGTAAGGGTGAAGGTTAGGATGAGGGTGAGGTTTTGGAATAGGGTTAGGGTGAGGGTGAGTGTAAGGGTGAGGATGAGGTTTAGGGTTAGGATTAAGGTGGGGGTTAGGGTTAGGGTGAGGCTTAGGTTTAGGTTTGGGTTTAGGGTGAGGTTGAGGGTTATGGTTAGGTTAAGGGTTAGGGTGAGGGGTAGAGTGAGGTTTAGGGTTAAGGTTTTGATTAGGTTTGGGGTGAGGGTGAGGGTTAGGGTTAGGGTTAGGGTGAGTGTGAGGGTGAGGTTAATGATAGGTTTAGAGTTAGGGTGAGGGTGAGTGTTAGGTTTAGGATTAGTGTTATTGTTAGTGTTAGGTTTAGGGTTGGGGTGAGTGTGAGGGTTAGGGTTAGGGTGAGGGTAAGGGTTAGGGTTAGGGAGCGGGTTAGGGTTAGGGTTATTTTTAGTGTGAGGGTGAGGGTTAGGGTTAGGGTTAGGGTTCAGTGAGGGTTTGGGTTAGGGTGTGAGTGAGGGTTAGGCTTAGGGTGAGTGTTAGTGTGACGGTGAGTTTTAGGGTTAGGTTTATTGTAAGTGTTAGGGTGAGTGTTAGGGTGAGCGCGAGGGTTAGGTTTATGTTTAGGGTTAGTGTTAGGTTTAGGCTTTGTGTGAGTGTTAGGGTTAGGGTTTGGGTTAGGGTTAGGGTAGGTTGAGGGTTAGGGTTACTGTTTGGTTTAGGCTGAGGGCTAGGGTGAGGTTGAGGGTAAGGGTGAGTTTGAGGGTGAGGGTTAGAATGTCGGTGAGGGTTACGGTCGGTTGAGAGTTAGGGTGTCAGTGAGGATTAGGGTGAGGGTGAGGTTTAGGTTGATGGTTAGGGTTAGGGTGAGGTTAAGGGTTAGGGTGATGGTGAGTTTTAGGGTTACGATTAGGGTTAGTGTGAGGGTAATTGTTAGGGTGAGGGTTAGGATGAGGGTGAGGTTTAGGGTTAGGGTGAGGGTTAGGGTGATGTTTAAGGTTAAGGATAGGGGATGGGTTAGGGTTAAGGTCAGGGTGAGAGTTACAGCTAGGGTAAGGGTTAGGTTGAGGGTGAGGATTAGGGTGAGGATTAGTGTTAGGGTTAGGGTTAGGTTTAGGGTGTGGACTAGGGTGAGGGTGAGTGTTAGGCTGAGGGTGGAGATGAGCCTTAAGTTTAGGGTATGGGTGAGGGTTAGGGTTAGGGTGAGGGTTACAGTGAAAGTGAGGGTTAGGATGAGGTTGAGTGTTAGGGTTAGCGTTAGGGTTAGGGTGAGGATTAGGTTTAGTGTAATGGTTAGGATGAGGGTTAGGTTGAGTGGTAGGGTTAGGGTTAGGGTGAGGGTTAGGGTTAGTGTGAGGGTTAGGTTTAGGTTTAGAGTTAGGGTGAGGGTCAGGGATAGGGTGAGGTTTAGGATGAGGGTGAGCGATAGGGTTAGTGTGAGGGTCAGAGTGATGTTTAAGGTTAGGGTTAGGGTTAGGGTTAATGTGAGGTGAGGGTTAGGGTGAGGGTTAGGGTTAGGTTTTGGGTGAGTGTCAGGGTGCGGGTGAGGTTTAGGGTTAGGGTTAGGGTTAGGGAAGGGTGAGGGTAAGGGGTATGTTGAGGTTAATTTTAGGCTAAGGTGAGATTTAGGGTTAGGTTTAGGATTAATGTGAGCATTAGGGTTAGGGTTAGGATGAGGGTCAGGGTGAGGGTTAGGGTTAGGGTTAAGTTGAGGGTGAGGGTGAGGGTGAGGTTTAGGGTTAGCTTGAGGGTTAGGATTAGGGTTAGGGTGAGGGTGAGGGTTAGGGTGAGGGTTAAGATGAGGGTAAGGGTTAGGGTTAGGGTGAGGGTTAGGGTGATGTTTAACGTTAAGGTTAGGGGTAGGGTTTGGGGTAGGGTCAGGGTGAGATTTAGGGTGAGGGTAAGGGTTAGGTTGAGGGTGAGGATTAGGGTGAGGATTAGTGTTAGGTTTAGGACTAGGTTTAGGGTGTGGACTAAGATGAGGGTGAGGGTTAGGGTGAGGGTGAGGGTGATGCTTAAGATTAGGTATGGGTGTGTGTTAGTGTTAGGTTGAGGGTTACCATGAAGGTGAGGGTTTGGATGAGGGTGAGGTTTAGGGTTAGTGTTAGGGTTAGGGTGAAGATTAGGTTTAGGGTTATGGTTAGGATGAGGGTTAGGTTGAGTGGTAGGGTTTTGTTAGGGTGAGGGTTAGGGTTAGGTTAGTGTGATGGTTAGGTTTAAGTTTATAGTTAGGGTGAGGGTAAAGGTTATGGTGAGTGTTAGGATGAGGGTGAGGGATAGGGTTAAGATGAGGTTTAGGGTGATTTTTAAGGTGAGGGTTAGGGTTAGGTTTAGGGTGAGGGTGAATGTGAGGGTTATGGTTAGGGTGAGAATGAGGGTTAGGTTTAGGGTTAGGGTGAGAGTGAGAGTTAGGTTTAGGATTAGTGTTAGGGTTAGGATTAGGCTTAGGGTGAGGGTGAGGGCTAGGGTGAGGGTTTGGGTTAGGGTTAGGTTTAATGTGAGGTGAGGGTTAGGGTGAGGGTTAGGGTTAGGGTTTGGGTGAGTGTTAGGTTGCAGGTGAGGTTTAGGCTTAGGGTTAGGGTTAGGGAAGGGTGAGAGTAAGGGTTATGGTGAGGTTTAGTTTGAGGCTGAGGGTGAGGTTTAGGGTTAGGTTTAGGATTAGTGTGAGCATTAGGGTTAGGGATAGGGTTACGATGACTGTTAGGGTGAAGGTTAGGGTTAGGGTTAAGTTGAGGGTGAGGTTGAGGGTGAGGTTTAGGGTTAGCGTGAGGGTTAGGGTTAGGGTTTGGTTGAGGGTGAGTGTTAGGGTGAGGGTTATGGTGAGGTTTAGAGTTAGCGTTAGGGTTAGGCTGAGTGCTAGGATGAGGGTGTGTGTTAGGGTGAGGGTGAGGGTGAGGGTTAGGATGTCGGTGAGGGTTAGGTTAGGGTGAGGGTTAGGGGGACGATGAGGATTAGGGTGAGGGTGAGGGGTAGGGTGACGGTTAGGGTTAGGGTAAGGTTAAGGGTTAGGGTGATGGTGAGGGTTAGGGTTAGGTTTAGGGTTAGGTTGAGGGTAATTGTTAGGGTGAGGGTTAGGATGAAGGTGAGGGTTAGGGTTAGGGTGAGGATTAGGGTGATGTTTAAGGATAAGGTTAGGGGTTGGGTTAGGGTTAGGGTCAGGGTGTAAATTAGGCTGAGGGTAAGGTTTAGGTTGAGGGTGAGGATTAGGGTGAGGATTAGTGTTAGGGTTAGGGTGTGGACTAGGTTGAGAGTGAGGATTAGGGTGAGGGTGAGGGTGAGGCTTAAGTTTAGGGTATGTATGAGGGTTAGGGTTAGGGTGAGGGTTAGGGTAAGGTTTAGGATTAGGGTTAGGGTGAGGAGTAGGGTTAGGGTTAGAGTTAGTGTGAGGGTTAGGGTTAGTTTGTGGGTTAGGTTTAGGGTGAGGTTTATTTTGAGGGTTAGAGTTAGCGTTAGGGTTAGGCTGAGGGCTAGGATGAGCGTGTGGGTTAGGCTGAGGGCGAGGGTGAGGGTTAGATTGTCGGTGAGGGTTAGGGTAGGTTGAGGATTAGGGGGATGATGAGGATTAGGGTGAGGGTGAGGGTTAGGTTTAAGATTAGGGTTAGGGTCAGGTTGAGGATTAGGGTTACAGTTATGGTTAGGATGAGGGTTAGCGTGAGTGGTAGCTTTAGGGTTAGTTTAAGGGTTAGCATGAGGGTAAAGATTAGGGTGAGGGTGAGGGTTAGGGTTAGGGTGAGGGTGAGGGTAAATTTTAGGGTGAACATTAGGATGAGGGTGAGGGTTAGGGTTAGGGTGATGTTTAAGGTTAAGTTTAGGGTTAGGGTTAGGTTTATGGTGTGGGTGAGGGTTAGGGTGAGGTTGATGGTTAAGGTTAAGGTTAGGGTTAGTGTTAGGGTTATGGTGAGTGTTCGGGTAGTGCAAGGGTAAGGGTTAGGTTGATGGTGCAGATTAGGGTTACGGTTAGGGTTAGTTTGAGGGGTAGGGTTAGGGTTAGGGTGAGGGTTAGGTTTAGTGTGAGGTTATGGTTAGGGATAGGGTTGGGGTGAGGGTAAGGGTTAGGATGAGAGAAGGGAGAGAGTAAGGTTTAGTGTTAGCATGAGTGTTAGAGTGAGGGTTAGGGTTAGGTTTAGGGATAGGGTGAGGTTTGGGTGAGGGTGAATGTTGGGCTGTGGTTCAGGGTTAGGGTAAATTTGAGGGTTAGGTTGACGGGGAGTTTTAGAGTGAGGGCGAAGGTTAAGGTTAGGGTTAAGGTGATGCTTAGGGTGAGGGGTATAGTTAGGGTTAGGGTGAGGGTTAGGATAAGTGTGAGGGTTAGGGTTAGTGTTAAGGTTAGAGTGAGGGTAAGGGTTAGTGTGAGGTTATGGTGAGGTTTAGGGTTAGTGTTAGAGTTAGGGTTAGATTGATGGTTAGGGTTAGGTTTAGAGTTAGGGTGAGGGTGAGGGTTAGAGCCAGCGTAAGGGTGAGTGTTAGGGTTAGGTTGAGAGTTACTGTTTGGGTTAGGGTGAGGGTGAGGGTTAGGGTTAGTGTTAGGGTTAGAATTAGGGTGAGGGTGAGGGTGAGGAATAGGGTTAGGATTAGGTTTAGGGTTAGGCTAAGGGTGAGGGTGAGTGTTAGGGTTAGGGTTAGGGTTAGGGTGAGTGTTAGGGTTAGTCTTAGTGTTAGGATGAGGGTTAAGTTGAGGGGTAGGGTTAGAGTAAGAGGGAGGGTTAGGGTTAGGGTGAGGGTAAGGGTTAGCGTGAGGGTTAGGATGAGGGTGAGGGTGAGGGTGAGGGTTAGGGTGTGGGTTAGGGTTCAGGTTAGGGTTAGCTTGAGGGTGAGGGTGAGGGTTATTTTTTGGGTTAGTATTAGGGTTAGATTATTCTGAGGCTGAGCATGAGGGTGAGGGTGAGTGTTAGTGTTAAGTTTAGGGTGAGGGTTAGGTTTATTGTGGGGGTTAGGGTGAGGATGAGGGTAAGGTTTAGGTTGAGTGTTTGGGTGATGGGGTGTGTTAGAGTTAGGGTTAGGGTTAGGGTGAGGATTAGGGTGAGGTTTAGGGTTAAGTTTAGGGTTACTTTTAGGTGAGGGTTAGGGTTAATATTAGGGTGAGGTTTAGGGTAAGGTTTAGGGTTAGGGTTAGGGTCAGGGTGAGGGTTACGTTTAGTTTTAGTGTGAGGGTTAGGGTTAGGTTTAGAGTTAGGGTGAGGGTGAGGTTGAGGGTTAGGTTTGGGGTTAGGTTTATGGTGAGGGTGCAGTTAGGGTTAGGATTAGGGTTTGGGTTAGGGTTAGGCTGATGGTGAGGGTGAGGGTTAGGGTTAGCATGAGGGTTAAGTTTAGGGTTAGGTTTAGGTTGAGGTTTAAGGTGAGGGATAGGTTAAGGGTTAGGGTTAGGTTGAGGGTAAGGATGAGGGTGAGGGTTAGGGTGAGGGGTATGGTTAGGGATACTGTGATCCTTACTGTTAGTGTGAGGGTTAGGGTTAGGGTTAGGGTTACAGTGATGCTATCGGTAAAGTTGAGGGTTAGGATGAGGGTGAGGTTAAGGGATAGGGTTTGGGTAAGGTTGAGGGTTAGGGTGAGGGTTAGGTTTAGTGGTAGGGTGAGGGTTTGGGTGAGTGTAGTATGCGGGTGAGGTTTAGGGTTAGGGTTAGGGAAGGGTGAGGTTAAGGGTTATGGTGAGGGTGTTAGGATGCGGGTGAGGTTTAGGGTTATGTTTAGGATTAGTGTGAGTGTTAGGGTGAGGATTAGGGTTAGGATGAGGGTTAGGATGAGGGGTATGGTTAGGGTTAGTTTGAGGGTGAGGGTGAGGGTGAGGTTTAGGGTTAGGGTGAGGGTTAGGGTTAGGGTTAGGGTGAGTGTGAGAATTAGAGTTAGGTTTATCATGAGGGGTAGGGTGAGGGGTAGGGTTAGGTTTAGTGTGAGGGTTAGGGTTAGGTTTAGGGTTAGGTTGAAGGTTAGGGTTAGTGTTATGGTTAGGCTGATGGCTAGGGTGAGAGCCTGGGTTAGGGTGAGGGTGAGGATGAGGGTTAGGGTGTCCGTGAATGTTAGGGTAGAGTGAGGGTTAGGGGGACGGTGAGGGTTAGGGTGAAGGTGAGGGTTAGAGTTATGGTTAGGGTTAGGTTCAGGTTGAGGATTAGGGTTCAGGTGAGTGTTAGGATTAGTGTGAGGTTTAGGGTTAGATTTAGGGTTAGAGTGAGGGTAAATGTTAGGGTGAGGTTTAGGGTGAGGTTTATGGTTAGTGTTAGGGTTAAGGTTATGTTGAGGGTTAGGGTGAGGTTTAGAGTTAGAGTGAGGGTGAGGGTTAAGGTTAGGGTTATGGTTAGAATTAGAGTGAGGGTGAGGTTGAGGAATAGGGTTAGGATTAGGGTTAGGGTTAGGGTTCGGCTGAGGGTGAGGGTGAGTGTTAGGGTTAGGGTTAATTTGGGTGTTAGTGTTAGTCTTAGGGTTAGGATGAGTGTTAAGTTAAGGGGTAGGGTTACGATTAGGTTGAGGGTTACGGTTAGTGTGAGGGTAAGGTTTAGGGTTAGGGTTAGTATGAGGCTGAGGGTTAGGTGAGGGTTAGAGTTAGTGTGAGGGTTAGGGTTAGGGTTAGGGTGAGGTCTAGGGTGAGTGTAAGTGATAGGGTGGAGCTTAGGGTTAGGTTTAGGTTTAGATTGACTGTTAGGGAGAGGGGTATAACTAGGGATAGTGTGAGCCTTAGTGTTAGTGTGAGGGTTAGAGTTAGGGTTAGTTTTAGGGTTACCGTGAGGGTAAGTGTAAGGGTGAGGGTTAGGGTGATGGTTTGGGTTTGGGATAGGGTTAGATTTAGGGTGAGTGTTAGGGTGAGGATGAGGGTTAGGGTTAGGGTGAGGGTTAGGGTTAGGTTTAGAGTTAGGTTGAGGGTGAGGTTTAGGGATAGGTTTAAGTTTAGGGTGAGGGGTAGGGTGAGGTTTAGGATTAGGGTTTTGATTAGGGTTAGGGTGAGGGTGAGGTTTAGGGTTAGGGTTAGGGTGAGTGTGAGGGTGAGGTTTACTGCTCGGTTTAGGGTTAGGGTGAGGGTGAGTGTTAGGTTTAGGATTAGTGTTAGGTTTAGAGTTAGGCTTAGGGTTAGTGTGAGGGTGAGGGTTAGGGTAAGGGTGAGGGTTAGGTTTAGGGTTAGGATGCAGGTTAGGGTTAGGGTGATTTTTAGTGTGAGGGTGAGGGTGAGGGTTACGGTTAGGGTGAGTGTTAGGGTGATGGTGAGTTTGAGGGTTAGGTTTAGGGTAAGTGTTAGGGTGAGTGTTAGGGTCAGCATGAGGGTTAGGGTTAATTTCAGGATTAGTGTTAGGGTTAGGCTTTGGGTGAGTGAAAGGGTTAGGATTAGGGTTAGGGTAGTTTGAAGGTAAGTTTTAGGGTGAGGGTTAGGGTTAGGCTAAGGTTGAGGCTCACCCTCACGGTAAGGGTTAGGATTAGGTTTAGGGTGAGGGTTAGGGTGAGGAGTATAGTTAGGGTTAGGGTTACGGTTAGAATTAGGGTGTATGTGAGGGTGAGGAATAGGGTTGGGATTAGGGTTAGGGTTAGGGTTAGGCTGAGGTTCAGGGTGAGTGTTAGGGTTAGGGTTAGAGTGAGTGTTAGGGTTAGGCTTAGGGTTAGGATGAGGGTTAAGTTGAGGGGCAGTGTTAGGGTTAGGGTGAGGGTTAGGGTAAGAATGAGGGTGAGGGTTAGGGTTAGGGTGAGAGTTAGGGTAAGATTTAGGTTTAGGGGTAGGGCTAGGATGAGGGTGAGGTTTAGGGTGAGGGTGAGGGTGAAGTTGAGGGTTAGGGTTTGGGTTAGGGTTAGGGTTAGGGTCAGGGTTACGGTTAGGGTTCGGGTTAGGGTTCGGGTCAGGGTTGGGTTGAGGTTGAAGGTGAGGTTTAGTGTTAAATTTATGGCGAGGGTTAGGTTTATTGTGAGGGATAGTGTGAGGATGAGGGTAAAGGTAAGGTTGAGGGTTAGGATGAGGGGGAAGGGTAGGTTTAGGGTTAGGGTTAGTGTGATCCTTAGGGTGAGGGTTAGGTTTAAGTTAAGGGCTAGGTTTAGGGCGAGAATGAGGGTTAATGTAAGGGTTATGTTTAGGGTAAGGGTTAGGGTTTATCGTTAGGGTTAGGGTGAGTTTTAGGGTTAGGGTGAGGGTTAGGGTTAGGATTAGTGTTAGGGTGAGGGCTAGGTTGAGGGTGAGGGTTAGGCTTAAGCTTAGGGTTAGGGTTAGGGTTAGGGATAGGGTGAGTGTGAGGGTGAGGGTTTGGGTGAGGGTGAGTGTCAGGTTTAGGTTTAGGGCGAGGGTTAGGGTTAGGGTGAGGGTGAGGCTGAGGTGAGGGTTAGGTTTAGGCTAAGGTTGAGGGTTGGGTGAGGGCAAGAGTTGGGTTGTGAGTAAGGGTTAGGATTATGCTTAGGGTGAGGGCTAGGGTCAGTGTTAGGCTTAAAGCTTAGGGTTAGGGTTCGGGTTAGGGTTAGGATGAGGGTGAGGGTGAGAGTTAGATTTAGGGTTTCTGTGAGGGTGAGGGTTAGTGTTAGTGTTAGGGTGAGGGTTAGGGTGAGGATGAGGGTAAGATTTAGGTTGAGGGTTAGGGTGAGGGTGAGGGTTAGCGTTAGGGTTAGTGTTAGGTTGAGGGTTAGAGTGATGGTTAGGTTTAGGCTGAGGTTGAGCATGAGGGTGAGGGTGAGGGTTAGGGTGAGTGGTAGGTTTATTGTGAGGGTTAGGGTGAGGATGAACGTAAGGATTATGTTGAGGGTTAGGATGAGTTGGAGGCTTAGCGTGAGGGTGAGGGATATATTTAGGGTTCGCTTTAGTGTTCGGGTTAGGGTTAATATTAGGGTTAGGTTTAGGGCAAGGGTTAGGTTAGGGTGAGATTTACGGTTAGATTTAGTGTGAATGTTAGGGTTAGGGTGAGGGTTAGGTTTAGGTTTAGGGGTAGGTTGAGGGTGAGGGTGAGGCTTAGGTTTAGAGTTAGGGTTTGGGTTAGGGTGAGAGTGAGGGTGAGGGTGAGGCTTAGGGTTAGGATTAGGGTTTGGATTAGGGTTAGGCTGATGGTGAGTGTGAGGGTTAGGGTTATAGTGAGGGTTAGGGTTAGGGTTAGGTTTTGGTTGAGGGTTAGGGTGAGGGCCAAGTTTAGGGATAGTGTGGGGGTGAGGCTGAGGGTGAGGGTTAGAGTTAATGATAGTGTTAGGGTGAGGGTTAGGGTGAGCGTTAGGGTTAGGGTGAGGGTTAGGGTTAGGGTTAGGTTTAGGTTGAGGGTTAGGATGAGGGGTAGGTTTAGGGTAAATGTGAGCCTTAGTGTTAGTTTGAGGGTTAGGGTGAGGTTTAGGGTTAGGATTACCGTGAGGGTAAGGGTAATGATGAGGGGTAGGATGAGGGTGAGGTTTAGGGATAGGTTTAGGGTGAGGGTGAGTGTTAGGGTGAGGATGAGGATTAGTGTTAGATTTAGGATGAGGGCTAGGGTTAGGGTGAATGTTAGGTGTAGGTTTAGGGTTAGGGTGAGGGTGAGGGTGAGGCTTAGGGTTAGGGTTAGTGTTAGGGTTAGGTTAAGGGTTAGGGTGAGGGGTAGGATTTGGGTTAGGGTTAGGGTTTTGGATAGGAGTAGGGTGAGGATGAGGGTTGGGGTTAGTTTGAGTGTGAGGGTGAGTTTAGGGATAGGTTTAGGGTTAGGGTGAGGGTGAGTGTTAGGTTTAGGATTAGTGTTAGGTTAGGGTTAGGCTTAGGGTTATGATGAGAGTGAGGGTTAGGGTTAGGGTGAGGGTTAGGTTTAGGGTTAGGGTGCGGGTTTGGGTTAGGGTGATGGTTAGTGTGAGGCTGAGTGTTAGGGAGAGGATGAGGGTTAGGATGAGTGTTAGGTTTAGGGTGCGGGTGAGGGTTAGGTTTAGTGTGAGTGTTAGGGTGACAGTGAGTGTGAGGGTTAGGTTTAGGGTAAGGGTTTGGGTGACTGTTAGGTTGAGGGTGAGGGTTAGGGTTAGGTTTAGTGTTAGTGTTAGGGTTAGAGTTTGGGTTAGTTTTAGGGTTAGGGTTAGGATGAGGATAAGTGTAAGGTTTAGGTTGAGGGTTAGGGTGAGGGGGAGGGTTAGGGTTAGGGTTAGGGCTAGGGTGTGGGTTAGGGTTAGGCTGAGGGTAAGTGTGTGGGTGTGGTTGAGGGTTAGTGTTAGGGTTAGGGTGAGGGTTAGGTTTATTGTGAGGGTTAGGGTGAGGGGGAGGATTAGGGTTAAGGTTAGGGTTAGGGTTTGGGTTAGGGTTAGGCTGAGGGTGATGGTGAGGGTTAGTGTTAGCTTGAGGGTTAGAGTAGGGTTAGGTTTAGGTTGAGGTTTAGTGCGAGGGCAAGGTTTAGTGTTAGGGTGAGGGTGAGGATGAGGTTGAGGGTGAGGGATAGGGTGAGGGTTAGTGTTAGGGTGAAGGTTAGGGTTAGGGTTAGGTTTTGGTTGAGGGTAATTGTGAGGGGTAGAGTTAGGGTTAGTGTGATCCTTCGTGGTAGTATGAGGGTTAGGGTTAGGTTTAGGGTTAGGGTTACCTTGAGGGTAAGTGTAAGGGTGAGGGTTAGTATTTGGTTGAGGTTTAGGGATAGGGTTAGGGTGAGGGTTAGTATTATGGTGAGGATGAGGGTTAGGGTTAGGGTTAGGATGATGGTAAGGGTTGGGTTGAGGGTTAGGGTTAGGTATAGTGTTAGAGTGAGGGTGAGGGTTAGGGTGAGGTTAAGGGTTAGGGTGAAGGGTAGGTTGAGGGTGAGGTTTAGGGTTTTGGTTAGGGTAGGGTGAGGGTGCAGGTTAGGGTTAGGGTTAGGGTGAGTGTGAGGTTGAGGTTTAGGGTTAAGGTGAGGTTGAAAGTGAGGCTTAGGGTTACGATTAGGAATTGGTTAGGGTTAGGCTGAGGGTGAGGTTGAGGGTTTGGCTTAGCCTGAGGGTTAGGTTTAGGGGTAGGGTGCGGGTTAGGGTTAGAGTGATAATTAGTGTCAGGGTGAGGTTTAGGGTGATGATGAGTGTTCGGGTGAGGCTGAGGGTTAGGGTGTGGTGAGCGTTAGGGTTAGGGTGAGGGTTACGGTGATGGTGAGTTTGAGGGTTAGGTTTCCGGTAAGGGTTACAGTGAGTGTTTGGGTGAGGGTGGGGTTAGGTTTAGGTTTAGGGTTAGGGTTAGGGTTAGGGTTTGGGTGAGTGTTAGTGGTTGGGTTGGGTAAGGGTTAGCTTAGGGTGAGGGTAAGGTTTAGGGTGAGGGTTAGGGTTAGGCTGAGGGTGAAGGTGAGGGTGAGATTTAGGGTTAGGTTTAGGATTACAGTGAGGGTTAGGGTGAGGGGTATAGTTAGGGTTAGGGTTAGGGTTAGAATTACAGTGAGGTTGAGGAATACTGTTAGGATTATTGTTAGGGTAAGGGTTAAGATGAGGTTGAGGGTTAAGGTGATAGGGTTAGGGTGAGGGTTAGGATTAGGGTTGGGGTTAGGGTAAGTGCTAGGTTGAGGGTGAGGGTTAGTGTTAGGGTGACGGTGAGTATATGGTTAGGTTTAGTGTAAGGGTTAGGGTGATTTTTAGGGTGAGGGTGAGGGTTAGGATTAGGTTTAGGGTTAGGCTTAGGGTTAAATTTTGTGTGAGTGTTAGGGTTAGGGTTAGGGTAGGGTGAGGGTAAGGTTTAGGGTGAGGGTTAGCGTTAGGCTGAGGGTGAGGGTGAGGGTGAGGTTTAGGGTTAGTTTTAGGGTTAGGGTGATGGGTATAGTTAGGGTTAGGCTTAGGGTTAGAATTAGGGTGAGTGTGAGGGTTAGGAATAGGGTTAGGATTAGTGTTAGGGTTAGGGTTAGGCTGAGGGTCAGGGTGAGTGTTAGGGTTAGGTTTAGGATGAGTGTTAGGTTTAGGCTTAGATTTAGGATGAGTGTTAAGGTGAGGGGTAGGGTTAGGGTTAGGGTGAGGGTTAGGGTTAGGAAGAGGATAAGGGTTAGGGTGAGGTTTAGGATGAGGGTGAGGGTTAGGGTGAGGGTTATTGTAAGGCTGAGTGTTAAGTTTAGAGTTAGGATTAGGGTGAGTGCTAGGGATAGGGTGAGGGTTAGCATGAGGGTGAGGGTGAGGGTGAGGGTTAGATTATGGGTTAGGGTTAGGGTTAGGGTCGGGGTAGGGTTATGGTGAGGGTTAGGGATAGGGTTAGGGTGAGGGTGAGGTTGAGGGTGAGGGTTAGGTTTAGGGTTGGGGTTAGGAATAGGGTAATGGTTTGTGTGAGGGTTAAGTTGTGTGTGAGGGTTAGGGTAAAGTTGAGAGTTAGGTTGACAGGGAGGGTTAGAGTGTGGGCGAGGGTTAAATTAGTGTTAGGGTGATGGTTCGGGTTTGTATTAGTGTTAGGTTGAGGGTTATGGTGAGGGGTATAGTTAGGGTTAAGGTGAGGGTTAGGATTAGTGTGAGGGTGAGGATGAGGCTTTGGGTTAGGATTAGGGTTTGGGTTAGGGTTATGCTGAGGGTGAGGTTGAGGGTTAGGGTTAGCTTGAGGGTTATGGTTAGGGTTAGGTTTAGGTTGAGGGTTAGGGTGAGGGCTATGTTTAGGGTTTGGGGGAGGGTGAGGATGAGGGTGAGCGTTAGGATTAGGGTTAGGTTGAGGTTGAGGGGAAGGGTGAGGGGTAGGGTTAGGGTTAGTGTGAGCCTTAGTGTTAGTTTGAGGGTTAGGGTTAGGTTTAGGGTTAGGGTTAATGTGTGGGTAAGGGTAATGGTGAGGGTTAGGATGAGGGTGATGGTTGGGTTTAGGGTGAGTGCTAGGGTGAGTATGAGGGATAGGTTTAGGGTCAGGGTGAGGGTTAGGTTTAGGGTGAGATTTAGGGTTAGATTATGGTTAGGTTGAGGGTGAGGGTTAGTGTTAGTTTAAGGGTTATTGTGAGGTGTAGGATGAGGGTGAGTTTTAGGGATAGGTTTAGGGTTAGGGTGAGGTTGAGTGTTAAGTTTAGGATTAGTGTTAGGGTTAGGCTTAGGCTTAGGGTTAGGGTGAGGGTGAGGGTTAAGTTTAGGATGAGGGTTAGGGTTAGGGTTAGGGTTCGGGTTAGGGGTAGGGTGATGTTTAGTGTGAGGGTGAGTTTTAGGGTGAGGGTGAGGTTTCGGGTGAGGGTGAGGATTAGTGTGTGTGTGAGGGTTAGGGTTAGTGTTAGGCTGAGCGTGAGCAAGAGAGTGACGGTGAGGGTTAGTGTTAGGATTAGGGTGAGGGTTAGGTTTATTGTGAGGGTTAGGGTGAGCATGAGGGTAATGGTTAGGTTGAGGCTTAGAGGTAGGGGTAGGGGTAGGGTTAAGGTTAGGCTTAGGGTGAGGGTTAGGGTGAGAATTAGGGTTAAGTTTAGGTTTAGGTTTAGGGTCAGGGTTAGGGTTACTGTTAGGGTTAGGTATAAGGTAAGGGTTACGGTTAGGTTTAGCGTTAGGTTGAGGGTTAGGGTTAGGTTTAGGGTAACCGTGAGAGTGAGGGTAAGCGTGAGGGTTAGGTTTATGGTTAGGTTTAGGTTGAGGGTTAGGGTGAGGGGTAGGTTTAGGGTTAGGGTTAGGGTGAGATTGAAGGTGAGGGTTAGGGTTAGGGTGAGGGTAAGGATTAATGTTAGGTTTATGTTGAGGGTTAGGTTGAGGCATAGCATTAGGGTTAATGTGAGCCTTAGTGTTAGTGTGAGGGTTAGGATTTGGCTTAGGGTTCCGGTTACCGTGAGGGTAAGGGCAAGGGTGAAGATTAGGATGAGGGTGAGGGTTAGGGATAGGTTTAGGGTGAGGGTGAGTGTTATGGTGATGATGAGGCTTAAGGTTTGTGTTAGGGTGAAGCTTAGGGTTAGGGGGAGATTTAGGGTTAGGTTTAAGGTTAGGGTGAGGGTGAGGATTAGGGTTAGGTTAATGGTTAGGTTGAGGGGTAGGGTGAGGGTTAGGGTTAGTGTTTTGTTTAGGGTTATGGTGAAAGTGAGGGTTAGGGTTAAGGTTAGCGTGAGGGTTAGCCTGAGGGTTAGGGTTAGGGTGAGGGTTAGGTTTAGGGTTAGGTTTAGGGTGAGGGTGAGCATGAGGGTGAGTGTTAGGGTAAGGATTAGGTTTAGGGATAGGGTTAGACTGAGGGTGAGGTTGAGGGTGAGGTTTGGGTTAGGTTGAGGTTTAGGGTTTAGGTTCGGTTTATGGTGAGGGTGAGGGTTAGGATTAGGGTTCGGGTTAGGATGAGGGTTAGGTGAGGGGTAGTTTTATTGTTAGGGTGAGGGTTAGGGTTAGTGTGTGGGTTAATGTTAGGGCTAGGGTGAGGGTAAGGGTTAGTTTGAGTGTTAGGCTGAGGGTGAGGGTTAGGTTTAGGGTTAAATTGAGGGTTAGGGTGAGGGTTAGGGTTTGGTTTAGGGTTAGGATTAGGGTTAGAGTGAGGGTTAGGGTTAGGGTTCGGGTGAGGGTGAGGGTGATTGTGAAGGTAAGGGTAAGGATGAGGGTTAGGAGGAGGGTGAGTGTTAGTTTTAGTGTTAGGTTTAGGGTGAGGGTTATGTTTAGGGTTAGGTTGAGGGTTAGGGTTAGGGTGATGTTTAGTGTGAGGGTGAGAGTTATTGTGAGGGTTAATGTGTTGGTGAGGGTTAGGGTTAGGTTGAGTGTTAGAGTGACGGTGAGTTTGAGAGTTAATTTTAGGTTAAGTGTTAGGGTGAGTGTTAGGTTGAGACTGAGGGTTAGGTTTAGGTTTAGGGTAAGTGTTAGGATTAGGGTTTGGGTGAATGTTAGGGTAAGGGTTAGGGTTAGGTTAGGGTAAGGGTAAGGTTTAGGGTGAAGTTTAGGGTTAGGCTGAGGGTGAGGGTGAGGGTGAGTGTTATGGTTAGGTTTAGGGTTGTGGTAAGGGTTAGAGTGAGTGGTACATTTAGGGTTAGGGTTAGGGTTAGAATTAGGGTGAGTGTGAGGGTGAGGAATAGGGTTAGGATTAGGGTTAGTGTTAGGATTAGGCTGAGGATCAGTGTGAGTGTTATGGTTAGGCTTAGGGTTAGGGTGAGTGTTAGGGTTAGGCTTAGGGTTAGGCTGAGGGTTAAGGTGAGGGGTAGGGTTAGGGTTAGGGCGAGGGTTAGGTTTAGTGTGAAGTTTAGGGTTAGGATGAGGGTAAGTTTTAGGGTGAGGTTTAGGATGAGGGTGAGGGTTAGGTTGAGGGTTAGGTTTTGGGTGAGGGTTAGGGTTAGAGTTAGGATTAGGGTGAGGGCTAAGTTGAAGTGGAGGGTTAGGGTGAGGTTTAGGGTTAGGGTGAGGGTGAGCGTGAGGGTGAGGGTGAGTGTGTGTGTAAGGGTAGGCTTATGGTCAGGGTTACGTTTAGGGTGAGTGTTAGGGTTAAGGTTAGGTTTAGGTTGAGGGTGAGGCTGAGGCTGTGGTTTAAGATGAGGGTGAGATTGAGTGTGAGGGGAGGGTTAGGTTTCGGGTCAGGGTTAGGTTGAGGGTGAGGGTGAGTGTTAGTGTTTGGATTAGGGTTAGGTTTAGGGTTAGGCTGATGGTGAGGGTGAGGGTGAGGGTGATGGTTAGTGTTAGGGTTAGGGTGAGGGATAGGTTTATTGTGAGGGTTAAGTTGAGGATGAGGGTAAGGATTAGGTTTAGTGTTAGGGTGAGGGGGATGGTTAGTGTTAGGGTTAGGGTTATGGTGAGGGTTATGGTGAGGGTTAGGGTTAAGGGTTAGGTTTAGGGTGAGAGTTAGGATTAATGTTAGGGTTATATTTAGGGAAGTGTTAGGGTGAGGGTGAGGGTTAGGGTTAGGGTGAGGTTTAGGGTTAAGTTTAGGATTAGGGTTAGGGTGAGGGCTAGAGTGAGGGTGAGGGTTACTATTAGGCTTAGGGTTAGGGTGAGGTTTAGGGTTAGGGTTAGTGTTAGGGTTAGTGTGAGTGGTAGTGTTACGGTAAGCCTGAGGGCTAGGTTTAGTGTGAGTGTTGTGGTTAGGGATAGTGTTAGGGTGATGGTAAGGGTTAGGATGAGGGTAGGCTGAGAGTGAGGCTTAGGGTTAGCATGAGTGTTAGGTTGAGGGTGAGGATGTGGGTGAGGGTTAGGTTGAGGGTGAGGTTGTTGGTGAGGGTTAGGGTTAGGGTTAGGCTTAGGGATAGGGTGAGGTTTTGGGTGAGGGTGAGGGTTGGGTTGTGGGTGAAGGTTAGGGTGAAGGTGAGGATTAGGTTGACAGGGAGGGTTAGAGTGAGGGCAAGGGTTAAGGTTAGGGTTAGGGTGATGGTTAGTTCGTATTAGTGTTTGGGTGAGGGTTAGGGTGAGGGGTATAGTAGGGTTAGTTTGAGGGTAAGGATTAGTGTGAGGGTTAGGGTTAGAGTGAGGGTAAGGTTTAGGGTGAAGTTTAGGGTGAGGTTTAGGGTTAGGGTTAGAGTTAAGTTTAGGTTGAGGGTTAGTGTGAGGTTTATAGTTATGGTGAGGGTGAGGGTGAGGGTTAGGTTTAGGGTTAGTGTTAGAGTTAGGGTGAGAGGTAGATTTAGGGTTAGGGTGAGGGTGAGGATTAGGGTTAGGTTTAGGGTTAGAATTAGGGTGAGGTTGAGGGTGAGGTATAGGGTTAGGATTAGGTTTAGGGTTAGGGTTATTCTGAGGGTGATGGTGAGTGTTAGGATTAGGGTTAGGTTTGTGGTGAGTGGTAGGTTTAGGCTTAGTGTTAGGTTGAGGCTTAAGGTGAGGGATAGTGTTAGGGTTAGGGTGAGAGTTAGGGTTAGGGTGAGGGTAAGGGTTCGGTTGAGGGTTAGGATGAGTGTGAGGGTTAGGGTGAGAGTTAGAGTTAGGGTGAGGTTTAGGGTTAGGGTGTGGGCTAGGTTAAGGTTGAGGGTTAGGGTGAGTGTGAGGGTTAAGGTGTGGATTAGGGTTAGTGTAAGGGTCAGGGTTACGCTTAGGGTGAGGGTTAGGGTTAGGTTTAGGTTGAGGGTGAGGCTGGGGATGAGGTTTAAAGTGAGGGTGAGTGTTAGTTTGAGGGTGAGTGTTAGGGTTCCAGTTAGGGTTAGGTTCATGGTGAGGGTGAGGATTAGTGTTTGGATTAGCGTTAAGGTTAGTGTTAGGCTGAGAGTGAGCTTGAGGGTGAGGGTAAGTGTTAGTGTTAGGTTTAGGGTGAGGGTTAGGTGTATTGTGAGGGTTAGGGTGAGGATGAGGGTAAGGTTTAGGTTAATGGTTAGGGTGAGGGTGAGGGTTTGGATTAGGGTTAAGGTTAGGGTGAGGATTAGGGTGAGGGTTAGGGTAAAGTTTAGGGTTAGGTTTAGTGTGAGGGTTAGGATAACGTTAGGGTTAAGTTTAGGTTAAGGGTTATGGTTAGGGTTTAGGGTGAGGGTTATGGTTAGGTTAGGGTGAGGGTTAGGGTTATGTTTAGGGTTAGGGTGAGGGTAAGGGTGAGGGTTAGGTGTGGGGTTAGGGTTAGGGTTAGGGTGAGTGTAAGGCTTAGTGTTAGGATTAGGGTTTGGCTTAAGGTTAGCCTGAGTGTGAGGGTGAGGGTTAGGGTTTGTGTGAGGGTTAGGGTTAGGGTGAGGTTTAGGTTAATTGTTTGGGTGAGGGTGAGGTTTAGATTCGGGTTAAGGTGAGAGTTATGGTTAAGGTTAGGCTGAGGATGAGAGTTAGGTTTAGGTTGAGGGTGAGGGTGAGGGTTAGGGTTTAGGTTAGGTAACGGTTAGGGTTAGGGTGAAAGTGAGGGTCAGGGTCAGGGTCAGGGTGAAGTTTAGGGTTAGCATTAGGTTTACGGTAAGGGATAGGCTGAGGATGAGGGTGAGTGTGAGAGTGAGGGTTAGGTTTATGGTTAGAATTAGGGTGAGTGTAAAGGTTAGGGTAAGGTTTAGGATGAGGGTGAGGGTTAGGGTTAGAATGATGTTTGAGTTTAGGATTAGGGTTAGGCTGAGGGCTAGGGTGAGGGTGAGCATTAGGATTAGACTTAGGGTTAGGGTTAGGGTGAGGTAGGGTTCGGTTTAGGGTGAGCGTTAGGTTTAGTGTGAGGGTTAGGGTTACGGATAGGGTTAGAATGAGGGTAAGGTTTAGGGTGAGGGTTAGGGTGAGAGTGAGGGTTAGGGTTAGTTTGAGTGTTAAGGTGAGTGTTGAAATGAGGGATAGGATTAGGGTTATGGTTAGGTTTAGGGTTAAGTTAGGGTGAGGGTGAGGGTTAGGGTTAGTGTGAGGGTTAGGATTAGTGTTAAGGTTATGGACAGCGTTAGGGTTAGGGTTAGGGTTAGCGTTTACAATTAGATGTTTACCAGGAACATACGGAAGCCTGCAGGCAGGCAGAATCTGAAATTCTTCCTAAAAACCCTTGAAAAGGAGTGAAACGCACCTGTCTTGCAATAACTCAGAACCTCATTCTGAGTGTTTCTGGCAGAAGTCATTCAGCTGAACACAACGGTGGACTAATTAGAGCCTGATATAACTAGTGCCATCCGTATTCCAGGATGGACAGTTGTCACGTCCCAAACAACTGAGGTGTAGTTCTCCAAACTTTCACAGAGTACCATAAGTACAGGTTCAACTTACTCCTCAGGTTGAATAGAGTGTAGCTGTCAAGGATGTAATCAGTAGAGGGTTAGGGTTGGGGTTCATGTTAGGGTGAGGGTTAGGGTTAGGGTTTAGGGGTAGGGTTAGGGTAAGTGTTAGGTTTAGGGTTACGGTAAGGGTGAGAGCTAGGGTGAGGTTTAGGGTTAGGGTTAGGGTTAGGGTTAGGGTTAGGGTGAGGGTTAGGGATAGGGTTAGGGTGAGGGTTATACTGAGAGGTAGGGTTAGAGTTAGGTTTAGTGTTAGCGTGAGAGTGAGGGTTAGGGTAAGGATTAGGATTAGAATTAGGTTTGGCTGAAGCTGAGGGTGAAGGGGAGGGTTAGGGTTAGGGCAAGGGTGAGGGTTAGGTTTAGGGTTAGGGTTAGGATTAGGATTAGTGTTAGGGTGAGGCTGAGTGTTAGGGTGAGGGGGAGGGGGAGAGTTAGGGTGTTGGTGAGGGTTACATTGAGGGTGAGGGTTAGGGTTAGGGTTAGGGTTAGGGTAAGGGTTTGGGTTAGGTTTAGGGTGAGGTTTAGAGTGAGGGGGAGCCTTAGGGTTAGGGATAGGATTAGTGTGAGGGTGAAGGTTAGGGTTAGGGCTACGGTAAGGGTGAGCTTAAGGGTTAGGATGAGGTTTAGGGTGAGGGTGAGGTTTAGGGTTTGCCTGAGTGTTAATGTGAGGATTAGGGTGAGGGTTAGGCTGAAGGGTAGGGGTAGTTTTAGGGTGAGGGTTAGGTTTCATCACAGTGTTAGTGTTAGGGTTAAGGATAGGGTTATAGTGATGGTAAGGTTTAGGGTGAGGCTTAGGATTAGGGTTAGCATTAAGGTGAAGCTTAGTGTTAGTGTGAGGATTAAGATTAGGGTTATGTTTAGGGTTAGGGTGAGGGGTAGGCTAAGGGTTAGGGTGAGGGTTAGGGTGAAGTTTAGGGTTAGGTTTAAGGTTAGGATTAATGCGATTGTTAGGGTCAGGGTTAAGTTTAGGGTTAGGGATAGGGTTCGGGTGAGGGTAAGGGTTAGAGTTAGGGTGAGTGTGAGGGTGAGCGTTAGGATTCGGTGATGGTTAGAGTTAGGGTGTGGGTTAGGGTTGGGTAAGGGTTAGAATTAGGTTGAGGGTGAGGGTGAGGGTTAGGTTTAGGATTAATGTTAGGGTTAGGGTTAGGATTAGGGTTAGGGTTAGATTGTTGTTGAGGGTGAGGGTTAGGGTTAGGGTTAGCGTGAGGGTTAGGGTTAGGGTTAGGGTTAGTGTTAGGGTGAGGGTTAGGTTTAAGGTTAGGTTGAGGGTTAGGGTTAGTGTGAGGGTTAGGGTTACCGTTAGGGTTAGGGTGGGGATAAGTCTATGTGTGAGGGTTAGGGTGAGGGTGAGGGTTAGGGTGAGGGTTTGGATTAGGTTTAGGCTTAGGTTGAGTGTTATGGTGAGGGATAGGGTTAGGGTTAGGGTTAGTGTGAGGGTTAGGGTGAAGGTAAGCGTAAGGCTGAGGGTTAGTGTGAGGCTGAGTGTTAGGTTTACTTTTAGGGTTAGGGTGAGGTTTAGGTTCAGGGTGAGGGTTAGGGTTAGGTTGAGGGTTAGGGTGAAGTTGAGGGTTTGTGTGAGGTGTAGGGTGAGGGGTAGGTTTAAGGTTAGGTTGAGGGTTAGGGTTTTGTGAGGGTTAGGGTTAGGGCTAGGGTTAGGGTGAGTGGTAGGGTTATGGTTAGGCTGAGGGTTAGGGTTAGTGTGAAGGATAGGGTTAGGGTTAGGGTAAGGGTGAAGGTGAGGTTGAGTGTTAGAATGAGAGTTAGGCTTAGCATTTCCTTTAGTGTGAGGGTTAGGGTTAAGGTGAGGGTTAGGTTAAGGGTGAAGGTGAATGTTAGGGTTAGGGTTAGCGTCAGGCTTTGGTTTAGAGTGAGGGGTAGTGTTAGCTTTAGGGTTAGGGTCAGTTTGAGGGTGAGGCTGAGGATTAGGGTGAGGGTGAGGGTGCCGGTTAGGGATAGGAATAGTGTTAGGGTTCGGGTGAGGGTGAAGTTGAGAGTTAGGATTAGGATTAGGGTTAGTGTTAGGTTTAGGCTGAGGGTGAGGGTAAGGGTGAGGGTGAAGGTTAGGGTTAGGGTTAGGGTGGGAGTAAGTGTAAGGGTGAGGGTTAGGGTGAGAGTGAGTGTTAGGGTTAGCCTCAGTGTTAGGGTGATGGTTAAGGTGAGGGTTAGGCTGAGGGTTAGGTTCAGGGTTAATGTGAGGGTTAGGTTTAGTCTGAGGGATACGGTTAGGGTTAAGGTTAGGGTTAGGGTGAGTTTAAGTTTTGGGTGAAGTTTAGGGTTAGGGTTAGGGTTAGGTTGAGGTTTAGGGTTATTCTGAGGATTAGGGTTAGGATTAGGGTGAAGTTTAGGGTTAGGGTTATTGTGAGGGTTAGGGTTAGGGTGAGTTTAAGGGTAACAGTGAGGATTAGGATGAGGGTGAGGGTTCGGGTTATGGTTAGGGTGAGGTTTAGGGTAAGGGTGAGTGTGGAGTTTAGTGTGAGAGTTAGGGTTCCAGTTAGGGTGAGGTTGAGGGTTAGGGTTCGGGTTAGGGTTAGGGTGAGGGTTAGTTTTAGGGTTAGGTTTAGGGTGAGGGTTAGGGTTAGGATTAGTGTTAGAGTGAGGTTTAGGGTTAGGCTTCAGTTAAGGGTGAGGATGAGTGTGAGTGTGAGTGTTAGAGTGAAGGTAAGGGTTAGCGTGAGAGTTAGTGTTAGGGTTAGTTTGAGCGTTAGGTTTAGTGTGATGTTTAGGGTAAGGGCTAGGATTAGGGTTAGCGTGAGTGTTCAGATGAGGGTGAGGGTTAGAGTGTGGGTGATGGTTAGGGTTAGGGTGTGGGTTAGGGTGACGGTGAGTGTTAGGGTGAGGCTGAGATTTAAGGTTAGGTTTAGGAATAGGGTGAGTTTTAGACTTAGGGGTAGTGTGAAGGTTAGGGTGTGGGGAGGCTAAGAATTATGGTTGGGGTTAGGGTTAGGATTAGTGTTAGGTTGAGGGTTAGGGTCAGGGTGAGGGTTAAGCTTAGGGTGAGGGTTAGGTTTAGGTTTAGGGTTAGGGTTAGGGTGTGGGCTAGGGTGAGGGTGAGGATTATGGTTAGGCTTAGGGATAGGGTTAGGTTACGGTAAGGGATAGCCTGAGGGTTAAGGTTAGCTAAGGTTTAGTGTGAGGGTTAGGGTGAGGGTAAGGGCTAGGGTTAGAGATAGGGTGAGGTTTAGGGTGAGGGTTAGGGTTAGGTTTAGGGTTAGGGTGAGGGTTCGTGTTAGGGATAGGGTTACGGTGAGGGTTAGGGTGAAGGTAAGTGTAAGGGTGAGGGTTAGGCTGAGGATGAGTGTTAGGTTTAGGGTTAGGGTTAAGGTGAGTCTTAGGGTCAGGGTGAGGGTTAGTGTTAGTGTGAGGTTTAGGGTTAGGGTGAGGGTTAATGTGAGGGTTAGGGTTAGGGTGAGGGTTAGGATGAGGTGTAGGGTTATGTTTAAGGTGAGGTTTAGGGTTAGTGTGAGGGTGAGGGTTGGGGTTCGGTGAGAGTATGAGTTAGGGTGAGGTTTAGGGTTAGGGTTGGGTAAGGGTTAGAGTTAGGGTGAGGGTGAGGGTGAGGGAGAGTGTTAGGGTTATGATTAGGGTTAGGGTTGGGTTAGGATTTGGGTTAGAGTTAAGTTTAGACTGAGGGTGAGGTTGAGGGTGAGGGTGAGGTTTTGGGTTAGGGTGAGGTTTAGGTTTAGGGTTAGGGTTAGCCTGAGTGTTAGGATGACTGTTATGGTGAGGGGCAGGGTTACGGTTAAGATGAGGGTTAGGGTTAGTGTGAGGGTTAGGGTTAGGGTTAGGCTTAGGGTCAGGGTGAGGGTTAGGGTTAGGGTGAGGGTTACGTTTAGGTTTAGGGTTCGGGTTAGGGTGTGGATTAGGGTGAGGGTAAGGGTTAGGGAAAGGTTGAGGATTAGGGTTAGTGTTAGGATTAGGGTGAGGTTTAGGCTGAGTGGTAGGGTTAGGGTTAGGGTGTGGGTTAGGCTGAGTGTTAGGATTAGTGTTAGGTTTCGGGTGAGTGTTCGGCTGAGGGTTAGGGTGAGGGTGAGGGTTAGGGTTAGGTTTAGGGTGAGGGTTAGGGTTAGGGTTAGCTTGAGGATTAGTGTGAGGGATAGGTTTAGTTTTAGAGTTCGGGTTAGGGTGATTGTAAGGGTTAGGGTGAGGGTGAGGATTAGGTTTAGCCTTTGGGTTAGGGTGAGGGTTAGGGTTAGGTTTAGGGTTAGGGGGGTTAAGGGTTAGGGTTAGGGTTAGTGTTAGGTTTGGGTGAGGGTGAGGGTGATGGTTAGGGTGAGGGTAAGGTTTAGTGTGAGGGTTAGGGTGAGGGTGAGGGTTAGGGTGAGGGTTAGTGTGAGGGTTAGGTTGAGGATTAGGTTAGGTTTAGGGTTAGGGTGAGGACTAGTGTGGGGGTTAGGGTGAGGGTTCGGTTGAAGGTAAGAGTAAGGGTTAAGGTTAGAGCGAGGGTTAGGTTTAGGGTGAGGGTTAGGGTTAGGGTTAGTGTGAGGTTTAGGGTTATGGTGAGGGTTAGGGTTCAATTTATGGTTAGGGTGAGGGTTAGGGTGAGGATTAGGGTTAGGGTTATTGTGAGGGTGAGGTAGAGATTTAGTGTTAAGGTTAGGGTAAGGGTGAGGGTAAGGGTGAGGATTAGGTTAGGTTTAGGGTTAGGCTGAGTGGTAGGATTAGGGTTAGGTTGAGGGTTATGGTTAGCGTTAAGGTTAGGGTGAGGGTCAGGGTTATGGTTAGGGTTAGGGTTAGGTTTAGTTTTAGGGTGAGGGTTAGGGTTCGATTTATGGTTAGGGTGATGCTTAGGGTGAGGTTTAGGGTTAGGGTTAGTGTGAGGGTGAGGGTGAGATTTAGTGTTAAGGTAAGGGTAAGGGTGAGGCTTAGGGTGAGGTTTAGGGTTAGGTTTAGGCTGAGTGGTAGGAATAGTGTTAGGGTGAGGGTTAGGGTTAGGGTCAGGGTGAGGTTTAGGTTTATGGTGAGGGTTTGGATTAGGGTGAGGGTTAGGGTGATGCTTATGGTGAGGTTTAGGGTTAGGATGAGGGTCAGGGTGAGGTTTAGGGTTAGGGTGATGGTTAGGGTTATAGTGAGGGTCATGTTTAAGTTTAGGCTTTGTATTAGGTTTATTGTTAAGTTTAGGGTTAGGGTTAAGGTTAGTGTGAGGGTTAGGGTTAGGGTGAGGGTTAGGGTTAGTGTGAGGGATAGGTTTAGGTTTAGGGTTAGTGTTTGGGTGAGGGTTAGTGTAAGGTTTAGGGTTAGGGTTAGGGTTATTGTTGGTGTTATTTTGAGGGTGAGGTTTAGGATTAGTTTTTGGTTTAGGGTGAGTGTGAGATTGAGGGTTATGGTTAGGATTAGGATTAGGTTTAGGGTTAGGCTGAGGGTGAAGGTGAGGGTGAGGGGGTGGGTAAGGGTTAGTGATAGGTTTAGGGTTAGGGTGAGGGCTAGGGTGAGCTTGAGAGTTAGGGTTAGGTTTAGGGTTAGGCTGAGGGTTAGGGTTACTGTTAGGGTTAGGGTAAGGGGTAGGTTTAGGATTAGGGTGGGGGTTAGCTTTAGTGTGAGGGTTAGGGTTAGGGTGAGTGTTAGGTTTAGGTTTAGGGTTGGGGGAGGGGGAGGTTGAGTGTGAAGGTTAGGGTTAGGGTTAGGGTGAGGGTCAGGGTTAGGGTGAGTGTTAGAGTTAGGATTACGGTTAGGGTGAGTGTGATGGTGAGGCTGAGGGTTAGGCTGAGGGTGAGTGTGAAGGTGAGGGTTAGGGTTAGGGGTAGGGGTAGGGTGAGGGTTAGCGTTAGAGTTAGGATTCGGGTTAGGGTTAGGCTGAGGGTGAGGGTGAGGGTGAGGTTTAGTTTGAGTGTTAGGGTTAGGGTAAGGGTTACGGTGAGGTTTAGGGTTAGTGTGAAGATTTGGGTTAGGGTTAGGGTTAGGTTTAGGGTAATGGTGAGGGTTAGTGTTAGTGTGACGGTTAGGGTTAGGGTTGGGCTTAGGGTTAGGGTGAGAGTAACGGTTAGGTTGAGGGTAAGAGTTAGGTTGAGGATGAGGGTTAGGGTTGGGGTTAGGGTTAGGGTGTGTGTAAGAGTTAGGGTGAGTGTTAAGGTTAGGGTTAGGTTGAGCGGTAGGGTGAGGGTTAGGGTGAGATTTAGGTTTAGGATTAGTGTTAGGTTTAGGGTTAGGCTTAAGGTGAGGGTGAGAGTGAGGTTTAGGGTGAGGGTTAGGATGAGGTTTAGGGTTAGTGTGAGGGTGTGGGTTTGTTTTAGGGTTAGGGATAGGGTGAGGGTTAGGGTTAGGGTTAGGATTAGTTTGAGGCTTAAGTTTAGAGTTAGGTTAGGGTTAGGGTTAGTGTAAGGGTTAGGGAGAGGTTTAGGGTCAGGTTGAGGGTTAGAGTTAGCCTTAGGGTTAGGGTTACTGTTTTGGTGAGGGTTAGGGTTAGTGTGAGGGTTAGGCTTAGGGTTGGGGTTAGGGTTAGTGTGAGGGTAAGTTTTAGGAGGAGGGTTAGTGTTACGGTGAGTGTTAGGGCTATGGTGAGGGTAAGTTTTATGGTTAGGGTTAGTGTGAGGTTTAGGTTTAGGATTAGGGTGAGGGTAAAGTTTAGGGTGAGGGTTAGGGTGAGTCTTCCAGTGAGGGTGAGGTTTAGGGTGACGGTGAGGGTTAGAGTGAGGGTGAGGATTAGGGTTAGGGTTAGGGTTAGGGTGAGGGTGATGGTTAGGGTTAGGATTAGGTTTGGGTGACTGCTAGGGTGAGGGTGAGTGTTAGGGTTAGGTTTAGGGATAGCGTGAGGGTTAGGGTTACTGTTAGGGTTAGGGTGAGGGTTAGGGTTACTGTTAGGGTTAGGGTGAGGGGTAGGTTTAGGATTAGGGTGGGGGTTAGATTTAGTGTGAGGGTTAGGGTTAGGTTTAGGGTTAGGGTTAGTATTAGGGTTAGGATTACGGTTAGGGTGAGGGTGATGGTGAGGCTGAGGGTTAGGCTGAGGGTGAGCGTGAAGTTGAGGGTTAAGGTTAGGGTTAGGTTTAGGGTGAGGGTGAGTGTTAAGGTTAGGATTAGGGTTATTGTTAGGCTGAGGCTGAGGTTGAGGGTGAGGGTGAGTTTGAGGGTTAGCTTGAGGGTTATGGTAAGGGTTAGTGTGAGGTGTAGGGTTAGTGTGAAGATTTTCATGAGGGTTAGGGTTGGGTTTAGGGTTAGGGTGATGGATAGGGTTTGTGTGAGGTTTAGGGTTAGGGTTGCACTTGGGGTTAGGGTGAGGGTAACGGTTAGGGTGAGCATAAGAGTTAGGTTGAGAGTGAGGGTTAGGGTTGGGCTTAGGATTAGATTGAGGATAAGGGTTAGGGTGAGGTTTATGGTGAGGGTGAGGGTGAGGTTGAAGTTGAGGGTTAGGGTGAGGGTTAGGGTTAGGGTTAGGGTAAGGGTTAGGGTTAGTGTGAAGTTTAGGGTGATGGTGAGGCTTAGGGTTAGGGTGAGTGTTCAGGTGAGGGTGAAGTTAAGGGTGTGGATGAGGGTTAGGTTTAGGTTGAGGGTTAGGGTGACGGTGAGGGTTACTGTGAGAGTGAGGGTTAGGGTTAGGGTTAGGTTTATTGTGAGGGTTAGGGTTAGGTTAGGGTTAGGGTTAGTGTAAGGGTTAGGGAGAGGTTTAGGGTGAGAGTGAGGGTGAGAGTTAGCCTTTGGGTTAGGGTTAGGGTTAGGGTGAGGGTTAGGGTTAGTGTGAGGGTTAGGGTTAGGGTTGGGGTTAGGGTTAGTGTGAGGGTAAGTGTTAGGGGGAGAGTTATGGTTACAGGGAGGGTTAGGGTTAAGGTGAGGGTAAGGGTCAGGGTTAGGATTAGGGTGAGGTTTAGTGTTAGGATTAGGGTGAGGGTAAGTGTTAGGGTGAGGTTTAGGGTTAGGGTGAGGGTTAGCTTTAGGGTGATGTTTATGGTGAGGGTGTTTTTTAGGGTCAGGTTGAGTGTTCCGTTGAGGGTGAGGGTTAGGGTGTGGGTGAGGATTAGGGATAGGGTTAGGTTTAGTGTTAGGGTGAGTTTTAGGTTTAGGGTTAGGGTGAGGGTTTGGGTGAAGTTGAGATTTAGGGTTAGTGTTAGGATTAGTGTCATGGTTAAGTTTAGGATAAGTTTAGGGTTAGTGTAAGGGTTAGGGCGAGGTTTATTGTCACGACCGCCTCGACCAGCAAGGAAGACGCGACCCTGAGCTCTTCTCTCTGCAGTTTATTCTGTACCTTTGAGCAATCTTCTGACCCCAACCCCGGGGAGAATTCCCCACAGACTTAAGTACCCGCTGGGTAGCCAACCCTGATACGCCACGTGGGAACCACCAATAGGTTCAGATGCGCAGAAGCAAGCCAGATTCTTTGCTTTAGCCATATAAGGAGTTGTTTACCACAGAGAGCACTCGCCATTGGGAAGGCGGAGGGCGGAACCCAGCACCATCTTTCAGGTGCGGCTGCACGCAGCTCTCTAGATTTTATGGTGAGGGTGAGGGTTAGAGTTAGCCTCAGGGTTTGGGTGATGTTTAGGGTGAGGGTAAGGGTTAGCTTTAGAGTTTGGATGAATGTGAGGGTTAGGGATAGGTTTAGGGTTAGGTTGAGTGTGAGGGTGGGGCTTGGGGTTCGTTGAGGTTTAGAGTTAAGGTGAGTTTAGGGTTAGGTTTGTGTAAGGGTTAGAGTTAGGGTGAAGGTGAGGGTGAGGGTTAGGGTTAGGATTAGGGTTAGGGTTAGGGTTAGCATTAGGATTAGGGTTAGGGTTAGGTTTGACTGACGGTGAGAGTGAGGGTGAGGGCGAGGGATTGTGTTACGGTGAGGGTTAGGGTTAGGTTTAGGGTGAGGGTTAGGTTTAGGTTTAGGTTTAGGGTTAGGGTTAGTATGAGTGTTAGTTTAAGGGGTAGGATTATGGTTTAGGGTGAGGGTTATATTTAGTGTGAGGGTTAGGGTTAGGGTTAGGTTTTGGGTTAGGTTGAGGGTTAGGGTGAGGGTGAGGGTTAGTGTTAGGGTTAGGGTAAGGTTTAGGGTGAGGGTTAGGTTGAGCGTTAGGGTGATGGTTAGGGTTAGGTTGAGGGTGAGGGTGAAGGTAAGGGTACGGGTGAGGGTTAGCGTGAAGTTGAGTGTTAGGTTTAGGGTTAGGATTAGGTTGAGGGTTAGGGTCAGGGTGAGGTTTAGGGTTAGGGTTAGGATGAGGGTGAAGGTTAGGGTGAGGGTTAGGGTTAGCGTTAGCGTTATGGTGAGGGCTAGGTTGAGGGTGAGGGTTAGGTTAGGTTTAGGGATAGGGTGAGAATTAGGGTTAGGTTTAGTGTTAGGGTGACAGGCTGAGGGGTAGGGTTAGGGTTGGGGTGAGGGCTTGGTTTAGTCTGAGTATTAGGGTAAGGTTTAAGGTTACGCTTAAGGTATGGGTAAGTGTTCTGGTGAGGGTTAGGGTGAGGGTGAGGTTTAGTGTTAGCATTTCAGTTAGGGTGAGGGTTAGGGTGAGTGTGAGGGTGAGTGTTAGGGTTAGGGTAAGGGTGAGGGTGAGGGTTAGGGTTAGGGTTAGGGTGAGAATTAGGGTTAGGGTGAGGGTTAGTGTTAGGGTTAGGGTGAGAATTAGGGTTAGGGTGAGGGTTAGTGTTATGACTAAGGTGAGGGTGAGGGTGAGGATGAGGGTTAGGTTGAGGGTGAGGGTGAGGGTGAAGTTAAGGGTTAGGGTTAGTGTTAGGGTTAGCGTTAGGTTTAGGATTAGGGTTAGGGTTAGGGTTAGGCTGAGGGTGAGGGTGAGGGTGAGGGTAAGTGTTAGAGTGAGGTTTAGGATGAGAGTGAGGGTTAGGGTTAGCCTGAGTGTTAGGGTGTGGGTTAAGGTGAGGGTTAGCCTGAGGGGTGGGTTATGGTTATGGTGAAGTGTAGGTTTAGTCTGAGGGTTAGGGTTAGGGTTAACATTAGGGTTAGGGTGATGGTGAGAATTAGGGTTAGTGTGAAGATTAGGGTTAGGGTTAAGGTGAGGTTTAGGGTTAGGGTGAGGGATAGGTTTAGGGTTAGTGTTAGGGTTAGTTTGAGCTTTAGGATTAGGGTTGGGGTTAGGGTTAGGGTGAGTGTAAGTGTTAGGCTGAGTGTTAGGGTTAGGGTGAGGGTTAGGTTTAAGTTGAGGGTAAGGGTTAGGTTGAGGGTGAGGATGAGGGTTAGGGTTATGGTTAGGGTGAGATCTAGGGTGCGGGTGAGCATTAAGGTTAATGTTAGGGTTAGGGTAAGTGTTAGGGTGAGGGTGAGGGTGAGATCTAGTTTTAGGACTAGTGTTAAGTTTAATGTTAGGCTTAGCGTGAGTGTGACGATGAGGTTGAGGGTGAGGGTTAGGGTGAGCGTTAGGGTTAGGTTTAGGGTGGGGGTTAGGGTTACTATGATGATTAAGGTGAGGGTGAGGTTTAGTGTTTGGGTGAGTGTTCCCATGAGGGTGAGGATTAGGGTGTGGGTGAGGGTGAGGTTTAGGGTGACAGTAAGGGTTAGGGTGAGGCTGAGGTTTACGGTTATGGTTAGGGTTAGGTTGAGGGCTAGGTTGCAATTTAGGGTTAGGGTGAGCGTTAGGTTTAGGATTAGGGTTAGGGTGAGGTTCAGGGTCAGTGTGAGGGATAGGATTAGGGTGAGGGTTAGGGTTAGGGTGATGGTTAGGTTTAGGTTTAGTGTTGATGTTAGGGTTGAAGTTAGTGTTCGGGTGAGGGTTAGGGTAAGGTTTAGGGTTAGGTTTAGGGTTATTGTTAGGGTGAGGGTAAGAGTTAGGGTGAGGGTGAGGTTTAGGGTTAGGGTTAGGTTTGGGGTGAGGGTGAGAGTCAGAATTAGGGTTAGGATTAGGATTAGGTTTAGGGTTACGCTGAGGTGGTGTGGGAGGGGGAGGGGTGGTTTAGGCATAGGGTTAGGTTTAGTATTAGGGTAAGGGTGAGTGTTAGGGTTAGGGTTAGTGTTATTGTAAAGGTTAGGGTGAGGGTGAGAGTGAGGGGAGGGTTAGGGGGAGGGCGAGGTTTAGGGTTAGGGTTAGGCTTAAAGTGAGGGTGGAGTGTGGGTTATGTTTAGGATTTGGATTAAGGTTAGGGTTAGGCTGAGCGTGAGGCGAGGGGAGGGTGAGTGTTAGGTTTAGGGTTAGGTTTAGGATTAGGGTGAGGGGGAGGGGAGGGTGAGTGTTAGGTTTAGGGTTAGGGTTAGAGTTTGGGTGAGGGTGAGGATAGGGTTAGGGTGAGAGTTAGGGTTAATGTTAGGTTTATTGTTAGGGTTATGGTGAGGGTGATTTGAGGTTGAGGGTGAGGGTCAGGTTTAGTGTGAGGGTGAGAGTGAGGGTTAGGGTTCAGGTTAGGATTAGTGTGAGGGTTAGGGTTAGGGTTAGGGTTAGGGTGAGAGATAGGGTCAGGGTGAGTGTTAGGTTGAGAGCTAGGGTGAGGAAAAGGGTTAGGGTTAGGGATATGGTTATGCTTAGGCTGAGAAGTAGGTTAGGCTTAGGTTTAGGGTGAGGTTCAGAGTGAGGGTTAGGGTATGGATTAGGCTTAGGTTTAGGGTTAGGCTGAGGTTGAGGTTGAGGAAGAGGGTTAGGTTTAGGGTTGAGGTTAGGGTTAGGGTTAGGTTTAGGGTGAGAGTAAGGGTTAGGGTTAGGGTTAGGGTAATTTTCAGAGTTAGGATGACAGAGAGTTTGAGGGTGAGGGGGAGATTTAGCGTTAGGTTTAGGTTTAGGTTGACGATGAGAGTGAGGGTCAGGGTTAGGCTTAGGATTAGGGTTAGATTTAGGCTCAGGGTGAGGGTGAGGGTGAAGGTTAGGGTTAGGCTTAGGGTTAAGGTAATGGTTAGAGTTAGGATGAGAGTTAGAGTGAGGGATAGGTTTAGGGTTAGGGTTAACGTTAGGATCAGTTTGAGGATTAGGGTTAGGGTTAAGGTTAGGTTGAGGGTAAGGTTTAGGGTGAAGTTTCGGGTGAGTTTGACGGTTAGGGTGAGGGTTAGGTTTGGGTTAGGTTTAGGGTTAGGGTGAGGGTGAGGGTGAGGGTTAGGGTGAGCGTTACGATTAGGCTTAGGGTTAGGGTTAGACTGAGGGTGAGGGTGAGGGTTTGGGTTATGGTTAGGATTATGTTTAGGGTGAGGTTGAGGCTGAGCGTTAGGGTTAGGGTTTGGGTTAGGATGAGGGTTAGGGTGAGGGCTAGGGTTATGTTTAGTTTGAGGGTTAAGGTTATGGTTTGGTTGAGTGTTAGGGTTACAGTTAGGGTGAGGGTTTGGGTGAGTTTAAGGGTTAGCTTGAGGGTTAGGGTGAGGGTTATGGTCATGGTTAGGGTTTGGGTTAGGGTGAGGAGTACACTGAAGGTTAGGGTTTGGGTGAGAGTGAGGGTTAAGGTGAGGGATAGGGATAGGGTTAGGGTTATGGTGAGTGTAAGGGTCAGGGTGAGGGTTAAGTTTAGGGTGAAGGTAAGGGTTAGGGGAAGGGTTAGGTTTAGGGTTAGGTTTATGGTGAGGGTGAGGGTTAGGTTTAGTGTTAGCGTTAGGGTGAGTGTTAGGCTGAGGGGTAGGGTTAGGCTGAGGGGTAGGGTTAGGGTAAGGGTGAGTGTTAGGGTTAGTGTGAGGGTTAGGGTTAGAGTTATTTTTAAGGTTAGGGTGAGGTTAAAGGTGAGGGTGAGTGTGAAGGTGAGGGTGAGTTTTAGCGTTAGGGTTAGGTTCAGGGTGAGGGTGAGAGTGAGGGTTAGGGTTAGGATTAGCATTAGGATTACGGTTAGGCTTAGGGTGAGAGTGAAGGGGAGGGGGAGGGTTAGGGTTAGTGATGGGGTTAAGGTTAGGGTGAGGTTTAGTGTTAGGGTTAGTGATAGGGTGAGAATTAGATTTAGGGTTAGTGTTAGGGTGAGGGTTAGGGTTAGGTTGAGGGTTAGGCTGGGGGGTAGGTTTAGGGTTAGGGTGAGGGTTAGGTATAGTTTGAATGTTAGTGTTAAGTTTAGGGTTAGGTTTAGGGTGAGGTTAAGGGTGAGGGTAAGTGTGAGAGTGAGGGTGAGGCTTAGGGTTATCATTAGGGTGAGGGTTAGGGTTAGAGTGAGGGTTAGGTTTAGGTTTAGTTTGAGGGTGAAGGTGAGGGTAAGGTTAAGGGTTAGGGGGAGGTTTCGGTTTAGGGTGAGGGATCAGGTTACGGTTATTGTTCGGGTGAGGGTGAGGATGAAGTTCAGGGTTAGAGTGAGGGTGTGGATTAGGGTTAGTGTTAGGTTTAGGGTGAAGGTGAGATTGAGGGTTAAGGTTAGGATTAGGGTTAGGTTTTGGGTTAGGCTGAGGGTGAGTGTGAGGGTGAGGGTGGGGGTTAGGGTTAGGGTGATTTTTAGAGTAAGTGTGAGGGTTAGGGTGAGGGCGAGATTAAGGGTAAGGTTGAGACTTAGGGTGAGGGTGAGGGTTAGGGTTAGTGTTAGGGGGAGGGATCGGGTTAAGGTTAGGGGTTTGTGTAAGGGTCAGGGTTAAGGTTAATGTTAATTTTAGGATTAGGATGAGGGTTAGGGTTAGTGTGAGGGTTAGAGTGAGGGTGAGTGCAAGGTTTAGGTTGAGGGTTAGGGGGAGGGGAGGGTTAGGGTCAGGGTTTGGTTTGGGGGGAGGGTTAGGTTGAGAGTTAGGGTTAAGGTTAGGTTTAGGGTTAGGGTAATGGTTATGGTTAATGTTAGGGTTAGGGTTAGGGTAAGGGTTAGGATGAGGGTGAGCTTTAGTGTTAGGTTGAGGGTTAGGGTTAGGGTGAGGTTTAGGTTTAGGATTAGGGTTAGGGTGAGTGCTAGGGTGAGGGTGAGGGTTAGTGTTAGGCTTAGCCTTAGGGTGAGTTTTAGAGTTACTGTTAATGTTAGGGTGAGGGGTAGGTTTAGGATTAGGGTGAGGGTTAGCTTTAGTCTGAGGGTTAGGTTTAGGATTAGGGTAAGTGTTAGGATGAGGGTAAGGGTTAGGTTGAGGTTTAGTGTGAGAATGAGGGTTAGAGTTAGCGTGAGTTTTAGGGTGAGGGTTAGGGTGAGGGTTAGGGTTAGGATTAGGGTTAGGGTTACAGTTAGGTTAAGGGTGAATTTTAGGGTTATGGTTATGGTTAGGGTTAGGTTTAGGGTGAGGTTTTGGTTTAGGGTAAGTTTTATTATTAGGGTTAGGTTTAGGCTTAGGCTGAGGAGGATGGTGAGGGTGAGGTTTAGGGTTAGGCTTAGTTTTAGGGTGAGGTTGAGGTTGAGGGTTACGGTTAGGATTAGGATTAGTTTTGGGGTTAGACTGAGGGTGAGGGTGAGGATGAGGGTTAGGGTTAGTGTTAGGGTGAGGTTTAGGGTTAGGGTGAGGGTTAGGGTTAGAGTTAGAGTTAGGGTGAGGGTGTGGGTGAGGGTTCGTGTTCGGGTTAACTTTAGGGTTAGGGTGAGGTTGAGGGTGATGGTTAGGATTATAATTAGGGTTAGGGTGAGGTTTAGGGTTAGGGTGAGGGTTAGGGTTAGGGTTAGAATTAAGGTGATGGTGTTTGTGAGGGTGAGGGTTAGGGTTAGATTTAGGGGTAGGGTGTGGGTGAGGGTGAGGGATAGGGTTAGGATTAGGTCTAGGGTTAGGCTTAGGCTGAGGGTGAGGGTTTGGATTAGGGTTAAAGTTGGGGTGAGGGTAAGGTTGAGGGTGAGGGTTAAGGTTAGGGTGAGGGTTAGGAATAGGTTAGGGTGATGGTTGGGTTAGGGTGATGTTTAGGGTGAGGGTGATGGTTAGGGTGAGGGTGAGGGTAAGGGTGAGTGTGATGGTTAGGGTTAGAGTTAAGTGAGGGCTAGGGTGAGGGTAAGGGTTAGCGGTAGGTTTAGGGATAGGGTTAGAATTAGGGTTAGGGTTATGGTGTGTGTTAGGGTTAGGGTTAGGTTTAGGGTAAGCGTTAGGGTGAGGGTGAGGGTTAGGGTTAGTGTGAGGGTGAGGGTAAGGGATAGATTGAGGCTTAGGGTGAGGGGGACGTAATCGTTAGGGTTTGGGTTAAGGTGAGGCTTAGGTTGAGGGTTAGGTTTAAGGTTAGGGATAGGTTTTGGGTGAGGGTTAGGGTTAATGTTAAGGTTAGGGTTTGCATAAGGATTAGGGTGAGGGTTAGGGTTAGGGTTAGGCATAGAGTTAGGGTGAGAGTTAGCGTTAGTTTTAGGGTTAGGTGAGGTATAGGTTTAGGTTTAAGGTGAGGATTAGGTTTAGTGTGAGCGTTAGGGTTCGAGTCTGGGTTATGGTTAGGGTGAGGATAAGCTTTAGGGTGAGGGTTAGTGTGAGAGATAGGGTTAGGGTTAGCGTGAGTGTTTGGGTGAGTGTTAGGGTGAGGGTTAGTGTGAGGGTTAGGTTTAGGATTGTGTTGAGGGTGAGCGTTACGGTATGTGTTAGGGTTAGTGTTAGATTTAGGTTTAGGGTTAGGCTTAGGTTAGGGTTAGGGTTAGGGTTATTTTTAGGGTTAGGGTTAGGCTGAGGGTGAGGGTGATGGTGAGGTTGAGGGTGAGGTTTCGTGTTAGAGTTAGGTTTAGTCTGAGGGTGAGGGTGAAGGTTAGGGTTAGGGTTAGTGTTATGCTTAGGTTTAGGTTGAGGGTTGGGTGTGTGAGGGTTAGGTTTAGGGTTAGGTTTAGTTTGAGGGTAAGGGTTAGCGTGAGTTTTAGGGTGAGGGTGAGGTTTAGGCTTAGGGTTAGGGTTAGGAGTAGTGTGTAGATGTGAGGGAGAGTTAGGGTTAGGATTAGGGTTAGGGTTAGGGTGAGGGTTAGGGATAGGTTTAGGGTTAGTGTTAGGGTTAGGCTGAGGGTGAGGTTGAGGGTGAGGGTTAGGGTTAGGGTGAGGGTTTGGTTTAGGGTTAGGTTTAAGGGTAAGGTGAGGGTTAGGGTGAGGGTTAGGTTTAATATGAGTTTTAGGCTGAGGGTTAGGCTTAGGGTTCGTGTGATGGTAAGGGTTAGGGTGAGTGTTAGGGTGAGGGTGAGGGTTAGGCTTAGGCTTAGGTTTAGGGTGAGGGTTAGTTTAATGGTAAGGGTTAGGGTGAGTGTTAGGGTGAGGGTTAGGGTTAGGGTGAGGGTTAGGGTTTGGGTTAGTGGTAGGATTAGGGTTAGGGTTAGGGTGAGGTTTAGGATAAGGTTAAGGTTTAGGGTAAAGTTTAGGGTGACGGTGAGGTTTAGGGTGAAGGAGAGGGTTAGGGTTAGGGTTAGGGTAAGGGTTATGGTTAGAGTGAGGGCTAGTGTGAGCGTGAGGGTTAGGGTGAGTGTGAGGGTTAGGTGTAGGGTTAGGGTTAGGGTTAGGGTTAGGCTGGCGTTTTGGTTAGAGTGAGTGTGAGGGCTACTTTTAGCATTAGGGTTAGGGTTAGGGTTAGGGTTAGGCTGAGGGTGGGGGGGGAGGGTGATGGTGAGGGTGAGGGTTAGGGTTAGTTTTAGGGTGAGGGCTAGGGTGAGGGTGATGGTTAGGGTGACGGTTATGATGAGCGTGAGAGTTTCCGTTAGGAAAGGCTTAGGATTAGGATTAGGGTGAGGATTAGGGTGAGGGTGAGTTTTAAGGTGAGTGTTAGGTTTAGGGTGAGGATTAGGGTTAGGGTTAGGGTGAGGGTTAGGATTAGGGTGATGTTTAGGGTGAGGGTGAGTTTTAGGGTGAGGGCAAGTGTGCGGGTTAGGGTTTAGGTGAGGGTTAGGTTTAGGGTGAGTGTTAGCGTGACGGTGAAGGTTAGGGTTAGGGTCAGGGTTAGGTTTAGGGATAGGTTGAGGGGTTGGATGAGGGGTAGGGTAAGGGTTCGGGTGAGGGTTAGGGTTATTGTGAGGGTTAGGGTTAGGGTTAGGGTTAGGGTGAAGTTTAGTATTAGGGTTAGGGTTAGGGTGAGGGTTAGTGTGAGGGCTAGGGTTCGGGTTGGGGTGAGGGTTATGGTTTGTGTGAGGGTTACGGTTAGGGATAGGGTTAGGGATAGTGTGAGGATAAGGTTTAGGTTGAGGGTTAGGTTGAGGGTGAGGGTTAGGTTTAGTGTAAGGGTTAGGGTGAGGGTTAGGGTGAGTTTTAGGGTTAAAGTGAGTGTTAGGGTTGGGGTTAGGGTGAGGGTTAGGCTTAGGGTGAGGATTCGCTTTAGGATTGGTGTTAGGGTGAGTTTTAGGGTTAAGTTTAGGGTTAGTGTCAGGGTTAGGTTTAGGAATAGGGTTAGGGTTAGTGTTAGGATTATTGTTAATGTTTCCCATAGGGTTAGGGTGAGTGTGAGTGTCAGTGTTAGGGTTAGGGTGAGTGTTAGGGTGAGGTTTAGGGTTAGGGTGAGTGTTAGTGTTAGGGTTAGGGTAAGGGTAAGGGTGGTGTTGAGGGGTAGGTTTAGGATTAGGGTTAGTGTTAGGGTTAGGGGGAAGGGTAGGGAAGGGGGAGGGTGAGGTTTAGAGTTAGGGTTAGGGTGAGGGCTAGCATGAGGGTGTAAGTTAGGGTGAGGGTGAGGGTGAGGGTGAGTGTTTTGGTTAGGAAAGGGTTAGGGTTATTGTTAGGGTGAGGATTAGGTTGAGCTTGTGGTTTAGTGTGAAATTTAGGGTTTGGTGAGTGTTAGGGTTAGGGTTTTGGTGAGTGTTAGGATTAGTGTGAGGTTTAGGGTGAGGGTGAGGTTTAGGGTGATGGTTAAGGTTCGGGTAAGTTTGAGAGTTAGGTTGTGGGTAAGGATGACGGTTAGGTTGAAGGTTTAGGTTTAGGGTGAGGGTAAGGGTGACTGTGAGGGTTAGGGTTAGAGTTAGGGTTAGGGTTAGGGTGATGGTTAGGGTGAGGGGTAGGGTTAGGTTTAGTGTTAGGGTGAGGGTTAGGGTTAGTGTGAGGGTGAGGTTTAGGTTAGGGTTTGTTTGAGGGTAAGGGTTAGAGTGAGTTTTGGGTGAGGCTAAGACTTAGAGTTAGCATTAGTGTTAGGGTGCGGGTTAGGGTGAGGCTTATGGTGATGGTTAGGGTGAGGGGTAGGGTTAGGGTTAGGGTTAGGGTGAGGTTTAGGATGAGAGTGATGGTGAGGGTTTCAGTTAGGTAAGGTTAGTGTTAGGGTTAGGGAGAGGATTAGGTTGAGGGTGAGGGTTAGGTGGACGGTTAGGATTAGGGTGAGGGTTAGGGTTAGGGATAGATTGTGGGTTATGGTTAGGGTGAGGTTTCGGGTAGGGTTAGGGTTAGGGTTAGGTTAGGGTTAGGGTTAGGGTTAGGGTTAGGATTATTTTTAGGGTTAGGGATAGGTTTAGGGTGAGGGTGAGTGTTATCCTTAGGGTTAGGGTGAGGGTTAGGTTTCGAGTGAGGTTGAGCCTGAGCGTGTGGGTGAGGTTGAGGTTTAGGTTGAGGGTTAGGTTGACTGTGAGGCTTAGGGTGACTGTGAGGGTTAGAGATAAGTTTAGGATGAGGGTTAGGGTTAGGGTTAGGGTAACGCTTAGGGTGAAGGGTAGGTTTAGGATTAGGTTGAGGTTCAAGTTTAGTGTTAGTGTTAGGGCTAGGGTTAGGTTGAGCGAAAGGGTTAGTGTGAGTGTTAGGGTGAGGGTAAGCGTTAGGTTTAGCGTTAGGGTTAGGATTAGGGTTAGTGTGAGGGTTACTGTTAGGATTAGGGTTAGGTGTATGGTTAGGGTGAGAGTGAGGGTGAGTGTTAGGGTTAGGGTTAGGGTTCGGCTGAGGCTGAGGGTGAGGGTGAGGGTTAGGTTTTGGGTTAGGCTTACGGTGAAGGTGAGGGTTCAGGTGAAGCTGAGCTTTCGGGAGAGGATGAGGGTTGGGTGTGGGTGAGGGTTATGGTTCGGGTGAGTTTTTGGGTGACGGTGAGGGTAAGGGTGAGGATGAGTGTTAGTGATAGGGTTAGGGTTAGAGTTAGGATGAGAGTGAGGATGAGGTTTAGAATTAGGATTAGGGTTAGGGTGAGGGTGAGGGCGAGCGTGAGGTTAAGGGTTAGGATTAGGTTTTGTGTGAGGTTGAGGTTTAGGGTTAGGTTTAGGGTTAGTGTGAGGATCAGAGTTAGGGTGAGGTTTAGTGTGAGGGTGAGGTTGAGGGTTAGAGTGAGCTTGGGGGTTAGGGTTAGGCTGAGGGTTTGGGTGAGGGTTAGGTTTAGGTTTAAGGCAAGGGTTTGATTTAGGGTGAGGGTGAGGGTTAGGTTTAGAGTTAGGGTGAGAGTGAGGGTGAGGGTAAGGATTAGGGTTAGGTTTAGGAGGAGGGTGGGGGTGAGGGTTTGGTTTAGCATTAGAGTTAGGGTTAGGGTTAGGCTTAAGTCGAGTCTGAGGGTGAGGGTGATGGTTAGGGTTAGGGTGAGGATAAGGGTGAGGGTGAGTGTTAGGTTCAATGTTATATTTAGTGTGAGGGTTAGTGTTGGTATTAGGGTTAAGGTTATGTTTAGGGTGAGGTTTAGGTTGAGTGTGAGGGTGAATGTGAGGTTTCGCGTACGGGTTAGCGTGAGCATGAGGGTTAGGTTGAGGGTTAGGTTTAGGGTTCGGGTGAGTTTTAGGGTGACGGTGAGGGTTAGGGTGAGGGTGAGGGTTAGGATTAAAGTTATGATTAGGGTGTGTGTTAGCGTTAGGAGTAGGGTTAGGGTGAGGTTTAGGGTGAGGGGTAGGGTTAGGTTTAGGGTGAGGGTTAGGGTTAGTGTGAGAGTTAGGGTTATGTATAGGGTTATTATTAGTGTGAGGATAAGGGTTAGGGTTAGGGTTAGGATGAGGGTGAGGGTTAGGGTTAGCTTTAAGGTTAGGGTGCTGTTTAGGATGAGGGTTAGTGTTAGGGTTAGGGTGAGGTTTAGGGTGATGGTTAGGGTTAGGGTGATACTTAGGGTTAGGGTGAGGGTTAGGGTGAGACTGAGGCTTACAGTTAAAGTTAGGGTTAGGGTTAGGGTTAGGATTAGGGTGAGTGTGAGTGTGAACGTGAGGGTTCTGGTGAGGTTGAGTGTTAGGTTGTGGTTGACGGTTAGGGTTAGGGTGAGGATTAGGGTTAGGTTTAGGTTTAGCATTATTAGGGTAAGGGTTAGGGTGAGGGTGAGGGTGAGGGTTAGGGTTAGCAATAATGTTAGGGTGATGTTGAGAGTTAGGGATAAGGTTAGACTTTTGGTGAGGCTGAGGGTTAGTTTTAGGGTTAGGTTTAGGATTGGGGTTAGGTTAAGGTTAGGCTGAGGCTGAGGGTGTGGATGAGTGTTAGGGTTTTGAGTGAGGGATAGGGTTAGGGTTAAGTTTAGGATGAGCGTTAGGCTGAGGGTTAGGTTTAGGGTTAGTGTGAAGATTAGTGTTAGTGTTAAGGTTAGGGTGAGGTTAAGTGTTACGGTGAGGGTTAGGGTGAGTTTCAGTTTTAGGGTTAGGGTGAGCTTTAGGGTTAGTGTTAGGGTTAGGGTTAGGGGGAGGTTTAGGGTGAGGGTTAGGGTGAGGTTTAAGGTTAGTTTTAGGGAGAGGGTTCGGCTGAGGGTAAGGGTTAGAGTGAGGGTTATGTTGAGGGTGAGAGTTAGGGTTATGGTGAGGGTAAGATTTAGGGTGAGGGTGAGGGTGAGGGTTAGTTATAGGGTTAGGGTTAGATTTAGTGTGAGTGTTAGGGTGAGGGTTAGGTTGAGGGTGTGGGTTAGGGTTAGCCTTAGATTTAGGGTGAGGGTTAGTGTTAGGGTTAGGGTTAAGGTGAGGGTTAGGGTGAGGCTTAGGATTAGAGTTACGTAAGAGTTAGGGTTAGGGTGAGAGTTAGGGTTAAGGTTAGAGTTAGGGTGAGGGTGAGGGTTACGGTTAAGGTTAGGGTTAGGGTGAGATTGAGGGTTAGTGTTAGGGTTAGGGTTAGGGTAAGGGATAGATTTAGGGTAAGGGTTAGGGTTAGGGTTAGGGTGAGGGTGAGGGTTAGGGTTAGGGTTAGGGTTAGTGTTAGGGTGAAGGCTACCGTGATGGTGAGGGTTAGGGTGAGGGTGAGGGTGAGGGTGAGGTTTTCCCTTAGGTAAGGGTTAGCGTTAATGTTAGGGTGAGTATTATGTTTAGGTGACGGTTAGGTTGAGGGTTAGGGTTAGGGTGAGGGTTAGGGTGAGGGTGAGGGTTCAGGTGAGGGTGAGGGTTCAATTGAGGGTGAGGGTGAGGGTGAGGGTGAGGGTTAGGGTGTGGGTTAGGGTTAGGTTTAGGGTGAGGATTAGAGTGATGATGACGGTTAGGGTGAGGGTGAGGGTTAGGGTTAGGGTAAGGGTTAGGGTTAGGTTTAGGGTTAGGGTGAGGGTTAGAGTGAGGGGTAGGGTTAGGGTTAGGGAGAGGGTTAGGGTTAGTGTGAGGGTTAGTGTTAGCTTTAGAGTAAGGTTTAGTCTGAAGTTAATGGTTAGGGTGAGGGTTAAGGTTAGGTTTAGGTTTAACGTTAGGGTTATGGTGAGGTTTAGGGTTAGGGTGATATTTAATGTGAGGGTGAATGTTAGGGTGAGGTTGAGGTTGAGGATGAGGGTTAGGTGTGGGTGAGTGTGAGGTTGATGGTGAGGGTTATGTTTATTGTGAGGGCGAGGGTTAGGTATAGTATTCGGGTTAGGTTTAGGGTTAGGCGGAGGGTGAGGGTGAAGGTGCGGGTTAGGGTTAGGGTTAGGGTTTGTTTCAGGGTTAGGGTGAAAGTGAGTTTGAGGGTGAGGGTTAGGGTGAGGGTGATGGTGAGGGTGAGAGTTAGGTTTAGGATTAAGGTTAGGGTAGGGTGAGGGTTAGGGTTAGGGTTCGGGTTAGGGTGACCGTGAGGTTGAGGGTTAGGGTTAGGGTTAGGGTTAGGGTGAGGGTTAGGGTTAGGTTTAGGGTTAGGGTAAGGGTTAGCGTGAGGGTTTGGGTTAGGGTTAGGGTTAGTGTGAGAATGAGGGTTAGGATTAGGGTTAGTTTTAGTGTTAGGGTTAGGGTGAGGGTTAGGCTTAGGGTGATATTTAGGTTGAGGGTGAGGTTTAGGGTTAGGATTAGGGTGAGGGTGAGGGTTAGGTGTATTGTTAGTGTTAGGGTTAGGGTTAGCGTGAGTGTGAGCATGAGGGTGAAGTTGAGGGTGAGGTTGAGTGTTAGGGTGTAGTTGAGGGTTTGGGTTAGGGTGAGGATTAGGGTTAGGTTTAGGGTTAAAGTGAGCTTTAGAGTTAGAGTGAGGTTTAGGTTGAGGGTGAGGTTTAGGGTTAGCAATAGGGTTAGGGTGAGGATTAGTGTAAGGGTTGGGTTTAGGTATAGGGTGAGGATGATGGTTAGGTTTAGGATTAGGGTTAGGGTTAGAGTTTTGGTGAGGCCGAGGGTGAGGCTTAGGGTTATGATTAGCGTTAGGGTTAGGGTTTGGATGGGGGTTAGGGTTAGGGCGAGAGTTAGGGTTAGGGTGAGTGGTAGTGTGAGGTTTAGGGTTAATGTTAGCGTTAGGGTTAAGGTGAGGGTTAGGGTTACAGTGAGGGTTAGGGTTAGGGTGATATTCAGTTTGAGGGTGAGGATTAGGGTTAGTGTTAGGGTTAGGCTGAGGGTGAGGGTGAGCGTCAGTGTGAGGGTTAGGGTAAGGTTGAGGGTGAGGTTTAGGGTTAGAGTTTGGGTTAGGGTTAGGATGAGGGTTAGGGCTAGGGCGAGGGTTAGGTTTAGTGTGATGGCAAGGGTTAGGTTGAGGCTTAGGCAGAGTTTGAGAGTTAGGCTTAGGGTGAGTGTTAGGGTGAGTTTTAGTTTTAATGTTAGGGTTGGGGTTAGCGTGAGGTTTAGGGTTAGGGTTAGAGTTAGGTTTAGGTTGCGGGTTAGGGTGAGGGTTATCGTTAGTTTTAGTCTTAGGGTTAGGGTGAAATTTAGGGTTAGGGTGAAGTTTAGGGTGATGGTGAGGGTTAGGGTGAGGTTGAGGTTGAGGGTGAGGATTAGGGTGAGGGTGAGTTTGAGGGTTTTGGTGAGGGTTATTGTTAGTGTAAGGGTTAGGGTGAGTGTGAGGGTTAGGGTTAGGTTTAGGGTATGGTTAAGGGTTACGCTGAGTGTGAGGGTGAGGTTGTGGGTTAGGCTTAGCGTTATGGTGAAGGTTAGGTTTAATGTGAGGGTTAGGGTTAGGGTGAGGTTGAGGGTCAGGATTAGGGTGAAGGTGACAGTGTGTGTGTGGGTTAGGGATAGGATTAGGTTTAGGGTGAGTTTTAGGGTTAGGGTTAGGGTCAGTGTGAAGGTTAGGATTAGGATTAGGGTTAGGGTTAGGGTTAGGGTTATTGTTAGGGTTAGGGTTAGTGTTAGGGTGAGAATGAGGTTTATGGTTAGGGTTAGGATGAGGTTTAGGTTTAGGGTGAGGGCTACGATGAGGTTGAGGTTTAGGGTGAGTGTGAGTGTGAGGGTGAGGGTAATGGTTAGTATTTGGGTTAGGGTTATGGTTAAGGTGAGGATGACGGTGTGGGTGAGGATGAAGGTTAGGATTAGGGTTAGTGTGAGTGTTAGGGTTAGTGTTAGGGTTAGGGTAAGGGCTAGGTTGAGGGTTTGGGTGAGGATGAGGGTTAGGCTTAGCATTAGGGTTAGGTTGAGGGTGAGGGTTAGGGTGAGGTTTAGGGTTAGGGTTAGGGATAGGGTGAGGATTAGGGTTAGTGTGAGGGTGAGGGTGAGGGTTAGGTTTAGGGTTAGGGTTACATTTAGGGTGAGGGTGAGGGTTAGAAGTAGGATTAGAGTTAGGATTAGAGTTAGGATGAGGGTGAGGGTGAGGGTGAGGGTTAGGGTTTGGATTAAGGTGAGGATTAGGGTGAGGTTTAGGGTTAGGGTGAGAGTTAGGGCTAGGGTGAGGTTTAAGTTGAGGGTGAGGGTGACGGTTTGGGTTAGGTTGAGCTTTAGGTTTAGGGTTTAGGGTGATGGTTAGGGTGAGGTTTTGGGTTAGGGTGAGGATTAGAGCTAGGGTGATGTTTAGGGTGAGGGTGAGGGTTAGGGTGAGGGATTTTATAAGGGTTTGGGTTAGGGTTAGGGTGAGGCTTATGTTAAGGATTATGTTTAGGTTTAAGTTTAGGGTGAGGGTGAAGGTGAGGGTTTGTGTTAGGGTTTGGGTGAGGGTTAAGTTTAGGGCGAGGGCTAGGGTAAGGGGGAGGCTTAGGGTGAGGGTGAGCATTTCGGGTAGGAAAGTGTTTCACTTTGGGTTACGGTGAATATTGGGTTGAGGGTGTGGGTTAGGTTGAGGGTTAGGGTTAGGGTGAGGGTTAGGGTTAGGGTGAGGGTTAATGTTAGGGTGATGTTTAGGGTGAGGGTTCAGGTGAGGGTTCAGGTGAGGGTGAGGGTTAGTGTTAGGGTTAGGGTTTGGGTGAGGGTTAAGATTAGGTTTAGGTTTAGGGTCAGGGTTAGTATGAGGGGTAGGGTTAGTTTTAGGGTGAGGGTTAGGGTTAGTGTGAGGGTTAGGGTTAGGGTTAGGTTTAGGGTTAGTGTGAGGATAAGGGTTAGGGTTAGGTTTAGTCTGAGGGTGAGGGTTAGGGTTAGCTTTAGGGTTAGGGTGAGGGTTAGGGTGAGTGTTATGTTTAGGGTGAGCGTTAGGTGTAGGGTTAGGGTGAGGCTTAGTGTAACGGTGAGGGTTAGGGTTAGGTTTAGGGTTAGGGTGAGTTATAGGGTTAGGTTTAGGATTAGTGTGAGGGTTAGCGTTATGATTAGGTTTAGGGTTAGGGTTACCGTTATTGTTAGGGTGAGGCTTAGGGTTAGGTTGAGGGTGAGGGTGAGGTTTAACATTAGGGTTATGGTTAGTGTAAGTGTGAGTGAGGGGGTGATGGTTAGTTTTAGGGTTAGGGTTAGGTTTAGGGTTAGGCTGAGGCTGAGAGTGAGGCTGAGGTTGATGGTAAGGGTGATTGTGAGGGTTATTTTTAGGATTAAGGTTAGGGTGAGTGTGAGGGTTAGGGTTAGGATTAGGGTATGGTTAAGGGTTAGGCTGAGTATGATGGTGAGGCTGAGGGTTAGGGTTAGGGTTAGGGTGAGGGCTTGGGTTAGTGTGAGGTTTTGGGTGAGGGTGGTTATGAGGGTCAGGGTTAGGGTGACAGTTACAGTGAGGGTGAGGTTTAGGGTTAGGATTAGGGTTAGGGTGAGTTTTAGGTTTAGGGTTAGGTTTAGTTTGAGGGTTAGGGTTAGGATTAGGGTTAGGGTTGGGGTTATTGTTAGGGTTAGGTTTAGGTTTACTGTTAGGGTAAGAGCTTTAAGGTTAGGTTTAATATGAGGTTTAGGTTTAGGCTGAGGGCTATGGTGAGGGTGAGGTTTAGGGTGAGTGTGAGTGTGAGAGTGAGGGTAAGGGTTACGATTTGGGTTAGGGTTATGGTAAGGCTGAGGGTGACAGTGAGGGTGACGGCGAAGGTTAGGGTTAGGGTTAGGGTTAGGGTTAGGCTGAGCGTGATGGTGAGTGTGAGGGTGAAGTTTAAGTTTAGGGTTAGGGTTAGGGTTAAGGTGAGGTCCAGGGTGTGTGTGCAGGTTAGGGTGAGAATGAGGGTTAAGGTGAGGGTTTTGGTTAGGTAAGAGCTAGGTTTATTGTTTGGGTGAGGGTTAGGTTGAATGTGAGGTTAGTGTGAGGGTTAGGGTTATGGTGAGGGTTAGGGTTAGGGTTAAGGTTAGGGTGAGGGTGAGGTTGAGGGTGAGGGTGAGGGTGAGGGTGACAGTGAGGGTTAGGTTTAGGGTGAATGTGAGGGTTAGGGTTAGAATAGGGCTAGGTTTTGGGTTAGGCTGAAGTTGAGGGTGAGGGTGAGGGTTAGGTTTTGGGTTAGGGTGAGTGTTACAGTTACTTTGAGGGTTAGGGTGAAGGTGAGTTTGAGGGTGAGGATTAGGGTGAGGGTGACAGTGAGGGTGAGGGTTAGAGTTAGGGTTACGGTTAGGGTTAGGGTGATGGTGAGGGTGAGGGTTATGGTTAGGTTTAGGGTAAGGATTAGGGTTAGGGTGAGGGTTAGGTTTAGGGTTAGTTTGAGGTTTAGGGTTAGGGTTAGGTTTAGGGTGAGGGTTAGGGTTAGGGTTAGGGTGAGGGTGAGGGTGAGGGATAGGTTTAGGTTTAGGGTAAGGGTAAGTGTTAGGGTGAGGGTTAGGGTTAAGTTTAGGGTTAGGTTGAGGGTGATGATGAGCGTTAGGGTTAGGGTTAGTATTAGGGTGAGGGTTAGCGTTAGGTTTAGGGTTAGTGTGAGGTTTAGTGTGAGGGGTATGGTTAGTGTTAGGGTGGTGGTTAGGTTAGTGTGATGGTTAGGGTTAGGTATAGGGTTAGGGTTAGTGTGAGGATGAGTGTTACGGTGAGGGTGAGGGTTTGGGTTAGCGTTAGGGTTAGGCTGACGTTACGATGAAGGTTAGGGTTAGGGTTAGTGTTAGGGTTAGGGTTAGGGTGAGGGTTAGGGTTAGGGTGATATTTTGGGTGAGGGTGAGGATTAGGTTCTAGGGTTAGGGTTAGTGTGAGGATGAGGTTGAATTTTAGGGTTAGAGTTAGGGTTAGGTTGAGGGTAAGTGTTAGGTTTAGGGTTAGGGGAAGGGTTAGGGTTAGTGTGAGGTTTAGAGTTAGGGTTAGGGTGAGGGTTAGGTTTAGGGTTAGGGTTAGGGTAAGAGTTAGGGTGAGGGTTAGTGTTAGGGTTAGTGTGAGTGTTATGGTGAGTGTGAGGTTTAGAGTGAGGTTCAGGGTTACGGTTAGGGTGAGGGTGAGGGTTAGGGGGAGGGGGAGGGTTAGGGTTAGGGTAAGGGTTGAACGACCCTAGTCCCCTAGGATACTTTCGTCAATGGGAGGGCGCCCCAGAAAACTCAGACTCCAGGCTGGGAGATGCAATAAGCAAGAGGAGTTTATTCGACGTTTGCGCAAACGGACTCCCTGCCCGGGGTGGTCAGGGAGCCCTGAGCAGCGGTTACAAGCCTTCTTTTAAAGGCAAAAACCACAAGATTAATGAATAATACAAAGCATCCCATGATTGGTCCATTTAAAGGTCAACATATACGCCAACAATCACTTTGCCAAGCGGGAAATTTTGTAATACTCTTTGTAAAATGACTGGCCCATGGTTGGTTTAAGGGGGGGTTTACATGGTTACAGGCCAATGATTGGTTGACACTTGGCTCAGCTTGTTGTCTTGCCAGGTGGTCGTTATCTCAAGGTCCTGTCTGTGGAATTTCTAAATGGGAACTGAGGAACACGTACTGTCTATTCTTTATATACGACCACTGACCTTGTCCTGGGGCCGGCATCTGGTCCCTGAAACTTCTTCACTCATTTCTGGGAAGGGAAGGGTCAATGCTAGCGTAAGCAAGTTTACAGAAGCAGAATCAGCAGTTAGCAAGTTAGTAATGGTAATGGTCAATTTTTAATCTTTCAGGGTTTGGGTTAGGGTGAGGGTTAGAGTTAGGGTTAGGGTTAGGGTGAGGGTAAGGGTGAGGGTGAGGGTTAGGGTTAGGGTTAGGGTGAGGGTGAGGGTGAGGGTGAGGGTTAGGTTTAGGGTGAGGGTGATGGTGAGGTTGAGGGTTAGGTTTAGGGATAGGGTTAGTATGAGGATAAGGGTTAGGGTGAGGGTTAGGGTTAGTTTTATGGTTAGGGTTAGAGAGAGGGGGAGGGATAGGTTTAGGGTTAGAGTTAGTTTGAGGAATAGGGTGAAGGTGAGGTTGATGGTGAGGGTTAGGGTGAGGGTGACAGTGAGGGTTTGGGTTAGGTTTAGGATTAGGGTTAGGGTGAGTGTGAGAGTTAGGGTTAAGTTTAGGGTCAGGGTTAGGGTTAGAGTGAGGGTTATGTTGAGGTTTAGGTTTAAGTTTAGGTTTATTGTTAGGGTTAGGGTTAGGTTTAGGGTTAGGGTTAGGGTTAGGTTTAGGGTTAGGTTTAGGATGAGGGTGAGGGTCAGGGTTAGGGTTAGGGTTATTGTGAGGGTTAGGGTGAGAGAGAGGGTGAGGGTTTCAGTTAGGTAAGGGTTAGGGTTAGTGTTAGGGAGAGGATTAGGTTGAGGGTGAGGGTTAGGTGGACTGTTATTATTAGGGTGAGGGTTAGGGTTAGGAATAGAGTGAGGGTTATGGTTAGGGTGAGGTTTAGGGTTAGGGTTATGGTTTGTGTTAGTGTGAGGATACGGGTTAGGGTGAGGGTTAAGTTGAGGGTGAGGATTAGTGTTAAAGTTAGTGTTAGAGTGAGGGTTAGGGTTAGGGTTAGGGTTAGGGTGAGTGAAAGGGTTTGGGTGAGTGTGAGGGTTAGTGTTTGGGTGAGGGTTAGCGTTAGGGTTAGGGTCAGGGTTAGGGTTAGGCTGAGGGGTAGGGGGAGAGTGTAGGTGAGGTTTAGGGATAGTGGGAGGACTAGGGTGAGTGAGATGTTTTTGGTGAGGGTGAAGTTTTCTGTGAGGGTGAGTGTGAGGTTAAGGGTTTCTGTTAGGTAAGGGTTAGGGTGAGTGTTAGGGTTCGGGTGATGTTGAGCGATCAGTTGTGGGTGCGGTTTAGGTTAAGGATGAGCGTTAGGGTGACGGTGAGTGTTAGGGTGATTGTGAAGGTTAGGGTTAGGGTTAGGGTCAGGTTGAGGGTAAGGGTTAGTGTGAGGGTTAGTGTGAGGGTAAGGGTTAGGGTTAGCGTTAGGGATATGGTGAGGGTTAGGGTGAGGGTTAGGGTTAGGTTTAGGGTGAGGGTGAGGGTTAGGTTGAGAGTGAGTGTAAGGGTGAGGGTTTCGGTTAGGTAAGGGTTAGGGTGAGGAATAGGTTGAGGGTGAGGTTTAGGTTGAGGGTTAGGTTTAGGGGGAGGTTTAGGGTTAGTGTGAGAGTGAGGTTTAGCGCAAGGTTTAGGGTTAAGGTGAGGGTGAGGGTGAGGGTGAGAGTTACAGTTGGATTAGGGTTAGGGTTAGTGTTAGGCTGAGGGTGACGGTGAGGGTGAGGTTAAAGTTTAGGGTTAGGGTGAGGGTTAGGATGAGGGTGAGGGTTAGGGTTTGGGTAAGGTTTACGGTTAGGCTGAGGCTTAGGGATTGTGTTAGGGTTAGGGTGAGTGTGAAGGTGAGGTTTAGGGTTAGGTTTATGGTGAGGTTTAGGTTTAGGGTGAGGGCTATGGTGAGGTTGAGGTTTAGGGTGAGGGTGAGTGTGAGTGCGATTTTCGGTTAGTTAAGCATTAGGGTTAGGGTTAGGGTGAAGATTAGGTTGAGGAAGAGGGCTAGTTTGAGGGTTAGTGTTAGGGTGATTTTCAGGTGAGGCTGAGGCTTAGGGTGAGTGTGAGGGTGAGGGTGAGGATGAGGGTTCGGGTGAGGGTGAGGGTTAGGGTGTGGGTTAGGATTAGGATTAGGGTGAGGGTTAGGGTGACGGTCAGGGTTAGGGTGAGGGTGAGTTTAGGGTTAGGGTTAGGTTTAGGATGAGGGTTAGTGTGAGGGGTATGATTAGGGTTAGGGAAAAGTTTAGTGTTAATTTGAAGGTTAGGATTGGTTGATAGGGTTAGTATGAGGATAAATTTAGGGTGAGGTTTATGTTGAGGGTGAGGGTGAGGGTGAGGGTGAGGGTGAGTGTGAGGGTGAGGGTTAGGGTGTGGGTTAGGGTTAGGGTTAGGGTTAGGGTGAGGGTAGGGTTAGGGTGAGGTTGGAGGTTAGGTTTACAGTGAGGGTTTGGGTTAGGGTTAGAGTTAGGGTTAGTGTGCGGTTAAAGGTTTGGGTGAGGGTTAGGGTGAGGGTGAGGGTTAGGGTAAGGGTTAGGGTTTGGATTAGGGTGAGGGTGAAGGTGAGGGTGAATGTTAGGTTTAGGTATAGGGTTAGGCTGACGGCGAGTGTGAGGTGAAGGTAAGGGTTAGGTTTTGGTTTAGGGTTAGGGTGAGGGTAGGTTGAGGGTGAGGGTGAGGGTTTCGGTTAGGTAAGGGTTAGGGTTATTGTTAACGTGAGGTTTAAGTTGATGGTGAGGGTTAGTGTGAGTGTTAGGGTTAGGATGAGAGTTAGGGTTAGAGTTAGGGTAGGGGTAGGGTTAGGGTGATGTTTATGGTGAGGATAAGGGTTAGGGTGAGGTTTAGGATTAGGTTGAGAGTGAGCATTAGGGTGTGGGTAAGGGTTAGGTTTAGGGTGAGGTTTAGGGTGACAGTGAGGGTTAGGGTGAGTGTGCGGGTTATGGTTAGGTTTCGGGTGAGGGTTAGGTTTAGGGTTAGGGTGAGGGTGAGGTTTAGGGTGAGGGGTAGGTTTAGGGTTAGGGAGAGGGTTAAGGTGAGTGTGAGGATTAGGGTTATGGTTATGGTTAGGTTTAGTGTGAGCATAAGTGTTAGGATGAGGGTTAGGGTGAGGGTGAGGGTTAGGGTTAGTGTTAGGGATAGGGTGACAGGTTGAGGGTTAGGATTAGGGTTAGGGTTAGGGATAGGGTGAGAGTGTGTTAGGGTTAGGGTAAGGTTTAAAGTTATGGGGAGGGTAAGTGTTAGGGTTAGGGTTAGGGTGAAGTGAGTGTTAGGGTTAGCGATAGGGTTAGGGCGAGGGTTAGGGTAAGGTTTAGGGTTAGCGTGAAGGTCAGATTTACGGTTAGGGTTAGGGTAAGGTTTAGGGTTAGGGAGAGTTTTAGAGATAGGTTGAGGATTAGTGTGAGGATGAGGGTTAGGTTGAGGGTTAGGGTTAGGGTTAGGTTTATGATTAGGGTTAGAGTGAGGGTTAGGGTTAGGGTGATGTTTAGGGTGAGGCTGAGGTTTAGGGTGAGGGTGAAGGTTCGGTTGAGGTTGAGGGTTTGGATGAGGGTGAGGGTTAGGGTGTGGGTTAGGGTTAGTTTTAGGGTGGGTTTAGGGTAACGGTGAGGGTAAGGTTAAAGGTGAGGGTAAGGGGTAGGTTTAGGTTGAGTGTTAAAGTGAGGGTTAGGTTGAGGGGCAGGGTTAGGGTTTGGATGAAAGATCGGTTTAGTGTGAGGGTTAGGGTTAGGGTTAGGGTTAGAGTACGGGTTAGTTTGAGGTTAAACGTTAGGCTGAGTGTTAGGGTGACGGTGAGGGTTAGGGTTAGGATTAGGGTTAGGGTTTGGTTTCAGTTGACGGTGAGGGTGAGCGTGAGCATGAGGGTTAGGGTTAGGTTTAGGGTGAGGGTTAGGGTTAGTGTGAGGTTTAGGGTGAGGTTTAGGTTTAGGGATAGGTTGAGAGTGCGGGTGAGGGTTAGGTTTTGGGTTAGGGTGAGGGTGAGTGTGAGGGTTTGGTTTAGGATTAGGGTTAGGGTTAAGGTTAGTCTTAGGGTGACGTTGAGGGTTAGGCTGAGGGTTAGGGATAGGCTGACGGGTAGGGTGAGGGTGAAGGTTAGGTTGAGGGTTAGGGTGAGGCTGAGGGTTGGGGTAGGGTGAGGGTGAGGGTTAGGGTTAGGGTGATGTTTAGGTTGAGGGTTCGGATTCGGGTGAATGTGAGGGTTTGGTGAGGATGAGGGTTAGGGTGTGGGTTCTCGTTAGGGTTCGGGTGAGTTTTAGGGTGAGGGTGAGGATTAGGGTGAAGGTGAGGGTTAAGGTTAAATTTATGTATAGGGTTTGTATTAGTGTGAGGATAAGGTTTAGGGTGAGAGTTAAGGTGAGGTGACCGTTAGGCTTAGCATTAGGGTTAGGGTGAGGTTTGCGGTGAGGGTTAGGGTTAGGGTGAGTGTTAGGGTTAGGATTGGGGTTAGGGTTAGGGTTAAGGTTATTTTTATGGTTAGGTTTAATGTTAGGGTGAGGGTGAGGGTGAGTGTTAGGGTTATGGTTAGGGTTAGTGCGAGGGTTAGGTTTAGGGTTAGTGTTAGGGTTAGTCTGAAGATAATGGTTAGGGTGAGATTTAGGGTTAGGGTTAGGGTTAACGTTAGGGTGAGGGTGAGGGTGAGGGTTAGGGTTAGGGTGAGGTTTAGGTTGAGGGTGAATATTAGGGTGAGGGTGAGGTTGAGGATGAGGGTTAGGGTGAGGGTGAGGGTGAGGGTGACGTTGAGGGTTATGTTTAGGGTGAGGGTGAAGGTTAGGGTTAGGATTAGGATTAGATTTAGGGTTAGGCTGAGGGTGAGAGTGAGGGTGGGGTTTATGTTTAGGTTTAGGGTGAGGGTTAGGGTTTGTTTAAGGGTTAGGGTGAAGGTGAGATTGAGGGTGAGCGTTAGGGTGAGGTTGATGATGAGGGTGAGGGTTAGGTTTGAATTCGGTTTAGGGTAGGGTGAGGGTTAGGGTTAGGGTTAAGGTGAGGGTGAGGTTGAGGGTTAGGTTTAGGGTGAGGTTTAGGGTTAGGTTTAGAGTTAGGGTAAGGGTTAGAGTTTGGGTTAGGGTTAGGTTCAGGGTGAGGGTTAGGTTGAGGGTTTGGGTTAGTGTGAGGATGAGGGTTAGGGTTAGGGTGATATTTAGGGTGAGGGTGAGGGTTAGGGTTAGGGTTAAGGTGAGGTGAGGGTGACTGTGAGGGTTAGGTGTAGGGTTAGTGTTAGGGTTACGGTTAGAGTGAATGTGAGCGTTAGGGTGAGGGTGAGGTTGAGGTTGAGTGTTAGGGTGTGGTTAAGGTTTAGGGTTAGAGTGAGTATTAATGTTAGGGTTAGTTTGAGGGTTATAGTGAGCTTTAGAGTTAGAGTGAGGTTTAGGGTGAGTGTGAGTTTTAAGGTTAGCAATAGTGTTAGGGAGAGGATTAGGATAAGGGTTAGGTTTAGGGATAGGGTGAGGGTGAGGGTTAGGTTTAGGATTAGGGTTAGTGTTAGAGTTTTGGTGAGGCAGAGGGTGAGTGTTAGGGTTAGGATTAGGGTTAGGTTTAGGATTAGGCTGAGGGTGAGGGTGATCGTCAGTGTGAGGGTTAGGGTAAGGGTAAGGGTTAGGTTCGGGGTTAGAGTTAGGGTTAGGTTAGGATGAGGGTTAGGGTTAGAGCGAGGGTTAGGTTTAGGGTGATGGCAAGTGTTATGTTGAGGTTTAGGGTGAGTTTGAGGGTTAGGGTTAGGGTGAGTGTTAGGGGGAGTTTTAGGGTTAATGTTATGGTTAGTGTTCGGTTGAGGTTTAGAGTTAGGGTTAGGGTTAGGGTTAGTGTGAGGATCAGGGTTAGGGTGAGGCTTAGGGTGAGGGTGAGGATGAGGGTTAGCATGAGCTTTAGTTTTAGAGTTAGAGTGAGGGTTAGGGTGATGTTTAGTGTGAGGGTGAGGGTTAGGGTTAGGGTGAGGGATAGGGTGTGGGTGAGGGTTAGGGTGGCGGTTAGGGTGAAGGTTAGTTTTAGGGTTAGGTTTAGGGTGAGGCTGAAATTGAGGGTTAGGGTTAGGGAGAGGGTTAAGTATAGGGTTAGGGCTAGGGTGAGGATGAGGGTTAGGGTCAAGGTGAGGATGAGGGTGAGGGTTTCTGGTAGGTAAGGTTTAGTGTTTGGTTACGGTGAGGATTGACTTGACAGTGAGGATTAGGTTGAGGGTTTGGGTTAGGGTGAGGGTTAGGGTTAGGGTTAGGGTGAGGGTTAGTGTTAAGGTGATGTTTAGGGTGAGGTTTCGGGTGAGGGTGAGGGTTCCGGTGAGGGTGAGTGTTAATGTTAGGCTTAGCATTAGGGTGAGGGTTAGGATTAGGGTTAGGGTTATTGTTAAGTTGAGTTTGAGTGTGAGGGTTAGCGTTAGGTTTATGGTTAGGGTTAGGGTGAGGGAAGCGTTGAGGGTTAGGTTTAAGATTAGGGTTAGTCTTAGGGTTAGGTTGAGGGTGAGGGTGAGGGTGAGGTTGAGGGTTAGGGTTAGGGTGAGATTTAGGGTTAGTGTTAGGATGAGGATTCGGGTGAGGGTAGGGTTAGGGTTAGGGTGAGGGATAGGGTGAGGTTTAGGGTGAGGGTTAGGGTTAGGGTTAGGTTTAGGGTTAGGGTGAGGGTTATGGTTAGGTTTGAAGTTTAGGGTGACGGTGAGTGTTCGGGTGAGGGTGAAGTTGAGGGTGAGGTTAGTGTGAGAGTGAGGGTGATGGTGAGGGTTATTGTTAGGGTTAGGGTTAGGGTGAGTGTGACAGTTAGGGTTAGGATTAGGGTTTGGTTACGGGTTAGGCTGAGTGTGAGGTTGAGGGTGAGGGTTAGGTTTAGGATTAATTTGAGGGTTAGGTTTAGTGTGAGGGTTAGTGTGAGGGTGAGGTTGAGGTTCAGGTTTAGGGTGACGGTGACAGTGAGGGTGAGGGTTAGGGTTAGGATTAGGGTTAGGGTGAGTTTTATTGTTAGGGTTAGGGTTAGGGTGAGGGTTAGGGTTAGGATTATGGTTAGGGTTATGGTTATTGTTAGGGTGAGGTTTAGGGTTAGGTTTAGGTTTACAGTCATGTTTAGGTTGAGGGGTAGGATTAGTGTTAGGGAGAGGGTTAGGGTTAGTGTGATGGTTAGCGTTAGGGTTAGAGTTAGGGTTAGTATGAGTAGAAAGCTTACGGTGAATTTTACGTGAGTGTGAGGGTAAGGTTTATCTTTAGGTTTAGGGTGAGGGTTAGGTTTAGGCTTAGGTTTAGGGGAAGGGTTAGGGTTAGGGTGATGTTTACGGTGAGGGTGAGGGTTAAGGTGATGGTGAAGTTGTGGAGGGGTAGGGTTAGGGTGAGGGTGAGGGTGAGGGTGATGGTGAGGGTAGGTTTAGGGTGTGGATGAGGATTAGGGTGAAGATTAGGGTTAGTTTTATGGTTAGGGTTAGAGAGAGGGTGAGGGTTAGGTTTAGGGTTAGGGTGAGGATTAGGGTTAGTTTGAGAATTAGCGTGAAGGTGAGGTTGAAGGTGAGGGCTAGGGTGAGGATGCCAGTGAGGGTGTGGGTTAGGGTTAGGTTTAGGGTTACTGTGAGTGTGAGAGTTAGGGTTTAGTGTTAGGTTTAGCGTTAGTATGAGGATAAAGATTAGGGTGAGGGTTAGGGTTAGGGGTAAGGTCAAGGTTAGGATTAGGGTGAGGGTTAGGTTTAGGGTGATGTTTAGGCTGAGGGTGAGGGTTAGGGTGAGGGTGAGTTTGAGGGTGAAGGTGAGGGTGAGGATGACGGTGAGGGTTAGGTTTAGGGTGAATGTGAGGGTTAGGGTTGTGATTAGGGTTAAGTTTAGTGTTAGGCTGAAGTTGAGTGTGAGGGTGATGGTTAGGGTTAGGGTTAGTGTGAGGGTTAGAGTTAGTTTGAGGGTTAGGGTGAAGGTGAGTTTGAGGGTGAGGATTAGGGTGAGGGTGACCTTGAGGGTGAGGGTTAGGATTAGGATTAGGTTTAGTGTTAGTGTTAGGGTGAGGGTGAGGGTGAGGGTTAGAGTTAGGGTTATTGTTAGTGTGAGGGTTAGCGTTACGGTTAGGGTAAGGATTAGGGTTAGGGTGAGGGTTAGGGTTAGGGTTAGGTTGAGGTTTAGGGTTAGGGTTACATTTAAGGTGAGTGTTAGGGTTAGGGTTAGGGTGAGGGTGAGGGTTAGGGTTAGGTTTAGGGTTAGGTTGAGGGTGAGGCTTAGAGTTAGGTTTAGGTTTATGGTGAGGGTTCGGGTAAGGGTTAGGGTTAGGGTGAGGTTTAGGATTAGTTTTAGGTTTAGGCTGACTGTGATGGTGAGTGTTAGGGTTTGGTTTAGGTTTAGGGTGAGGGTTAGAATTTGGGTGAGGTTTAGGGTTAGGGTGACCGTCAGGGTTAGGGTGACTGTGAGGGTTAGGGTGAGGTGAGGGTTAGGGTTAGGTTTAGGGTGAGTGTTAGTGTTATGGTTAGGTTTAGGTTTAGGGTGAGGGTTAGGTTGAGGGTTAGGGTTAGGGTTACGGTGAGGGTTAGTATTAGTGTGAGGGTTAGGATTATATTTAGACTTAGGGTTAGTGTATGGTTAAAGGTTCGGTTGAGGGTTAGGGTGAGTGTTAGGGTTAGGGTTAGATTTAAGTTGAGGGATAGGATGAGGTTTAGGGTTAAGCTTAGGTTTAGGGTGAGGGTGAGAGTTAGTGTTTGGGTTAGGGTGAGTGTTAAGTTTAGGGTGAGGGCTAGTGCCGTGGACCGGCTCTGTTGGGACGACTGATGATACTTAGGGGAGGAACCTGACATAGGGGGGGAGATGGCAAACAGACAACTCACACCCAGAGGAGTGGATGCTGAGTGCGATTTAATGCAGAGGATAACAAAATTTTATAGCAGAAAGTCTCCATAAGAAAAGGGCAAGAGTTTCCACAATCTTGCTACAAGGTTTCATTCTTGGATGGTCACCCGCTGGTCGCCTGAAAGTGCTAAAGTTTACACAATCTTGCTGCAGGGCTTCATTCTTTGGTGGTCACCCCAGCTGGTCGCCTGAAAGGCACTTGTTTCCGGCTTATCTCTAAGAAATATAATGGGTTTTGACGTTTGTCACCATCTATAGAGGCCTTAATTGTCCCATAAGATTTTTTCCTGTTCCTTCTTTAATAGTAAGGACATGGAGGCCTACATCTAGAAGTCTCTTAGTAAATGAAAGAGAATAACAGGAAGTTCTTTCTCCCAAGTAGTTATCTCAGCAATTGCCATACATTCTTTCTGTTCTAGCCGCACCTACAGCTTCTTGTAAATCTCTTACAGACAATTCCTTCTGCTGAAGTGACTTGGTGAAACCCCCAATACTTTTATATTTGCTTATGACTTGTCTACTAGCATCCATAAGAGGGCTTCCACGGTAGCACTTAACTCTGGTGAGTTAGTCATATTTTCAAGACATTCATCATATATTGGAGTCGTCAACACTCTTAAGAAAGAGCTTTGACTAAGGGAACGTTGACAATGAGTAAGTACAAAGAGCAGTAGAACAGTACAAGATTAATAGGCACTCTTATACAGTGAGGAAAAGAAAGGCAGAAACACATCTTTCCCAGGGGTTTGCCAGACTTTCCAGGAGCCCTATTCTCTTATAAGCCCTATTCTCCGAGGTAGACTTCGGTGAAATCCCAATACTTGGAGATAGGTCTCTGTAAAACCCCATTCTCTGAGGTAGACTTCAGTGAAGTCCCAATATTCAGAGAGGGGTCTATGAAGCCCAATTAGCAGGTCTGAAAGCTGGTTTCCCATCCTAAGAAGACTCCTCTGGAGTAGGCATGGCAGGCTAGGGTGAGGGTGAGGGTTAGTTGGGGGTGAGGGTGAGGGTGAGGGTTTCGGATAGGTAAGAGTTAGGGTTAGGTTTATGGTGAGGATTAGGGTGAGGGTGAGGGTTAGGTTGAGTGTTAGGGTTAGGGTGAGGTTTAGGGTTAGGGTTAAGGTGAGGGTTAGGTTTAGGGTGATGTTTAGGGTGAGGGTGAGGGTTAGGGTGAGGGTTAGGGTTATGGTGAAGGTTAGCATAAGGTTAGAGTTAGGGTCAGGGCTAGTGTGAGGGGTAGGGTTAGGGTTCGGGTGAGGGTTAGGGTTAGTTTGAGGTTTAGGGTTAGGGTTAGGGTTAGTGTGAGGATAAGGGTTAGGGTGAGGGTTAAGTTGAGGGTGAGGGTTAGGGTTAGCGTTAGGGTTAGGGTGAGTGATAGGGTGAGGTTTAGGGTTAGGGTGAGTGTTAGGGTTAGGGTTAGGGTGAGGGTTAGTTTTAGGGTGAGGGTTAGGGTTAGGATTCTTGTTAGGGTGAGTTTTAGCGTTAGGTTTAGGGTTAGGGTGAGTTTTAGGGATAGGATCAGGTTTAAGGTTAGGGTTAGGGTTATTGTTAGGGTTAGGGTTAGGGTTAGGGTTCGGGTGAGGGTGAGTGTTAGGGTTAGGGTTAGGGTGAGGGTTAGGTTTAGGGTGAGGGTCAGGGTTAGGATTGGTGTTAGGGTGAGTTTTAACGTTAGGATTAGGGTTAGGGTGGGGGTAAGGGCTAGGATAATATTTAAGGTTAGGGTTAGGGTTATTGTTAGGGTTATGGTTGGGGTGGGGGTGAGGGTGAGGGTTAGCGTTAGGTTTATGGTCAGGGTTAGGGTTAGGGTTAGTGTGAGGGCTAGGGTGAGGGTGAAGTTTTGGGTGTGGGTGAGGGTGAGGGTAAGGGTTTCGTTTAGGTAAGGGTTAATGTTATTGTTAGGGTGTGGATTAGATTGAGGGTGAGGGTTTGTGTGAGGGTTAGTGTTAGGGTGAGGGTTAGCGTTACTATTTTGGTGAAGGTTGGGGTTCGAGTGAGGTTTAGAGTATGGGTGAGGTTTAGGGTGAGTGTTAGGGTTTGGGTGATGTTGAGCGATCGGGTGTGGGTGAGGTTTAGGGTAAGGATGACGGTTAGGGTGACGGTGAGGGTTAGGGTGACTGTGAGAGTTAGGGTTAGGGTTAGGGTTATTTTGAGGGTAAGGGTTAGGCTGAGGTTAAGGTTTAGGTTTAGCGTTAGTGTTAAGGTGAGGCTTAGGTTTAAGGTTAGGGTTAGAGTTAGGTTGAGGGTTAGGGTTAGGGATACTGTGAGGGTGAGGGTGAGGGTTAGGGTGAGGGTGAGGGTTAGGGTGAGAATGAGGGTGAGGGTGAGGGTGAGGGTTTCGGTTAGGTAAGGGTTATGGTTAGGGTTAGGGTGAGGATTAGGGTGAGGGTGATGTTTAGGTTGAGGCTTAGTGTTAGGGTGAGGGTTTGGGTTAGGGATATAGTGAGGGTTAGGGTTAGGGTGATGTTTAGGGTGAGGCTGAGTGTTGGGGTGAGATTGAGGGTTCGGGTGAGGGTGAGGTTTCGGGTGAGGGTGATGGTTAGTTTGTGGATTAGTGTTACAGTTAGGTGGAGGGTTAGGGTGAGAGTGAGGGTTAGGGTGAATGTGAAGGTTAGTGTTAGGTTGAAGAGGAGGGTTAGGGTTAGGGTGAGGGTGAGGGTAAGGGTTAGGGTGAAGGTGAGGGTTAGGGTGAGGGTTAGGGTTAGTGTGAGGGTTAGGGTTAGGGTTAGAATTAGGGTTAGTGTGAGGTTAAAATTTAGGGTGGCGGTTAGGGTGAGGGTGATGGTAAGTGTTATGGTTATGGTTAGTGTGAGAGTTAGGGTTAGGATGAGGGTTATGGTTAGGGTTAGGGTGAGGGTTAGGGTGTGAGTACTGCTTAGGGTGAGGGTGAGGGTTAGGGTGAGGGTGAGGTTGAGGGTGAGTGTTAAGGTGACTGTGAGGGTGACTGTGACGGTGAGGTTTTGGTTTAGGGTTAGGGTGATATTGAGGGTGAGGGTTAGGTTTAGGATTAGGCTTAAGTGTTTGGTAAGGCTTAGGGTGAGTGTGAGGGTGAGGGTCAGAGTTAAGTTTAGGGTGAGGGTTAGGGTTAGGGTTAGGGTTAGTTTGAGGGTGAGGGTGAGGTTTAGGTTGAGGGTGATGGTGAGGGTGAGGGTGGGGGTTAGGTTTCGGGTAAGTTTTAGGGTTATGTTTATGGATAGGGTGAGGGTGAGTGTGAGGGGTAGGGTGAGTGTGATGATGAGTTTGACGGTGAGTGTGAGGGTTAGTGTTTGGGTGAGGGATAGTGTTATGTTTAGGGTGAGGGTTAGGGTTAGGGTTAGGATTAAGATGAGGGTTAGGCTGAGGGTTAGGGTTAGGGTTAGTGTAAGGGTTTGGGTGAGGGTGAGGGTTAGGATTAGGATTAGGGTTAGGGTTTGGGTGAGGGTTAAGGATAGGTTTAGGGTTAGTGTGATGGGTTTTTTTAGGGTTAGGTTTACACATAGGGTGATGGTGAGGGTGAGGGTTAGGGTTTGGATTAGGGTTAGTGTTACGGTAAGGCTGAGGGTGAGGTTGAGTGTGAGCGTGAGGGTTAGGGTTAGGGTGAGGGTTAGGTTTAGGGTTAATGTTAAGGCTAAGGTGAGGGTTAGGGTTAGGGTTAAGTTTAATATGAGGGTTAGGCTGAGTTCGTGTGAGGGTAAGGGAAAAGGTGAGTGTTAGGGTGAGGGTTATGGTTAGAGTTAGGCTTAGGATTAGGGTGAGGATTAACGTGAGGGTGAGGTTTAAGTTGAGGGTTAGTGTTAGGGTGTAGGTGAGGGTTAGATTTAGGGTGAGGGTTAGGATTAGGGTGATGTTGAGGGGGAGGGGGAGAGTTAGGGTGAGGGCGAGTGTGAGGGTTCGGGTGTAGGTGAGGGTTAGTGTTAGGATGAGGGTTAGGGTGACGGAGAGTGTTAAGTAAAGGTGAGGTTTAGGGTTAGGGTTACGGTGAGGGTTAGGGTTAGGGTTAGGGTGAAGTGTTGGGTGAGGGGTAGGGTAAGGGTTAGGGTGAGGGTTAGGGTTAATGTGAGTGTTAGGGTTAGGGATAGGGTTAGTTGAGTATAAGGGATAGGATGAGTGTAAGGTTGAGAGTGAGTGAGGGTTAGGGTTAGCTTTAGGGTTAGGGTGAGGTTTAGGGTGAGGGCTTATGTGAGAGTTACGGTTATGGTTAGTGTTAGTGTGAGGATAAGGGTTAGGGTGAGGGTAAATTTGAGGGTGAGGGTTAGGGTTAGTGTTAGGGTTAGCGTGAGGGTTAGGGTGAGCTTTAGGGTTAGTGTGAGTTTTAGGGTTACGGTTAGGGTGAGGATTAGGTTTAGGGTGAGGGTTAGGGTTAGGATTGGTGTTAGGGTGAGTTTTAGCGTTAGGTTTAGGTTTAAGGTGAGGGTTAGGGATAGGATTAGGGTTAGGCTTAGGTTTAGGGTTATTGTTAGGGTTAGGGTTAGGGTTAGGGTTGGGGTCAGGTTTAGGGTTAGGCTGAGGTGGAGGGGGAGATTGTGGGTGAGGTTTAGGGTTAGAGTTAGTGTTAGGGTTAGTGTGAGAGCTAGGGTGAGTGTGAAGTTTTGGGTGACGGTGCGGTGAGGGTAATGGTTTCGGTTAGGTAAGTGTTAGGGTTACGGTTTTGGTGAGGGTTAGGGTTAGAGTGAGGTTTAGAGTATGGGTGAGGGTTAGGGTGAGTGTTAGGGTTCGGGGGACGTTGAGCGATCGGGTGTGGGTGAGGTTTAGGGTAAGGATGAGGGTTAGGGTGACGGTGAGGGTTAAGGTGATTGTGAGGTTTAGGATTAGGATTAGGGTTAGATTGTGTGTAAGGGTTAGGGTGAAGTTTAGGGTGAGTGTAAGGGTTAGAATTAGCCTTAGTTTTAGGGTGAGGGTTAGCGTTAGGGTTAGGTTTAGAGTGAGAGTTAGGGTTACTGTGAGGGTGAGGGTGAGGGTTAGGGTTAGGGTTAGGGTGAGGTTTAGGGTGAGAGTGAGGGTGTGGGTGAGTGTTTCGTTTAGGTAAGCGTTATGGTTAGGGTTTGTGTGAGGATTCGGGTGAGGGTGAGGTTTAGGTTGAGGGTTAGGGTGAGGGTTTGGGTTAGGGTTTGAGTGAGGGTTAGGGTTAGGGTGATGTTTACGTTGAGGCTGAGTGTAGGGGTGAGATTGAGGGTTCGGTTTCGGGTGAGGTTTGGGGTGAGTGTGACTGTTAATTTGTGGGTTAGGGTTTGGCTTAGGGTGAGGGTTAGGGTTACAGTGAGTGTTAGGGTGAGGATGAGGGTTAGGGTTATGTTGAGAGTGAGGGTTAGGGTTAGGGTGAGGGGGAGAGGGAGGCTTAGCGTGAGGGTGAGGTTTAGGGTTAGGGTGAGGGTGAGGTATAGGGTTAGGATTAAGGGTAATTTGAGGGTTAGGGTTAGGGTTACGTTTAATATGTACGTTAGGCTGAGTGTTATGTTTAGGGTTCTTGTGAGGGTAAGGGTTAGGGTGAGTGTTAGGGTGAGGGTGAGGGTTAGGGTTAGGGTTAGGGTTAGGTTTCGGTTTAGGGTGAGGGTTAGTTTTAGGGTTAGGTTTCGGTTTAGGGTGAGGGTTAGGGTGCGGGCAAGGGCTAGGGCGAGTTTTAGGGTAACGGTGAGTGTTAGGGTGAAGGAGAAGGTTAGGGTTAGCTTTAATGTGAGGGTTAGGGTTAGGGTGATGGCTAGTGTGAGGGAGAAGTTTAGGGTTAGGGTGAGGGTTAGGGTTAGACTGAGGGTTAGTGTTAGTGTGAGGGTGAGGGCTAGTTTTAGCATTAGGTTCGGGTTAGGGTTAGGGTGAGGTTGAGGGTGAGGGTGAGTTTGAGGTTAGGGTTAGGGTTAGGGTTATGTTGAGGGTGGGGGTGAGGGTGAGTGTGAGTGTGAGAGTTAGGGTTAGTTTTCGATGAGGGCCAGGGCGAAGGTGAAGGTTAGGGTGACGGTTATTGTGAGGGTGAGGGTTTCGGTTAGGAAAGGCCTAGGGTTAGGATTAGACTGAGGATTATGGTGAGGGTGAGGTTTAAGGTGAGGGTTAGGTTTAGGTTGAGAATTAGGGTTGGGCTGAGGATTAGGGTTAGGGTTAGGGTTAGGGTAAGGGTTAGGGTGAGGGTGAGGTTTAGGATTAGTATTAGGTTTAGGGTTAGGGTGAGGTTTAGGGATAAGTTTAGGGTTAGGGTGAGGGTTTTGTTTGGGGTTAGGTTTAGAGTTAGGGTGAGGGTGAGGGTGAGGGTTAGGGTTTGGATTAGGGTTAGTATTAGGTAAGGCTGAGGGTGATGTTCAGGGTGAGCGTGAGGGTTAGGGTTAGGGTGAGGGTTAGTTTTAAGGTTAGGGTTAAGAGTAAGGTGAGGATTAGGGTTAGGCTTACGTTTAATATGAGGGTTAGGCTGAGTGTTAGGGTTAGGGTTCCTGTGAGGGTAAGGGTTAAGATGAGTCTTAGGGTGAAGTTGAGGGTTAGGGTTAGGCTTAGGGTTAGGGTGAGGGTTAGGGTGAGGATTAGTGTTAGGGTTAGGGTTAGGTTTAGGGTGAGGGTTTGGGTGAGGTTAAGGGTTAGGGCGAGTTTTAGGATGACGGTGAGGGTTAGGGTGAAGGAGAGGTTTAGGATTAGGGTGAGGGTGAGGGTGAGGGTTAGGGTGAATGCTAGTGTGAGGGAGAGGGTTAGGGTTGGGTGAGAGTTAGGGGTAGGGTTAGTATTAGGTTGAGGTTTAGGCTGAGGTTTAGGGATAGTGTGAGTGTGAGGGCTAGTTTTAGCATTAGGGTTTGGGTTAAGTGAAGGTGAGGGTTAGAGTGAGGGTGAGGTTGAGGTTAGGGTTAGGGTTAGGGAAAGGCTGAGGGTGGGGGTGACGGTGAGGGTGAGGGAGAGGGTTAAGGTTAGTTTTAGGGTGAGGGCTAGGGTGAGGGTGAGGCTTAGGTTGACGGTTAGGGTGGGGGTGAAGGTTTCACTTAGAAAAGGCTTAGGGTTAGAATTAGGTTGAGGATTAGGGTGAGGGTGAGGGTTAAGGTTAGGGGGAGGATTAGGGTTAGGGTTCAGGTGAAGGTTAGGATTAGGGTGATGTTTAAGTTGAGGGTGAGAGTTAGGAGAGGGCGAGTGTGAGGGTTAGGTTGTAGGTGAGGGTTAGGTTTAGGGTGAGGGTTAGGGTGACAGGGAAGGTTAGGGTCCAGGTGAGTGTTAGGGTTAGGGGTAGGGTGAAAGTTAGGGCTAGGGATAGGGTGAGGGCTTGCGTGAGGGGTAGAGTAAGGGTTAGGGTGAGGGTTAGCATTGATGTGAGGGTTAGGGTTAGGGTTAGAGTTATTGTGACTATAAGGGTTAGGGTGAGGTTTAGGTTGAGAGTGAGGGTTAGGGTTAACGTTAGGGTTAGTGTGAGGTTTAGGGTGAGGGATAAGGTGAGGTTTAGGTTTAGTATGAGGGTGAGGGTTAGAGTTAGTTTTAGGGTGAGGGTTAGGGTTAGGGTGAGGTTTAGGGTAGGGTTAGCGTGAGGGTGAGTGTTTGGGTGAGTGTGAGTTTTTGGGTGTGGGTGATGGTTAGGGTTAGGGTTAGGGTTAAGGTTATGGTGAGGATTAAGGAGAGGGTGAGGGTTAGGGTTACGGTCAGCATTAGGGTGAGGGTTAGGATTCGGGTTAGTGTAAGGATTAGGGTTAGGTTTAGGGTTATAGTGAGGGTAAGGTTTAGGTTGAGGTTTAGGGTAGGGTAAAGGTTAGGGTTAGCATTAGGTTTAGGATTAGGGTTTGTGTTACGATTAGGGTGAGCGTTAGCAGGAGGGTTAAGTTTAGCTTGAGGGTTAAGGTTAGGGTGAGGGATAGGGAGCGGGTGAGGGTGAGCATGAGGGTGAGAATGAGGGTGAGGCTTTTGTTCAGGTAAGGGTTAGAGTTAGGGTTATGGTGAGGATTATGCTGAGAGTGAGATTTAGGTTGAGGGTTAGGGTTAGGGTGAGGGTTACAGTTAGGTTTAGGGTGAGGGTTAGGTTTAGGGTGATGTTTAGAGTGAGGGAGAAGGTTAAGGTGCTGATGAGGTTTTGGGTAAGGGTGAGAGTTAGGGTTAAGGTTAGCGTTAGGGTGAAAGAATTAGGGTTAGCGTATGGGTGAGGGTTAGTGTGAGGGGTATGGTTCGGGTTAGGGTGAGGGTTAGGGTTAGTGTGAGGGTTAGGGTTAGGGTTAGGGTTAGGGTTAGTGTGAGGATAAGGGTTAGGGTGAGGGTTAGGTTGAGGATGAGGTTAGGGTTAGCGTTAGGATTAGGGTAAGTTTTAGAGTTAGGGTTAGGGTTTAGAGGGTTAGGGTTACAGTTAAGGTTAGGGTTACGGTGAGGGTTAGGGTGTCGTGAGGTTGAGGGTGGGAGTGAGGGTGACTGTTAGGTTTAGGGTGAATGTGAGGGTTAAGATAAGGATTAGGGTTTGGTTTAGGGTTAAGCTGAAGTTAAGGGTGAGAGTGATGGTGAGGCTTGGTGTTAAGGTCAGGGTAAGGGTTACTTTGAGGGTTAGGGTGAAGGTGAGTTTGAGGGTGAGGGTTAGTGTGAGGGTGACGGTGAGGATGAGGTTGAGGGTTAGAGTTAGGGTTAGGGTGAGGGTTAATGTTAGGTTGAGGGCTAGTGTGAGGGTGAGATTTAGGGTGAGGGTGAGGGTTTCGGTTAGGTAAGGGTTAGGGTTAGGGTTAGGGTGAGGATTAGGTTGAGGGTTAGAGTTAGGGTTAGGGTGAGGGTTAATGTTAGGTTGAGGGCTAGTGTGAGGGTGAGATTTAGGGTGAGGGTGAGGGTTTCGGTTAGGTAAGGGTTAGGGTTAGGGTTAGGGTGAGGATTAGGTTTAGGGTGAAGATTAGGTTGAGGGTTAGGTTTAGGGTGATAGTTAGGGAAGCGGTTAGGGTGAGGGTTAGGGTTAGGTTGATGTTTAGAGTGAGAGTGAGGGCGAGTGTTAGGGTGTGTGTGAGGGTTAGGTTTCAGCTGTGTGTTAGGGTTACGATGAGTGTTAGAGTGAGTGTGAGGGTTATGGTTATGGTTAGTGTTAGCGAGAGGGTTAGGGCTAGGGGTAGCATTAGGGTGAGGAGTAGGGTTAGGGTTAGGATCAGGGTTAGGGTGAGGGTTAGGTTTAGGGTGATATTAAGGGTGAGGGTGAATGTTAGGGTGAGGGTGATGGTTAGGGATAGGGTAAGGGTTAAGTTTAGGGTGAGGGATAGATATAGGTGTAGGGTTAGGGTTAGGGTTAGGGTAGTGTAAGGGTTCGGTTGAGGATTCGTTTGACCTTGAGTGTTAGGGTTTGGGTGAGTGTTAGCGTTAGGGTTCATATTAGGGTTAGGGTTAGGGTCAGGGTTTTGGTGAGTTTAAGGGTTAGGGTGAGGTTTAGGGTGAGGGTGGGTGTTAGAGTTAGGGTTAAGGTTAGGGTGAGGGTTAAGGTGAGGGTTTGGGTTAGGGTTAGGGTAAGCGTGAGGGTGAGGCTTAGGATTAGGGTTATGGTTAGAGTTAGGGTGTGGCTGAGTGTGTGGGTTAGGGTAAGGATTAGGGTTAGGGATAGGGTTAGCCTGAGGCTGAGGGTGAGGGTGAAGGTTAGGGTTAGGGGGCGGTTTAGGTTTAGGGTTATGTTTAGGGTTAGGATGAGGGATAGGCTGAGGGTTAGGTTTAGGGTTAATGTGAGGGTTAAGCTTAGTTTTAGGTTTAGGGTTAGGGTGAGGGTAAGGGTTAGGGTGAGGGTGAAGGAGAGTTTGAGGGTTAGGGATAGGGTGAGGTTTGGGGTTAGGTTGAGGTTTAGGGTTAGGGTGAGGGTTAGGGTGAGGGTTAGGGTTAGGTTTAGGGTAAGGGTTTGGGTGGTGATTAGGGTGAGGGTAAGGGTTAGGCTGAGGGTTAGGGTTAGATTTAGGGTTAGGGTGAGGATTAGGGTTAGTGTGATCGTTAGGGTTAGGGTTAGGATTAGGGTTAGGGTGAGGATGAGAGTGAGGGTTAGGGTTAGGGTTAGAGTTAGGGTGATGGTGCAGGTGGGGTTTAGTGTTAGGATTAGGGTTAAGATTAGTGGTAGGGTGAGAGTGACGGTGAATGTTAGGGTTAAGGTCAAGATAAGGGTTACAATTCGTGTGAGGATAAGGGTTAGAGTGAGGGTTAGGGTGAGGGTGAGGTTGAGGGTGAGGGTTAGGGTGTCGTTGAGGATTAAGTTTAGGTTGAGGGTTAGGGTGGGCGTTAAGGTTAGGGTTAGATATAGGTTGAGGGATAGGATGAGGTTTAGGGTTAAGCTTAGGTTTAGGATGAGGGTGAGAGTTAGTGTTTGGGTTAGGGTGAGGGCTAAGTTTAGGGTGAGGGCTAGGGTGAGAGTGAGGTTTAGGGTGAGGGTGAGGGTGAAGGTGAGGGTTTCGGTTAGGTAAGAGTTAGGGTTAGCATTATGATGAGGATTAGGGTGAGGGTGAGGGTTAAGGTTAAGGTGAGGGTTAGGGTGAGGTTTAGGGTTAGGGTGAGTGTTAGGGTTAGGATTAGGGTGAGGGTTAGGTTTAGGGTGAGGGTTAGGGTTAGGATTGGTGTTAGGGTGAGTTTTAGCGTTACATTTAGGGTTAGAGTGAGGGTTATGGATAGGATTAGGTTTTGGGTTAGGGTTAGGTTTAGCCTTAGGTTTGGGGTGAGGTTGACGGTTAGCATTAGGGTTAGGGTCAGGGTTACGGTTAGGCTGAGGGCTAGGGTGAGGGTGAGGTTGAGGGTGAGGGTGAGGTTGAGGGTAAGGGTTTCGGTTAGGTAAGGGTTAGGGTTATTGTTAGGGTGAGGATTAGGTTGAAGGTGATGGTTTGTGTGTGGGTTAGTGTAAGGGTAAGGGTTAGCGTTATGGTTTTGGTGAGGGTTAGGGTTAGAGTGAGGTTTAGAGTATGGGTAAGGGTTAGGGTGAATGTTAGGGTTCGGGTGATGTTGAGCGATCGGGTGTGGGTGAGGTTTAGGGTAAAGGTGAGGGTTAGGGTGACGGTGAGGGTTAGGGTGATTGTAAGAGTTAGGGTTAGGGTTAGGTTGAGGGTAAGGGTTAGGGTGAGGGTTAGTGTGAGGGTGAGGTTGAAGGTGAGGTTTAGGGTTAGGTTTAGGTTTACTGTGAGGGTGAGGGTTAGGGTGAGGTTTAGGGTTAAGGTTAGGGTGAGAGTTAGGTTGAGAGTGAGGGTGAGGGTGAGGGTTTAAGTTAGGTTAGGGTTATGGTTAAGGTTAGGGTGAAGATTAGAGTGAGGGTGAGGTTTAGGTTAAGGGTTAGGTTTAGGATGAGGGTTAGGGTTAGGGTTAGAGTGAGGGTTAGTTTTAGAGTGAAGTTTAGGATAAGGCTGAGGTTTGTGGTGAGATTGAGGGTTCTAGTGAGGGTGACTGTTAGTTTGTGGGTTAGTGTTAGGGTTAGGGTGAGGTTTAGGGTGACAGTGAGGGTTAGGGTGAGGGTGAGGGTTAGGGATAGGTTCAGGGTGATGGTTAGGGTTAGAGTGAGGGTGAGGGTTAGGGTTAGGTTGAGTGTGAGGTTCAAGGTTAGGGTTAGGTTTAAGCTGAGGGTTAGGGGAGGGGTAGGGTGAGAGTTAGGGTGAAGGTAGGGTTAGTGTGAGGGTTATGGTTAGTGTTAGAGGATTAGTGTGAGGTTAAAGGTTAGGGTGGTGGTTAGTGTGAGGGTGAGGGTGTTATGTTTAGGGTAAGGATGAGGGTTAGAGTGAGGGTGAGGGTTAGGATGAGGGTTATGGTTATGGTTAGGGTGAGGGTTCGTGTGAGAGTACTGCATAGGGTGAGGGTGAGTGTAAGGGTGAGGGTGAGGTTGAGGGTGGGTGCTTAGGTGACGGTGACGGTGACGGTGAATGTTAGGTTTAGGGTTAGTTTTAGGGTGAGGGTGAGGGTTTTGGTTAGGATTAGGGTTAGGGTTAGGATGAGTGTTAGGCTGAGGGTTAGGGTTAGGGTTAGGGTGAGGGTAAGGGTTAGGGGGAGTGTGAGGGTTAGGATTAGGATTAGGGTTAGGGTAAAGGTGAGGGTTAGGGATAGGTTTAGGGTTAGGGTGAGCGTTTTGTTTAGGGTTAGGTTTAGAGTTAGGGTGATGGTGAGGGTGAGGGTTAAGGTTTGTATTAGGGTTAGTGTTAGGGTTAGGCTGAGGGTGAGGTTGAGCGTGAGGGTGAGGGTTAGGGTTAGGGTGAGGGTTTGGTTTAGTGTTAAGGTTAAGGGTAAGGTGAAGGTTAGGGTTAGAGTTAGGTTTAATATGAGGTTTAGGCTGAGGGTTTGGGTTAGGGTTCGTGTGAGCGTAAGGGTTAGGTTGAGTGTTAGGGTGAGGGTGAGGTTTAGGGCGAGGTTTAATGTAACGGTGAGTTTTAGGGTGAAGGAGAGAGTTAGGGTTAGGGTTATGGTTAGGGTGAGGTTTAGGGTTAGAGTGAGGGCTAGTGTGAGGATGAGGGTTAGGGTGAGGGTGAGTGTTAGGGTAGGGTTGGGGTTATGGTTAGGGTTAGGCTTGGGATTTGGTTAGTGTAAGGGTGAGGGCTAGTTTTATCATTAGGGTTAAGGTTAGGGTTAGGGTTAGAGTGAGGATGAGGTTGAGGGTGAGGTTGAGGTTAGGGTTAGGATTAGGGTTAGGCTGAGGGTGGGGGTGAGGGTGAGGGTTAGGTTTAGTTTTAGGGTGAGGGCTAGGGTGAGGGTGACAGTTAGTGTGATGGTTAGGGTGAGGGTGAGGGTTTTGGTTAGGAAAGGCTTAGTGTTAGGGTTAAGGTGAGGATTAGGTTGAGGGTGAGTTTTAAGGTGAGGGTTAGGGTTAGGGTGAGGATTAGGGTTAGGGTTAGGGTGAAGGTTAGGCTTAGGCTGATGTTTAGGGTGAGGGTGAGTGTTAGGGTGATGACAAGTGTGAGGGTTAGGGTGTAGGTGAAGGTTAGGGTTAGGGTGAGGGTTAGCGTGATGGTGAGGGTTAGTGTTAGGTTGAGGGTTAGGTTTAGGGATGGGGTGAGGGGTTGGATGAGGGGTAGGGTAATGTTTGGGGTTAGGGTTAGGGTTAATGTGAGGCTTAGGGTTAGTGTTAGTGTGAGGATAAAGTTTAGGGTGAGGGTTAGGTTGAGATTGAGGTTTAGGGTCAGTGTTAGGGTTAGGGTGAGGTTTAGGGTGAGGGATAAGGTGAGGGTTAGGGTTAGTATGAGAGTTAGGTTTAGAGTTAGTTTTAGGGTGAGGGTTAGGGTTAGGATGAGGTTTAGGGTAGGGTTAGCGTGAAGGTGAGGGTTCAGGTGAGGGTGAGGTTTAGGGTGTGGGTGATGGTTAGGGTTAGGGTGAGGGTTAAGATTAAGGTGAGGGTTAGGTTTAGGGTGAGGGTTGGGGTTACGGTGAGCGTTAGGGTGAGGGTTAGGGTTAGGGTTATTGTGAGGTTTAGGGTTAGTTTTAGAGTTATGTTGAAGGTAATGGTTACAGTGAGGTTTAATGTAGGGTGAGGGTTAGGTTTAGAGTTAGGTTTAGGGTGAGGTTGAGGGTGCGTGTTAGGGTTAGGGTTAAGGTTAGGGTGAGGGATAGGGAGAGGGTGAGCGTGATTGTGAGGGTGAGGGTCACGTTAAGGGTTTAGGTAAGGTAAGGGTTAAGGTTAGGGTTATGGTGAGGATTAGGGTGAGGGTGTGTGTTAGTTTGAGGTTTAGGGTTAGGGTGAGGGTTAGGGTTAGGTTTAGGGTGAGGGTTAGGGTGATGGTGATGTTTAGGGTGAGGGGGAGAGTTAGGGTGAGGGTGATGGTTTGTGTGAGGGTGAGGGTAAGGGTTAGTGTTAGGGTTGCGGTGAAGGTTAGGATTAGGGTTAGGGTTAGTGTGAGGGGTAGGTTTTGGGTTAGGGTGAGGGTTAGGGTTAGGTTTAGGGTTAGAGATAATGTGAGGATAAGGGTTAGGGTGAGGGTTAGGTTGAGGGTGAGGGTTAGGGTTAGCGTTAGGGTTAGGATGAGGGTTAGGGTGAGTTTTAGGGTTAGGGTGAGTGTTATGGTTAGGGTGAGGATTTGTGTTAGGATTTGTGTTAGGGTGAGATTTAGGGTTAGGTTTAGGGTTAGGGTGAATGTTAGGGTTAGGATTAGGGTTAGGGTTAGTGTTAGGATTATTGTTAGGTTTCTCGATAGGTTTAGGGTGAGGGTGAGGTTCAGCATTAGGGTTAGGGTGAGGTTTAGGTTTAGGGTGACTGTTAGTGTTAGGTTTAGGGTTAGGGTGAGGGTGGGGGTGAGGGTTAGGTTTAGGATTAGGGTTAGTGTTAGGGTTAGGATGAGGGGGAGGGGAAGGGAAGCGTGTGGTTTAGAGTTAGGGATAGGGTGAAGGCTAGCATGAGGGTGAAACTTAGGGTGAGGGTGAGGGTGAGTGTTTCGGTTAGGAAAGGGTTAGGGTTATTGTTAGGTTGAGGATTAGGTTGAGCTTGAGGGTTAGTGTGAGATTTAGGGTTGGGTGAGTGTTAGTGTTAGGGTTTTGGTGAGTGTTAGGATTAGGGTGAGGTTTAGGGTTAGGGTGAGTTTTAGGGTGAGGGTTAGGGTTCGGGTGAGGTTGAGCATTAGGGTGTGGGTGAGGATGAGGGCTAGGTTGAGGGTTAGCGTTAAGGTGAGGGTTAGGGTGACTGTGAGGTTTAGGGATAGGTTTAGGGTGAGGGTTAGGGTTAGAGTTAGGGTTAGGGTTTGGGTGAGGGTGAGGGGTAGGGTTAGGTTTAGTGTTAGGGTGAGGGTTAGGGTTAGTGTGAGGGTGAGGGTTAGGGTTAGGGTTAGGGTTAGTTTGAGGATAAGGGTTAGAGTGAGTGTTAGGGTCAGGGTAAGCCTTAGGGTTCGCGTTAGGGTTAGGGTGAGGTTTAGGGTGAGGCTGATGTTTAGGGTTACGGTTAGGGTGAGGGTTAGGGTGAGAGTGAGGGTGAGGGCTTCAGTTATTTAAGGGTTAGGTTTAGGGTTAGGGAGAGGATTAGGTTGAGGGTGAGGGTTAGGTGGACGGTTAGGATTAGGTTAAGGGTTAGGGTTAGGGATAGAGTGAGGGATATGGTTAGTGTGAGGTTTAGGGTAGGGTTGGCATGAGGGTGAGGGTTTGGGTGAGGGTGAGTGTTAGGGTGTGGGTGAGGGTTAGGGTGAGTTTGAGGGAGAGGGTGAGGTTTTTGGTTAGGTAAGGGTTAGGGTCAGGGTTATGGTGACGATTAGGGTGAGGGTGAGGATTAGGTTGAGGGTTAGGGTTAGCGTGAGGGTTAGGGTTAGTTTTAGGATGAGGGTTAGGGTTAGGGTAATGTTTAGGGTAAGGGGGAGGATTAATGTGAGGGTGAGGGTTAGGGATAGGGTTAGGGTTACGGTGAAGATTAGGATTAGGTTTAGGTTAAGGGTGAGGGTTAGTGTGAGTGGTAGGGTTGCGTTAGGGTGAGGGTTGGGGTTAGTGTGAGGGTTAGGGTTAGGGTTAGGGCAAGAGTTAGTTTGAGGATAAGGGTTAGGGTGAGTGAGGGTTAGGTTAAGGGTGAAGGTTAGGGTTAGCGTTAGGGTTAGGGTGAGGTTTATGTTGAGGTTTAGGTTTAGGGTGAGTGTTAGGTTGAGGGTTATGATTGGTGGTAGGGTGAGTTTTACGGTTAGGTTTAGGGTTAGGGTGAGGATTAAGATTAGGGTTAGGATTATTTTTAGGGTTAGCAATAGGGTTAGGGTGAGTTTGAGGGTTATCGTTAGGGTTAGGGGAGGGTTAGGGTTCGAGTGAGGTTGAGCACTAACATGTAGGTGAGGTTGAGGTTTAGGTTGAGGGTTAGGGTAACGGTGAGGCTTAGGGTGACTGTGAGGGTTAGGGATACGTTTAGGATGAGCGTTAGTTTTAGGGTAAGGGTTAGTGTGAGGGTTAGGGTTAGGATTAGGGTTAGGGTTAGGGTTATTGTTAGGGTTAGGGTTAGGGTTAGGGTGAGAGTGAGGTTTAGGGTTAGCGTTAGGGTGAGGTTTAGGATTAGGGTGAGGGCTATGGTGAGGTTGAGGTTTAGGGTGAGTGTGAGGGTGAGGATTATGGTTAGGATTTGGCTTAGGGTTATGGTTAAGTTGAGGATGATGGTGTGGGTGAGGGTGAAAGTTAGGGTTAGGGTTAGTGTGAGGGTGAGGGATAGTGTGAGGGTTAGGGTTAGTGTTAGGGTTAGGCTAAGGGTTAGGTTAAGGGTTAGGGTGAGGGTGAGGGTTAGGGTTAGTGTTAGGGTTAATGTGAGGTTTAGGGCTAGGTTTAGGGTTAGGGTGAGGGTGAGGGTTAAGGTGAGGTTTAGGTTTAGGGTTAGGGTGAGGACGATGGTTAGGGTTAGCATTAGGGTTAGGTTTAGGGTGAGGGTTAGAGTGAGGTTTAGGCTTAGGTTTAGGGATAGTGTTAGGATTAGGGTTAGTGTGAGGGTGAGCGTGAGGGTTAGGTTAAGGGTTAGGGTTAGCTTTAGGGTTAGGGTGAGGGTTAGGGTGAGGGTTATGTTTAGGGTGAGGGTTAGGGGTAGGGTTAGGGTGAGGGTTAGTGTTAGGGTGAGTATTAGGGTTAGGTTTAGGGTTAGGGTGAGTTATAGTGTTAGGTTTAGTGTTAGAGCCAGGGTTAGCGTTATGATTCGGTTTAGGGTTAAGTTATCGTTATTATTAGGGTGAGGGTAAGGGTTAAGTTGAGGGTGAGGGTTAAATTAGGATTTTGATTAGTGTTAGTGTGAGTGAGGGGGTGAGTGTTAGGTTTAGGCTTAGGGTTAGGTTTAGGGTTAGGCTGAGGCTGAGGGTGAGGGTGAGGGTTAGTGTTAGGGTGTGGGTTAGGGTTAGGGTTAGAATTAGGGTTAGGTTGAGGGTTAGGTTTAGGATGAGGGTTATTCATAGGTTTAGGGTGAGGGTTAGGGTGAGGGTTAGGGTGAGGGTTAGGGTTAGGTTTAGGTTTAGGGTTAGGGTGAACGTTAGGGTTAGGGTGAAGTTTAGGTTGATGGTGAGGGTTTGGGTGAGTGTGAGGTTGAGTGTGAGGGTTAGGATGAGGGTGATGGTGAGGGTGATTGTGAGGGTTATTGTTAGGTTTAGGGTTAGGGTGAGTGTGAATGTTAGGGTTAGGATTAGGGTTTGGTTAAGTGTTAGGCTGAGTATGAGGGTGAGGTTGAGTGTTAGCGTTAGGTTTAAGGTGAGCGCTAGTGTTAGTGTGAGGATTAGGGTGAGGGTGAGGTTGAGGGTCAGTGTTAGGATAACGGTTACATTGAGTGTGAGGTTTAGGGTTAGGATTAGTGTTAGGGTGAGTTTTAGGTTTAGGGTTAGGGTTAGGGTGAGGGTTAGGGTTAGGATTAGGATTAGGGTTAGATTTAGGGTTAGGGTAAGAGTGAGGTTTAGGGTTAGGATTAATGTGAGGTTTAGGTTTAGGGTGAAGGCTATGGTTAGGGTTTGGTTTATTGTGGGTGTGAGGGTGAAGGTAAGTGTTATGATTTGGGTGAAGGTTATGGTAAGGCTGAGGGTGATGGTGAGGGTGAGGGTGAAGGTTACGGTTAGGGTTAGTGTTAGGGTGAGGGTGAGGTTGAGGGTTAGGTTTAGGATTAGGGTTAGTGTTAGGGTTAGGCTGACCGTGACGGTGAGGGTGAGGGTGAAGGTTAGGGTTAGGTTTAGGGTTAGGGTTAAGGTGAGTTCCAGGATGAATGAGTGGGTTAGGGTGAGAATGAGGGTGAAGGTGAGGGTTTTGATTAGGTAAGAGTTAGGGTTATTGTTCGATTGAGGATTAGGTTGAATGTGAGGGTTAGTGTGATGGTTAGGGTTAGTGTGAAGGTTAGGGTTAGGTTTAGGGTTAGGTTAAGGTTTAGAGTGAGGGTTAGGGTTAGGGTTAGGGTTAGGGTTATTGTGAGGATGAGGATTAGGTTGAGGGTGAGAGTTAGGGTTAGCGTTGGTTGTTAGGTTGAGGGTTACAGTTAGGGTTAGTGTTAGGGTTAGGGTTAGGGTGAGGGTTAGGTTTAGGGTGATATTTACGGTGAGGGTGAGGGTTAGGGTTAGGTTAGGGTGAGGGTGAGGGTGAGGTTGAGTGTTGGGGTGTGGTTGAAGTTTAGGGTTAGGGTGAGTATTAGTCTTAGGGTTAGGGTTAGGGTTATAGTGAGCTTTAGAGTTAGAGTGAGGTTTAGGGTGAGGGTGAGGTTTAGGGTTAGCAATAGTGTTAAGGAGAGGATTAGGGTAAGGGTTAGGTTTAGGGATAGGGTGAGGGTTAAGTTTAGGATTAGGGTTAGTGTTAGAATTTTGGTGAGGCTGAAGGTGAGTGTTAGGGTTAGGATTAGGAGAAGGGTTAGGATTAGGCTGAGGGTGAGAGTGAGCATCAGTGTGATGGTTAGGGTAAGGGAGAGGGTTAGGTTTAGGGTTAGAGTTAGGGTTAGGTTAGGATGAGGGTTAGGGTTAGGGTGAGGGTTATGGTTAGTGTGAGAGTTAGGGTTAGGGTTAGGTTTAGGGTTAGTGTGAGGATAAGGGTTAGGGTTAGTGTTAGGTTGAGGGTGAGGGTTCGGGTTAGCTTTAGGTTTAAGGTGAGGGTTAGGGTGAGGTTTATGTTTACGGTGAGCGTTAGGGGTAGGGTTAGAGTGAGGGTTAGTGTTAGGGTGAGGGTTAGGGTTAGGTTTAGGGTTAGGGTGAGTTATAGGGTTATGTTTAGGGTTAGTGTGAGGGTTAGCGTTATGATTAGATTTAGGGTTAGGGTTACCGTTATTGTTAGGGTGATGGTGAGGGTTAGGTTGAGAGTGAGGGTGAGGGTTAACATTAGGGTTATGATTAGTGTTAGTGTGAGTGAGGGGGTGAGGGTTAGGTTTAGGGTTAGGGTCAGGTTTAGGGTTAGGATGAGGCTGACAGTGAGGGTGAAGGTGAGGTTTAGGGTTAGGGTGTGGGTTAGGGTTAGGGTTAGAATGAGGGTTAGGTTTAGGGTTAAGGTTAGGATGAGGGTTGTTTTTAGGTTTAGGGTGATGGTTAGGGTGAGGGTTAGGTTTAGGGTGAGGTTTATTGTTAGGGTTAAGATTAGGGTGAGAGTGAAAGTTAGGTTTAGGATTAGGTTTTGGTTAAATGTTAGGCTGAGTATGAGGGTGAAGTTGAGGGCTAGGGTTAGTGGGAGGTTTAGGGTGTGGGTGAGGTTGAGGGTCAGGGTTAAGGTGATGGTTACAGTGAGGCTGAGGTTTAGGGTTAGGATTAGGGTTAGGGTGAGTTTTAGGTTTAGGGTTAGGATTAGGGTGAGGGTTAGGGTTAGGATGAGGGATAGGGTTAGGGTTATTGTTAGGGTTAGGGTTAGGTTTAGGCTTAGGGTAAGAGTGAGGTTTAGGGTTAGGGTTAATGTGAGGTTTAGGTTTAGGGTGAGGTTGAGGTTTAGGGTGAGTATGAGGGTGAGGGTGAGCGTAAGGGTTACGATTTGGGTGAGGGTTATGGTAAGGCTGAGGGTGACGGTGAGGGTGAGGTTGAGTGTTAGGTTTAGGATTAGGGTTAGGTTAGGGTTAGGCTGAGCGTGACGGTGAGGGTGAGGTTGAAGTTTAGGGTTAGGGTTAATGTAAGGGTTAAGGTGAGGTCCAGGGTGAGTGTGCGGATAGGTTAAGAATGAGGGTGAAGGTGAGGATTTTGGTCAGGTAAGAGTTAGGGTTATTGTAAGGGTGAGGATTAGGTTGAATGTGAGGGTTAGTGTGAGGGTTAGGGTTAGGGTGAAGGTTAGGGTTAGGATTAAGTTTAGGGTTAGGGTGAGTGTTAGAGTGAGTGTGAGGTTGAGGGTGATGGTGAGGGTGAGGGTGACGGTGAGGGTTAGGTTTAGGGTGAATGTGAGGGTTAGGGTTAGGATTAGGGTTAGGTTTAGGGTTAGGCTGAAGTTGAGGGTGAGGGTGACAGTTAGGTTTAGGGTTAGGGTGAGTGTTAGGGTTAGTTTGAGGGTTAGGGTGAAGGTGAGTTTGAGGGTGACCGTGAGGGTGAGGGTTAGGGTTTGGATTAGGTTTGGGGTTAGGGTGAGGGTGAGGGGTAGGTTTAGGGTTAGGGTAATGGTAAGGGTTAGGGTGAGGGTGAGGGTTGAGTGTAGGGTTAGGTTGAAGGTGAGGGTGAGGTTAAGGGTTAGGGTTAGAGTGAGGGGTAGAGTGTGGGTGAGAGTTAGATTTAAGGTTAGGTTTAGGGTGACCGTGAGGTTTAGGTTGATGGTGAGTGATAGGGTTAGGGTTAGGATTAGGGTGAGGGTTAGCGTTAGGTTTAGGGTTAGTGTGAGGTTTAGGGTGGGGTGTATGGTTAGTGTTAGGTTGAGGGTTAGTTTAGTGTGAGGGTTAGGGTTAAGTATAGGGTTAGGGTTAGTGTGAGGATGAGTGTTACGGTGAGGGTGAGGGTTTGGGATGGCGTTAGGCTTAGGCTGAGGGTTACTATGAAGGTTCGGGTTATGGTTAGTGTTAGGGTTAGGGTGAGGTGAGGTTTAGGGTTAGGGTGATATTTTGGGTGAGGGTGAGGGTTAGGTTCTAGGGTTAGGGTTAGGGTGAGGGTGAGGTTGAGTGTTAGGTTTAAGGTTAGGGTTAGGGTGAGGGTTATGGATAGTGTGAGGGTTAGTGTTAGATTTAGAGTAAGGGTTAGTTTGACGATAATGATTAGGGTGAGGGTTAGGGTTAGGGTTATGCTTAACGTTAGGTTGAGGGTGAGGTTTAGGGTTAGGGTGATGTTTAGGGTGAGGGTGAATGTTAGGGTGAGGGGTGATTATGAAGTTGAGGATGAGGGTTAGGGTGAGGGTGACGTTCAGGGTGACGGTGAGGGTTATGTTTAGGGTGTGGGTGAGGGTTAGGGTTAGGATTCGGGTTATGTTTAGGGTTAGGGTGAGGGTGAGGGTGGGAGTTAGGGTTAGGGTTAGGGTGAGGGTTAGGGTTCGTTTGAGGGTTTGGGTGAAGGTGAGTTTGAGGGTGAGGGTTAGGATGAGGGTGAGGGTGAAGGTGAGGTTGAGGGTTAGGATTAGGGTTAGGGTAGGGTGAGGATTAGGGTTAGGGTTAGGGTTAGGGTTAGGGTGAGGGTGAGGTTGAGGGTTAGGGATAGAGTGAGGTTTAGGGTTAGGTTTAGGGTTAGGGTAAGGTTTTCGGTGAGTGTTAGGGTTAGTGTGAGGATGAGGATTAGGGTGAGGGTGAGATTTAGGGTTACCGTTAGGGATAGGGTAAGGGTTAAGGTTAGGGTTAGTGTTATGGTTAGGGTTAATGTGAGGGTAACGGTTAGGGTGATATTTAGGTTGAGGTTGAGTGTTAGGGTTAGGGTTAGGGTTAGGGTGAGGGTGAGGTTGAGGGTTAAGTGTAGGTTTAGTGTTAGGATTAGGGTTAGAGTGAATGTGAGCATTAGGGTGAGGGAGTGGTTGAGGTTGATTGTTAGGGTGTGATTGAGGTTTAGGGTTAGGGTGAGTATTAGTGTTAGTGTTAGGGTTAGGGTTATAGTGAGCTTTAGAGTTATAGTGAGGTTTAGGGTGAGTGTGAGGTTTAGCGTTAGCGATAGGGTTAGGGAGAGGATTAGGGTAAGGGTTAGGTTTAGCGATAGGGTGAGCAGGAGGGTTAAGGTTAGGTTTAGGCTTAGGGTTAGAGTTTTGGTGAGGCTGACGGTGAGTGTTAGGGTTAGGATTAGGCTGAGGTTGAGGGTGAGCGTCAGTCTGAGGGTTAGGGTAAGGGTCAGGGTTAGGTTAAGGGTTAGAGTTAGGGTTAGGTTAGGATGAGGGTTAGGGGTAGGGCGAGGCTTAGGTTTAGGGTGATCACAAGGGTTAGGTTGAGGTTTAGGGTGAGTTTGAGGGTTAGGGTTAGGGTGATTGTTAGGGTGAGTTTTAGGGTTAATGTTAGCGTTAGGTTTAGGGTTAGGGTGAGGGTTAGGGTGAGGGTGAGGATGAGGGTGAGGGTTAGCGTGAGCTTTAGTTTTAGAGTTAGAGTGAGGGTTAGGGTGACGTTTAGAGTGAGGGTGAGGTTAGGGTTAAGGTGAAGGATAGGGTGTGGGTTAGGTTTAGGCTTTGGGTTAGGGTGAGGGTTAGGGTTAGGGTTAGGGTGAGGGTTATAGTGAGGATTAGGTTTAGGGTTAGGTTTAGGGTGAGGGTGAAGTTGAGTGTTAGTGTTAGGGTTAGGGTGAGAGTTAAGTATAGGGTGAGGACTAGGGTAAGGTTGAGGTTTAGGGTGAGTGTGATGTTGAGGGTGAGGGTTTCCTGTAGGTAAGTGTTAGTGTTTGCGTTACGGTGAGGTTTGTGTTGACAGTGAGCATTAGGTTGAGGGTTAGGGTTAGGGTGAGGGTTAGGGTTAGGGTTAGGGTGAGGTTTAGTGTTAACGTGATGTTTAGGGTGAGGTTTCGGGTGAGGGTGAGCATTCCGGTGAGGGTGAGTGTTAGTGTAAAGGTTAGCATTAGGGTGAGGGTTAGGATTAGGGTTAGGGTTAAGGTCAGGGTTGGTGTGAGTTAGTGTTAGGGTGAGGGTTAGGTTTAGTGTAAGGGTCAGAGTTAGTGTTAGGTTTAGGGTTAGTGTGAGGATAAGGTTTAGGGTTAGGGTTAGGTTTAGGATTATTGTGAGGGTTAGGGTTAGGATTAGGTTTAAGGTTAGGGTAACAGTTATTGATAAGGTTAGGGTTAGGGTTAAGTTGTGTGTGAGGTTGAGGGTTAGCATTAGGGTTATGGTTAGGATTAGGGTGAGGGAGGGGTTGAGGGTGAGGTTTAAGATTAGGGTTAGGGTTAGAGTTAGGCTGAGTGTTAGGGTGAGGGTGAGGTTGAGGGTTAGGGTTATGGTGAGGGTTAGGGTTAGGTTTAGGATGAGGGTTAGGGTGAGGGGTAGGGTTTGGCTTAGGGTGAGGTTTAGGGTGAGGGTTAGGGTTAGGGTAGAGTTTAGGGTTAGGTTGAGGGTTAGGGTTAGGTTGAAATTTAGGGTGACGGTGAGTGTTAGGGTGAGTGTGAGGTTGAGGCTGAGGTTGAGGGTGAGAGTGAGGGTGAGGGTGATGGTGAGGGTTATTGTTAGGGTAAGTGTGAGGGTTAGGTTTAAGATTAGGGTTTGGTTAAGGATTAGCCTGAGTGTGAGGTTGAGGGTGAGGGTTACAGTGAGGGTGTGGGTTAGGGTTAGGATTAGGGTTAGGGTGAGTGTGAGAGTTAGGGTTAAGTTTAGGGTGAGGGTGAGTTTGAGGGTTAGTGTTAGGGTTAGGGTTAGGGTGAGGGTAAGGCTTAGGTTTAGGGTTAGGGTAAGCGTTAGGTTTAGGGTGAGGGATAGAGTTAGGGTAAGGGTGCGGGTTAGGGTTAGGGTAAGAGTTAGGGTTAGGATGAGGGTTAGTATTAGGGTTAGAGTGAGGTTTAGGTTTAGGGTTAGATTTAGAGTTAGGTTCAGGGTTAGGTTTATGGTGAGGGTGAGTGTTAGGGTTAGGTTTAGGGTTAGCGTGAGGGTTAGGTTTAGGGTGAACTTTAGGCTGACGGTGAGGGTTAGGGTGAGGGTGAGTTTGAGGGTGAGGGTTCGGGTGAGGGTCAGGTTGTGGGTGATCGTGAGTGTTATTGTTAGGATTAGGGTTAAGGTGAGTGTGAGGGTTAGGGTTAGGATTAGGGTTTGGTTAAGTGTTAGGCTGAGTGTGAGGGTGAGCGTGAGGGTTAGGGTTAAGGTTAGGGTGAGGGCATGGTTAGTGTGAGGGTTAGGGTGAGGGTGAGGTTGTGGGTCAGGGTTAGGGTGACGGTGACAGTGAGGGTGAGGGTTAGGGATAGGATTAGGGTTTGGGTGAGTTTTAGGTATAGGGTTAGGGTTAGGATGAGGGTTAGATTTAGAATTAGGGTTAGGGTTAGGGTTATTTTTAGGGTTAGGGTAAGAGTGAGGTTTAGGGTTAGGGTTAGGGTGAGGTTTAGGTTCAGGGTGAGGGCTATGGTGAGGGTGAGATTTAGGGTGAGTGTGAGAGTGAGGGTGAGGGTAATTGTTACGATTTGGGTTAGGTTTATGGTAAGGCTGAGGGTGATGGTGAGGGTGAGGGTGAAGGTTCGGGTAAGGGTTTGGGATAGGGTTAGGGTGAGGTTGAGGGTAAGGTTTAGGACTAAGTTTAGGGTTACAGTTAGGCTGAGGGTGATGGTGAGGGTGAGGGTGAAGATTAGGGTTAGGGTTAGGGTTGGGGTTAAGTTGAGGGCTAGGGTGAGTGTGAGGGTTGGGGTGAGAATGAGGGTGAAGGTGAGGGTTTCGGTTAGGGAAAAATTATGTTTAATGTTAGGGTGAGGATTAGGTTGAATGTGAGGGTTAGTGTGAGGGAGAGGGTTAGGGTGAGGCTTAGGGTTAGAGTTTGGGCAAGGGTTAGGGTTAGGGTTAGGGTGAGGGTGAGGGTTAGGGTGAGAGGTAGGGTTAGGTTTAGTGTGAGGGTTAGGGTTAGTGTGAGTGTTAGGGTTAGGGTTAGGGTCAGGTTGAGGGTAAGTGTTAGGTTGAGGGTTAGTGTGAGGGTGAGGGTTAGTGTTAGCTTTAGGGTTGGGGTGAGATTTAAAGTGAGGGTTACGTTTAGAATTAGGGTTAGGATGAGGGTGAGAGTTAGGGTTAGGTTTAGGGTGAGGGTGAGGTTTAAGGTGAGCTTTAGGTTTAGGTTGAGGGGTACGGTGAGAGTGTGGGTTAGGGTGAGTGTGAGTGTGATGGTGGTGTTTTCAGTTAGGTAAGGATAAGGTTTAGGGTTAGGGTGAGGATTAGGTTGAGGGTTAGCTCAGTTGTAGGGTTACGGTTAGGGTGATGTTTAGGGTGAGGCTGAGGTTTAGGGTGAGCGTGACGGTTCGGGTGAGGGTGAGGATGAGGGTTAGGGTGTGGTTTAGGGTTAGGTTTATGGTGAGGGTTAGGTTGACGGTGAGGGTTAGGTTTAGGTTTAGGGTAATATTTAGGGTTAGGGTGAGGGTTATGGTTAGTATTAGGTCTAGGGTTAGGGTGAGGTTGAGGGTGAGGGTTAGGGTTAGGGTTAGGTTTAGGGTGAGGGTTAGGGTTAGAGAAAGGGTGAGGGTTAGGGTGAGGGTTAGGTTTAGGGTTAGGGTTAGTGTAAGTGTTAGGTTTAGGTTGAGGGTTAGGTTTAGTGTGATGCTTAGGGTGATTGTGAGGGTTAGGGTGAGGGTGAGGGTGAGGGTCAGGATGACAGTGAATCTTGGGGTCAAGGTTAGGGTTACGGTGAGGCTGAGGGTTAGGGTTAGGGGTACAGTTTTTGTTAGGGTTAGGGTTAGGGTGAGAGTAAGGATTAGGGTGAGGGTATGGTTAAGGGTTAGGGTTAGGGTGAGAGTGAGGATGAATATCAGGGTTATGGTTAGGTTTAGGTTTAGCGTGAGGGTTATTGTGAGGGTTAGGGTTAGGGTTAGTATAAGGGTTAGGGTTAGGGTGAGGGATAGGTTTCAGTTTAGGGTTAGGGTGAGGGTGAGGTTGAGGGTTAGGCTTCGGGTTAGTGTGAGGATAAGGGTTAGGGTGAGGGTTAGTGTGAGAGTTAGGGTTAATGTGAGAGTAAGTGTTAAGGTTAGAGTGAGGGTTAAGTTTAGGGTTACGGTTAGGTGAGGGTGAGGGTGAGGGTTAGGGTTAGGTTTAGTGTGAGGATACGGGTTAGGGTGAGGTTTAGGTTGAGGGTCAGTGTTAGTGTTAGCATTAGGGTTAGGATGAGGGTTAGGGTTAGGGTTAGGGTTAGGTTGAGGGTTAGGTTTAGGGTTAGGGTTAGTGTAAGGGTTAGGGTTAGGTTGAGGGTTAGGGTTAGGGTGATGTTTAGGGTGACGGTGAGGGTTAGGGTGAGGGTGAGGGTGAAGGTGACGTTGACGGTTAAGGTTGGGTTTAGGGTTAGGGTTACGGTGAAGGTAAGGTGTAGGGTTAGTGTTACGGTTAGGGTAAGTAATAGGATGAGGGTGGGGAAGAGGGTGAGGGTGAGGGTTAGGGATAGGGTTAGGGTGAGGGTGAGGGTTAGGGTTAGCGTTAGGGTTAGGGTCAGGTGGAGGGTTAGGGTGAGGGTTAGGGTTACGATTAGGGTTAGGGTGAGGGTGAGGTTTAGGTTGAGGGTTACGGTTAGGGTTAGGGTGAGGGTGAGGGTTAGGGTTAGGGTTATGTTTAGGTTTAGGTTTAGGGTGAGGGCTATGGTGAGGGTGAAGGTTAGGGTTAGTGTGAGGGTGAGGGTGAGGTTTTCGGTTAGGTAAGGGTTTGAGTTATGGTTAGTGTTTCAGTTAGGGTTAGGTTTAGAGTGAGGGTTAGGTTTAGGGTGATGTTTAGTGTGAGGCTGTGGGTTAAGGTGAGGGTGAGCGTTCAGATGGGGGTGAGGGTTGGGTTTCAGCTTCGGGGTAGGTTGTGGGTTAGGGTTAGTTTTAGGGTGAGGGTTAGCCTGACGGTGAGGGTGAGGGTAGGGTTTGGTTGAGGGTTAGGGTTAGGGTTAGGAGTAGGGTGAGGGTGAGGATGATGTTAGGGCAAGAGTGAGGTTTAGGGTTAAGTTTAGGGTGAGGTTTAGGTTTAGGGTGAGGGCTATGGTGAGGTTGTGGTTTTGGGTGAGTGTGAGAGTGAGGGTGAAGGTTAGGTTTAGGGTTAGGGTTAGACTGAGCGTGAAAGTGAGGGTGAGGTTGAAGATTAGGGTTAGGATTAGGGTTAAGGTGAGGTTATAGCGTGAGTGTGAGTGTTAGGGTGAGAATGAGAGTGAACATGAGGGTTTTGATTAGGTAAGAGTTAGGGTTATTGTTATGGTGAGGATTAGGTTGAATGTGAGGGTTAGTGTGAGGGTTAGGGTTAGGGTGAGTGTTAGGGTCAGAGTTAGGTTGATGGTTAGGATTAGGTTTAGCTTTAGGGTTAGGGTGAGGCTGAGGTTAACGGTGAGAGGTAGGCTTAGGTTTAGTGTGAGGGTTAGGATTAGTGTGAGGTTTAGGTTTAGGGTTAGGGTTAGGGTCAGGTTGAGGCTAAGGATTAGGTTGAGGGGTAGTGTGAGGGTGAGGGTTAGGATAACTTTAGGGTTATGGTGAGGATTAATGTGAGGGTTAGGGTTAGGGTTAGGGTTACGGTGAGTGTGAGGGTTAGGGTGAGGGTGAGGGTTTCGGTTAGGGTTAGGGTTAGGGTGAGATTTAGGGTTAGGTTTAGGGTTAGGGTAAGGGTTAGAATTAGGCTGAGGGTTATGTTTATGGTTAGGGTTAGGGTTAGGTTGAGTTTTAGGGTTAGGTTAGGGTTAAGCTTAGGTTTAGGGTAAGGGTGAGTGGTAGTGTTAGGATTAGGGTGAGGGTTAAGGTTAGAGTGAGGTTTAGGGTGAGGGTGAGGTTGAGGGTGAGGGTTTCGATTAGGTAAGAGTTAGGATTATGGTTATGGTGAGAATTAGGGTGAGGGTTCGGGTTAGGTTGAGGGTTCGGGTTAGGTTGAGGTTTAGGTTTAGGTTTAGGGTGAGGGTTAGGTTTAGGGTGATATTAGGGTGAGGGTGAGGTTTAGGGTGAGGGTGAGGGGGAGGGTTAAGTTTAGAGTTAGGGTTATGGTGAGGGTTAGCATTAGGGTTAGAGTTAGGGTGAGGGTTAGTGTGAGGGTTAGGGTTAGGGTTCGGGTGAGGGTTAGTGTTCGTGTGAGGATTAGGGTTTGCGTGAAGATAAGGGTTAGGGTGATGGTTAAGTTGAGGGTGAGGTTTTGGGTTAGCGTTAGTGTTAGTGTGAGGGTTAGCGTGAGGTTTAGGGTTAGGGGGAGTGTTAGGGTGAGGGTCAGGTTTAGGGTGAGGGTTAGGGTTAGGATTGGTGTTAGCGTTAGTTTTAGCATTAGGTTTAGGGTTAGGGTGAGGGTTAGGGATCGGATTAGGTTTAGATTAAGGTTATGTTTAGGGTTAGGGTTCGGTTGAGGTTGAGGGTTAGTGTTAGGGTTAGGGATAGTGTGAGGTCTACGGTGAGGTTGAAGTTTTGGGTGAGGGTGAGGGTGAGGATAAGGGTTTCGGTTAGGTAATGCTAACGGTTATTGTTAGGGTGAGGATTAGGTTGAGGGTGAGGGTTTGGGTGAGGGTTATTGTTAGGGTGAGGCTTAGCGTTACTCTTTTGGTGAGGGTTAGGGTTAGAGTGACGTATAGAGTATGAGTGAGGGTTAGGGTGACTGTTAGGGTTCGAGATATGTTGAGCGATCAGGTGTGGGTGAGGTTTAGGGTAAGAATGACAGTTAGGGTGATGGTGAGGGTTAGGGTGACTTTGAGGGTTACCGTTAGGGTTAGGATGAGGATAAGGTTTAGGGTGAGGGTTAGGGTGAGGGTGAGGTTGAGGGTGAGGGCTAGGGTGAGGTAAGGGTCTTGGTTAGGTAAGGGTTAGGGTTATTTTTCGGGTGAGGATTGGTTGAGGGTGAGGGTTTGTGTGAGGGTTAATGTTAGGGTGAGGGTTAGCAATACGGTTTTCGTGAGGGTTAGGGTTAGAGTGAGGTTTAGAGTATAGTGAGGGTTAGGGTGAGTATTAGGGTTTGGGGGATGTTGAGCGATCGGTTGTGGTTGAGGTTTAGGGTAAGGATGATGGTTAGGGTGACGGTGAGGTTTAGGCTGACTGTGAGGGTTAGGGTTAGGTTTAGGTTGAGGGTAAGGTTTACGGTAAGGGTTAGGGTGAGGGTGAGGTTGAGGGTGAGGGTTAAAGTTAGGGTTAGGGTTTCTGTGAGGGTGAGGGTTAGGGGTAGGGTTAGGGTTAGGCTGAGGGTTAGGTTTAGTGTGAGAGTGAGGGCTAGTTTTAGCAATAGGGTTAGCGTTAGGGTGAGGGTTAGGGTGAGGCTTAGGGTTAGGGTTAGGGTTAAGTTGAGTGTTTGGGTGAATGGTTAGGTTTAGGGTTAGGATTAGGATGAGGGTGAGGGTCAGGCTTAGGGTTAGGGTTAGGGTGATGGTTAGGGTGAGAGTGAGGGTGAGTGTTTCTGTTAGGTAAGGGTTAGGGTTAGGTTTCGGGAGAGGATTAGGTTGAGGTTGAGGGTTAGGTGGATGTTTATGATTAGGGTGAGGGTTAGGGTTAGGGACAGAGTGAGGGTTATGGATAGGGTGAGGTTTAGGGTAGGGTTGGCGTGAGGGTGAGGGTTTGGGTGAGGGTGAGTTTTAGGGTGTGGGTGAGGTTTAGGGTTAAGGGATTGTTAAGGTGACGGTGAGGGTTAGGGTGAGGACAAGGGTTAGATTTACAGTGAGCGTTAGGATGAGGCTTACTGTTAGTGTTAGTGTGAGGTTTAGGGTTAGGGTTAGGGTTATGGTAAGGGTAATGGTTAGGATGAGGTTTAAGGTAGGGTGAGGGTTAGGGTTAGCATTAGGTTTAGGGTGAGGGTTAGGGTGAGGGTAATGGTTAGGGTGAGGGTTAAGGTTAGGTTGAGGAATAGGCTGAGGGTGAGGGTTAGGGTGAGTGTGAGGGAGAGGGTGAGGTTTTTGGTTAGGTAAGGGTTAGTGTTAGGGTTATGGTGAGGATTAGGGTGAGGGTTAGGTTGAGGGTTAGGGTTAGGGTGAGGGTTAGGGTCAGGTTTAGGGTGAGGTTTAGGGTTAGGGTGCTGTTTAGGGCGAGGGATTAGGATTAAGTTGAGGGTGAGGGTTAGGGTTAGGGCGAAGATTAGGATTAGGGTTAAGGTTAGGGTGAGGTTTAGTGTGCGGGGTAGGGTTGGGGTTAGTGTGAGGGTTAGGGTTAGGTTTAGGGTTATGGTTAGTTTGAGGATAAGGGTTAGGGTGAGGGTTAGTTTGAGGGTGAAGGTTAGGGTTAGCGTTAGGGTTAGGGTGAGGTTTAGGGTGAAGTTGAGTGTTATGGTGAGTGTTAGGGTTAGGGTTACGATTGGTGTTAGGGTGAGTTTTCCCGTTAGGTTTAGGGTTAGGCTTATTTTTCGGGTTGGGGATAGGGTTAGGGTGAGGGTGAAGTTTATCGTTAGGGTTAGGGTGAGGGTTAGGGTTCGGGTGAGGTTGAGCATAAGCGTGTGGGTGAGGTTGAAGTTTAGGTTGAGGATTAGGGTGACGGTGAGAATTAGTGTGACTGTGAGGGTTAGGGATAGATTTATGGTGAGGTTTAGGGTTAGAGTGAGGGTTAGGTATATGGTTAGGTAAGGGTTTGAATTAGGGTGAGAGTTAGGGTTAGGTTTAGAGTTAGGATGAGGGTGAGTGTAAGGGTGAGGGTTAGGGTTAGGATTAGGAAGAGGGTGGGGTGAGGGTTTGGTTTAGGGTTAGAGTTAGGGTTAGGGTTAGGGTTAGGTCGAGTTTGAGGGTGACGGTGAGGGTTAGGGTTAGGGTGAGGGATAGGGTTAGGGTTAGGGTTAGGGTGAGGGTAAGGGTTACGATGATGGTTAGGGTGAAGATCAGGTTTAGTGTTGGCATCAGGATTAGGGTTAGGGTGAGGGTGAATGTGAGGGTGAAAGTGAGGTTGAGGATGAGGGTTTCGGTTAGGTGAGTGTTAGGGTTAGGGTGAGGATTAGGGTCAAGGTGAGGGTTAGGTTTAGGGTTAGGGATAGGCTTAGTGTGAGGATAAGGGTTAGGGTGAGGGTGAGGGTTAGGGTTAGCGTTAGGGTGAGACTTAGTGTTAAGGTGATATTTAGGCTGAGGTTTCTGGTGAGTGTGAGGGTTCCGGTGAGTGTGAGGGTTAGTGTTAGGGTTAGCATTAGGGTGAGGGTTATGATTAGAGTTAGGGTTAGGGTCAGGGTTAGTGTGAGGGTTAGGGTTAGTGTTAGGGTGAGGGTTAGGGTTAGTGTGAGGTTTAGGGTTAGCGTTAGGTTTAAGGTTAGTGTGAGGATAAGGGCTAGGGTTAGGGTTAGGTTGAGAGTTAGGGTTAGGGTTAAGTTTTTGGTTCTTATGAGGGTTAGGGTTATGATTAGGTTTAGGGTTAGGGTTACAGTTTTTGTTAGGGTTAGGGTTAAGTTGAGTGTGAGGGTGAGGGTTAGAATTAGGGTCATGGTTAGGATTAAAATGAGGTAGGGGTTGAGGTTTAGGTTTAAGATTAGGGTTAGGATTAGCGTTAGGCTGAAGGTGAGGGTGAGGGTGAGGTTGAGGGTTAGGTTTAGGGTGAGGGTTAGAGCTAGGGTGATGGTTAGGGTGAGGGTGAGTGTTAGGGTGAGGGTTAGGGTAATGGTTTGGGTTAGGGTTAGTGTGAGGCTTATGGTAAGGATTAGGTTTAGGATTAGGTTTAGGGTGAGGGTGAAGGTGAGGGTTAGTGTTAGGGTAAGGGTGAGGTTAAGTTTAGGTTGAGGACTAGGGTGAGGGTGAGGGTTAGGGTGAGGGTTAGGGTGATGGTGAGCATTTCGGGTAGGAAAGTGTTACGCTTTGGGTTACGGTGAGGATTGGGTTGAGGGTGAGGATTAGGTTGAGGGTTAGGGTTAGGGTGAGGGTTAGGGTAAGGGTTAGGGTGAGGGTTAATGTTAGGGTGATGTTTAGGGTGAGGGTTCGGGTGAGTGTTCAGGTGAGGGTGAGGGTTTGTGTTAGGGTTAGGGTAAGTGTGAGGGTGAGGGTTAGGATTAGGGTTAGGGTCAGGGTTAGTGTGAGGGGTAGGGTTAGTGTTAGGGTGAGGTTTAGGGTTAGTGTGAGGGGTAGGATTAGTGTGAGGGATAGGGTTAGGGGTAGGTTTAGTGTTATTGTGAGGATAAGGCTTAGGGATAGTGTTAGGTTGAGGGTGAGGGTTAGGGTTAGATTTAGGGTTAGGGTGAGGGTTAGGGTGTGGGTTAGGGTGAGGGTTAGGTTTAGGGTGAGGGTAAGGTGTAGGGTTAGGGTGAGAGTTAGTGTTTGGGTGAGGGGTAGGGTTAGGTTTAGGGTTAGGGTGAGTTATAGGGTTATGTTTAGGGTTAGTGTGAGGGTTAGCGTTATGATTAGGTTGAGGGTTAGGGTTAGAGTTATTGTTAGGCTGAGGCTGAGGGTGAGGGTGAGGGTGAGGGTTAGGGTTAGGGTGGTGGTTACGATTAGGGTTAGAGTTAGGTTTAGGGTGAGGGTTAGGGTTAGAATGATGTTATTGTTAGGTTTAGGGTGAGGGTTGGGGTGAGAGTTAGGGTCAGGGATAGGGTTAGTGTTAGGTTTAGTGTTAGAGGGAGGGTTAGGTTTAGTTTGACGTTTATGGTGACTGTGAGGGTTAGGGTGAGGGTGAGGTTGAGGGTGAGGGTTAGGGTGAGGGTGAGGGTTAGGGTTAGGTTTACTATGAGTGTTAGATTGAGGGGTAGGATTTGGGTTAGGGAGAGTGTTAGGGTTAGTTTGACGGTTAGCGTTAGGGTTAGAGTTAGGGATAGTATGAGGTTAAAGCTTACGGTGAGTTTTATAATGAGCATGAGGGTAAGGTTTATCATTTGGGTTAGGGTTCGGGTTAGGGTTAGGGTTAGGTTTAGGGTGAGGGTTAGGTTTCTGGTGATGTTTTCGGTGAGGGTGAGGGTTAGGATGAGGGTGAAGTTAAGGGTAAGGGTTAGGGTTCGGGTTAGGGTTCGGGCTAGGGTTAGTGTGAGGGTTAAGGTGAGGGTGAGGTTGAGGGTCAGTATTAGGGTGAGGGTGAGGGTGAGCATGATTTTGAGGGTTATTGTTAGGTATAGGGTTAGGGTGAGTGTGAGGGTTAGGGTTAGGATCAGGTTTGGTTAAGGGTTAGGCTGAGTGTGAGGGTGAGGGTGAGGGTTAGGGTTAGGATTAGGGTTAGGGTGAGTTTTAGGTTTAGGGTTAGCCTTAGGGTGAGGGTTAGGGCTAGCATTAGTGTTAGGGTTAGGGTTATTGTTATTGTTAGGGTTAGGGTTAGGGTTAGGTTAAGAGTGAGGTTTAGGGTTAGGGTTATTGTGAGGTTTAGGTTTAGGGTGAGGGCTATGGTGAGGGTGAGGTTTAGGGTGAGTGTGAGGGTGAGGGTGAGGGTAAGCGTTACGATTTGGGTGAGGGTTATGGTAAATCTGAGGGTGATGGTTAGGCTGAGGGTGAAGGCTAGGGTTAGGGTTAGGTTGAGGGTGAGGTTCAGCGTTACGTTTAGGATTAGGGTTAGGGTTAGGGTTAGGCTGAGCATGACGGTGAGGTTCATGGTGAATTTAGGGTTACAGTTAATGTAAGGGTTAAGGTGAGGTCCAGGGTGAGTGTGCGGGTTAGGTTGAGAATGAGGGTGAAGGTGAGGGTTTTGGTTAGGTAAGAGTTAGTGTTATTGTTAGGGTGAGGATTAGGTTGAATGTGAGGGTTAGTGTGAGGGTTAGGGTTAGGGTGGGGGTTAGGGTTAGAGTTAGGGTGAGGGGTAGAGTTATGTTGATGTTTAGGGTGAGGGTAAGTGTTGGGGTCAGGGTTAGGGTTCGGTTGAGAGTGAGCTTTAGGGTGTGGGTAAGTGTTAGGTTTAGGGTGAGGTTTAGGGTTACGGTGAGGGTTAGGGTTAGGGTTAGGGTTAAGGTGAGGTCCAGGGTGATTGTGAGCGTTAGGGTGAGAATGAGGGTGAAGGTGAGGGTTTTGGTTAGGTAAGAGTTAGGGTTATTGTTAGGGTGAGGATTAGGTTGAATGTGAGAGTTAGTGTGAGGGTTATGGTTAGGGTGGGGGTTAGGGTTAGAGTTAGGGTGAGGGTTAGGTTTAGGGTTAGGGTGAGGGTTAGGGTGAGAGGTAGGTTTAGGGTGAGAGGTAGGGTTAGGGTTACTGTGAGGGTTAGGTTTAGGGTCAGGTTGAGGGTAAGGCTTAGCTTGAGGGTTAGGGTGAGGGTGAGGGTTAGGGTTAGCATCAGGGTTAGGGTGAGGATTTATGTGAAGGTTAGGATTAGGGTTAGGTTTAGGGTGAGTTGAGGGTGAAGGTTAGGGTGAGGGTTAGGGTTAGGGTTAGGGTGAGGGTGAGGGTGAGGGTGATTGTGAGGGTTATTGGTAAGTATAGGTTTAGGGTGAGTGTGAGGGTTAGGGTTAGGATTAGGGTTTGGTTAAGGGTTAGGCTGAGTGTGAGGGTGAGGGTGATGGTTAGGGTTAGGATTAGGGTTAGGTTGAGTTGTAGGTTTAGGGTTGGGGTTAGGGTGAGGGTTAGGGTTAGGATTAGTGTTAGGTTTAGGGTTATTGTTAGTGTTAGGGTTAGGGTTAGGATAAGAGTGAGGTTTAGGGTTAGGGTTATTGTGAGGTTTAGGTTTAGGGTGAGGGCTATGATTAGGGTGAGGTTCAGGGTGAGTGTGAGTGTGAGGGTGAGTGTAAGCCTTATGATTTGTGTGAGGGCTATGGTAAATCTGAGGGTGACGGTGAGGCTGAGGGTGAAGGTTTGGGTTAGGGTTAGGGTTAGGTTGAGTGTGAGGTTGAGGTTTTTTTTTATGATTAGGGTTAGGTTTAGGGTTAGGCTGGCGTGAGGGTGAGTTCACGGTGAAGGTTATAGTTAGGGTTAGGGTTAGGGTTAAGGTGAGGTCCAAGGTGAGTGTGAGGTTTAGGGTGAGAATGAGGGTAAAGGTGAGGGTTTTGGTTAGGTAAGAATTAGGGTTATTGTTAGGGTGAGGATTAGGTTGAATATGAGGGTTAGGGTTAGGGTGGGGGTTAGGGTTAGAGTTAGGGTGAGGGTTAGGTTTAGGGTTAGGGTGAGGGTTAGGGTGAGAGGTAGATTTAGGGTGAGAGGTCGGGTTAGGGTTAGTGTGAGGGTTAGGTTTAGTTTCAGGTTGAGGGTAAGGCTTAGCTTGAGAGTTAGGGTGAGGGTGAGGGTTAGGGTTAGCATCAGGGTTAGGGTGAGGATTTATGTGAAGGTTAGGATTAGGGTTAGGTTTAGGGTGAGGTGAGGGTGAGGGTTAGGGTGAGGGTTAGGGTGAGGGTGAGGGTGAGGGTGAGGGTGATTGTGAGGTTTATTGTTAGGTATAGGTTTAGGGTGAGTGTGAGGGTTAGGGTTAGGATTAGGGTTTGGTTAAGGGTTAGGCTGAGTGTGAGGGTGAGGGTGAGGTTTAGGGTTAGGATTAGGGTTAGGGTGAGTTTTAGGTTTAGGGTTAGGTTTAGGGTGAGGGTTATTGTTAGGATTAGTGTTAGGTTTAGGGTTATTGTTAGTGTTAGGGTTAGGTTTAGGGTTAGGGTAAGAGTGAGGTTTAGGGTTAGGGTTATTGTGAGCTTTAGGTTTAGGGTGAGGGCTATGGTGAGGGTGAGGTTTAGGGTGGGTGTGAGGGTGACGGTGAGGTAAGCGTTACGATTGGGTGAGGGTTATGCTAAATCTGAGGGTGACGGTGAGGCTGAGGGTGAAGTTTAGGGTTAGGGTTAGGGTTAGGTTGAGGGTGAGGTTGAGTGTTACGTTTAGGATTAGGGTTAGGGTTAGGTTTAGGCTGAGCATCACGGTGTGGTTCACAGTGAAGTTTAGGGTTAGAGTTAATGTAACAGTTAAGGTGAGGTCCAGGGTGAGTGTGCGGGTTAGGTTGAGAATGAGGGTGAAGGTGAGGGTTTTGGTCAGGTAAGAGTTAGGGTTATTGTTAGGGTGAGGATTAGGTTGAATGTGAGGGTTAGTGTGAGGGTTAGGGTTAGGGTGGGGGTTAGGGTTAGAGTTAGAGAGAGGGGTAGGGTTAGGTTGATGTTTAGGGTGAGGATAAGTGTTGGGGTCAGGGTTAGGGTTCGGTTGAGAGTGAGCGTTAGGGTGTGGGTAAGGGTTAGGTTTAGGGTGAGGTTTTGGGTGATGGTGAGGGTTAGGGTTAGGGTTAGGGTTAAGGTGAGGTCCAGGGTGAGTGTGAGTGTTAGGGTGAGAATGAGGTGAAGGTGAGGGTTTTGGTTAGGTAAGAGTTAGGGTTATTGTTAGGGTGAGGATTAGGTTGAATGTGAGGGTTAGTGTGAGGGTTATGGTTAGGGTGGAGGTTAGGGTTAGAGTTAGGGTGAGGGTTAGGTTTAGGGTTAGGGTGAGGGTTAGGGTGAGAGGTAGGTTTAGGGTGAGAGGTAGGGTTAGGGTTAGTGTGAGTGTTAGGTTTAGGGTCAGGTTTAGGGTAAGGCTTAGCTTGAGGGTTAGGTTGAGGGTGAGGGTTAGGGTTAGCGTCAGGGTTAGGGTGAGGATTTATGTGAAGGTTAGGATTAGGGTTAGGTTTAGGGTGAGTTGAGGGTGAGGGTTAGGGTGAGGGTTAGGGTGAGGGTTAGGGTGAGGGTTAGGGTTAGGGTTAGGGTGAGGGTGAGGGTGAGGGTGATTGTGAGGGTTATTGTTAGGTATAGGTTTAGGTTGAGTGTGAGTGTTAGGTTAGCATTAGGGTTTGGTTAAGGGTTAGGCTGAGTGTGAGGGTGAGGGTGAGGGTTAGGGATAGGAATACGGTTAGGGTGAGTTTTAGGTTTAGGGTTAGGGTTAGGGTGAGGGTTATTGTTAGGATTAGTGTTAGGGTTAGGGTTATTGTTAGTGTTAGGGTTAGGGTTAAGGTTAGGGTAAGAGTGAGGTTTAGGGTTAGGGTTATTGTGAGGTTTAGGTTTAGGGTGAGGGCTATGGTGAGTGTGAGGTTTAGGGTGAGTGTGAGGGTGAGGGTAAGCGTTACGATTTGAGTGAGGGTTATGTTAATTCTGAGGGTGACGGTGAGGCTGTGGGTGAAGGTTAGGGTTAGGGTTAGGGTTAGGTTGAGGGTGAGGTTTAGGGTTACGTTTAGGATTAGGGTTACGGTTAGTGTTAGGCTGAGCGTGAGGGTGAGGTTCACGGTGAAGGTTAGGGTTAGGGTTAGGGTTAGGGTTAAGGTGAGGTCCAAGGTCAGTGTGAGGTTTAGGGTGAGAATGTGGGTGAAGGTGAGGCTTTTGGTTTGGTAAGTATAAGGGTTAATGTTAGGGTGAGGATTAGGTTGAATGTGAGGGTTAGTGTGAGGGTTAGTGTTAGGGTGGGGATTAGGGTTAAATTTAGGGTGAGGGTTAGGTTTAGGGTTAGGGTGAGCGGTAGGTTTAGGGTGAGAGGTCGGGTTAGGGTTAGTGTGAGGGTTAGGGTTAGGGTTAGGGTTAGGGTCAGTTTGAGGGTAAGGCTTAGCTTGAGGGTTAGGGTGAGGGTGAGGGTTAGGGTTAGCTTTAGGGTTAGGGTGCGGATTTATGTGAAGGTTAGGATTAGGGTTAGGTTTAGGGTGAGTTGAGGGTTAGGGTTTCGGTGAGGGTTAGGGTTAGGGTTAGGGTGAGGGTGAGGGTGAGTTTTAGGGTTAGGGTTAGGGTGAGGTTTAGGTTTAGGCTGAAGGCCACGGTGAGTGTGTGGGTTACAGTGAGTTTGAGGGTGAGGGTGAGGTTTTCAGTTATAAGTATTAGTGTTAGGGTTTGGATGAGGATTAGGTTGAGGGTGAGGGTTAGTTTCAGGGTTAGGTTTAGTGAGAGGTTTAGGGTTAGGGTTAGAAAGAGGGCTAGGGTTAGTGTGATGTTTAGGGTGAGGCTGAGAGTTACAGTGAGGGTGCTGGTTCGGGTGAGGGTGAGTGTGAGGATTAGGGTGTGGTTTAGGGTTAGGTTTATGGTGAGGGTTAGGGTGACGGTGAGAGTTATGGTGAGGGTGAAGGTGAGAGTTAGGGTTGGGGTGAGGGTTAGGATTATTTTTAGGTTTACGGTGATGGTTAGGTTGAGGGGTAGGATTAGGGTTAGGGAGAGGGTTAGGGTTAGTGTGACAGTTAGCGTTAGGGTTACAGTTAGGGTTAGCATGAGGATAAAGCTTACGGTAAGTTTTAAGGTGAGTTTGAAGGTAAGGTTTATCGTTAGGTTTAGGGTCAGCATTAGGGTTAGTGTTAGGTTTAGGGTGAGGGTTAGATTTAGGGTGATGTTTATGGTGAGGGTGAGGGTTAAGGTGAGGGTGAAGATGAGGGGGGGTTTAGGGTGAGAGTGAGGGTGAGGGTGAGATTGATGGTGAGGGTTAGGTTTAGGGTGAGGGTGAGGGTTAGGGTGAGGATTATAGTTAGGGTGAAGGTGAAGTTGACGGTGAGGGTTAGGGTGAGGGTGACAGTGAGGGTGTGGGTTAGGGTTAGGATTAGGGTTAGGGTGAGTGTGAGAGTTAGGGTTAAGTTTAGGGTGAGGGTGAGTTTGAGGGTTAGTGTTAGGGTTAGGGTTAGGGTGAGGGTGAGGCTTAGGTTTAGGGTTAGGGTAAGCGTTAGGTTTAGGGTGAGGGATAGAGTTAGGGTAAGGGTGCGGGTTAGGGTTAGGGTAAGAGTTAGGGTTAGGGTGAGGGTTAGTATTAGGGTTAGAGTGAGGTTTAGGTTTAGGGTTAGATTTAGAGTTAGGTTCAGGGTTAGGTTTATGGTGAGGGTGAGCGTTAGGGTTAGGTTTAGGGTTAGCGTGAGGGTTAGGTTTAGGGTGAACTTTAGGCTGACGGTGAGGGTTAGGGTGAGGGTGAGTTTGAGGGTGAGGGTTCGGGTGAGGGTCAGGTTGTGGGTGATCGTGAGTGTTATTGTTAGGATTAGGGTTAAGGTGAGTGTGAGGGTTAGGGTTAGGATTAGGGTTTGGTTAAGTGTTAGGCTGAGTGTGAGGGTGAGCGTGAGGGTTAGGGTTAAGGTTAGGGTGAGGGCATGGTTAGTGTGAGGGTTAGGGTGAGGGTGAGGTTGTGGGTCAGGGTTAGGGTGACGGTGAAAGTGAGGGTGAGGGTTAGGGATAGGGTTAGGTTTTGGATGAGTTTTAGGTATAGGGTTAGGGTTAGGATGAGGGTTAGATTTAGAATTAGGGTTAGGGTTAGGGTTATTTTTAGGGTTAGGGTAAGAGTGAGGTTTAGGGTTAGGGTTAGGGTGAGGTTTAGGTTCAGGGTGAGGGCTATGGTGAGGGTGAGATTTAGGGTGAGTGTGAGAGTGAGGGTGAGGGTAATTGTTACGATTTGGGTTAGGTTTATGGTAAGGCTGAGGGTGATGGTGAGGGTGAGGGTGAAGGTTCGGGTAAGGGTTAGGGTTAGGGTTAGGGTGAGGTTGAGGGTAAGGTTTAAGACTAAGTTTAGGGTTACAGTTAGGCTGAGGGTGATGGTGAGGGTGAGGGTGAAGATTAGGGTTAGGGTTAGGGTTGGGGTTAAGTTGAGGGCTAGGGTGAGTTTGAGGGTTGAGGTGAGAATGAGGGTGAAAATTAGGGTTTTGGTTAGGGAAGAATTAGGTTTAATGTTAGGGTGAGGATTAGGTTGAATGTGAGGATTAGTGTGAGGGTGAGGGTTAGGGTGAGGGTTAGGGTTAGAGTTAGGGCGAGGGTAAGGGTTAGGGTTAGGGTTATGGTGAGGGTGAGGGTTAGGGTGAGATGTAGGGTTAGGTTTAGTGTGAGGGTTAGGGTTAGTGTTAGCTTTAGGGTTGGGGTGAGGATTAAAGTGAGGGTTAGGTTTACAATTAGGGTTAGGATGAGGGTGAGGATTAGGGTTAGGTTTAGGGTGAGGGTGAGGTTTATGGTTAAGTTTAGGGTGAGGTTTAGGTTTAGGTTGAGAGGTATGGTGAGGATGTGGTTTAGGGTGAGTGTGAGTGTGATGGTGGTGTTTTCAGTTAGGTAAAGATTAGGTTTAGGGTTAGGGTGAGGATTAGGTTGAGGGTGAGCTTAGTTTTAGGGTTAGGGTTAGGGTGATGTTTAGGGTGAGGCTGAGGTTTAGGGTGAGCGTGACGGTTCAGGTGAGGGTGAGGATAAGGGTTAGGGTGTGGTTCAGGGTGAGGTTTATGGTGAGGGTTAGGTTGACGGTGAGGGTTAGGTTTAGGGTTAGGGTAAGGTTTAGGGTTAGGGTGAGGTTTAGGGTTAGTATTAGAGCTAGGGTTAGGGTGAGGGTGAGGGTGAGGGTGAGGGTTAGGGTTAGGGTTAGGTTTAGGGTGAGGGTTAGGGTTAGAGATAGGGTGAGGGTGAGGGTGAGGGTTAGGTTTAGGGTTAGGGTTAGTGTAAGTGTTAGGTTTAGGTTGAGGGTTAGGTTTAGGGTGATGCTTAGGGTGATTGTGAGGGTTAGGGTGAGGGTGAGGGTGAGGGTCAGGATGACAGTGAATCTTGGGTTCAGGGTTAGGGTTACGGTGAGGGTGAGGGTTAGGGTTAGGGGTACAGTTTTGGTTAGGTTAAGGGTTAGGTTTAGGGTGAGGGTAAGGTTAAGGGTTAGGGTTAGTGTGATAGTGAGGATGAATATCAGGGTTATGGTTAGGTTTAGGTTAAGGGTGAAGGTTATTGTGAGGGTTAGGGTTAGGGTTAGTATAAGGGTTAGGGTTAGGGTGAGGGATAGGTTTCAGTTTAGTGTTAGGGTGAGGGTGAGTTTGAGGGTTAGGCTTCGGGTTAGTGTGAGGATAAGGGTTAGGGTGAGGGTTAGTGTGAGAGTTAGGGTTAATGTGAGAGTAAGTGTTAAGGTTAGAGTGAGGGTTAAGTTTAGGGTTACGGTTAGGTGAGGGTGAGGGTGAGGATTAGGGTTAGGTTTAGTGTGAGGATCCGGGTTAGGGTGAGGTTTAGGGTGAGGGTCAGTGTTAGGGTTAGCATTAGGGTCAGGGTGAGGGATAGGGTTAGGGTTAGGGTTAGGTTGAGGGTTAGGTTTAGGGTTAGGGTTAGTGTAAGGGTTAGGGTTAGGTTGAGGGTTAGGGTTAGGGTGATGTTTAGGGTGACTGTGAGGGTTAGGGTGAGGGTGAGGGTGAAGGTGACGTTGACGGTTAATGTTGGGTTTAGGTTTAGGGTTACGGTGAAGGTGAGGTTTAGGGTTAGTGTTACGGTTAGGGTAAAGGATAGGATTAGGGTGAGGGAAAGGGTGAGGGTGAGGGTTAGGGATAGGGTTAGGGTGAGGGTGAGGGTTAGGGTTAGCGTTAAGGTTAGGGTCAGGTGGAGGGTTAGGGTGAGTGTTAGGGTTACGATTAGGGTTAGGGTGAGGGTGAGGTTTAGGTTGAGGGTTAGGGTTAGGGTTAGGGTGAGGGTGAGGGTTAGGGTTAGGGTTATGTTTAGGTTTAGGTTTAGGGTGAGGGCTATGGTGAGGGTCAAGGTTAGGGTTAGTGTGAGGGTGAGGGTGAGGTTTTCGGTTAGGTAAGGGTTTGAGTTATGTTTAGTGTTTCAGTTAGGGATAGGTTTAGAGTGAGGGTTAGGTTTAGGGTGATGTTTAGTGTGAGGCTGAGGGTTAGGGTGAGGGTGAGCGTTCAGATGGGGGTGAGGGTTGGGTTTCAGCTTCGGGGTAGGTTGTGGGTTAGGGTTAGTTTTAGGGTGAGGGTTAGCCTGACAGTAAGGGTGAGGGTAGGGTTTGGTTGAGGGTTAGGGTTAGGGTTAGGAGTAGGGTGAGGGTGAGGATGATGTTTAGGGTGACGTTGAGGGCTAGGGTGAGGGTTAAGGTTCAGGTTAGCATGAGGTTTAGGGTGTGGGAGTGGGTTAGGGTTAGGGTGATGTTTGTGTGAGGGGTAGGGTTAGGGTTAGTGTTATGGTGAGGGTTAGGGTGAGGATGATGGTGAGCGTTATTTTAGGGTTAGGGTTAGGTTGTGTGTGAGGGTGAGCGTTAGGGTTAGGATTAGGGTTACGTTGAGTTTTAGGTTTAGGGTTAGTGTTAGGGAGAGGGTTAAGGTTAGGATTAGGGTTATGGTTTGGTTTATTGTTTGGGTTAGGGTTAGGTTTAGGGTTAGGGTAAGAGTGAGGTTTAGGGTTAGGTTTAGGTTTAGGGTGAGGGCTATGGTGAGGTTGTGGTTTTGGGTGAGTGTGAGAGTGAGGGTGAAGGTTAGGTTTAGGTTTAGGGTTAGACTGAGCGTGACAGTGAGTGTGAGGTTGAAGATTAGTGTTAGGGTTAGGTTTAAGGTGAGGGATAGCGTGAGTGTGAGTGTTAGGGTGAGAATGAGGGTGAACATGAGGTTTTCGATTAGGTAAGAGTTAGGGTTATTGTTAGGGTGAGGATTAGGTTGAATGTGAGGGTTAGTGTGAGGGTTAGGTTTAGGGTGAGTGTTAGGGTCAGAGTTAGGTTGATGGTTAGGAATAGGTTTAACTTTAGGGTTCGGGTGACGCTGAGGTTAACGGTGAGAGGTAGGCTTAGGTTTAGTGTGAGGGTTAGGCTTAGTGTGAGGTTTAGGGTTAGGGTTAGGGTTAGGGTCAGGTTGAGGGTAAGGGTTAGGTTGAGGGTTAGGGTGAGGGTGAGGGTTAGGGTAGCTTTAGGGTTATGGTGAGGATTAATGTGAGGGTTATGGTTAGGGTTAGGTTTAGGGTGAGAGTGAGGGTGAAGTTTAGGGTTAAATTTAGGTTGAGGTTTAAGTTTCGGTTGAGAGCTACGGTGAGGGTGTGTGTTACCATGAGTGTGAGGGTGAGGGTGAGGTTTTCAGTTAAGTAAGGATTAGTTTTCGCGTTGGGATTAGGATTAGGGTGAGGATAAGGGTTAGAGTTAGGGTTAGGGTTAGGTTTAGAGTGAGGTTTAGGTTTAGGGTTAGGCTGAGGGTGAGGGTGAGGGTGAGGGGTACGGTTAGGGTTAGGGTAAGGGTTGGGGTTAGGGTGAGGGTCAGGGTAGGGTTACGGTGAGGGTGAGGGTGAGGGTTAGGCTTAGGGTTCGGATTATGGTGAGGGTTAGTGTGAGGGTTAATTTTAGGGTTAGGGTTAGTGTTAGGATAAGGATTAGTGTGAGGGTTAGGGTGAGGGTGAGGGTTAAGCTTAATATTAGGTTTAGAATGAGGGTTAGTTTTAGGGTTAGTGTTAATTTGAGTGTTAGGTGAGGGTGAGGGTTTGGGTTAGGGATAGGGTTAAGGTGAGATTTAATGTTAGGGTTAGGGTTAGCGTAATGTCAGAGTTAGGGTGAGAATTATGGTAAGGGTTAGCGTTAGGGTTAGGATGATGGTTAGAGTGAGGGTAAGGGTTAGGGTTAGGGTTCGGGTGAAGGTGAGGGTGAGGGTTAGTGTGGCGTTAAGGTTTAGGGTGAGGGCTACTGTGATGGTGAGTGTTAGGATGACTTTGAGTATGAGGGAGAGGGTTTCTGTTAGGTAAAGGTTAGAGTTATGATTAGGGTGAGGATTAGGTTGAGGGTGAGGTTTAGTTTGAGTGTTAGGGTTAGGGTGAGGGGTAGGGTTAGGGTGAGTGTGAGGGTTAGGGTTAGGGTTAGGGTCAGGTTGAGGGGAAGGGTTAGGTTGAAGGTTAGTGTGAGGATGAGGGTTAGGGTTAGCTTTAGGGTTAGGGTGAGGATTAATTTGAGGGTGAGGCTTAGGGTTAGGTTGAGGGTGAGGGTGATGGTTAGGGTTAGGGTTTGGGTTAATGTGAGGGTTAATGTGAGGGTTATGGTTAGGGTTAGGGTAAGTGTTAGTGTTAAATTGAAGTTTAGGGTTAGGGTTAGGGTGATGGTGAGGGTGAGGGTTAGGGTTAGGTTTAGGGTGCGGTCTAGGGTTAGTGTGAGGGTTAGGGTGAATGTGAGGTTGGGGGTGAGGGATAGGTTGACGGTGACAGTGAGCGTGAGGGTTAGGGTTAGTATTAGTGTTAGCGTGAGTTTTAGGTATATGGTTAGGGTTAGGATGAGGGTTAGATTTACAATTAGGGTTAGGGTTAGGGTTATTTGTAAGGTTAGGTTTAAGGTAAGAGTGAGGTTTAGGGTTAGGTTTAGGGTGAGCTTCAGGTTCAGGGTGAGGGTGAGGTTTAGGGTGAGTGTGTCAGGGTGAGGGTAAGTGTTACAATTTGGGTTAGGGTTATGGTAAGGCTAAAGGTTACGGTGAGGTTGAGGGTGAAGGTTAGGTTTAGGGTTAGGGGTAGGGTGAGGGTGAGGTTGTGGGTTAGGTTTAGGACTAGGGTTAGGGTTAGAATTAGGCTGAGGGTGATGGTGAGGTTGAGGGTGAAGATTAGGGTTAGGCTTAGGGTTAGGGTTAAGGTGAGGGCTAGGGTGAGTGTGAGGGTTAGGGTGAGAATGAGGGTGAAGGTGAGGATTTCGGTTAGGGAAGAGTTAGGTTTAATGTTAAGGTGATGATTAGGTTGAATGTGATGGTTAGTGTGAGGGTGAGGGTCAGGGAGAGGGTTAGGTTTAGAGTTAGGGTGAGGGTTAGGGTTAGGGTTAGGGTTAGGGTGAGGGTTAGGGTTAGCTTTAGGGTTAGGGTGAGTATTAATATGAGGTTTAGGATTATGGTTATTGTTAGGGTGAGGTTGAGGGTTAGGGTGAGGGTCAGAGTTAGGGTTAGGGTGAGGGTGAGTGTGAGGTTTAGGGTTAGGGTTAGGGTGAGGTTTAGGTTTAGGGTGAGTGTTAGGGTGAGGTTTAGGATTATGGTTAGGGTTAGGATGAGGTTGATGGTTAGGGTGAGGGTTAGACTTAGCGTTAGGGTGAGGGTGAGGGTGTGGTTTAGGGTGAGTGTGAGGGTGATAGTGAGGTTTTCAATTAGGTAAGGATTAGGGGTAGGGATAGGGTGAGGATTAGGTTGAGGGTGAGGGTTATTTTTAGGATTAGGGTTAGGGTGAGGGTTAGGGTTAGGGTTAGATTGAGGGTTTGGTTTAGGGTGATGTTTAGGGTGAGGCTGTGGATTAGGTTGAGGGTGAATTTTCGGGTGAGGGTGAGGGTGAGGGTTAGGTTGTGGTTTAGGGTTAGGGTTATAGTGAGGGTTAGGGTGACGGTGAGGGTTAGGGTTCAATTTAGGATAAGGTTTAGGTTAGGGCTAGGGCTAGGGTTAGGGTGAGGGTTAGGGTTAGGGTTAGGGTTAGCGTGACGTTGAGGGTAACGGTTAGGGTTAGGGTTAGGGTGAGGGTTAGGTTTATGGTTAGGGTTAGTGTAAGTTTTAGGGTTAGGTTGAGGTTTAGTGTTAGGGTGATGTTTAGGGTGATTGTGAGGGTTAGGGTGAGGGTGAGGGTGACAGTGAATGTTGGGTTAAGGGTTAGGGTTAAGGTGAGGGTGAGAGTCAGGGTTATGGGTAGGGTTTTGGTTAGGGTAAGGGTTAGGGTTAGGGTGAGGGTAAGGTTCAGGTTTAGGGTTAGGGTCAGGGTTAGGTTGAAGGTGAGCGTTAGTGTTAGGTTTAGGGTTAGGGCTCTTCTTAGTGTGAGTGTTAGGGTTAAGGTTTATGTAAGGGTTATTTTAAGGGTTAGTGAAAGGGTTAGGTGAGGGTGATGGTTAGGTTTCCGGTTAGGGTTAGGGTGAAGGTAAGGTTGAGTGTTAGGTTTAGGGTTAGTGTGAGGATAAGGGTTAGGTTGAGGGCTAGCGTGAGTTTGAGTGTTAGGGTGAGAATGAGGGTGAATGTGAGGATAATGGTTAGGGTGAGCATTAGTTTGAGGGTTAGGTTTAGGGTTAGAATAATTGTTAAGGTTACAGTGAGGGTTAAGTTTAGGGTTTGGGTTAGGGTGAGGGTGAGGGTGAGGGTGAGGGTTAGGGATAGGATTAGGCTTAGTTTCAGGGTGAGGTTTAGGTTTAAGGTTAGGCTGAGAGTAAGGGTTAGGGTGAGGAGTAGGATTAGGGTTAGGGTAAGGGTTTGGGTTAGGATGAGGATTAGGGTTAGTGTGAGTGTGAGGGTGAGGGTTAGGGTTTGGGTTATTGTGAGGATAAGTGTTAGTGTCAGCGTTAGTGTGAGGGTTAAGGTTAGGGTTAGAGTAATTGTTAAGGTTAGAGTGAGGGTTAAGTTTAGGGTTAGGGTTAGGGTGAGTGTGAGGGTGAGGGTTAGGTTTAGGGTTAGTGTGAGGATAAGGTTTAGGGTGAGGTTTAGGTTGAGGATGAGTTTTAGGGTTAGCATTAGGTTAATGTGAGGATTAAGGTTAGTGTTAGGGTTAGGGTTAGGTTGAGGGTTAGGGTTAGGGTTAGGGTTAGTGTAAGGGTTAGGGTTAGGTTGAGGGTTAGGGTTAGGGTGATGTTTATGGTGATGGTGACTGTTAGGGTGAGGGTGAGGGTGAAGGTGATGGTGACAGAGCATGTTGGGTTTAGGGTTAGGGTTACGGTGATGGTGAGGGTTAGGGTTATGATTATGGTTAGGCTAAGGGATAGGATGAGGGTGAGGGCGAGGGTGAGGGTGAGGGTGAGGGTTAGGGTTAGGGTTAGTGTGAGGCTGAGAGTTAGGGTTAGCGTTAGGGTTAGGGTGAGGGTGAGGGTTAGGTTTACAGTTAGGGTTAGGGTTAGTGTGAGGTTTAGGGTGAGGGTTAGGGTTAAGGTTAGGGTTAGGGTGAGGTTTAGGGTTAGGGTTATGTTGAGGTTTAGGTTTAGGGTTAGGGCTATGGTGAGGGTGAGTGTTAGGGTGAGTGTGAGCGTGAGGGTGTGGTTTTCGGTTAGGTAAGGGTTGGGTTATGGTTAGTGTTCTGGTTATGGTTAGGTTTATAGTGAGGGTTAGGGTTAGTGAGATGTTTAGTGTGAGGCTGAGGGTTAGGGTGAGGGTGTGGGTTCAGGAGAGGTTGAGGGTTCGGGTTCAGGTTCGGGTTAGGTTGTGGGTTAGATTTAGGTTTAGGGTGAGGGTTAGGTTGACGCTGAGGGTGAGGGTAAGGGTTATGGTTAGGTTGAGTGTTAGGGTTAGGGTTAGGATTAGGGTGAGGGTGAGTGTGATGTTTAGGGTGAGGGTGTGTGCTAGGTTGAGGGTTAGGGTTCAGGTTAGCATGAGGTTTAGGGTGTGGGAGTGGGTTAGGTTTAGGGTGAAGTTTAGGGTGAGGGGTAGGTTTAGGGTTAGTGTTACGGTGAGGGTTTGGGTGAGGATGATGGTGAGCATAATTGTTAGCGTTAGGATTAGGTTTAGGGTGAGTGTGAGGGTTAGGGTTAGGGTTAGGGAGAGGGTTATGGTTAGTGTGAGGGTTAGGGTGAGGGTGAGGTTTAGGGTTAGGGTTAGGGTGACAGTGACAATGAGGGTGAGGTTTAGGTTTAGGATTATGTTTACGGTGAGTTTTAGGTTTAAGGTTAGGGTTAGGGTTAGGATTAGGGTTGGGATTTGGGTTATTGTTAGGGTTAGGGTTAGGGTTATTTTTAGGGCAAGATTCAGGGTTAGGTTTAGGGTGGGTGTGAGGGTGACGTTGAGAGTTAGGGTTATGTTTAGGTTTAGGGAGAGGCTTAGTGTGAAGTTTATGGTTAGGGTTAGCGTAAGGGATATGGTCTGGGTAAGGGTTAGGTTTCAGGTTAGGTTTAGGGTGAGGGTGAGTTTGAGGGTTAGGCTTAGTGTTAGTGTGAGGATAAGGGTTAGGGTGAGGGTTAGTATGAGGGTTAGGGTTAGGGTTAGAGTAAGTGTTAAGTTTAAAGTGAGGGTTAAGTTTAGGGTCAGGATTAGGGTGAGGGTGAGGGTGAGGGTTAGCTTTACAGTTAGTGTGAGGATAAGATTTAGGGTGAGGTTTAGGTTTAGGGTTAGGTTTTGAGTTAGGTTTAGGGTTAGGGTGAGGGTGAGGGTAAGGGTTAATATGAGGGTGAGGGTGAGGGTGAGGGTGGGGGTGATCTTGAGGTTTAGGTTTAGGGTGAGGATGAGGGTTAGGGTGAGGATTAGGGTTAGTTTTAGGGTTAGGGTTAATGTGACGGTGAGGGTGAGGGTTAGGATTAGTTTGAGGGTTAGGGTGAAGGTGAGGTTGACGGTGAGTGTTAGGGTGAGGGTGACAGTGAGGGTGTGGGTTAGGGTTAGCTTTGGTGTTAGGGTGAGTGTGAGAGTTAGGGTTAAGTTTAGGATGAGAATGAGGTTGTGGGTTAGGGTTAGGGTGAGGGTTAGGGTGAGGGTAAGGGTTAGGTTTAGGGTTAGGGTAAGCGTTAGGTTTACGGTGAGAGTTAGAGTTTGGGTTAGGTTGAGGGTTAGTGTTAGGGTTAGGGTTAGGGTAAGAGTTAGGATTAGGGTGAGGGTTAGTTTTTGGGTTAGGGTGAGGGTTAGGGTTAGTTTAGATTTAGAGTGAGGTTTAGGGTTAGGGTTAGGTTGAGGGTGAGGGTTAGGGTTAGGTTTAGGGTTAGGGTGAGGGTTAGGGTTGGGGTGAAGTTTAGGGTGATGGTGAGGGTTAGAGTGACGGTGAGGGTGATGGTGAGGGTTAGGGTGAGTGTGAGGGCTAGGGTTAGTGTGAGGTTTAGTGTGAGGTTGAGTTTGAGGGTCAGGTTTAGGGTGACAGTGACATTGAGGATGAGGTTTAGGGTTTGGATTACGGTCATGGTGAGTTTTAGGTATAGGGTTAGGGTTAGGATTGGTTTTAGAATTAGCATTAGGGTTAGGGTTAGGGTTATTGTTAGGGTTAGGGTTAGCGTAAGAATGAGGTTTAGGGTTAGGGTTAGGGTGAAGTTTAGGTTCAGGATGAGGTCTATTGTGAGGGTGAGGTTTAGGGTGAGTGTGAGGGTGAGTGTGAGGTTAAGGGTTACGATTTGGGTTAGGGTTATGGTAAGGCTGAGGTTGACGGTGAGGGTGAAGGTGAAGATTAGTGTTCGGGTTAGGTTTAGGGTTGAGGTGACAGCTAGCATGAGTGTGAGTGTTAGGTTGAGAATGAGGGTGAACGTGAGGGCTTAGGTTAGGTAAGAGTTAGGTTTATTGTTAGTGTGAGGATTAGGTTGAATGTGAGCGTTAGTGTGAATGTTAGGGTTAGGGTGAGTTTTAGGGTCAGAGTTAGGCTGAGGGTTAGGGTTAGGGTGAGAGTGAGGGTTAGGGTGAGAGGTAGGGTTAGGGTTAGTGTGAGAGTTAGGGTTAGTGTGAGGGTTAGGGTTAGGGTTAGGGTCAGGTTGAGGGTAAGGGTTATGTTGAGGGTTAGGGTGCGGGTTAGGGTTAGGGTTAGCATTAGGTTTAGGGTGAGGATTAATGTGAGGGTTAGGTTTAGGGTTAGGGTTAGGGTGAGGGTGATGGTTAGGGTGAGGGTTAGGGTTAGGGTTAGGGTGAGGGTGAGGGTGAGGTTTAGAATTAGGGTTAGGGTGAGGTTTAGGTTTAGTGTGAGGGCTACGGTTCGGGTATGGGTTAGGGTGAATCTGAGGGTGAGGGTGTGGTTTTCAGTTAGGTAAGGATTAGGGTTAAGGTTAGGATTAGGGTTAGGTTGAGGGTAAGGGTTAGGGTTAGGGTTAGGTTTAGAGTGAGGTTTAGGTTTAGGGTTTGGCTGAGGGTGAGTGTTAGGGTGAGGTGTAGGGTTAGGTTTAGAGTAAGGGTTTCATATAGGGTGAGGGATAGGGTTAGGTTGAGGGTGAGGGTGAGGGTGAGGGTGAGGGTTAGGTTTAACGTTAGGGTTAGGGTGCAGGTTATTGTCAGGGTTAGGGTTAGGCTTAGGGTAAGTGTTAGGGTTAGGTTGAGGGTTAGGGTTAGGGTTAGAGTTTGAGTGTTGGTGAGGGTGAGTGAAAGTGTTAGGGTTAGGGTGATGATGAGGGTTAGGGTTAGGGTTTGGGTTAGGGTTAGTGTGAGGATAAGTTTTAGGGTGAGGGTTAGGGTTAGGGTGAGGGTGAGGGTGAGGTTGAGGGTGAGGGTTAGGTTTAAGATCAGGGTTAGTTTGAGGGTTATTGTGAGGGTTAGGTTAGGCTTAGGGTAAGTGTTAGGGTTAGGGTGAGGTTTAGGGTTAGGGTTAGGGTTTGGGTGTTGGTGAGGGTGAGGGAAAGTGTTAGGGTGAGGGTGATGATGAGGGTTAGGGTTAGGGTTTAGGTTAGGGTTAGTGTGAGGATAAGGCTTAGGGTGAGTGTTAGGGTGAGGGTTAGATTTAGGGTGAGGATTATGGTTATGGTCAGGGTTAGGGTTAGGTTGAGGGTTAGAGTGGGGGTTAGGTTTACTGTTGGGTTTAGAGTGAAGGTGAGGGTGAGGGTTATTGTGACGTTTAGGTTTAGGGTGAGGGCTATGGTGATGGTGAGAGTTAGGTTGAGTGTAAGGGTTTCCATTAGGTTAGGGTTATGGTTATGGTTAGGTTGAGGATTAGGTTGAGCGTGAGGGTTAGTTTGAGTGTTAGGTTTAGGGTGAGGGTTAGAGTTAGGGTTAGGTTGAGGGTTAGGTTTAGGGTTATGTTTAGGGTGAGGCTGAGGGTTACGGTGAGGGTGACGGTTCGGGTGAGGGTGAGGGTTAGGGTGTGGTTTAGGGTTAGGGTTAGGGTGAGGATTAGGGTGACTTTGAGGGTTAGGGTGAGGGTGAAGTTTAGTGTTAGGGTTAGGGTGAGGTTTAGGGTTAGTGTTAGGTTTACTATGAGGGTTAGATTGAGGGGTAGGTTTAGGGTTAGGGAGAGGTTTAGTGTTAGTTTGACGGTTAGCGTTAGGGTTAGAGTTAGGGTTAGTATGAGGATAAAGCTTACGATGAGTTTTAGAGTGAGCATGAGGGTAAGGTTTATCCTTTGGGTTAGGGTGAGGTTTAAGTTTAGGGTTAGGTTTAGGGTGAGGGTTAGGTTTCGGGTTATGTTTTCGGTGAGGGTGAGGGTTAGGACGAGGGTGAAGTTGAGGGTGAGGGTTAGGATGAGGGGGAGGGGGAGGGTGATCTTGAGGATTAGGTCTAGTGTGAGGATGAGGGTTAGGGTGAGGATTAGGGTGAGTTTTAGGGTTAAGATTAGGGTGAGGGTGAGGGTGAGTGTTAGGGTTAGTTTGAGGGTAGGCGTGAAAGTGAGGTTGACGGTGAGGGTTAGGGTGAGGGTGAGAGTGAGGGTGTGGTTTAGGGTTAGGTATAGGGTTAGGGTGAGTGTGAGAGTTAGGGTGAGTGTGACCGATAAGGTTAAGTTTAGTGTGAGGGTGAGGTTGAGGGTTAGGGTTAGTTCAGGGTAAGGGTTAGTTTTAGGGTTAGGGTCAGCGTTAGTTTTAGGGTGAGGGTTAGAGTTAGGTTTAGGGTGATGGTTAGGGTTAGGTTTAGGGTAAGAGTTAGGGTTAGTGTGAGGGTTAGTGTTAGGGTTAGGTTGAGGGTTAGGGTTAGGGTGAGGTTTAGAGTGAGGTTTATGGTTAGGGTGAGGGAGAGGGTTAGGGTTAGGGTTACCGTTAGAGTGAGGGTTATGGTTAGGGTGAAGTTTAGTGTGATGGTGAGTGTTAGGGTGAGGGTGAGGTTGAGGGTGAGGGTTAGGGTGAGGGTGAGGGTGAGGGTGACGGTGAGGGTTATTGTTAGGATTAGGGTAATGGTGAGCGTGAGGGTTAGGATTAGGATTAAGGTTTGGTTAAGTGTTAGGCTGAGTGTGAGGGTGAGGCTGCAGATTAGGGTTAGGGTTTGGGTGAGGGCTATGGTTAGTGTGAGGGTTAGGGTGAGGGTGAGGTTGAGGTTCATGGTTAGGGTGATGGTGAAAGTGAGGGTGAGGGTTAGGGTTAGGATTAGAGTTAGGGTGAGTTTTAGGTATAGGGTTAGATTTAGGATGAGGGTTAGTGTTAGGATTAGGTTTAGGGTTAGGGTTATTGTTAGGGTTAGGGTTAGGGTTAGGGTAAGAGTGAGGTTTAGGATTAGGGTTAGGGTGAGGTTTAAGTTCAGGTGAGGGCTATGGTTAGGGTGAGGTTAAGGGTGAGTGTGTGGGTGAGTGTGAGGGTAAGGGTTACGATTTGGGTTATGGTAAGGCTTAGGGTGACGGTGAGGGTGCGGGTGAAGGTTAGGTTTAGGGTTAGTGTTAGGTTGAGGGTGAGGTTGAGGGTTAGGTTTAGGTTTAGGGTTAGGGTTAGGCTGAGGGTGTCGGTGAGGGTGAGAGTGAAGATTAAGGTTAGGTTTAGGGTTAGGGTTAAGTTGAGGGCTAGCGTGAGTGTGAGTGTTAGGGTGAGAATGAGGGTGAACATGAGGGTTTTGGTTAGGTAAGAGTTAGGGTTATTTTTAAGGTGAGGATTAGGTTGAATTTGAGGGGTAGTGTGAGGGTTAAGTTTAGGGTGAGTGTTAGGGTCAGAGTTAGGGTGAGGGTTAGGGTTACGGTTAGGTTTAGGGTTAGGGTGAGGGTGAGGGTTACGGTGAGAGGTAGGGTTAGGCTTAGTGTGAGGGTTAGGGTTAGTATGAGGGTTAGGGTTAGGGTTAGGGTTAGGGTCAGGTTGTGGATAAGGGTTAGGTTGAGGGTTAGTGTTAGGGTGATGGTTAGAGTTAGGGTTAGGGTTAGGGTGAGGGTGAGGTTTAGGGTGAGGTTTAGGGTTAGGGTTAGGGTGAGGGTGAGGGTGAGGTTTAGGGTTAGGGTTAGGTTGAGGTTTAGGTTTAGGGTGAGGGCTATGGTGATGGTGTGGTTTAGGGTGAATGTGAGGGTGAGGGTGAGTAAGGTAAGGATTAGGGTTAAGTATAGGATGAGGATTAGGATGAGGGTGAGGGTTCTTTTGAGGGTTAGGGTTAGGGTGAGCTTTAGGGTTATGGTTAGATTGAGGGTTAGGGTGAAGGTGACGTTTCCGATGAGGTTGATGGTGAAGGTGAATGTTAGTGTGTGGTTTAGTGTTAGGTTTATCGTGAGGGTTAGGGTGACGGTGAGGGTTAGGGTGACGGTGAGGGTTAGGGTGAGGGTGAGGTTTAGGGTTAGGGTGAGGATTAGTGTTAGGGTTAGGTTTAGGGTGCGGGTTAGGGATAAGGTTAGCGTTAGGTTTAGGTTTAGGGTTAGGGTGAAAGTTAGGGTTAGGGTTAAGTTTAGGGTGACGGTGAGGGTTAGGGTGAATGTAAGGTTGAGGGTTAGGATTAGTGGGAGTGTGAGAGTGAGGGTGATGGTGAGAGTTATTGTTAGGGTTAGGGTTAGCGTGAGTATGAGGGTTAGGGTTAGGATTAGGGTTTGGTTAAGCGTTCAGCTTAGTGTGAGTGTGAGGGTTTGGGTAAGGCATAGGGCTAGGGTGAGGATTAGGTTTAGTGTGAGGGTTAGTGTGAGAGTGAGGGTTAGGGTTAGTGTTAGTGAGAGGATAAGGGTTAGGGTCAGGTTTACGGTGAGGGTGAGGGTTAGGGTTAGCATTAGTTTTAGGGTCGGGGTTAGGGTGAGGGTTAGGGTTAGGGTGAGGGTGAGGGTTCGGATTTGGGTTAGGGTAAGGTTTAGGGTTAGGCTGAGGGTTTGGGATACGGTTAGGGTTAGGGTGAGGGTGAGGGTTAGGGTGAGGGTTAGGTTTAGGGTGAGGATTAGGTTTAGGTTTAGTTTTACTGTAAGGGTTAGGGTTAGGTTGAGGGTTAGGCTTAGGGTGATGTTTAGGGTGACAGTGAGGGTTAGGGTTAGGGTTAGGGTAAGGGTGAGGGTGAGGGTTTGGGTTGGAGTTAGAGTTAGAGTAAGGGTGAGGGTTAGGGTGAGGGTTAGGGTTACGTTTAGGTTTAGGGTTAAGGTGACGTTTAGGGTGTGGTTTAGGATAAGGGTTAGGGTGAGGGTTAGGTTTAGGGTGAGGTTTAGGTTTAGGGTGAGGGCTACGGTGAGTGTGAGTGTTACGGTGAGTGTGAGTGTGAGGGTGAGGTTTTCGGTTAGGTAAGGTTTTGAGTTAGGGTTAGTGTTAGGGTTATATTTGGGGTTAGAGTGAGGGTTAAGGTTAGGGTACGGTGATATTTAGGGTGAGGCTGAGGGTTAGGGTGAGAGTGAGGTTTCAGGTGAGGTTGAGGGTTCGGGTGAGTTAGAGGGTTATGTTGTGGGTTAGAGTTAGGTTTAAGATGTGGGTTAGGTTGATGGTGAGGGTGAGGGCGAGGGTTAGGGTTAGGTTGAGGGGTAAGGTTAGGGTTAGGTTGAATGTGAGTGTGATGTTTAGGGTGAGATTGAGGGCTAGGGTGAGGGTTAGGGTTCAGATTAGGGTGAGGTTTAGGGTGTGGAAGAGGGTTAGGGTGAGGCTGAAGTTTAGGGTGAGGGGAAGGGTTAGGGTTAGTGTTAGGGTTAAGGTGAGGGCTAGGGTGAGTGTGAGGGTTAGGGTGAGAATGAGGTTGAAGCTGAGGGTTTCGGTTAGGTAAGACTTAGGGTTATTGATAGGGTGAGGATTAGGTTGAATGTGAGGGTTAGTGTGAGGGTTAGGGTTAGGGTGAATGTTAGGGTTAGCATTAGGGTTCGGGTGAGGGTTAGGTTTAGGGTTAGGGTTAGCTTAACAGTTAGGGTTAGGGTGAGGTTTAAGGTTAGGGTTAGGGTGAGGTTTAAGGTTAGGTTAGGTTTACAGTGAGGTTTAGGGTTAGGGTTAGGGGGAGGGGGAGGCTTAGTTTAAGGGTTATTGTTAGGGTTAGGGTAAGGGTTTGGGTTAGTGTGAGGGTTAGGTTTAGGATTAGGGTGAGTGTCAGGGTGAGAGTTAGGATTAGGTTTAGGGTTAGGATGAGGGTTAGTGTGAGGTTTAGGGTTGGGGATACTGTAAGTGTTAGGGTTAGGGTGAGGGTGAGGGTTAGGTTTAGGGTTAGGGTGATGGTGAGGGTGAGGGTTAGGGTTAGGGTTAGGGTTAGTGTGAGGATATGGGTTAGGATGAGTGTTATGGTGAGGGTGAGTGTTAGGGTTAGCGTTAGGTTTAGTGTGAGGGTTAGTGTTAGGATTAGGGTTAAAATGAGGGTTAGGGTGAGGCTTAGGATTAAGGTTAGGGTAAGGATTAGGTTTAGGGTGGGAGTTAGCATTAAGGTTAGGGTTAGGGTGAGGGTGAGGGTTAGGTTATGTTAGGGTTAGTTTGAGATTTAGGGTTAGGGTTAGGGTTAGACTAAGGGTAAGAGTTAGGGTGAGGTTTAGGGTTGGGGTTAGGGTTAGGGTGAGGGTTAGTGTGAGGTTAATGTTGAGGGTGAGGGCTATGGTGATGGTGAGGGTTAGGTTGACTGTGAGTGTGAGTGTGAGTGTTTCCCTTAGGTAAGGGTTAGTTTTATGCTTAGGGTGCGGTTCAGGGTTAGGGTGAGGGTTAGGTTGAGGGTTAGGGTAAGGGTAAGGTTTAGTGTGAGGCTCAGGGTTAGGGTGAGGGTGAGGGTTCAGGTGAGGGTGAGGGTTCCGGTGAGTGTGAGGGTTAGGGTGTGGGTTAGGGTTAGGTTTAGGGTGAGGGTTAGAGTGACGATGAGCGTTAGGGTGATGGTGAGGGTTAGGGTTAAGTTTAGGGTGAGGTTAAGGGTTAGGGTTAGAGTTAGTGTGAGGGTTAGGGTGCGGAATATTGTTAGGGTTACGGAGAGGTTTAGGGTTAGTGTGAGAGTTAGGGTTCGGTTTAGAGTAAGGGTTAGTCTGAAGATAAAAGTTATGGGGAGTGTTAGGGTTAGGGTTATGATAAAGGTTAGGGTTAGGTTGAGCATTAGGGTTAGGGAGATGTTTAGGGTGAGGTTGAATATTAGGGGGAGGGGGAGGTTGAGGATTAGGGTTAGCGTGAGTGTGAGGGTGAGGGTGAAGTTGAGGGTTATGTTTAGGGTGAGGGTGAGGGTTAAGGTTAGGATTAGTGTTAGGTTTAGGGTTAGGCTGAGGGTGAGGGTTTAGGTGGGGTTTAGGGTTAGGGTTAGGATGAGTGTTCGGGTTAGTTTGAGGGTTAGGGTGAAGGTGAGTTTGAGGGTGAGGGTGATGCTGAGGGTGACAGTGAGGGTGAGGATTAGGGTTAGGATTAGCTTTAGGGTAGGTTGACGGGTAGGGTTAGTGTTAGGGTTAGGGTTGAGGTTGAATGTGAGGGTTAAGGGTTAGGGTTAGGGTGAGGTTGAGGGTTAGGTTTAGGGTTAGGGTTAGGGTAAGGGTTAGGGTGAGGTTTAGGGTTAGGGGTGGGTTAGGTTGAGGGTTAGATTTACGGTTAAGTTTAGGGTAAGGGTTAGGTTCAAGGTGAGGGTTAGGGTTAGGGTTAGGGTGAGGTTACGGTTAGGGTTAGGTTTAGGGTGAGGGTTAGGTTTTGGTATAGGGTGAGGGATAGGGTTAGTGTTAGGGTGAGGATTAGGGTTAGGGTTAGGTTTAGTGTTAGGGTTAGGGTTAGGGTTAGGGTTAGGGTGAGGGTGAGGTTTAGGGTGAGGGTTAGGGTTAGGGTGAGGGTAAGGGTTAGGTTTAGGGTGAGTGTTTGGTTCAGGGTTAGGTTTATGTTGAGGGTGAGTGTGAAGGTGAGGGTTAGGGTTAGGGTTACGGTTAGGGTGAGAGTTAGTGTGAGGGTTATGGTTAGGGTTAGTGTAAGGGTTAGGGTTACGGTTAGGGTTAGGTTTAAGGTTAGGGTTAGGGTGAGGGTGAGGTTGAGCTTTAGGATTAGGTTTAGTGTGAGGATAAGGGTTAGGGTGTGTGTTAGTGTGAGGGTTAGGTTTAGGGTTAGGGTAAGTGTTAAGGTTGGAGTGAGGGTTAAGTTTTGTGTTAGGGTTAGATTGAGGGTGAGGGTGCGGGTTAGTGTTTGGATTAGATTTAGGGTTAGGATGAGGGTTAGGGTTAAGCTGGGGGTGAGGGTTAGTGTGATGTATATTGTGAGGGTGAGGGTTAGGGTGAGAGTGAGTGTTAGGGTGAGGGTGAGGGTTCGGGTGAGTGTGAGGGTTAGAGTGTGGTTGAGGGTTAGGGTTAGGATGAGGGTTAGGGTGATGGTGAGTTTTAGGGTGAGGGTGAGGTTTAGATTTAGGGTTAGGGTTTTGGTGAGGTTTAGGGTTAGTGTGAGGGTTAGTGTTAGTGTTAGTGTTAGGGTGAGGATGAAGTTGAGAATTAGGCTGAGGGTAAGGTTGAGGGTGAGAGTTAGGGTTAATTTAAGGCTCAGGGTAAGGGTGAGAGTGAGGGTGAGGGTGAGTGTTAGGGTTAAGATTAAGGTTAGGGTTATGCTGAGGGTGAGGGTTAGCATTAGGATTAGGTTTAGGGTTAGGGTGAGAGTGGGGTTGAGTGTTAGGGTTAGGGTTAGGGTTACGGTTACGGTAAGGCTGAGGGGGAAGGGGAGGTTGAGGGTTATGTTAATTGTTATGGTTAGGATTAGGGTTAGGGTTATGGTTAGTGTTAGCGTGAGGTTTAGACTGATGGTTATGATTAGGTTTAGTGTGAGGGTTAGGGTTAGGTTTAGGATTAGGTTTAGGGTGAGGATTAGGGTTAGGTTTAGGGTAATGATAAGGGTTAGGCAGAGGGTTAGAGTTAGGATTAGTGTGAGGGTTAGGTTTAGGGTTAGGCTAAGTGTTAGGGTGAGGGTAAAGTTTAGGGTGAGAGTTAGGGTGAGGGTGAGGCTAAGGTTTCGTTTGAGGTTTAGGGTGAAAGTTAGGTTTGTGGATAGATTTAGGGTGAGTGTTAGGGTGTGGGTAAATGTTAGGGTGAGGGTTAGGGTGAGGGTGAGTGTTAGGGTTCGGGTGAGGGTAAGGGTAAGGGTGAGGGTTTGGTTGGGAGTGAGGGATAGGGTGAGGGTTTGGTTTAACGTTGAGAATAGGGTGAGGATTTGGGTTAGGTTTAGGGTTAGAGTTAGGCTGAGGGGTAGGGTTAGGTTAAGTATGAGGTTTAGGTTTAGTGTGAGGGTTAGGGTTAGGGTTAGGGTGAACGGTAAGGGTTAGGGTGAGGGTTAGACTGAGTGTGAGGTTTAGTGTTAGAATTAGGTTTAAGGTTAGGGTTAGGATGAGTGTTAGGGTTAGGTTTATGGTTAGGGTTAGGGTGAGGGCGAGGGCTAGGTTTAGGGTTAGGGTGAGGGTTAGTGTTAGGGTGAGTGCTAGGCTGAGGGTGAGGTTTAGGGGGAGGGTATTGGTGAGGGTGAAGTTTTTGGTAAGGTAAGGGTTAGGGCTAGTTTTAGGGTGACTATTAGTGTTAGGGTTTGGGTTAGGGTTATGTTGAGGGTGAGGGTGAGTTTGAGGTTTAGTGTTAGGATGAGGGTTAGGGTGAGGGTGAGGGTGAGGGTTAGGGTTAGGGTTAATGTGCTGGTTAGGATTATGGTGAGGGTTAGAATTAGGGTGGTGTGAGGGTGAAGGTTATGGTTAGGGTGATGTTTAGTGTGAGGGTTAGGGTGAGCGTGAGTGTTCAGGTCAGAGTTAGGCTTAGGGTCACTTTTAGGGATAGGTTTAGGGTGAGGGTTAGGATGAGGGTGAGGGTTAGGGTTAGTGTTAGGTTTAGGGTGATGGTTAGGGTGAGCATTAGCTTTAGGGTTAGTGTTAGTTTGCGGGTTAGGGACAGGGTAAGCATTAGGGTGAGTTTTAGGGTGAGGGTTAGTGTGAGGATTAGGATGAGTGTGAGGGTTAGGGTTAGGTTTATGGTTAGTGTGAGGATAAGGGTTAGGATGAGGGTTAGTATCAGGGTGAGCTGTAGGATTAGCTTTAGGGATAGGGTGAGCGTTAGGGTGAGGGTTAGGTTTAGGGTTAGGATTAGGGTTAGGTTTAGGGTGATGTTTATGGTGAGGGTAAGGGTTAGGGTGAGGTTTAGGGTGAGGGTTATGGTGAGGGTGAGAGGTAGGGTTAGCATTAGCGTTAGGGTGAGGCTGAGGTTTAGGATGAGGTTGATGGTGAGGGTTAGGGATAGGGTTATGTTTAGGGTGAGGGTGAGGGTGAGGGTTAGGGTTAGGATTAGGGTTAGAGTTAGGGTTAGGGTGAGTGTTAAGGTTAGACTGAGGGTTAGTGTTAAGGTGAGGGTGAGTGTTAGGGTGAGGGTGAGGGTTAGATTTAGGGTTAGGGCTATGGTGAGGTTTAGTGTTAGCGTTAGGGTTATGGTGAGAGTTACGGTGAGGTGTAGCGATAGGGTTAGGGTGAGGGTTAGTGTCAGAGTGAGGGTTAGGGTTAGCGTTGGGGATAGGGTGAGTGTTAGGGTCAGTGTGAGGGTGGGGGTTTCGGTTAGGTAAGGATTAGGGTTAATTTTAGCGTGAGGATTAGGTTGAAGTTTAGGGTTAGTGTGAGTGTTAGGTTTAGGGTGAGGGTTAGGGTTAGGGTGAAGTTTAAGGTGACGTTTAGGGTTAGGGTTAGGGTTCGGGTTCGGGTGAGGGTTAGGGTGTGGGTAAGGGTTAGGGTTAGACTGAGTGTTAGGGTGACTGTGAGGGTTAGGGTGACGGTGAGGGTTATGGTTACGTTTAGGCTGAGGGTTAGGGTTAGGGTGAGGGTTAGGGTGAGGGTTAGTGTGAAGGGTAGGGTTAGGGTTAGGTTGAGAGTTAGGGTTAGTGTGATGGTTAGGGTTAGGTTTAGGGTGAAGGTATGGGTTAGGGTGAGTGTTAGGGTGAGGGTGAGGGTGAGGGTGAGGGTTTTGGTTAGTTAAGGGTTAGGGTTAGGGTTAGGGTGAGGGGTAGGTTTAGGGTTAGGGTGAGGTTTAGGGGAGTGTGAGGGTTAGGTTGAGTGTTAGGGTTAGGGTGAGGGTTAGCGTTAGGGTTAGGGTGAGGATTAGCGTTAGGGTGATGTTTGGTAGGAGGGTGATGGTTAAAGTGAGGGTTAGCCTTAGGGAAAGTGTTAGGGTTACCATTAGGGTAGGGTGAGGTTTAGAATGATGCATAGTGTTAGAGTAGTGTTAGGGTGACGGTTAGGGTTAGGGTGAGGGTTAGGTTTAGGTTTAGGGTTAGGGTCAGGTTTAGTGTTAGGTTGAGGGCTAGGGTGAGGGTGAGGTTTAGTGTGAGGGTGAAGGTGACGGTGAGGTTTTTGATTAGGTAAGGTTTAGGGTCAGGTTCAGGGTGAGATTTAGGGTGAGGGTGTGGGTTAGGGTTAGGGTTAGGGTGAGGGTGAGGGTGAGGGTGAGTGTTAGGATGAGGGTTAGGGTGAGGATGAGGGTGTTGGTGAGGGTGAGGGTTATGGTTAGGATTAGTGTGAGGGTTAGGGTTATGGTGAGGGTTAGGGTTAGTGTGAGGGTTAGGGTAGGGCTTAGGGTCAGGGTTAGGTTTGGGGTGAGGTTTAGGCTGAGGGATAGGCTTAGGGTTATGGTTAGTGTTATGGTGAGGGAAAGGGTTAGGGTGAGGTTTAGGGTTAAGTCGACAGTTAAGGTTAGCTTTTGGATTAGGATTAGGGTTACGGTTAGGGTGAGGGTTAGGTTTAGTGTGAGTCTTAGGTTTAGGGTTATGCTTAGGGTTAGGGTAAGGGTTATGGTGAGGGTTAGGGTTAGGATTAGGTTTAGGTTGAAGGTCAGGGTGAGGGTTAGGGTTAGGTAGTGGGTTAGGGTATGGCTGAGCGGTAGGATTAGTGTGATGTTTATTGTGAGGGTGAGGGTTAGTTTGAGGGGGAGTGTTAAGGTAAGGGTTAGGCTGAGGTTTAGGGTGAGTGTAAGTGTTAGAGTGAGGGTTAGGATGAGGGTGAGGGTTAGGGCTAGGATTAGGGTTAGGGTTAGGGTGTGGGTTAGGGTTAGGGTTAAGTTAAAGTTAGCGTTAGGGTGACATGTACGGTTAGGTTTAGGGTGAGGTTTAGGGTTAATGTGAGGATTAGGGTTAGGGTTAGAGTTAAGGTTAGGGTGAAGATTAGGGATAGGATTAAGGTGAGGGTAAGGGTTAGGGTGAGGTTTAGGATGAGGTTGAGGGTTAATGTTAGCATTAGGGTTACGGTGAGGGGTAGGGTTAGGGTGAGGGTTAGGGTTATGGTTAGCTATAGGGTGAGGATTAGGGTTACTGTTAGGTTTAGGATGAAGGTTAGGCAAAGGGGTAGTGTTAGGGTTAGGGTTAGGGTGTGGTTGAGGGTGACGGTAAGGGTTAGGGTGAGCGTTAGGGTGAGGTTTGGTTTAGGGTGAACATTAGGTTTAAGGTGAGGGTTCGGGTTAGGAATAGGGTTAGGGTTGGGGTGAGGGCTAGTGTTTGCATTAGTGTTAGTGTTAGGGTGAGGGTTAGGGTGAGGGTGAGTGTGACGGTTAGGGATAGGTTTAGGATTAGTTTTAGGGTTAGGGTTAGGCTGAATTTGGGGGTGAGCTTGAGTGTGAGGGTTAGGGTTAGTTTTAGGGTGAGTGCTAGGTTGAGAGTGAGGGTTAGGGTGAGGGTAACGGTGCGGGTCAGGGTTTTGGTAAGGAAAGGCTTAGGGTTAGGTTTAGGGTGAGGATTAGGGTGAGGATGAGGTTTAAGGTGAGGGTTAGGGTTATGTGAGGATTGAGGTTAGGGTTAGGGTGAGGGTTAGGGTTAGGGTTATGGTTAGGGTGAGGGTTGAGTGTTAGGGTGAGGGTGAGGGTGAGGGTGAGGGTGTAGATGAGGGTTAGGTTTGGGGTGAGCATTAGGATGACAGTGAGGGTTAGAGTGAAGGTGAGGGTTAGGTTTAGGGTTAGGGTGAGTGTTAGGGTTATGGTGAGGGTACGGGTTAGGATGAGGCTTAGGGTGAGGGTGAGGTTTAGGGATAGTGTTAGAGTTAGGGTGAGCGTGAGGGTGAGGGTTAGGGTTCAGCTTAGGCTTAGGGTGTGGGTGAGGGTTAGAGTTTTTGCTAGGGTTAGTGTGAGGGTATGGGTAAGTTTTAGGGTGAGGGTTAGTTTTAGGGTGAGGTTTAGGGTTAAGTTGAGGGTTAGGGTGAGCGTTAGGGTGAGGGATAGTTTTAGGTTTAGGGTTAGGTTGAGGGTTAGGGTGAGGTTTAGTGTTAGTGTTAAGTTAGGGTGAGGGTGAGGTTTAGGGATAGAATTAGGGTTAGGGTTAGGGTTAGGGTGAGGGTTAGGGTTAGGGTAAGGGTGACGGTTAGTGTTAGGTTGAGGGTTAGAGATAGGGTTGGAGTTAGGGTGAGGGTCAGGGTTAGGGTTAGGGTTAGAGTTAGGATGAGGGTGAGTGTGAGGTTTAGGGTTAGGATTAGGGTTAGAGGTAAGTTTAGGCTGAGGGTGAGGGTGAGGTTTAGGTTTAGGTTGAGGGTTACGTTTAGGGTTAGGATTAGGGTTAGTTTGAGGGTTAGGGTTAGGATTAGGTTGAGGGTTGAGGTTAGAGTTAGGAAAAGGGTTTGGCTGAATGTTATAGTTAGGGTTAGGGTGAGGGTTAAAGTTAGAGTGAGGGTTGGATTATGGTTAGGTTTAGGATTAGGGTGAGGGAAAGGTTTAGGGTCAGTGTTAGGGTCACTGTGAGGGTTAGGGTTAGGGTCAGGGTTAGGGTGAGCGTTAGGGTCATTGTTAGGGTTAGTTTTAAGGTTAGGTAGAGGGTTAGGATGAGGTTTAGTTTTAGGGTTAGGGTTAGTGTTAGGGTGAGGGTAAGGGTTAGAGTGAGGGTTAGGGTGAGGGTGAGGTTTAGGGATTGCATTAGGATTTAGGTTAGAGTTAGGGGGAGGATTAAGTTTATGGTTAGTGTTAGGGTGAGGATGAGGGTGAGGGTTATGTTGAGGGTTAGGGTTAGGGTTACGATTAGGGGTTAGGTTTAGTGTGAGGGTTAGGGTTAGGGTTAGGGTTAGGTTGAGGGTAAGGGTTAGGTTGAGTGTGAGGGTTAGGGTTAGCATTATGTCAGGGTGAGGGTTATGGTGAGGGTTAAGTTGAGGGTAAGTGTTATTATGAGGGTGAGCTTTAGACGTAGGTTTAGGGTGAGGGTTATGGATAGGCTGAGGTTTAGTTTAAGTTTAGGGTGAGGGTTCGGGTTCGGTTGAGCGTGAGTTTTAGGGTGTGCGCAATGGTTAGGGTAAGGGTGAGGGTTAAGGTGACGGTGAGTGTTAGGGTGAGGGTGAGGCTTAGGGTTGCCATGAGGATTAGGGTTAGGGTTAGGGTTAGGGTTATGGTGAGAGTAAGGATTAGGATGAGAGTTAGGGTAAGGGTGAAGTTTAGGGATACCGTTAGAGTTAGGGTGAGGTTGAGAGTGAGGGTTAGGTTTCAGGTTAGGCTTAGGGTGAGGGTGAGGTTTAGAATTAGGGTTAAGTTTAGGGTTAGGAAGAGGGTTTGGCTTAGGGTTAGGGGTAGATTTAGGGTGAGGGATAGGGTTAGTGTGAGGGTTAGGCTTAGAGTTAGGGTTAGGATTAGGGTGAGGGAAAGGTTTAGGGTGAGGGTTATGGTGACGGTGAGTGTTAGGATTAGGGTGAGGGTTAGGGTGAGCGTTAGGGTGAGGGTTAGGGTTAGATTTATTGTTAGGGTGAGGGTTAGGGTGAGGTTTAGTTTTAGGGTTAGGGTTAGGGTTAGGGTGAGGGTAATGGTTAGAGTGAGATTTAGGGTGAGGGTGAGGGTTAAGGTTAGCATTAGGTTTAGTGTTAGGTTTAGGGTTAGGGTGAGGGATAGGATGAGGGTGAGGGTGAGTGTTATGTTGAGAGTTACGGTTATGGTTAGTGTTAGGGTGAGGGTTAGGGTTAGGGTTAGGGTTAGGGTGAAGGTTAGGGTTAGGGTTAGGGTGAGGGTGATGGTTAGGGTAAGGGTTAGAGTGACGGTGAGGGTAAGAGTTAGGGTGACAGATAGGATTAGATTTAGGGTTAGAGTGAAGTTTAGATTTAGTGTTATGGTTAGGTTTAGGGTGAGGGTAACGGTTAGAGTGTGGGTTAGGTTGAGGGTGAAGGTTAGCGATAGCATTAGGGTTAGGGTTAAGTTTCGGGTAAGGATTAGCGTTACCGTTAGGATTAGGTTCAGGGTGAGGATTATGTTGAGTTGTAGGGTTATGGTTAGGTTTAGGGTTAAGGTGAGGGATAGGGTTAGGGTTAGAGTGAGAGTGAGGGTGAGGGTTAGGGTTAGGTTTAGGATGAGTGTTAGGGTTAATGTGAGGGTTAGAGTGACGGTGAGAGTAAGGTTAGGGTGAGGGCTAGGGTTAGGGTTAGGGTTAGGGTGAGGTTGAGGGTATGGGTAAGCATTAGGGTGAGTGTTAGGGTGAGGTTCAGGTTTAGGTTTAGCATTAGGTTTAGGGTGAGGGTGAGGGCGAGGGTCAGAGTTAGGATTAGTGTGAGGGTTAAGGTTATGGTAAGTGTTAGGTTGAGGGTGAGGGTGAGGATTAGGGTGAGGGTGATGGTGAGGATGAGGGTGAGGCTGAGAGTTAGGTTTAGGGTTAGGGTTATGGTTAGTTTTAAGTTTAGGGTTTGGGTTAGTGATAGGGTGAGACTGAGGTCTAGGTTTAAGTTTAGGATTAGGGTGAGGATTAAGGTTAGGGTGGGTGTTAGGGTGAAGGGTAGGGTTAGCATAACTGTTAGGGTGAGGGTTAGGTTTAGTTTGAGAGTTAGGGTTAGGGTTAGGGTGATTGTATTGGTTAGGGTTAGGTATAGGTTGAGGATTAGGGTTAGGGTTAGGTTTAGGGTGAGAGTTAGGCTGAGGGGTAGGGTTAGGTTTAGGGCTAGTCTCAGGGTTATGGTGAGGGTTAGGTTTAGGGTGAGGGTAAGGGTTAGTGTTAGGGTGAGGGTAAGTGTTAGAGTGAGGATTAGGGTGAGGGTGATGATTAGAAATAGCATTAGGTTTAGGGTTTGGGGTAGGGTGAGGGTTAGGGTTGTGGATAGGCTTAAGGTGAGGGTAAGGGTGAGGGTTAATTTTAGGGTTAGGAATAGGTTTACGGTGAGTTTTGGGGTTAGGGTTGAGGGTGAGGGTTAGAGTTAGGTTTAGGGTTAGGGTGAGGGTTAGGGTTAGGGTGAGGATTAGAGTGACAGCGAGGGTAAGGGTTAGGGTGAGGGCTAGGGTTAGGTTTAGGGTTAGTGTGAGGGTGAGGGTTAGGGTTACGATGAGGGTTAGGTTATGTTAAGGATTAGGGTTAGGGTGATGGTGAGGATTAGGGTTAGGTGAGTGCTAGGGTTAGGCTTAGTCTTAGGCTGGGTTTTAGGTTTGGGTAAGGGTGAGGGTGAGGGTTAGGTTTAGGATTAGGATTAGGTGTAGGGTTAGGCTTAGTGTGAGGGTGAGGGTGAGGGTCAGAGTTAGGTTTAGGGTGAGGGTTAGGGTTATGTTTAGGGTTAGGGTGAGGGTGAGGGTGAGGGTTAGGGTGAGGGTCATTTTGAGGGTGAGTGTGATCGTTAGGTTTAGGGTGAGGGTTAGGGTTCGGGTTCGGGTGAGTGTGAGGGAGAGTGTGAGGGTTAGGATGAGTTTGATGGTGACGTTGATGGTGAGGGTGAGGTTTAGGGTTGGGTTGAGGGTTAGGGTTAGGGTTCGGGTTAGGGTTAAGGTTAGGGTGAGGGTTAAGGTTAGGGTTAGGGTTGTATGAGGGTTAGGCCGAGGGTTAGGCTTAGGGTTAGGGTGAGGTTAAGGGTTAGGGTGAGGGTGAGGGTTAGGTTTAGGATTAGGTTTAGGGTTAGGGTGAGGGTTAGGGATAGAGTTTGTGTTAGCCTGAGGGTTTGGGTTAGGGTTAGGTTTAGAGTTAGGGTGAGGTTTAGTGTTAGGGTTTGAGTTAGGGTTAGGGTTAGGGTTAGGCTGAGGTTGAGCTTGAGGCTCAGGGTGAGGTTTAGGCTTAGTGTGAGGGTTAGGGTGGGGTTGAGGGATAGGTTTTAGATGAAGGTAAGGTTTAGGGCGAAGTTTAGGGTGAGGTTGAGGGTTAATGTTAGCATTAGATTTATTGTGAGGCTGAGGGTTAGGGTGAGGGTTAGCATTAGGTTTAGGTATAGGGTAAGGATTAGTGTTTGGGTTAGGGTTAGGCTGAGGTTTAGGCTGAGGGGTAGGATTAAGGTTAGGGTTAGGGTGAGGGTTAGGGGAGGCTTAGCATTACAGTTAGTGTTAGTGTTAGGTTGAGGTTGAGGTTGAGGTTAAGGGTTAGGGTGAGGTTTAGGGTGAGGTTGAGGTTTAGGGTTATCATTGGGTTTAGGTTTAGGGTGAGGGTTAGGGTTAGGGTTAGGGTTAGGGTTAGGTTGAGGGTGGGGGTGAGGTTGACGGTGAGGGTTATGGTGAGGGTTACGGTGAGGGTGAGGGTTAGGGTTAGGGTGAGGGTAGGGTGACGGTGAGGGTTAGGGTGAAGGTGAGGATTAGGGTTAGGGTTAGGGTGACGTTTAGGGTTATGGTTAAGGTGAGGGCTAGGGTGAGGAGTAGAGTTAGGGTTAGGGTGAGGGTTAGGTTTAATGTGAGGGTTAGGGTTAGGGTTAGGGTTAGTGTGAGGATAAGGCTTAGGTGAGTGTTAAGGTGAGATTGAGGTTTAGGGTTAGCGTTAGGGTTAAGGTGAGGGTTAGGTTAAGGGTTAAGGCTAGGCTTAAGGTTAGTATGAGGGTGAGTGTTAGAGTTAGGTTTAGGGTGAGGGTTAGGTTTAGGGTGAGGTTTAGGGTAAGGTTATGGTGAGGGTGAGGGTTCCAGTGAGGGTGAGTTTTAGGGTGTGGTTGACGGGTAGGTTTAGGGTGAGGGTTAAGGTGACGGTGAGGTTTAGGGTGAGGGTGAGCTTTAGGGTTGTGGTAGTATTAGGGTTAGGGTTAGGGTTAGGGATATAGTGAGTGTAAGGGTTAGAATGAGGTTTAGGGTGAGAGTGAGGTTTAGGGACAGCGTTAGGGTTAGGGTGAGTGTTAGGGTGAGGGTTAGGGTTCAGGTTAGAGTTAGGTTGAGGGTTAGGGTTAGAGTTAGGGTTAGGGTTAGGGTTAGGGTTAGGGTAAGGTTTAGGGTGAGGGTTAGGGTGAGGGTGAGGGTTACGGTTAGGTTGAGTGTTAGGTTGGGCATTAAGGAGAGTGTTAAGTTTAGGTTTAGTGTTAGGGTGAGGGATAGGGTGAGGTTTAGTGTTAGTGTTACTGTGAGGGTAAGGGTTAGAGTGAGGGTTAGGGTGAGGGTGAGGGTTAGCATTAGGGTTAGGGTTAGAGTTAGGGTGAGGTTTAGTGTTAGGGTTATGGTGAGGGTTAGGGTTAGGATGAGGGTTATGGATAGGGTTGGTGTTAGGGTGAAATTCAGCCTTAGGATTAGGGTTAGAGTTAGGTTGAGGGGGAGTGTGAGGCTTAGGGTTAGGATTAGGGTTAAGATTAGGTTTAGGCTGAGGGTGAGGGTGTAGGTGAGGGTGAGGTTTAGGTGTAGGGTGGGGGTCAGGTTTAGGGTTAGGGTTAGGCTGAAGTTCAGGGTGAGCATGTAAGTGAGGGTTAGGGTGACGTTGAGGGTTAGGGTTAGGGTTTGGTTGAGGGGTAAGGTGAAGGGTAGTGTTAGGGTTAGGGTGAGGGTTAACGTTAATGTGCGGGTTAGGGTTTGGGTTAGGGTTACTCTGAGGATAAGGGTTAGTGTGAGGATTAGGGTGAGAATGAGGATTAGGGTTAGCGTTAGGGTTAGGTTGAGGGATAGGGTGAGCGTTAGGGTGTGGGTTAGGTTTAGCTTTAGGGTTAGGGTGAGGGTTAGGGTGAGGGTAAGATTCAGAGTGAGGGTAAGGGTGAGGGTGAGGGTTAGGGATAGCATTAGGGTTAGGGTAAGGGTTAGGGTGCGGGTTAGGGTAAGGTTTAGGGTGAGGGTTAGAGTTAGGTTGAGGGTGAGGGTTAGAGTTAGGTTGAGGGTGAGGGATAGGGTTGTGGTTTGGGTGAGGGTCAGTGTTAGGGTTAGGGTTAGAGTTAGGGTGAGGGTGAGTGTGAGGGTTCGGGTTAGGATTTGAGTTAAGTTTAAGGTTAGGCTGAGGGTGAGGGTGAGGGTGAGGGTGAGGTTTAGGGTTATTGTGAGAATTACGTTTAGTTTTAGTGTTAGGTTGAGGGTTAGGGTTAGGGTTAGGAAGAGGGTTTGGCTGAGGGTTGGGTTAGGGTTAGGGTGAGGCTGCGGGATAGGGTTAGGGTTCGGGGGAGGGTAAGGGTAAAGTTTAGGGTTAGTGTAAGGGTTAGGCTTAAGTTTAGGGTTAGGATTAGGGTGAGGGAAATTTTAGGTTGAGGGTTAGGCTGACAATGAGTGTTAGGGTTAGGTTGAGCGTTAGGGTGAGGGTTAGGGTTAGGTTTATGGTTAAGGTGAGGGTTAGGTTGAGGTTTAGTTTTAAGGTTAGGGTTAGGGTTAGGGTGAGAGTAAGTGTTAGAGTGAGATTTAGGGAGAGGGTGAGGGTTAAGGATAGCATTAGTGTTAGGGTTAGGGTAAGGGTTACGGTTACCGTTAGGGTTAGGGTGAGGGTGAGGGTTATGTTGAGTTGTAGGGTTAGGGTTAGGTTTAGGGATAGGGTGAGGGTTAGGGTTAGGGTGAGGGTGAGGGTGAGGCTTAGGGTTAGGGTTAGGGTGAGGGTTAGAGTGACTGTGAGGGTAAGGGTTAGTGTGAGGGCTAGGTTTAGGGTTAGTGTTAGGGTGAGGTTTAGGTTTAAGTTGAGGGTGAGGGTGAGGGTTATGGATAGTTTTAGGTTTAGGGTTAGGGTGAGGGCTAGGGTGAGGTTGAGGTCTAGGGTCAAGTTTAGGATTAGGGTGAGGGTTAGGTTTAGTGTGAGCGTTAGGGTTACTGTTAGGGTGAGGGTGAGGGTAAGAGTTAGGGTGAGGGTGATTGTGAGGGTGAGTGTGAGGGTGAGAGTGAGGGTTAGGGTTAGCCTGAGTGTTAGGGTGAGAGTTACGGTAAGGGTTAGGTTTAGGGTTAGGGTTAGTGTTAAGGTTAGGGTGAGGGTGAGGGTTATGTTTAATGTTAGGGTGAGGGTTAGGGTTAAGGTGATATTTAGGTTGAGGGTGACGGTTAGGTTGAGGGTTCGGGTTCGGATTAGGGTGGGGGTAAGGGTTAGGGTTAGAGTGAGGGTTAGGGTGACGGTGAGGGTTAGGGTGAGTTTGAAGTTTAGGGTTAGTGTTAGGGTTAGGATGACGGTAAGGTTTAGCTTTAGGTTAAAGTTAGGGTTAGGGTGACATGTAAGATTATGTTTAGGGTGAGGATTAGGGTTAGTGTGAGGATTAGTGTTAGGGTTACAGTTAAGGTTAGTGTGAGGGTTAGGGTTAGGTTTAGGGTAGGATGAGGGTGAGGGTGCGGGTTAAGGGTAAGGGTGAGGTTAATGTGAGGGTTAAGGTTAGGCTTAGGGTTAGGGTGAGGATTAGGTTGAGGGTTAGTTTTAGAGTTAGGGTGTGGGTTAAGGTTAGGATTTGGTAAAAGGTAGGGTTAGGGTGACATGTACGGTTAGGTTTAGGGTGAGGTTTAGGGTTAGTGTGAGGATTAGCGTTAGGGTTAGGTTTAAACTTAGGGTGAAGGTGAGGGATAGGGTTAAGGTGAGGGTAAGGGTTAGGGCGAGGTTTAGGGTGAGGTTGAGGGTTAATGTTAGCATTACTGTTATGGTGAGGGGGAGGGTTAAGGTGAGGGTTAGGGTTAGGGTTAGGTTTAGTGTGAAGGTTAGGCTGAGGGGTAGTGTTAGGGTTAGGTTTAGGGTGAGGGTTAGGGTTGGGCTGATGTTTAGGGTGAGGGTGAGTGTTATGGTGTGGGTGAGGGTGAGGGTGAGGCTGAGGGTGTTGGTGAGGGTTAGGGTTGGGGTGAGCGTTAGTGTGACGCTGAGATTTAGGGTTGAGGTGAGGGTTAGTTTTAGGTTTAGGGTTATGGTGAGGGTATGGGTTAGGATAGGGTTTAGGTTGAGGGTGAGGTTTAGGGATAGTGTTAGAGTTAGGGTGTGGTTTAGAGTTCAGGTTAGGCTTAGGGTGAGGGTGAGGTTTAGAGTTAGTCTTAGGTTTATTGTTAGGTTGTGGATAAGATTTAGGGTGAGGGTTACGTTTAGGGTGAGGTTTAGGGTTAAGTTGAGGGTTAGCGTGAGCATAAGGGTGAGGGTTAGCTTTAGGTTTAGGGTTAGGGTGAGGTTTAGTGCTAGTGTTAGGGTTAGGGTGAGGGTGAGGGTTAGGCATAGCATTAGGGTTAGGGTTAGGGTGAGGGTGAGGTTTAGGCTTAGGGTAAGGGTGAGGTTTATTGTTAGGTTGAGGGTTAGGGATAGGGTTGGAGTTAGGGTGGGGGTCAGGGTTAGGGTTAGGGTTAGAGTTATTGTGAGGGTGAGTCTGAGGGTTAGGGTGAAGGTAAGGTTTAGGGTTAGGTATAGGGTGAGGATTAGGTTTCGGGTAAGGTTTAGGGTGAGTGTTAGGCTGAGGGGTAGTTTCAGGGTTAGGGTTAGTGTGTGGGTTAGGGTGAGGGTTAGGTTTAGGGTGAGGGAAAGAGTTAGGATTAGGGTGAGGGTAAGGGGTAGAGTGAGGGTTAGGGTGAGGGTGAGGGTTTGAAATAGCATTAGGGTTAGGGTTTGGGTTATGGTGAGGGTTATTGTTAGGGTGATGTTTAGGGTGAGGATGAGTGTAAGGGTGAGGGTTAGGGTGAAGGTGAGGGTTAGGGTTAGGTTTAGGGTGAGGGCGAGGGTGAGGAGTAGGGTTACGGTTAGGGAGAGGGTTAGGGTTAATGTGAGGGTTAGGGTTAGTGTTAGGGTTAGTGTGAGGATAAGTGTTAGGGTGAGGGTTAGGGTGAGATTGATTGTTAGGGTTACCGTTAGGGTTAGGGTGAAGGTGAAGGTTAGCATTAGGTTTAGTATGAGGGTGAGTGTTAGAGTTAGGTTTAGGGTGAGGATTAGTTTTAGGGTGAGGTTTAGGGTACGGTTATGGTGATGGTGAGGGTTCGGGTGAGGGTGAGTTTTAGGGTGTAGGTGATGGTTAGGGTTAGGGTGAGGGTTAAGGTGTCGATGAGGGTTAGGGTGAGTGTGAGGGTTAGGGTTGCGATAGGATTAGGGTTAGGGTTAGGGTTATGGTGAGGGTCAGGATTAGAATGAGTTTTAGGGTGAGGGTGAGGTTTAGGGACAGCGTTAGAGTTAGGGTGAGAGTTAGGGTGAGGGTTGGGGTTCAGGTTAGGGTTAGGTTGACGTGAGGGTTAGAGTTAGGGTTAGGGTTAGTTTTAGGCTTAGGGTAAGGTTTAGGGTGAGGGTTAGTGTGAGGGTGAGGGTTAGGGTTAGGTTGTGGCTTAGCGTGGGCATTAAGGAATGTGTTAGGTTTAGGATTAGGGTGAGGTTAGGGTTAAGTTTAGTGTTAGAATTGGGGTTAGAATTAGGGTGAGAGTTAGGGTGAGGGTAAGGGTTAGAGTGAGGCTTAGGGTGAGGGTGATGTTTAGGGTTAGCATTACGGTTAGGGTTAGGGTTTGGGTAAGGTTTAGGTTTAGGGTTAGGGTGAGGGTTAGGGTTTGGTTGAGGGTTAGGGATAGGGTTGGTGTTAAGGTGAAAGTCAGCATTAGGGTTAGGGTTAGAGTTAGCATGAGGGGGAGTGTGAGGGTTAGGGTTAGGATGAGGGTTCGGGTTAGGGTTAGGCTGAGGGTGAGGTTGTGGGTGAGGGTGAGGTTTAGAGTTAGGGTGAGGGTCAGGTTTAGAGTTAGGGTTAGGCTGAGGATGAGGATGAGGGTGAGGGTGTAGGTGAGGTTTAGGTTGAAGGTGAGGATTAGGGTTAGGTTTAGGGTGAGGGTTAGCGTTAATGTGCGGGTTAGGGTTAGGGTTACTGTGAGGATAAGGGTTAGTGTGAGGATAAAGGTGAGAGTGAGTTTTAGGGTTAGCTTTAGGTTTAGGTTGAGGTATATGGTGAGCGTTAGGGTGAGGATTAGGTTTAGGTTTAGGGTTAGGGTGAGGGTAAGATTTAACGTGAGGGTTAGGGTGAGGGTGAGGGTTAGGGATAGCATTAGGGTTAGGGTTAGGGTTAGGGTAAGGGTTGGGTAAGGGTTAGGGTGAGGGTTAGTGTTAGTTTGAGGGTTAGGGATAGGGTTGGGGTTAGGGTGAGGGTGAGGATGAGGGTGAGGTTTAGGGCTAGGGTGAGAATTAGTTTTAGGTTTAGGTTTAGGGTTAGGTTGTGGGTTAGGTTTAAAGTTAGGAAAAGGGTTTGGCTGAAGGGTTAGGGTTAGGGTTAGTGTGAGCGATAGGGTTAGTTTGATAGTTAGGCTTAGGGTTAGGGTTAGGATTAGGGTGATAGAAAGTTTTTGGTTGAGGGTTAGGGTGACGGTGAGTGTTAGAGTTAGGTTGAGGTTTAGGGTGAGCGTTAGGGTGAGGGTTTGGGTTAGGTTTAGGTTTAAGGTGAGGGTTAGGTTGAGGTTTAATTTTAGGGTTAAGGTTAGGGTTAGGGTGAGCGTAAAGTTTAGAGTGAGATTTAGGATGAGGGTGAGGTTTAAGGATAGCATTAGGTTAGGGTTATGGTTAGGGTGAGGGTTGGGGTTACTGAGGTTTAGGGTGAGTGTGAGGTTGAGTGTTATATTGAGGGTTAGGGTTACGGTTAGGGTTAGGGTTAGGGTGAGGTTTAGGGTTAGGGTTAGGTTTAGGATGAGGGTTATGGTTATGGTGAGGGTTAGAGTGGCGGTGAGGGTAAGGGTTAGGGTGAGGGATAAGGTTAGGGTTTGGGGTAGGGTGAGGTTTAGGTTTAGGGTTAGGGTTATGGTTATGGTGAGGGTAAGGGTTAGGGTTAGGTTTAGGTTAGGGTGAGGGTTATGGTGTGGGTGAGGTTTACGGTTAGAGTGAGGGTTAGGGTGATGATGAGGGTTAGGGTGAGTTTGACGTTTAAGGTTAGGTTAAGGGTTAGGCTGAGGGTTAGTGTTAGGTTTAGGTTAAAGTTAGGGTTAGGGTGATGTGTACGGTTAGGTTTAGGGTGAGGGTTAGGGTTAGCGTGAGGATTAGGGTTAGGGTTAGGGTTAAGGTTAGGGTAAGGTTTAGGGTTAGGTTTAGGGTTAGGATGAGGGTTAGGCTAAGGGTTAGGGTTAGGGTTCAGGGGAGGGTAAGGTTAAGGGTAAGTGTAATGTGATTGTTAAGGTTAGGCTTAGGTTTAGGGTGAGGATTAGGGTGAGGGTTAGTGTTAGTGTTAGGTTGTGTGTTAGGGTTAGGGTTAGGTTAAAGTTAGCATTAGGGTGACATGTACGGTTACGTTTAGGATAAGAATTAGGGTTAGTGTGAGGATTACGGTTAGGGTTAGGGTTAAGCTTAGGGTGAAGGTGAGGGATAGGGTTAAGGTGAGGGTAAGGGTTAGGGCGAGGTTTAGGGTGAGGTTGAGGGTTAATGTTAGCATTAGGGATACGGTGAGGGGGAGGTTTTGGGTGAGGGTTAGTTTTAGGGTTAGCTATAGGGTGAGGATTAGGGTTAGGTTTAGGTTTAGAGTGAGGTTTAGGCTGAGGCGTAGTGTTAGGGTTAGTGTGAGGGTGAGGGTTAGGGTGAGGGTTAGGGTTTGGGTTAAGATTAGTTTTAGTTTGAGTTTGCGGGTGAGGGTAAGGGTTAGGGTGAGCGTTAGGGTGTGTTTTAGGTTTAGGGTTAGCATTATATTTAGGGTGAGTGTTAGGGTTTGGATTAGGGTTAGGGTTGGGGTGAGGGCTAGTGTTAGCATTAGTGTTAGTGTTAGGGTTAGGGTTAGTGTGAGGGTGAGGGTGAGGTTTAGGGTTAGGTTTAGGTTTAGGTTTAGGGTTAGGGTTAGGCTGAAGTTGGAGGTGAGGTTGAGGGGTAGGGTTAGGGTTAGGGTTAGTTTTAGGGTGAAGACTAGGGTGAGGGTGAGTGTTACCGTGAGGGTCAATGTGAGGGTGAGGGTTTCGGTTAGGAAAAGCTTAGTGTTAGGTTTAGGGTGAGGATTAGGTAGAGAGTGAGGTTTAAGGTGAGGGTTAGGCTTACGTGAGGATTAAGGTTAGGGTTAGGGTGAGGGTTAGGGTTAGGGTGATGTTTAGGGTGAGGGTGAGTGTTAGGGTGAGGGTGCGGGTGAAGGTGAGTGTGAAGGTGAGGGTTAGGCTTAGGGTGAGGGTTAGGGTTAGGGTTAGGGTGAGGGATAGGGTGAGACTGAGGGTTAGGGTGAGCTTTAGGGTTAGTGTGAGGGTTAGGGTGAGGGCTAAGGTGAAGGCTAGGGTTAATATGAGGGTGAGGGTTAGAGAGGTTTAGGGTGAGGGTTATGTTTTGGGTGAGGTTTTGGATAGGGTTAGGATGAGGGTTCGGGTTCGAGTTAGGGTGAGTTTTAGGGTGTGGGTGGCGGTTAGGGTTAGAGAGAGGGTTAAGGTAATGGTGAGGGTTAGGGTGAGGGTGAGGGTTAGGGTTTTGGTGAGGATTACGTTTAGGTTTAGGTTTAAGTTTATGGTGACAGTAAGGGTTAAGATGAGGTTTAGGGTGCGGGTGAGGTTTACAGATATGGTTAGATTTAAGGTGAGGGTTAGGTTTCAGTTTAGGCTTAGGATTAGCATGAGTGTAAGGGATAGGGTGAGGGTGAGGGTGAGGTTGAGGGTTAGTGTTATGGTTAGCGTTAGGGTGGGGGTGAGGGTGAGGTTTAGGGTGAGGGTGATGGTGAGGTTGAGGGTGAGGGTTAGGGTTAGGCTTTGGGTGAGGGTTAGGGTTAGGGTTAAGTTTAGGTTGAGGGTTAGGGTTAGATTTAGGGTTAAGATGAGGGTTAGGCTGAGGGTGAGGATTAGGGTTAACCTTAGGGTTAGGGTTAGGGTGAGGGTGAGGGTGAGGGTGAGGGTTAGGGTTAGGGTTATGGTTAGTGTAAGGGATAGGGTGAGGGTTAGGTTTAGGGTGAGGTGTGTGTAAGTGTTAGGTTGAGGGCTAGGGTTAGGGTTTGGGTTAGTGAGAGGTTTATGTTTAGGGTTGGGGTGAGTGTGATGGTGAGGTTTATTATTAGGCTCAGGTGTAGGGTTAGGCTTAGGGTGAGCTTGAGGGTGAGGGTCAGATTTAGGTTTAGGGTGTGGTTTAGGCTTGTGGTTAGGGTTAGTGTGAGGGTGAGGTTGAAGGTTTGGGTGAGGGTAATGGTGAGGGTGAGGGTGAGGGTTAGGTTTAGGGTGAGGGTTAGGTTTATGGTTAGGGTTTGGGTGAGAGTGAGGTTGAGGGTTATGGTGAGAGTGATGGTTTGGTTGAAGGTTAGGGTTAGGGTTAGTTTTAGGGTGAGGGCTAGGGTGAGGTTGAGGGTTAGCGTGAGGGTTAGGGTGAGGGTGAGGGATTCGGTTAGGAAAGGCTTAGGGTTAGGGGTAGGGTGAGGATTAGGGTGAGGGTGAGGTTTAAGGTGACGGTTGTGGTTAGGGTGAGGATTAGGCTTAGGGTTAGGATGAGGGTTAGGTTAGGGTGATATTTAGGTTGAGGGTTAGGGTGAGGGTGACGGTGAGGGTTAGGATGAGGGTTAGGGTGTAGGTGAGGTTTAGGTTTAGGGTGAGGGATAGGCTGACGGTGAGGGTTAGGGTGAAGGTGAGGGTTAGGGTTACTTTTAGGGTGAGTGTTAGGGTGAGGCTTAGTGTGAGGATTAGGGTTAGGTTAAGGGTTATGGAGAGGGTAAGGGTTAGGGTGAGGTTTAGGGTGAGGGTGAGAGTTAGGGGTAGCATTAGAGTAAGGGTGAGGTTTAAGGTGAGTGTTAGGGTTAGGTTGAGGATGAGGATTAGGGTTAGGTTGCGGGTTGGGGTTAGGTTGAATGTCAGGGTTAGTGTTAGTGTTAGATTTAGGGTGATGGTGAGGGTTAGGGTTAAGTTTAGTGTTAGAGTTAGGGTTAGCCTGAGGGTTAGGGTGAGGGTTAGGTTTAGGGTGAGGGTTAGGGTGAGGGTTAGAGTCAGGTTTGGTGTTAGTGTTAGGGTTAGGGTTAGGATGAGGTTTAGGGTGAGGGTAAGTGTTAGAGTGATGGTTAGGTTGAGGGTGAGGCTGAGGATGAGGGTGATGGTGAGGGTGAGGGTCAAGGTGAGTGTTAGGGTTAGTGTTAAGCTGAGGGTTAGGGTTAGGGTTAGGGTGGGGGGTAGGGTGAGGGGTAGGTTTAGGGTTAGCGTGAGTGTTAGGGTTAATGTGAGGGTTTGGGTTAGGGTTCGGGTTAGTGTGAGGATAAGGTTTAAGGTGAGGTTTAGGTTGAGATTTAGGGTTAGGGTTAGAGTTGGGTTTAGGGTGAGGGTTAGGGTGAGGGTTAAGGGGAGTTTTAGTTTTAGTATTCGGTTGAGGGTTAGAGTTAGGTTTAGGGTGAGGGTTAGGTTTAGGGTGAGGTTTAGGGTAGGGTTAGGGTGAGGGTGAGGGTTCGGGTGAGGGTGAGTTTTAGTGTGGGCGTGATGGTTATGGTTAGGGTGAGGGTTAAGGTGACGTTTAGGGTTAGGGTGAGGGTGAGGGTTAGGATAACATTAAGCATTAGGTTTAGGGTTAGGGTTAGGGTTATGGTGAGGGTAAGGGTTAAGATGAGTTTTAGGGTGAGGGTGAGGTTTAGGGATAGCGTTAAAGTTAGGGTGAGGGTTAGTGTGAGTGTTAGGATTCGTGTGAGCCTTAGGGTGAGGTTGAGGGTTACAGTTAGTTTTAGGGTTAGGGTTAGGCTGAGGGTTAAGTTTAGGGTGAGGGTTAGGATTAGTGTGAGGTTGAGGGTTAGGGTGAGGATTAGGTTTAGGGTTAGGTTGAGGTTGAAGGTTAGGTTTAGGATTAGGCTTAGGGGTAAGTTTAGGCTTAGGGTGAGGCTGAGGTTGAGGGTTGGGGTGAGGGTGAGGGTTTCGTTTAGGAAAGGTTTGTTGTTAGGGTTAGGTTGAGGATTATGGTGAAGGTGAGGTTTAATGTGAGGTTTAGGTTTAGGGTGAGGATTAGGGTTAGGGTTAGGGTGAGAGTTAGGGTGAGGATTAAGGTAAGGGTTAGGTTTAGTATGAGGATGAGGTTTAGAGTTAGGTTTAGGGTGAGGGTTAGGTTTAGGGTGAGGTTTAGGGTAAGGTTATGGTGAGGATGAGCTGGAGGGTGAGGGTGAATTTTAGGTTGTGGGTGGCGGTTAGGGTTAGGTTGCGTGTTAAGGTGACAGTGAGGGTTAGGGTGAGGGTGAGGGTTAGGGTTGTGGTGAGGATTAGGGTTAGGTTTAGGGTTGGGGTTATGGTGAGACAAGGGTTAGAATGAGGGTGAGGGTGAGGGTGAGGTTTAGGGACAGCGTTAGAGTTAGGGTGAGGGTTAGGGTGAGGGTTAGGGTTCAGGTTTCACTCAGGGTGAGGTTGAGGATTAGAGTTAGTGTTAGCATTAGCATTAGGGTGAGGGTAAGTTTTAGGGTGAGGTTTAGGGTGAGGGTGAGGGTTAGGGTTAGGTTTAGTGTTAGTGTTAGGGTTAGGGTTAGGGTGAGGGTTAGGGTGAGGGTAAGGGTTAGAGTGAGGTTTAGGGCGAGGGTGAGTGTTAGGGATAGCATTAGGGTTAGGGTTAGGTTTAGGGTTAGTGTGAGGGTAAGGGTTAGAGTGAGGGTTAGGGTGAGGGTGAGGGTTAGGGATAGCATTAGGGTTAGGGTGAGGGTGAGGGTGAGGGGTAAGGTTAGGATTACGGTTAGTGTTAGAGTTAGGCTGAGGGTTAGTGTGAGGGTTAGAGTGGGGTTTAGGGTTACGGTGAGGGTTAGGTTTAGGGTTATGCTGATGGTGAGGGTCAGGGTGTTTGTGAGGGTTAGGTTGAAGGTGAGGGTTAGGGTTAGAGTTAGGGTGAGGGTTAGGGTTAGGGTTAAGGTGAAGGTTAGGGTGAGGTGTAGGGTTAGGGTTAGGGTGAGGGTTACCGTTAATTTGCGGTTTAGGGTTAGGGTTAGGGTTAGTGTGAGGATAAGGGTTCGGGTGAGTCTTAGGGTGAGATTGAGGGTTAGGGTTAGCGTTAGGGTTAGGGTGATGTTTAGGGTGACGGTTAAGGTGAGAGTTAGGCTTAGTATGTGGGTGAGGGTTAGAGTTAGAATTAGGGTGAGGGTTAGTGTGAGGATGAAGTTTAGGGTAAGTTTAGGGTGAGTGTGAGGGTTCGGCTGAGGGTGAGTTTTAAGGTGTGGGTGACGGTTAGGTTTTGGGTGAGGGTTAAGGTGATGCTGAGGGTTAGGGTTAGTGTGAGGTTTAGGGTTGCAGTGAGGATTAGGGTTAGGGTTAGTGTTCGGTTTATGGTGAGGCTAAGGGTTAGGAATAGCTTTAGGGTGAGGGTAAGGTTTAGGGATACCATTACAGTTAGGGTGAGGGTTAGGGTGAGGGTTAGGGTTCAGGAAAGGCTTAGGGTGAGGGTGAGAGTTAGAGTTAGGATTAGGGTTAGGGTTAGGGTGAGGGTAAGATTTAGGGTGAGGGTTAGGGTGAGGGTGAGGTTTAGGGTTAGATTGAAGTTTAGTATGAGGGAGAGGGTTAGGGATAGCATTGGGGTTAGGAATAGGGTTAGGGTGCGGGTTAGGTTTAGGGTTAGGGTGAGGGTTAAAGTTAGGTTGAGGGTTAGGGACAGGGTAGGGGTTAGGGTGAGGGTCACAGTTAGGGTTAGGGTTAGAGTTAGTGTGAGGGTGAGTGTGAGGGTTAGGGTTAGGATAAGGGTTAGGGTTAGGGTTAAGCTGAGGGTGAAGGTGAGGGTGAGGGTGAGGTTTAGGGTTAGTTTCAGGGTTAGGTTTGGGGTTAGGGTTAGGGTTAGTCCGAGGGTGAGGGTGAAGGTGTAGGTGAGGGTTAGGGTGAAGGTGAGGGTTAGGGTTAGGGTTATGGTGAGTTTTAGGTTTAGGTTTAGGGTGAGGGGTAGGGTGAGGGGTAGGCTTAGGGTTAGGGTGAGGGTTAGGTTTCATGTGAGGCTTAGGGTTAGTGTAAGGGTTAGAGTTAGGATAAGGGTTAGGGTGAAGGTTAGGGTGAGAGTGAGCATTAGGGTTAGTGTTAGGGTTATAGGGTGAGGATTAGGGTGAGGGATTAGGTGAGCGTTAGGGATAGTATGAGGGTGAGGGTTAGAGTTAGGTTTAGTGTGAGGGTTAGGGTTAGGATGAGGTTTAGGGTAAGGTTAGGGTGAGTGTGAGGGTTTAGGTGAGGTTGAGTTTTAGGGTGTGGGTGAAAGTTAGGGTTAGGGTGAGTGTTAAGGTGACGGTGAGTGTTAGGTTGAAGGTGAGGGTTAGAGTTGCAGTGAGGATTAGGATTAGGTTTAGGGTTATGGTTATGGTGAGGGTATGGGTTAGGATGAGTTTTAGGGTTAGGGTGAGGTTTAGAGATAGCGTTAGAGTTAGGGTGAGGTTTAGAGTTCAGGTTAGGCTCAGGGTGAGGATGAGGGTTAGAGTTAAGGTTAGGGTTAGTGTTGAGGTGAGGGTAAGGTTTAGGGTAAGGGTTAGGGTTAGGGTGAGGGTTAGGATTAAGTTGAGGTTTAGGGTGAGCGTTAGAGAGAGGGATAGGTTTTGGTTTAGGGTTAGGGTTAGGGTTAGGGTGAGGTTGAGTGTTAGTGTTAGAGTTAGGGTGAGGGTGAGGTTTAGGAATAGCATTAAGGTTAGGGTTAGGGTTATGGTTAGGGTAAGGGTGAGGGTTAGTGTTAGGTTGAGGGTTTAGGGATAGGTTTGGAGTTAGGGTGAGGTTCAGGGTTAGGGTTAGGGTTAGAGTTAGGTTGAGGGTGAGTGTGAGCGTTAGGGTTAAGATTAGGGTTATGTTTAGGGTTAGGATGAGGGTGAGGGTGAAGCTGAGTGTGAGTTTTAGATTTAGTGTGAGGGTTAGGTTTAGTGTTAGGGTTAGGGTTAGGGTGAGGGTTAGGGTTAGGGTTAGTAAGAGGGTTTGGCTGAGGGTTACGGTTAGGGTTAGGGTGAGGGTTAGGCTTAGTGTGTTGGTTATGGTTATGGTTAGGGTTAGGGTGCGGGTAAGGGTTAGGGTGAGAGTTAGGGTTAATGTCAGGTTAAGGGTTAGGGTGAGGGATAGATTTAGCCTTAGGGTGAGTGTGAGGGTTAGTGTTAGCTTTAAGGTTAGGGTGAGGGTTAAGTTGAGGGTTAGGGTTAGTATGAGGGTATGGGTGAGGGTGAGTTTTAGGGTGTGACGTTTAGGGTAAGGGTGAGGGTTAAGGTGACTGTGAGGTTAAGGGTGAAGGTGAGGTTTAGGGTTGTGGTGAGGGTTAGGGTTAGGGTTAGGATTATGGTGCGGGTAAGTGTTAGGTGAGGTTTAGGGTGAGGGTGATGTTTAGGTATAGCGTTAGAGTTAGGGTGTGGTTGAGGGTGAGGGTTAGGGTTAAGGTTAGGCTTAGGGTGACGGTGCGGCTTAGAGTTAGGCTTAGGGTTAGGGTTAGGAATAGGGTTTGTCTGAGGGTTAAGGGTTAGGGTTGGGGTGAGGGATAGGTTTAGTGTGAGGGTTAGGCTTAGGGTTAGGGTTAGGATTAGGGTGAGGGAAAGGTTTAGGTTTAGGGTTAGGGTGACAGTGAGTGTTAGGGTTAGGGTGAGCATTAGGTTGAAGGTTAGGTTTAGGTTTAGCGTTAGGATGAGGGTTAGGGTGAGGTTTAGTTTTAGGTTTATGGTTAGAGTTAGGGTGAGGCTAATGGTTAGAGTGAGATTTAGGGTGAGGGTAAGGGTGAAGGATAGCATTATGGTTAGGGGTAGCGTTAGGGTGACGGTTAGGGTTACGGTTAGGGTTAGGGTGAGGGTGAGGGTGAGGTTTATGTTGAGAGTTACGGTTAGGTTAAGGTTAGCGTGGGGTTAGGTTTAGGTTTAGGATTAGGGTGAGTGTGAGGGTGAGGGTTAGCGTTAGGGTTAGGGTGAAGTTAATGATTAGGGTGAGGGTTAGAGTGAAGGTGAGGGTAAGAGTTAGGGTGAGGGATAGGGTTAGGGTTAGGTTTAGGGTGAGATTAAGGTTTAGGGTTAGGTTTAGGTTAAGGGTGAGGGTAAGGGTTAGATTGAGGGTTAGGGTGAGGGTGAAGGTTAGGGTTAGCATTAGGGTTAGGGTAAGGGTTAGGATGAGGGGTAGGATTACCATCAGTTTTAGGTTGAGTGTGAGGGTTATGTTGAGGTGTAGGGTTAGGGTTAGGGTTACGGTTAGGGTGAGGGTTAGGGTTAATATGATGGCTAGAGTGAGGGTGAAGTTAAGGGTTAGGGTGAGGGATAGGGTTAGGTTTAGTGTTAGGCTTAGGATGAGCGTGAGGTTGAGGGTCAAAGTTAGGTTTAGGGTGAGGGTTAGAGTTATGCTTAGGGATAGGGTGAGGGTGAGGGTTAGGGTGAGGGTGATGGTGAGGATGAGGGTGAGGGTGAGATTTAGGTTTAGGGTTAGGTTTATGGTTAGTTTTAGGTTTGGGTTAGGGTGAGGGCTAGGGTGAGGCTGAGGTCTAGGGTTAGGGTTAGGATTAGGGTGAGGATTAAGTTAAGGGTTAGTGTTGGGGTGAGGGGTAGATTTAGCGTTATTGTTAGGGTATGGGTTAGGTTTAGTTTGAGGGTTAGGTTTAGGGTTAGGGTTAGGGTGAGGGTAAGGGTTAGGGTTAGGTATAGGGTGAGGATTAGGGTTAGGGTTACGTTTAGAGTGAGGGTTAGGCTGAGCGGTACGGTTAGGGTTAGGGTGAGTGTGAGGGTTAGTGGGAGGGTTAGGTTTAGGGTGAGGGTAAGGGTTAAGAACAGGGTGAGGGTATCGGTTAGAGTGAGGTTTAGGGTGTGTTTGAGTGTTAGAAATAGCATTAGGGTTACGATTAGGGTGGGGGTGAGGGTTAGGTTTGCAGTTAGGGTTAGGGTGAGGGTAAGGGTGAGGGTTATGTTGAGGGTTGGGTTTGGGGTTAGACACAGGGTTAGGGTGAGGTTTAGGGTGAGGTTTAGGGTTAGGGTTAGGGTGAGGGTGAAGGTGAGGGTTAGGTTTAGGGGAAGATTGAGGGTTAGCGTTACGGTGAGGGTTAGAGTGACGGTGAGGGTAAGTTTTCGGGTGAGGGTTAGGGTTAGGGTTAGGTTTAGGGTAAGGTTTAGGTTTAGTGTGAGTATGAGGTTGAGGGTTAGGTTTAGGTTTAGGCTTAGGTTTAGGGTTAGGCGTAGGGTTTGGGTGAGGGTGAAGGTCAGAGTTAGTATTAGGGTGAGGGTTAGGGTTATGGTTTGGTTTAGGGTGAGGGTGAGTGTGAGGGTAATGGTGAGGTTCATGGTGAGCATGAGGGTGAGGGTGAGAGTTATGGTTAGTGTTAGTTTTATGGTTAGTGTTAGGTTTAGAGTTAGGGTGAGTGCTAGGGTGAGGCTGAGGGCTAGGTTTAAGGTTAGGATTAGGGTGAGGTTTATTGTTATGGCGAGTGTTAGTGTGAGGGTTAGGGTTAGCGTTATTGTTAGGGTGAGTGTTAGGTTTAGTGTGAGGGTTAGGGCTAGGGTTAGGGTTAGGTTGAGTGTAAGGGTTAGGTTGAGTATTAGGGTTTGGTTGAGGGTTAATGTTAGCATTTGGGTTACGGTGAGGGTTAGGGTAAGGGTTAGGGTTAGTTTTAGGGATAGGTTGAGGATTAGGGTTAGGGTTAGGTTTAGGTTGAGGGTTAGGCTGAGTGGTAGGATGAGGGTGAGGGTTAGGGTGAGGTTTAGGGTTAGGGTTAGATTTATGGTTAGGGTGAGGTTGAGGGTGAGTGTAAGGGTTAGGGTGAGGGTTAGGTTGAGGTTGAGGTTTAGGGTTAGTATTAGGGTTAGTGTGATGGTTAAGGTTAGGATTAGGGTTAGGGTGAGTGTGAGGGGTAGTTTTAGCATTAGAGTTAGGGTTAGGGTTAAGGTTAGGTGAGGATGAGGGTGAGGGCTAAGGTTAGGGTTAGGATTAGGTTTAGGGTTAGGGTTAGGCTGAAGTTGGGGGTGAGGTCGAGGGTGAGGGGTAGGGTTAGTGTTAGTTTTAGGATGAGGTCTAGGGTGAGGGTTAGGGTTAGGGTTAGGTTTAGGATCAGGGTGAGGGTTTAGGTTAGGAAAGGCTTAGGGATAAGGTTAGGGTGTGGATTAGGGTGAGGGTGAGTTTTATGGTGAGGGTTAGGGTTATGTGAGGATTAAGTTTAGGGTTAGGATGAGGATTAGGTTGAGGATGAGGGTGAAGGTGTAGTTGAGGGTTAGGGTTGGGGTGAGGGTTAGGGTGACGGTGAGAGTTAGGGTGAAGGAAAGGTTTAGGGTTAGTGTTAGAATGAGGGTTAGGGTGAGGGGTAGGTTTAGAGTTAGGATGAGGGTTAGGGTTTATGTGAGGGTTAGGGTTAGGTTTATGGTTAGTGTGAGGATAAGGGTTAGGGTGAGGTTTAGGGTGAGACTGAGGGTTAGGGTTAGCCCTAGGGTTAGGTTTAGGGTTAAGGTGAGGGTTAAGGTGAGGGTTAGGATTAGTATGAGGATGATGGATAGATAGGTTTCGGGTGAGGTTTAGGGTTAGGGTGAGGTTTAGGGTAGGGCTAGGGTGAGGGTGAGGGTGAGTTTTTGGGTGTGGGTGGCCGTTAGGTTTAGAGTGAGGGTTAAGGTGACGGTAAGGGTTAGGGTGAGGGTGAGGGTTAGGTTTATGGTTAGGATTAGGGTTATGATGATGGTAAGTGTTAGGGTGAAGGTAAGGGTTAGGATGAGTTTTAGGGTGAGGGTGAGTTTTAGGGATAGCGTTAGAGTTAGGGTGAGTTTGAGGGTGAGGTTTAGGTTTCACCTTATGCTTATGGTGAGGGTGAGGTTTAGAGTTAGGTTTAGTGTTATTGTTAGGGTGAGGGTAAGGTTTAGGGTGAGGGTTAGGGTGAGGGTGACGGTTAAGTTTAGGTCGAGGGTTAGAGTGAGTGTTATGGTGAGGGCTAGTTTTAGGTTAAGTTTAGGGTCAGGATTAGGGTGAGGTTTAGTGTTAGGGTTAGGGTTAGGGTGAGGGTGAGAGTTAGGATAAACGTAAGGGTTAAAATTAGGGTTAGGGTGAGGGTGAGGGTTAGGGATAGCATTAGGTTTAGGTTTAGGGTTAATGTGAGTGTTAGGGTTAGGTTTAACGTGAGATTTAGGGTTATGGTTAGGGTGAGCGTGATGCGGAAGTTGAGGTTGAGGGTGAGGGTTAGGGTTTGGGTGAGGGTAAGGGTTAGGGTTAAGGTTAGGGTGAGGTTTAGGGTTATGGTTAGGGTTAGGATGAGGGTTAGGCTGAGGGTTAGGCTTAGGGATAGGGTGAGGTTAAGGTTAGGTTGAGGCTGAGGGTTAGGTTTAGGATTAGGATTCGGGTTAGGGTGAGGTTTAGGGACAGGGTTATGATTAGGTGAGAGTTTTGCTTAAGGGTAGGTTTAGAGTTAGGGTGAGGGTGAGGGTGAGGGTTTTAATTAGTGTTAGGGTTAGGGTTAGATTGAGGTTGAGGTTGAGGCTGAGGTTGAGGGTTAGGGTTAGGGTGAGGGTTAGGATTGGGGTTAGGGTTAAAGTTAGGTTGAGGGTTAGGGTTAGGGTTAGTTTTAGGATGAGTGTTAGGATGATTGTTCGGGTTAGGGTTCAGGGGAGTATGAGGGTTTGTGTGAGGGTTAAGGTGAGGTTGAGGGTTAGGGTTAGGCTTAGGTTTAGGGTGAGTATTAGGGTGATGGTTAGTGTTAGGTTTAAAGTGAGGGTTAGGGTGAGGGTTAGGGTTAGGTTTAGTGTTAATGTTAAGGTGAGGTTGAGGGTGAGGTTAAGGGTTAGGATGAAGGTTAGGGTGAGGTTGAGGTTTAGGGTTAGCATTAGGGTTAGGTTTAGGGTTAGTGTGAGCGTTAGGGTAAGGGTTAGGTTGAGGGTGGGGTATACTTGAGAGTGAGGTTTAAGGTTAGGGTTAGTTTTAGGGTGAGGGCTAGGGTAAGGGTGAGTGTTAGGGTGAAGGTGAGGTTTAAGGTGAGGGTTAGGTGTAAGGTGAGGTTAGGGTTAGGGTTAGGGTAGGGTTAATGATAGGGTGATGTTTAGGGTGAGGATGAGTTTTAGGGTGAGGGTGAGGGTGAAGGTGAGGGTGAGGGTGTAGATGAGGGTTAAAGTTAGGGTGAGGGTTAGGGTGACAATGAGGGTTAAGGTGAAGTGGAGTGTTAGGGTTAGGGTTAGGGTGAGGGTTAGGGTTAATGTGAGTGTTCGGGTTAGGTTTGGGGATAGTGTGACGATAAGGATTAGGGTTAGGATTAGGGTGAGAATGATGGTTAGGGTTAGCGTTAGAGTTAGGGTGAGAGTTAGGGTGACTGTAAAGTTGAGGGTTAGGGTTAGTATGAGAGTGAGTGTTAGAGTTAGGTTTAGAGTGAGGTTTAGGGTTAGGGTGAGTTTTAGGGTAGTGTTAGGGTGAGGGTGAGGGTTCGGATGAGGGTGAATTTTAGGGTGTGGATGGCAGTTAGGTTTGGAGTGAGGGTTAAGGTGACAGTAAGTGTTAGGGTGAGGGTGAGGGTTAGGGTTATGGTGAGGATTAGGGTTAGGGTTAGGGTTAGGGTTATGATGAGCGAAAGGGTTAGGATGAGGTTTAGGGTGAGGGTGAGGTTTAGGGATAGCTTTAGAGTTAGGGTGAGGTTGAGGGTTAGGGTTCAGGTTAGGCTTAGGTTGAGGGTGAGGGTTAGAGTTAGGTTTAGGGTTATTGGTAGTGTGAGGGTAAGGTTTAGTGTGAGGGTTAAGGTTAGGGTGAGGTTTAGGGTGAGGTCGAGGGTTAGGGTGAGCGTTAGGCTCAGGGTTAGGTTTAGGGTGAGGGTTAGGGTTATAGTTAGGGTTAGGGTGAGGGTGAGGTTGACGGTTAGGGGGAGCGTGATGGTGAGGTTGAGGGTGAGGGTGAGGGTTAGGGTTTTGTTTAGGGTTAAGTTTAGGGTGAGGTTTAGGGTTAGGATGAGGGTTAGACTGAGGGTTAGGCTTAGGGATAGGGTGAGGGTAAGGTTTAGGTTGAGAGTGAGGGTTAATTTTAGGATTAGGGTTAGGGTAAGGGTGAGGTTTAGGGACAGGTTTAGGGTTAGGGTGAATGTTATGGTTAGAGTTAGGTTTAGAGTTAAGTTGAGGGTGAGGGTTAGGGTTTGAATTAGGGTTAGGGTTAGGGTTAGTGTTGAGGTTGAGGTTGAGGCTATGGGTGAGGTTGTTAGGGTGAGGGTTAGAGTGAGGTTGAGGTTTAGGGTTAGGTTGAGGGGGGGTGATGTTTAGGGTGAGGGTTAGGGTTAGGGTTAGTTTTAGGGTGAGAGCTAGGGTGAGGGTGAGGGTTAGGGTGGGGATGAGGGTTTCGATTAGGAAAGGCTTAGGGTTAGGGTTAGGGTGAGGATTAGGGTTAGGGTGAGGTTTAAAGAGAGGGTTAGGGTTAAGGTGAAGTTAGGGTTAGGGTAAGGCTTAGGGTTAGAGTGATGTTTATTGTGAGGGTGAGGGTTAAGTTGAGGGTGAGTGTTTAGGTGAGGTTTAGGGTTAGGGTGAGGGTTATGGTGACAGTGAGGCTTAGGATGAAGTTGAGGGTTAGGGTTAGGGTTATGGTGAGGGGTAGGGTGAGGGGTAGGGTTAGGGTTAGGGTGAGGTTTAGGGTTAATGTGAGTGTTAGGGTTAGGGTTAGGGATAGTGTGAGGATAAGGATTAGGGTTAGGGTTAAGGTGAGAGTGAGGGTGATGGTTAGCATTAGAGTTAGGGGGAGAGTTAGGGTGAGGGTTAAGGTGAGGGTTACGGTTAGTATAAGGGTGAGGGTTAGAGTTAGGTTTAGGATGAGGTTCAGGGAAAATTAAGGGTGGGGGTGAGGTTTCAGTTGAAGGTGAGTTTTAGTGTGTGGGTGACGGTTAGTGTTAGGGTGAGGGTAATGTGACGGTGAGGTTTAGGGTGAAGTTGAGGGTTAGGTTTGCGGTGACAATAGGGTTAGGGTTAGAGTTAGGGCTATGATGAGGGTAAGGGTTAGGATGAGGTTTAGGGTGAGGATGAGATTTAGGGAGAGAGTTAGAATTAGGGTGAGGTTTAGGGTTTGGATTAGGGTTTAGGTTAGGGTTAGGGTGATGGTGAGCGTTAGGGTTAGGGTTAGGGTTAAGGTTAGGGTGAGGATAAGCTTCAGGTTGAGGTTTATTGTGAGGGTGAGGGTTAGGGTCAGGTTGAAGGTTAGGGTGAGCGTTAGGGTGAGGGTTATGTTTAGGTTTAGGGTTAGGGTGAGGTTTAGTGTTAGTGTTAAGGTTAGGGTTTGGGTGATGGTTAGGGTGAGGGTAAGAGTTAGAGTGAGGGTTAGGGTGAGGGTGAGGTTTAGGTATAGCATTAGGGTTAGGGTTAGGGTGAGGGTGAGGGTTAGGGTTAGGGTTAGCTTGAGGGTTAGGGATAGGTTGAGGGTTAGGGATAGGGTTGGGGTTAGGGTGAGTGTCAGGATTAGGGTTAGGGTTAGAGTTAGGATGAGGGTGAGTGTGAGGGTTAGGGTTAGGAATAGGGTTAGGGTTATGGATAGGCTGAGGGTGAGGGTGAGGGTGAAGGTGAAGTTTAGGGTTACGGTGAGGTTTAGGGTTATGGTTATCGTTAGGGTTAGGTTGAGTGTTATGGTTAGGGTTAGGAAGACGGTTTGGCTGAGGCTTAGGTTTAGGTTTAGGATTAGGATGACGGAAAGGTTTAGGGTTAGGTTGAGGGTTCGGGTTAGGGCAAGGGTCAGGGTTAGGGTTCAGTTTAGGGTGAGGGTTAGGATGAGATTTAGTTTTAGGGTTAGGCTCAGGTTGCGGGTAAGAGTTAGAGTGAGGGTTAGTGTGAGGGTGAGGGTTAGGGATAGCATTAGGGTTAGGGTTAGGGTGAGGGTGAGGGTTAGGGTTACAGTTAGGTTTAGGGTGAGGGTTTGGGTGAGGGTTATGTTGAGGGTTAGGGTTAGGGTTAGGGTTAGGGTGAGTATTAGGATTAGGCTTAGTGTTAAGGTGAGGTTGAGGGTGAGGGTTAAGGTTAGGCCTAGGATGAGGGTTAGGGTTACAATGAGGTTTGGAGTGATGGTGAGGGTAAGGGTTAGGTTGAGGGCTATTGTTAGGGTTAGGGTTACATTGAGGTTTAGGTTTAGGGTTAGGGTTAGGGATAGGGTGAGATTAAGGTTTAGAGTGAGTGTTAGGGTGAGGGTGAGGATTTGGGATAGCATTAGGTTTAGGGTTAGGGTTAGGGTGAGTTTTAGGGTTACGGTTAGGTTTAGGGTGAGGGTGAGGTTTATGTTGAGGGTTAGAGTTAAGTTTAGGGTTAGGGTTAGGGTGAGGGTTAAGGTTAGGTTTAAGGTGACGGTCAGGGTGAGGATTAAGTTTAGGGTAGGGTGAGGGTGAGGGTGATGGTGAGAGTGAGGGTGAGGGTTAGAATTAGGTTTATGTTTAGTTGTATGGTTAGTGTTACGTTTAGGGTTAAGGTGAGGGCTAGGGTGAGGCTGAGGGGTAGGGTTAAGGTTAGGATTAGGGTGAGGGTTAGGGTTAGGGTGAGGGATAGGTTTAGCATTAATGTTAGGGTGAGGGTTAGGTTTAGAGTGAGGGTTTGGGTTAGGCTTATGATTAGGGTGAGTGTAAGGTTTAGGGTGAGTGTTAGATTGAGAGTGAGGGTTAGGGTTAGCCTGAGTGTTAGGGTGAGGGTTACGGTGAGGGTTAGGTTTAGGGTTAGGGTTAGGGTTAAGGTTAGGGTGAGGTTGAGGTTTATGGTTAGTGTTAGGGTGAGGGTTAGGGTTAGGGTGATGTTTTGTTTGAGGGTGACAGTTAGGGTGAGGTTTCATGTTTGGGTTAGGGTGAGGATTAGGGTGTGGGTGAGGGTTAGGATTAGAGTGAGGGTTAGGGTGAAGGTGAGGGTTAGTGTGAGTTTGAGGTTTAGGGTTAGGATTAGGGTTAGTGTGAGGATAAGGGTTAAGTTTAGGGTTAGTGTGAGTGTAAGGGTTAGGAAGAGAATTAGGGTAAAGATGAGGGTTAGGGTTAGCATTAGTGTTAGCGTGAGGTTTAGCGTGAGAATTAGGGTTAGGTTTAGGGTTAGCGTTAGGGTGAGGGTTAGGGTTAAGGTGAGGGTTAGGGTTAGGGTTAGGGTCAGGTTGAGGGTGAGGTTGAGGGTGAGGTTGAGGGTGAGGGTTAGGGTTAGGTTTAGGTTTAGGGTGAGGGTGAGGGTTAGGTTTAGGATTAGGTTTAGGGTTAGGGTTAGGCTAAGGATGAGTGTGAGTGTGAGGGTTAGGGTTAGGGTGAGGATTAGTGTTAAGGTTAGGATTAGGGTGAGGATGAGGGTGGGGATTATTTTGAGGTTGAGGCTGAGGGTGAGAGTGAGGGTTAGGGTTAGTTTTAGGGTGAGGGTTAGGGTGAGGGTGAGGGTCAGGGTTAGGGTTAGCATTAGGGTGAGGGTTAAGGTGAGGTTTAACGTTATGTTTAGGCTTAGGTTTAGTGTGAGGATTAGGGTTAGGATCAGGGTTAGGTTTAGGATTAGGGTTAGGGTGAAGGTGAGGGTGAGGTTTAGTCTTAGGGTTAGGTTAAGAGTTAAGTTTAGGTTGAGGGGTAGGGAGAGGGTTAGGGTGAGGGTAAGGGTAAGGATGAGGGTGAGGATGAGGGTGAGAGTGAGGGTTAGGCTTTGCATTAGGGTTAGGTTTAGGGTTAGACTTAGGTTTAGGGTAAGTGTAAGGGTTAGGCTGAGGGTTAGGTTGCGAGTGAGGGATAGGGTTAGCGTGAGTGTGAGGGTGAGGGTTAGGGTGAGTTTCAGGGCTAGGGTTAGGGTGAGGGTGAGTGTTATGGTTAGGGTGAGGGTGAGGGTTAGGGTTATGGTGATGTTTAGGGTAAGGGTAAGGGTTAGAGTAACCGTGAGGGTTCGGGTTCGGGTGAGGGTTAGGTTGTGTGTGAGGGATAGAATTAGGATGAGTGTTAGGGTGACGGTGAGTGTTAGGGTGAGGGTGAGCGTTAGGGTTAGGGGTAGGGTTAGGGTGTGGTTTAGGGTTAGTGTTAAGTTTGGGTTGAGGTTTAGGTTGATGGGTAGGGTGAGGGTTAGGGTGAGGGTTAGGGTTATTGTGAGGGTTAGGGTTAGGTTTAGGGTTAGTGATAGGATAAGGGTTAGGGTGAGTGTTAGGGTTATGGTGAGGGTCAGGGTTAGCCTTAGGGTTAGGGTGAAGGTTGGGGTGAGGGTGAAGTTTAGCGTTAGGTTTAGGGTGAGTGTGAGGTTAATGGTTAGGTTTAGAGTGAGTGTTAGGGTTAGGGTGAGGGTTACGTTTAGGGTTTGGTTTAGGGTGAGGGTGACGTTGAGGGTTAGGTTTAGGATTTTGGTTAGGTTTACGGCTAGGCTTAGGGTGAGGGTGAGGTTGATGGTGAATATTAGGTTTAGGGTGAGGATTAGGGTTAAGTTTAGGGTTAGGGGGAGGGTGAGTTTTAGGTTGCGAGTGAGGGTGATGGTAATGGTGAGGTTTAGTGTGTGGGTGAGGGTTAGGGTAAGGTTTAGGGTGAGAGTAAGGGTTAGGTTGAGGCTTAGGGTGAGGGTGAGGGTTAGGGTGAGGGTGAGAGTGGAGGTTAGGGGTAGGGTTGTGTGAGGGTTAGGTTTAGGCTCAGGGCTAGGGTGAGTGTGAGAGTTAGGCTGAGAGTGATGGTGAGGTTGAGGGTGAGGTTTTCAATTAAGAAAAGGTTAGGGTTAGGGTTAGGATGAGGATTAGATTGAGGGTGAGGCTTAGTTTGAAGTTTAGGGTTCGGGTGAGGGTGAGGGTTAGGGTAAGGGTTAGGGTTAGGGTAATGTTTAGGGTGATGGTCAGGGTTAGGGTGAACGTGAGGTATTGGGTGATGGTGAAGGTTCAGGAGAGGGTGAGTGTTACGGTGTGTGTGAGTGTTCGGGTTCGGTGAGTGTTAGGGTGACGGTGAGGATTAGCGTGAGGGTGAGGGTTAAGGTTAGGGTTAGGTTTACAGTGAGGGTTAGGGTTACTGTTGGGTTTAGGGTGAGGCTTAGTTTGAGGGGTAGGTTTAGGGTTAGGGTTATGCTAAGGGTTAGTGTGAGGATAAGTGTTAGGGTGAAGTTTATGCTTAGAGTTATGGTGAGTGTTAGGGTTAGGTTGATGTTTATGGTGAGAGTGAGGTTTAGGGTGAGGTTTAGGTTTCGGCTGAGGGTGAGGTTTACCGTTAGGTTTAGGGTGAGGGTTAGGGTGAGTGTTAGGGTGAGGGGTAGGCTGAGTGGTAGGGTTACGGTTAGGGTGAGGGATAGGGGTAGTGTTAGTGTGATGATAAGTGTTAGGTTGAGTGTTAGTGTGATGGTGAGGGTTAGGGTTACAGTTATTGTTAGGGTGAGGGTTAGGGTGAGGGTGAGGGTTAGGATTAGGGTGAGGCTTAGGGTTAGGGTTAGCATTATTGTGAAGGTAAGGATTAGGGTAAGGGTTAGGATGAGGGAAAGGGTTAGGTTGAGGCTTAGGTTGAGGGTGAGGGTTAGGGTGATGGTGAGAGTGAGGGTTAGGATTAGGGTGATGGTGAGGGATAGATTTAGGATTAGGGTTAGGGTTAGGCTTATAGTGAGGGTGAGGTTGCCGGTTAGGATTAGGTTTAGCATTAGAGTGAGGGTAACGATTAGGGTAAGGGTTAAGGTGAGGGAAAGGATTAGGCTGAGGCTTAGGTTGAGGGTGAGGGTTAGGGTGAGGGTGAGAGTGAGGGTTAGGTTTAGGGTTAGGGTGAGGGTTAGGTTTAGGGTCAAGGCTAGGGTGAGGGTGAGAGTTAGGCTGAGGGTGATGGGGATGTTGAGGGTGAGGGTTTCAGTAAGGTTAGGGTTAGGGTTAGGGTTAGGATGAGGATTAGGTTGAGGGTGAGGCTTAGTTTGAGAGTTAATGTTCGGGTGAGGGTTAGTGTTAGGGTAAGGGTTAGGGTTAGGGTGATGTTTAGGGTGAGGTTCAGGTTTAGGGTGAAGGTGAGGTTTCGGGTGAGGGTGAGGTTTCGGGAGAGGGTGAGGTTTAGGTGTGGGTGAGGGTTCGGGTTCAGGTGAGTGTTAGGGTGGCGGTGAGGGTTAGGATGAGAGTGAGGGTTGAGGTTAGGTTTAGGGTTACAGTGAGGGTTAGGGTTACTGTTAGGTTTAGGGTGAGGCCTACTTTGAGGGTTAGGGTTAGGGTTAGGGTTAGGGTTAGGGTCAGTGTGAGGATAAGTGTTAGGGTAAGGTTTAGGGTGAGAGTGAGTGCTAGGATTAGGGTTAGGGTTAGGGTGAGGGTTAGAGAGCGTGAGGGTTAGGTTTAGGGTGATGTTTAGGGTGAGGATGAGGTTTAGGTGAGTTTTAGGGTGAGGGTTAGGCTGAGGGGTAGGGTTAGGGTTAGGGTGAGCATTAGGTTTAGTGTGAGGGTTAGGATTAGTTGTAGGGGTAGGGTTAGTGTGAGGATAAGGGTTAGGGTGAGAGTGAGAGTGAGGGTTAGGGTTAGGGTTAGGGTGAGGGTTAGGTTTAGGGTCAAGGCTAGGGTGAGGGTGAGAGTTAGGCTGAGGGTGATGGGGATGTTGAGGGTGAGGGTTTCAGTAAGGTAAGGGTTAGGGTTAGGATGAGGATTAGGTTGAGGTTGAGGCTTAGTTTGAGAGTTAGGGTTTGGGTGAGGTTTAGTGTTAGGGTAAGGGTTAGGGTTAGGGTGATGTTTAGGTGAGGGTCAGGGTTAGGGTGAAGCTGAGGTTTCGGGTGAGGGTGAGGGTTCAGGAGAGGGTGAGGTTTGGTGTGGGTTCGGGTTCGGGTTCGGGGTAAGTGTTAGGGTGACGGTGAGGGTTAAGATGAGGGTGAGGTTTAAGTTTAGGTTTAGGGTTACAGTGAGGGTTAGGGATACTGTTAGGTTTAGGGTGAGGCTTAGTTTGAGGGGTAGGGTTAGGGTTAGGTTTATGGTGAGGGTTAGTATGAGGATAAATGTTAGGGTGAGGTTGAGGGTGAGGGTGAGGGTTAGGGTTAGCGTTAGGGTTAGGGTGAGGTTTAAGTTTAGGGTGAGGGTTACGGCTAGGGTTAGGGTGAGGGTTAGGTTTAGGGTGATGTTTAGGGTGAGGATGAGGGTTAGGTCAGTGTTAGGGTGAGGATTAGGCTGAGGGGTAGGTTGAGGTTTAGGGTGAGCATTAGGTTTAGTGTGAGGGTTAGGGTTAGGGGTAGGGTTAGTGTGAGGATATGGGTTAGGGTGAGGGTGTGGGTGAGGTTGAGCATTAGGTTTAGTGTGAGGGTTAGGGTTATTGATAGGGTAGGGTTAGTGTGATGCTAAGAGTTAGGGTGAGAGTTAGTGTGATGTTGAGGGTTAGGGTTACCATTAGGGTTAGGGTGAGGGTTTGGGGGAGGGGGAGGATGAGGGTGAGGGTTAGGATTAGGGTGAGGGTTAGCATTCGTGTGAGGGTAAGTATTAGGGTAAGGGTTAGGGTGAGGGAAAGGGTTAGGTTGAGGCTTAGGTTTTGGGTTAGGGTTAGGGTGAGGGTGAGAGTGAGGGTTAGGGTTAGGCTTTGCGTGAGGGTTAGGTTTAGGATCAAGTCTAGGGTGAGGTTGACAGGCTGAGGGTGATGGGGATGTTGAGGGTGAGGGTTTCAGTAAGGTAAGGGTTAGGGTTAGGGTTAGGATGAGGATTAGGTTGAGGGTGAGGCTTAGTTTGAGAGTTAGGGTTTGGGTGAGGGTTAGTGTTAGGGTAAGGGTTAGGGTTAGAGTGATGTTTAGGGTGAGGGTCAGGGTTAGGGTGATGGTGAGGTTTCGGGTGAGGATGAGGGTGAGGGAGAGGGTGAGGTTTAGGTGTGGGTTCGGGTTCGGGTTCAGGTGAGTGTTAGGGTTACGCTGAGGGTTAGGATGAGGGTGAGGGTTAAGGTTAGGTTTGGGGTTACAGTGAGGATTAGGGTTACTCTTAGGTTTAGGGTGAGCCTTAGTTTGAGGTGTATGGTCAGGGTTAGGTTTAGGGTTAGAGTTAGTGTGAGGATAAGTGTTAGGGTGAGGTTTTGGGTGAGGGTGAGTGTTAGGGTTAGCGTTAGGATGAGGGTGAGATTTAGGGTTAGGGTGAGCGTTACGGTTAGGATTAGGGTGAGGGTTAGGTTTAGGGTGATGTTTAAGGTGAGGATGAGGGTTAGGTGAGTGTTAGGGTGAGGATTAGGCTGAGGGGTAGGGTTAGGGTTAGGGTGAGCATTAGGTTTAGTGTGAGGGTTAGGGTTAGGTGTAAGGGTAGGATTAGTTTGAGGATAAGGGTTAGGGTGAGGGTTTGGGTGAGGTTGAGCAGTAGGTTTAATGTGAGGGTTAGGGTTAGTGATAGGGTAGGGTTCGTGTGATGATAAGTGTTAGGGTGAGAGTTAGTGTGATGTTGAGGGTTAGGGTTACCGTTAGGGTTAGGTTTAGGGTTAGGATGAGGGTGAGGTTGAGGCTGAGGGTTAGGATTAGGGTGAGGGTTAGGGTTAGGGTTAGCATTAGTGTGAGGGTAAGTATTAGGGTAAGGGTTAGGGTGAGGGAAAGGGTTAGGTTGAGGCTTAGGTTGAGGGTTAGGGTTAGGGTGAGGGTGAGACTGAGGGTTAGGGTTAGGCTTAGGGTGAGGTTTATTTTTAGGATCAAGGCTAGGGTGAGGGTGAGAGTTAGGCTGAGGTTGATGGGGATGTTGAGGGTGAGGGTTTGAGTAAGGTAAAGTTTAGGGTTAGGGTTAGGATGAGGATTAGGTTGAGGGTGAGGCTTAGTTTGAGAGTTAGGGTTTGGATGAGGGTTAGGGTTAAGGTAATGGTTAGGGTTAGGGTGATGTTTAGGGTAAGGGTCATGGTTAGGGTGAAGGTGAGGTTTCAGGTGAGGGTTCGGGTTCGGGAGAGGGTGAGGTTTAGGTCTGGATGAGGGCTCGGGTTCGGGTGAGTGTTAGGGTGACGGAGAGGGTTAGGATGAGGGTGAGGGTTAAGGTTAGGTTTAGGGTTACATTGAGGGTTAGGGTTACTGTTAGGTTTAGGGTGAGGCTTAGTTTGAGGGGTAGGGTTAGGATTAGGGTTAGGGTTAGGCTTAGGGTTAGTGTGAGGATAATTGTAAGGGTGAGGTTTAGGGTGAGGGTGAGGGTTATGGTTGGGTTGAGGTTTAGGGTTAGGATGAGGGTTACCGTTAAGGTTAGGGTGAGGGTTAGGTTTAGGGTGATGTTTAGGGTGTGGATGAGTGTTAGGGTGAGTGTTAGGCTGAGGGGTAGGGTTAGGGTTAGGGTGAGCATTAGGTTTAGTGTGAGGCTTAGGGTTAGGGTTATTGGTAGGGTTAGTGTGAGGATAAGGGTTAGGGTGAGGGTGAGGGTGAGGTTGAGGGTTAGGGTTTGCATTAGTGTTTGGGTGAGGGTTAGGGAGAGGGTTAGGGTTAGATTTAGGATTACGGTAAGGGTTTTGGTGAGGTTGACGTTTAGGTTGTGTGTGAGGGTTCGGGTTTTGGTGAGTGTTAGGGTGACGGTGAGGTTTAGGTTGAGGATGAGGGTTAAGGTTATGATTAGGGTTACAGTGCATGTTAGGGTTAGTGTTGAGTTTAGGGTGAAGCTTAGTTTGAGGGATAGGGTAGGGTTAATTTTAGGGTTAGGGTAGTGTGAGGATAAGTGTTAATGTGAGGTTTATGGTGAGGGTGAGGATTAGGGTTAGCGTTATGGTTAGGGTGAGGGCTAGGGTGAGGGTGAGGGTTAGGGTTAGGGTTAAGTATAGAGTTAGGGTGAAGGTTACGGTTAGGGTTAGGGTGAGGGTTAGGATTAGGGTGATGTTTAGGGTAAGGTTGAGGGTTAGGGTGTGGTTAGGGTTAGTGTTAGATTTAGGGTTAGGGTTAGGGTGAGGGTGAGCGTGAGGGTTAGGTTTAGGATTAGGGTTAGGTTTAGAGTTAGGGTTAGTTTTAGGGTGAGGTTGAGGGTGAGGGTGAGTGTTAGGTGATGGGTGAGGGTTAGGGTTATGGTGAGGATTAAGTTTAGGGTTAGGGTTTGGGTTATGGTGACGGTAAGGGTTAGGCTGAGGTTTAGGGTGAGGGTGAGATTTAGGGATAGCGTTAGAGTTAGGGTGAGGGTTAGGTTGAGGGTTATGTTTCAGGTTAGGCTTACGGTGAGGTTGAGGTTTAGAGTCAGGATTAGGGTGAGGGTTAGGTGTAGGGTTCGGGTTAGTGTGAGGGTGAAGGTGTGGGTTAGGGTAAGGGTTAGGTTTAGAGTTACGTTGAGGCTGAGGTTGAGCATTAGGGTTAGGATTAGGATTAGGTTTAGGGTTAAGCTTAGGCTGAGGCTGAGGCTGAGGGTGAGGGTGAGGTTAGGGTTAGGGTGAGGGTTAGGGTTAGTGTTAGGTTTAGGGTCAGGGTAAGGGTTTAGGTTTAGGGTGAGGGTTAGGCTGCGGGTTAGGCTGAGGGTAATGGTTAGGGTGAGGTTTAGGTTCAGGGTGAGGCTTAGGTTTAGGATGAGGGTAAGGGTTAGGGTGAGGGTTAGGGTGAAGGTTAGGGTTTGGTTTAGCATTAGTGTTTGGGTGAGGGTGAGAGTTAGGTTGAGGGATAGGGTTAGGGTTAGGGATAGGTTGAGGGATAGGGTTAGTGTGAGTGTTAGGGTTAGTGTGAGGATAAGGGTTAGGATGCGGGTTAGGTTGAGGCAGAGGGTTAGGTTATCATTCGGGTTAGGTTGAGGGTTAGGCTGAGTGTTAGGGTTAGGGTGAGGGTTAGGTTTAGGGTTAGAGTGAAAGTTAGGGTTAGGGTGATTTTTAGGGTGTGGGTGAGTGTAAGGGTGAGGGTGATGGTAAGGTTGACATTTAGGGTGAGGATGAGAGTGAGGGTGAGGGTTACGGTAATTGTTAGGGTTAGGGTGAGGGTTAGGGTTAGGTTTAGAGTGAAGGCTAATATTAGGGTGATGTTTAGGGTGAGGGTGAGTGTAAGGGTGAAGGTTAGGGTGAGGGTGAGATTTAGGGTGAGGGTGAGAGTGAGGGTGAGGATTATGGTTAGGGTTAGGGTTAGGGTGAGGTTTAGGGTTAGAGTTAGGGTGAGTGTTAGGGTGAGGGTGATGTTTATGGTGAGGGTGAGTTTTAGGGTGAGGTTTAGATTTCAGGTGAGGGTGAGGTTTAGGGTTAGGTTTAGGGTGAGGGTTAGGGTAAGTGTTAGGGTGAGGGGTAGCCTGAGGGGTAGGGTTAGGTTTTGGTTGAGCATTAGGATTAGTGTGAGGGTTAGGGTTAAGGATAGGGCTAGGGTTAGTGTTATGATAAGTGTTAGTGTGAGGGTTAGTGTGATGGTGAGGGTTAGGGTGAGGATTAGGTTGAGGATTAGGGTTAGGGTTAGGGTGAGGGTGAGGGTTAGGTTTAGGGTTAGGGTTAGGGTGATGGTGAGGGTTAGATTTAGGATTAGGGTTAGGGTTAGGGTGAGGGTGAGGGTGACTTTGAGGGTTAGGATTAGTGTGAGGGTTAGGGTCAGGGTTAGCATTAGGGTTAGGGTAAGTTTTAGGGTGAGGAAAAGGTTTAGGATGAGGCTTAGTGTGAGGTTGAGGGTTAGGGTTAGGGTGAGAGTGAGGGTTAGGTTTAGGGTGAGGGTGAGGTTTAGGTTTAGGTTCAGTGATAGGGTGAGGGTGAGAGTTAGGTTGAGGGTGATGGTAAGGTTGAGGGTGAGGGTTTCAATAAGGTATGGGTTAGGGTTAGGTTTTGCATGAGGATTAGGTTGAGGGTGGGGCTTAGTTTGAGGGTTAGTGTTCGGGTGAGGGTTAGGATTAGGGTAAAAGTTAGGGTTAAGGTGATGTTTAGGGTGAGGGTCAGGGTTAGGGTGAAGGTGAGTTTTCCAGTGAGGGTGAGGCTTCGGGAGAGGTTGAGGGTTCGGGAGAGGGTGAGGGTTAGGGGGTGGGTGAGGGTTCGGTTTTGAGTGAGTGTTAGGGTGACAGTGAGTTTTAGGTTGAGGGTAAGGGTTAAGGTTAATGTTAGGGTTACAGTGAGGGTTAGGGTTAGTGTTAGGTTTAGGATGAGGCTTAGTTTGAGGGGTAGGGTTATGTTTAGGGTTAGGGTTATGGTTAATGTGAAGATAAGTGTTAGGGTGAGGTTTAGGGTGAGGGTGGGAGTGAGGGTGAGGTTTACGGTTAGGCTTAGGGTTAGGGTGCGGTTTAGGGTTAGAGTTAGGGTGATGTTTATGGTGAGGGTGAGGTTTATGGTGAGGTTTAGGCTTTGGGTGAGGGTGAGGTTTAGGGTTAGTTGTAGGGTGAGGGTTAGGGTGAGTGTTAGGGAGAGGGGTAGGCTGAGGTTTAGGGTTAAGGTTCGGGTGAGCATTAGGTTTAGAGTGAGGGTTAGGGTTAGGGATAGGGATAAGGTTAGTGTGATGATAAGTGTTAGGGTGAGGGTTAGTGTGATGGTGAGGGTTAGGGTTAGCATTAAGGGTTAGGGTGAGTGTTAGTGTGAGGGTTAGGGTTATGTTTAGGGTGAGGGTTAGGGTTTGGGTTAGGGTGATGGTGAGAGTTGGATTTAGGATTATGGTTAAGGTTAGGTTTAGGGTTACAGTGAGGGTTAGCGTTACTGTTAGGTTTAGGGTGAGGCTTAGTTTGAGGGGTAGGGTTAGGGTTATTGGTTAGGGTTAGGGTTAGTGTGAGGATAAGTGTTAGGTTGAGGTTTAGGGTGAGGGTGAGGGTTAGGGTTAGCGTTAGGGTTAGGGTGAGTGTTAGGGTTAGGATGAGGGTTACGGTTATGGTTAGGGTGAGGGTTAGGTTTAGGGTGATGTTTAGGGTAAGGATGAGGGTTAGGGTGAGTGTTAGGGTGAGGTTTAGGCTGAGGTGTAAGGTTAGGGTTAGAGTGAGCATTAGGTTTAGTTTGAGGGTTAGGGTAATGGATAGGGGTAGGGTTAGTGTGATGATAAGTGTTAGGGTGAAGGTTAGCGTGATGGTTAGGTTTCGGTTTAGCGTTAGGTTTAGGGTGAGAGTTAGGGTGAGGGTTAGCGTTAGTGTTAGGGTGAGGGTGAGGGTTATTGTTATGGTTAGGGTTAGGGTGATGGTGAGGGTTAGATTTAGGATTAGGGTTAGGGTTCGGATTATCGTGAGTGTGAGGGTGATGGTGAGGGCTCTGATTTGAGTGAGGGTTACGTTTAGGGTTAGCATTAGTGTGAGGGTAATGGTGAGTTTAAGGTTTAGAGTGAGGGTAAGGTTTAGGGTGAGGCTTAGTGTGAGTGTGAGGGTTAGGGTTAGGTTGAGATTGAGGGTTAGGTTTAGGGTTAGTGTGAGGGTTAGGTTTAGGTTCAGGGCTAGGGTGAGTGTGAGAGTTAGGCTGAGAGTGATGGTGAGTTTGAGGGTGAGGGTTTCATTTGGGTAAGGGTTAGGGTTAGGATTAGGATGAGGATTAGGTTGAGGATTAGGCTTAATTTGGGGTGAGGTTTAAGGTAAGGGTTAGGCATAGGTTTAGGGTGATGTTTATGGTGAGGGTCAGGGTTAGGGTGAAGGAGAGGTATCAGGTGAGGGTGAGGTTTCGGGAGAGGTGAAGGTTAGGGTTTGGGTTCGGGTGAGTGTTAGGTTGACAGTGAGTGTTAGGGTGAGGTTTAGGGTTAAGGTTAGGGTTAGGGTTACAATGAGGATTAGGGATAGTGTTGGGTTTAGGGTGAGGCTTATTTTGAGGGTTAGGGTTAGGGTTAGGGTTAGGGATAGTGTGAGGATAAGTGTTAGGGTGAGGTTTAGGGTGAGGGTGAGGGTTAGGATTAGCGTTAGGTTTAGGTTGAGGGCTAGGGTGAGGGTTAGGGTTAGGGTGAGGATTATGGTTAGGCTTAGGGTGAGGGTTATGGTTAGGGTTAGGGTGAGGTTTAGGATTAGTGTGATGTTTAGGGTGAGGGTGAGGGTTTTTGTGTTAGTGTGAGGGTTAGGCTGAGGGGTAGGGTTAGGGTTAGGGTGAGCATTAGGTTTAGTGTCAAGGTTAGGGTTAGGGATAGGGGTAGGGTTAGTGTTATGATAAGTGTTAGGGTGAGGGTTAGTGTGATGGTGAGGGTTAGGGTTAGCGTTATGGTTAGGGTGAGGGTTAGGGTCAGAGTTAGGGTTAGGGTTAGGGTGAGGGTGAGGGTCAGGTTTAGGGTTAGGCTGATGGTGAGGGTTAGATTTAGGATTAGGGTGAGGGTTAGGTTTACGGTGAGGGTGAGGGTGAGTTTGAGGGTTAGGATTTGAGGGTTAGGGCTAGGGTTAGCATTAGTGTGAGGGTAAGGGTTAAGGTAAGGGTTAGGGTGAGAGTAAGGGTTACTGTGAGGCTTAGGGTGAGGGTGAGGGTTAGGGTGAGGGTGAAGGTGAGGGTTAGGCTGAGGGTTAGGATGAGGGTTAGGTTTTGGATCAGGGCTAGTGTGAGGGTGAGAGTTAGGGTGAGGGTGATGATGAGGTTGAGAGTGAGGGTTTCAATTAGGTAAGGGTTAAGGTTAGGGTTAGCATGAGGATTAGGTTGAGGGTGATGCTTAGTGTTAGGGTTAGGTTTCGGGTGAGGGGTAGTGTTAGGGTAATGGTTAGGGTTAGGGTGATGTATAGGGTGAGGGTCAGGGTTAGGTTGAAGATGAGCTTTCAGGTGAGGGTGAGGTTTCGGGAGAAGGTGAGGGATAGTGTGTGTGTGAGGGTTCGGGTTCGGGTGATTGTTAGACTGAGGGTTAACGTTAGGGTGAGGGTTAAGGTTAGGGTGAGGGTTAAGGTTAGGGTTAGGGTTACAGTGAGGGTAAGGGTTGTTGTTAGGTTTAGCGTGAGGCTTAGTTTGAGAGTAGGGGTAGGGTTAGGGTTAGGGTTAGTGTGAGGATAAGTGTTAGGGTGAGGTTTAGGTTGAGGGTGAGGTTTAGGGTTAGCGTTAGGGTTAGGGTGAGAGTTAGGTTTTGGGTGAGGGTTATGTTTAGCGTTAGGGTGAGGGTTACAGTTAGGGTTAGGGTGAAGGTTAGGATTAGGGTGATGTTTAGGTTGAGGGTGAGGGTTAGGCTGAGGATGAGGTTTAGGGTTTGGTTTAGGGTTAGGGTTAGGTTGAGGGTGAGCATGAGGGTTAGGTTTAGGATTACGGTTAGAGTTAGAGTAAGGGTGAGTGTTAGGGTGAGGGTGAGGGTGAGGGTGAGTGTTAGGGGATAGGTGAGGTTTAGGGATAGGGTGAGGATTAGGTTTATGGTTTGGGTTATGGTGAGGGTAAGGGTTAGGATGAGGTTTAGTTTGAGGGTGAGGGTTAGGGAAAGCGATAGAGTTAGGTTGAGGGTTAGGGTGCTGGTTAGGTTTCAGATTAGGCTTACGGTGAGGGTGAGGGTTAGAGTCAGGGTTAGGGTGAGGGTTACGGTTAGGGTTATTGTGAGGGTTACGGTTAGGGGTCTGGTGAGGGTTAGGATGTGGGTGAGTGTTAGGCTTAGGATGAGGGTTAGGGTGACGACGAAAATGAAGGTGAGGGTGAAGTTTAGGTTTAGGGTTAGCGTTAGTGTGAGGGTAAGGGTTAGGATGAGGGTAAAGTGAGGGTGAGGCTTAGGGTTAGTGTTAGGTTTAGGATTAGGGTGAGGGTGAGGGTTAGGGTTAGGTTCAGGTTTAGGGTTAGGGTGAAGGTTAGGGTTAGGGTTAGTGTTAGGGTGAGGTTGAGGGTGAGGATGAGGTTTAGGGTTTGGGTTAGGGTTAGGGTTAGGGTAAGTGTGATGGTGAGGGTTAGGGTTAGGATTAGGGTTAGGTTTAGGGTTAGACTGAGGGTGAGGGTGAGGGTGAGGGTGGGTGATTGTTAGGGTTAGGGTTAGTGTTAGTGTGAGAGCTAGGGTGGGGGTGAGAGTGAGTATTTCGCTTAGGTAAATATTAGTGATAGGGTGAGGATTAGGGTGAGGATTAGGGTGAGGGTTAGGGTTAGGATTAGGGTGAGGCTTAGGGTGAGGGGTATGGTTAGGGTTAGGGTGACGGTTAGGTTTACTGTGAGGGTTAGGGTTAGGTTTAGGGTTAGGGTTAGGGTTAGGGTTAGTGTGAGGATAAGGGTTAGGATGAGGGTTAGTGTGATGGTGAGGGTTATTTTTAGCGTTAGGGTTAGGGTGAGGGTCAGGGTGAGGTTTAGGGTTAGGATTAGGGTGAGGGTGAGCTTTAGTGATAGGGTTAGTGCTAAGTTGATGGTGAGGGGTAGATTTAGGATTAGGGTTAGGGTTAAGGTTATGCTTATGGTGAGGATGAGGTTTAGGATTATGGTTTGGGTTAGGGATAGGGTTAGCATTAGGGTCAGGGTAAGGGTTAGGGTGAGGTTTAGGGTGAGGGTTCGGGTTTAGGTTAGCATTAATGTTTGGGTGGGGGTGAGTTTTAGGGTGAGTTTTAGGGTTATTCTTAGGGTTAGGGTGAGGGTTAGAGTGAGGGTTACTCTGAGGATTAGGGTTAGGATTATAGTTAATGTGAGGGTGGTGGTGAGTTTTAGTGTTAGGGTGAGGGTTAGTGTGAGAGTTAATTTGAGGGGTAGTGTTAGTGTGAGGGTTAGGGTTAGCGTTATTGTTAGGGTGATAGTGTGGGTTAGGGTTAGCGTTAGAGTTAGGGTGAGGGTTAGGGTGAGGTAAGGGTTTGGGTGAAGGTACGGTGAGGGTCAGTGTCAGGGTTAGGGTTAGGGTGAGGGTGAGGATTATATTTAGGATTAATGTTAGGGTTATGCTTAGGCTTAGGGTGAGGGTGAAGGTGAGGGTGAGGTTTAGGATTAGGGTGAGGGTTAGGGTTAGGATTAGCATTAGAGTGAGGATAAGGTTTAGGGTTAGCGTTAGGGTGAGGGTGAGTGTTAGAGTTCAGGGCTAGAGTTAGGATTAGTGATATGGTGAAGATTACGGTTTGGGTAACGGTTAAGTTGGAGGTTAGTGTGAGGGTTAGGTTGAGGTTTAGGCTGAGGGGTAGGTTTAGTGTTAGTGTGAGTGTTAGGTTTAGCGTGAGTGTTAGGGTTAGGGTACAGGTTAGGGTGAGGGTAAGGGTTTGGGTGAGGGTAAGGTGAGGGTGAGGGTTAGGGTAAGCATTAGGTTTAGGGCTAGTGTTAGGGTGGGATTTAGGCTTAGGGTAAGGGTTAGGGTGAGGGTGAGGGTGAGGGTGAGAATTAGGTTGAGGGTGATGGTGAGGTTGAGGATGAGGGTTGCAGTTAGGTAAGTGTTACTGTTAGGGTTAGGGTGAGGATTAGGGTGAGCTTGAGTCTTAGTTTGATGGTTAGGGTTAAGGTGAGGTTTAGGATTAGGATGAAGTTTGGGGTGAGGGTGAGGTTTAGGGTGACTGTGTGGTTTCGGGTGAGGGTGAGGTTCAGGAGAGGGTGAGGGTTAGGTTGTGGGTGAGGGTTCCAGTTTGGGTTTGTGTTAGGGTGACGGTGAGGGTTAGTGTGAAGGTGTCAGTTAGGGTTAGGGTTAGGGTTAAGGTGAGGGTTAGGGTTAGGGTTAGGTTTAAGGTGAGGTTTAGGTTGAGGGGTAGGGTTAGGTTTAAGATGAGGGTTAGTGATAGTGTGAGGGTTAGGGTTAGGGTTAGGGTTATTGTGAGGATAAGTGATAGGGTGAGGTTTAGGGTGAGGGTGAGGGTTAGGGTTAGTGTTAGGGTTAGGGTGAGGGTTAGGGTGAGGTTTAGGTTTAGGATGAGGGTTACGGTTAGGGTTATAGTGAGGGTTAGGTTTAGGGTTAGGTTTAGGGTGAGGGTGAGCGTGAGGGTTAGGCTTAGGATTAGGGTTAGGGTTAAGGTTTGGGTGAGTGTTAGGGTGAGGGTGAGGGTGAGGGTGAGTGTGATGGTGTGGGTTAGGTTTAGGGTTATGGTGAGGATTAGGGTTAGGGTTAGGGTTAGGGTTATGTTGAGGGTGAGGTTTAGGATGAGGTTTAGGGTGAGGTTGAGGTTTCGGGATAGCGTTAGAGTTAGGATGAGGGTTAGGGTGAGGTTTAGAGTTAGGGTTATTGTGAGGGTTAGATTTAGGGTGAGTTTTAGGGTGAGGGTGAGGGTGATGTTGTTGGTTAGTTTTAGAGTTAGGGTGAGGCTGAGGGTGAGGGTTAGGTTTAGGATTATGGTTAAGGTTAGGGTTATGCTTAGACTGAGGCTGAGGCTTAGGGTGAGGGTGAGGTTAGTGTTAGTGTTAGGGTGAGTGTAAGGTTTAGAGTGAGGTTTAGGTTGAGGGTGAGGCTTAGGGTTAGGATGAGGGTAAGGGTTATGGTTATGGTTATCATTAGTGTTAGGGTGAGCGTGAGGGTTAGGGTAAAGGATAGAGTTAGGGTTAGGGATAGGGTGAGGTTTTGGGTAAGTGTTAAGGTGAGTGTTAGGGTGAGGGTTGGTGTTAGGGTTAGGGATAGGGTGAGGATTAGGGTTAGCATTAGGGTTAGGGTGAGGCTGAGGGTTAGAGTTAGGGTTAGAGTGAGGGTTAGATTTAAGGTGAGTGTTAGGGATAGAGTTAGGCTTAGGGTGAGGGTGAGGGTGTTGGTTAGGGTTAGGGTTAGGGTGAGTCTGAGGGCGAGGGTTAGGTTTAGGATTATAGTTAGGGTTAGGGTTAGGCTTAGGCTGATGTTGAGAATGAGGGTGAGTGTGAGGTTAGGGTTCGGGTAAGGGTTAGGATTACGGTTAGGGTTAGGGTGAGGGTAAGGGTGAGGGATACGGTTAGGCTTAGAGTGCGGGTTTGGGTGAGAGTAAGGTTAGGGTGAGGTTTAGTTTGAGGATGAGGCTTAGGTTTAGGATGAGGGTAAGGGTTATGGTGAGGTTTAGGGTGAGGGTGGGGGTTAGGGTTATCATTAGTTTTAGGGTGATGGTGAGGGTTAGGTTGAGGGATAGGGTTAGGTTTAGGGATAGGGTGAGGTTTAGGGTTAGTGTGAGTGTTAGTGTTAGTGTGAGGATAACGGTTAGGGTGAGGGTTAGGCTTAGAGTGAGAGTTAGGGTTAGGGTGATGTTTACCGTAAGGGCGAGTGTAAGGGTGAGGGTGAGGTTTAGGTTGAGGGTGAGAGTTACGGTTAGGGTTATGGTTAGGGTGAGGCTTAGGGTTAGAGTAAGGGTGAGTGTTAGGGTTAGCGTGATGTTTAAGGTGAGGGTGAGTTTTAGGGTGAGGTTTAGGGTTCTGGTTCGGGTGAAGTTCAGGGTTAGGTTTAGGGCAAGCGTTAGAGTGAGTGTTAGGGTGAGGGTTAGGGTGAGGGGTATTGTTAGGGTTAGGGTGAGCGTTAGGGTTAGTGTGAGGGTTAGGGTTAGGAATAGGGTTAGGTTCAGTGTGATATAAGGGTTAGGGTGACGGTTAGTGTGATGGTGAGGGTTAGGGTTAGCGTTAGGGTTAGTGTGAGGGTTAGGGTGATTTTTTGGGTGAGGGTTAGGGTTAGGGTTAGGGTGAGGGTGAGGGTTAGGGTTAGGGTTAGGGTTAGTGTGACGGAGAGGGTTAGATTTAGGATTGGTGTTAGGGTTAGGCTGAGGGTGATGGTGAGGGTAAGGGTTAGGGTGAGGGTTAGTGTGAGGTTGAGGTTTAGTGTTAGGATTAGTGATAGTGTGAGGATTAGAGTTTGGGTAAGTGTTAAGGTGAGAGTTAGGGTGAGGGTTAGGTTTCGGGTTAGGGATAAGGTAAGGAATAGGGTTAGTGTTAGGGTTAGGTTGAAGTTTAGGCTGACTGTTAGGTTTAGGGTTAGGGTGAAAGTTAGGTTTAGTGTGAGTGTTAGGGTTAGGGTAAGGTTTAGGTTGAGGGTAAGGGTTAGGGTGATGGTTAGGGTGAGGGTGAGGATTAGGGTTAGCATTAGGTTTAGGGTTAGGTTTAGGGTGTGGGTTAGGGTTAGGCTTTGGTTTAGGGTAAAGGTGAGGGTGAGGGTGAGGGTTAGGTTTAGAGTGTTGTTTAGGGTTAGCGTGAAGGCTATGGTGAGGGTAAGGTTTAGGTTGAGGTTGAGGGTGAGTGTGAGATATTCACTTAGGTAAGGGTTAGGGTTAGGGAGAGGATTAGGGTGAGGTTGAGGGTTATTTTTAGTGTTAGGGTTAGGATGAGGGTTAGGGTTAGAGTTAGGGTGAGGGTTAGGTTGAGGGTTATGTTTAGAGTGAGGGTGAGATTTTGGTTGAGGGTGTGGTTGAGGGTGTGGTTGAGGGTTAGCATTAGGTTTAGGGTTAGGTTTAGGGTGTGGGTTAGGGTTAGGCTTTGGTTTAGGGTGTGGTTGAGTGTGTGGTTGAGGGTTAGCATTAGGTTTAGGGTTAGGTTTAGGGTGTGGGTTAGGGTTAGGCTTTGGTTTAGGGTAAAGGTGAGGGTGAGGGTGAGGGTTAGGGTGATGTTTAGGGTGAGGGTGAGGGTTAGTTGTAACATTACGACTAGGGTAAGGGTTAGGGTGAGTGTTAGGGTTAGTGTTAGGTTGAGGGTGAGGTTGAGGGTTAGGGTTGGGATGAGGGCTAGGGTAATGGTGAGGGTTAGGTTGAAGGTGAGGGTGAGGGTGAGGGTGAGGGTTTCAGTTAGGTAAATCTTAGGTTTAGGGTTAGGTTGAGCATTGGGGTGAGGGTGAGGGTTAGTTTGAGCGTTAGCGTTAGGGTGAGAGTTAGGGTTAGGGTTAGGGTGAGTGTTAATGTTAGGGTGATGTTTAGGGTTCGGGTTCAGGTGAGTGTTCAGGTGAGGGTGAGGGTTTGTGTTAGGGTTAGGGTTAGGGTTAGGGTCAGGGTTAGTGTGAGGGGAAGGGTTACTGTTAGGGTGAGGGTTAGGGTTAGTGTGATGGATAGGGTTAGGGTTAGGTTTAGAGTTAGTGTGAGGATAAGGCTTAGGGACAGGGTTAGGGTTATGGTTAGGGTTAGGCTGAGGGAGAGGGTGATGGTGAGGCTGAGGGTGAGTTTTAAGGTTAGGATTGGGGTTAGGTTGAGGGCTAGTGTATGGGTGAGTGTGAGGGTTTCGGTTAAGTAAGTGTTAAGGTTAGGGTGAGGAATAGGGTGAGGGTGAGGTTTACGGTTAGACTTAGAGTTAAGGTGAGCCTTAGCGTGAGGGTTAGTGTTAGGGTGAGGGTTAGGGTTATGGTTAGGTAGAGGATTAGGTTTAGTGTGATATTTATGGTGAGGGTGAGTGTTAGTGTGAGGGTTAGGGTTAGGGTTAGCGTTAGGGTTAGGGTTAGGGTTAGGGTTAGGTTTAGGGTGAGAGTGAGTGTGAGGGTGAGGGTTAGGGTTAGCGTTAGGGTGAGGATTATGGTTAGGGTTAGGGGAGATTGTGAGGGTAAGGGTGTGGGTGAGGTTTGAGTGTTAGGGTGACAGTGAGGGTTAGGGTTAGGGTTAGGCTTAGGGTTAGGGTTGGGGTGAGATTTAGGGTGAGGGTCAGGGTTAGGATTAGGATTAGGGTTAGGGTTAGTGTGAAGCTTAGGTTGAGGGTTAGGGTGTGTCTGAGTGTTAGGCTTAGGATGAGGGTTAGGGATATGGTGAGGGTGAAGTTTAAGGTTAGGGTTAGCGTTAGTGTGAGGGTAAGGGTTAGGATGAGGGTAAGGTGAGGGTGAGGATTAGGGTTAGGGTTAGGGTTAAGATTAGGGTGAGGGTGAAGGTTAAGGTTAGGGTCAGGGTTAGGGTTAGGGTGAGGGTTAGGGTTAGGGTTAGTTTTACGTTTAGGGTGAGGGTGAGGTTGATGGTGAGGGTTAGGTTTAGGGTTAAGTTTAGGGTTAGACTGAGGGTGAGGGTGAGGGTGAGGGTGTGGGGTAGGGTTAGGTTTAGGGTTAGGGTGAAGGCTAGGGTGAGAGTGAGGTTGAGGATTTCTGTTAGGTAAGTGTTAGGGTTAGGGTGAGGATTAGGGTGAGGGTTAGGTTAGGATTATGCTGAGGGTTAGGCTGAGGGGTAGGGTTAGGATGAGGGTGAGGGTTAGGATTAGGCTGAGGGTCAGAGTTATGGTTAGCATTAGGGCGAGGGTAAGGGTTAGGGTGAGGGTTAGGGTAGGATGAGGGTTTGGGTTAGGGTTAGCATTAGGATTAGTGATAGGGTGAAGATTACTGTGTGGCTAAGTGTTGAGGTGAGGGATAGGGTGAGGGATAGGGTTAGGGATACGGTCAGGGTTACGGTTAGGGTTAGGGTTAGGTTGAGGTTTAGGCTGAGGGGTGGTTTAGGGTTAGGGTGAGTGTTAGGGTTAGGGTAAGTTTAGGGTTAGTTTTAGTTTAGGGTGATGGTTAGGGTGAGGGTGAGGATTAGGGTTAGCATTAGGGTTAGGTTTAGGGTTAGGGTTAAGGTTAGCGTTAGGGTAAGGGTTAGGTTGAGGATTAGGGTTAGGTTTAGGATTAGAGTGATGTTTAGGGTTAGCATGAAAGGTATGGTGAGGGTGAGGGTTAAGTTGAGGCTGAGGTTGAGGTTGAGGTTTTCAGTTAGGTATGGATTAGGGTTAGGTTTAGGGTGAGGATAAGGGTGAGGTTGAGGGTTATTTTGAGGGTTAGGGTTAGGGTGATGGTTAGGGTTAGAGTTATGTTTAGAGTGAAGGTGAAGGTTAGGCTGAGGGTGAGGTTTCAGGTGAGGTTGAGGGTTCGGGAGAGGGTGAGGGTTAGGCTGTGGGTGAGTGTTTAGATTCGGGTGACTGTTAGGGTAATGGTGAGGATTAGGGTGAGGGTGAGGGTTAGGGTTAGGGATAGGGTGAGGTTTAAGCTGAGGGTGACGGTTAGGTTTAGGATTAGGGTTAGGGTTAGGTTTAGGCTTAGGGTGAGGGTTAGAGTGTGGGTGAGGATTAGGCTTAGGATGAGGGTTAGGGATACAGTGAGGGTTAGGGTCAGGGTGAAGGTTAGGGTTAGGGTTAGCGTTAGTGTGAGGCTAAGGGTTAGGATGAGGGCAAAGTGATGGTGAGGATTAGGGTTAGGGTTAGGTTTAGGATTAGGGTGATGGTGAGGGTTAGGGTTAAGTTCAGGGTTAGGGTTAGGGTGAGGGTTAGGGTTAGGGTTAGTGTTAGGTTTAGGGTGAGGGTGAGGGTGAGGGTGAGGTTGAGGGTGAGGGTGAGGGTTAGGTTTATGGTTAAGTTTACTGTTAGACTGAGGGTGAGTGTGAGGGTGAGGTTGAAGGGTAGGGTTAGGTTTAGGGTTAGGGTGAGGGCTAGGGTGAGGCTGAGGTTGAGGGTTTCATTTAGGGTTAGGGTGAGGATTAGGGTGACCGTGAGTGTTAGATTTAGGATTACGTTTAGTGTTAAGGTTATGCTTATGGTGAGGGTGAGGGTTAGGTTTAGGCTGAGGGTTAGGATTAGGGTTAGCATTAGGGTGAGGCTAAGTGTTAGGGTGAGGGTTAGGGTGAGGCTAAGTGTTAGGGTGAGGGTTAGGGTGAGGGTTAGGGTTAGGGTGAGGGTTAGTGTTAGAGTGATCTTTAGCATGATGTTGAAGTTTAAGGTGAGGGTTCGGGTTCGGGTTCGGGTGAGGATTAGGTTGAGGGTTTGGGTTAGGTTTAGGTTGAGGGCTAGGAATAGGTTTAGGGTTAGGGTTAGGGTTAGTGTGAGGGGTCGGGTTAGGGTTAGGGTGAGAGTTAGGGTTAGTGTGAGGGTTAGTGTTAGGGTTAGTTTGAGGATAAGGGTTAGGGTGAGGGTTAGGTTGAGGGTGAATTTTAGGGTTAGCCTTAAGTTTGGGGTTAGCATTAGGGTTAGGGTGAGGGTTAATGTGAGTGTTAGGGTTAGGGTGAGGATTAGGTTGAGGGTGAGCACTAGGATTATGTTTAGGTTGATAGGGTTAGGGTTAGGTTTAGTGTGAGGGTTAGGGTGAGGGTTAGAGTGAGGGTTAGTGTTAGGGTGAGAGTTAGGGTTAGGATTAAGGTTATGGTGTGTTTTAGGGTTAGGGTTAGGGTTATGGTTAGGGTAAGGGTTAGGGTTAGGATTAAGGTTAGATTTAGGGTAGGGTTATTGTTAGGGTTAGGGTTAGGGTTAGGGTGAGTGTTAGGGTCAGGGTTGGCGTTAGGGTTAGGGTTAGGTTTAGGGTGATGGTGGGGGTGAAGTGTAGGTTTAGGATTAGGATTATGGTTTTGCTGAGAGGGAGGCAGAGAGGGAGGGTGAGTTTTAGGGTTAGGTTTAGGTTTAGAATTATGGTGGGGGCTAGGGTGAGGGTGAGGGTGAGGTTGAGGGTTAGGGTTAGGGTTAGGGTTAGGGTTAGAGTGAGGGTTATGGTTAGGTTGAAGTTTAGGATGAGGCTGAGTGTTAGGGTTCTGGTGATGGTGAGGGTAAGGGTGAGTGCGAATGTGAGAGTGAGGTTTAGGTTGTGGCTCAGGGTTAGGGCTAGGGTGAGGGTTAAGGTGAAGTTTAGGTTTAGGGGTTTAGGGTTAGGATTAGGTTGAAGGGGAGGGTGAGGGTTAGGGTTAGGGTTATGTTGAGGGTTAGGGTTAGGTTGAGGACTAGGGTGAGGGTGAGTTTTAGGGTGAGGGTTAGGTTTAGAGTTAGTGTTAGGGTGAGGGTTAGGGTGAGGGGTAGTTTTAGGGTTAGGGTGAGGGTTAGGTTTAGTGTGAGGGTTTGGGTTAGAGTTAGGGTTAGTGTGAGGTTAAAGTTTAGGGTGAGGGTTAGGGTGAGTGTGAGGGTTAGGGTTATCAGCGTTAGGGTGAGGCTTAGGGTAAGGGTTAGGATTAGTGTGAGCGTTAGGTTTAGGGTTGGGGTGAGAGTTAGGTTGAGGGTACTGTTTAGCGTGAGGGTGATGGTTAGGGTGAGGGTTAGGCTTAGGGTGATATTTAGGGTGAGTTCAGGGTTACGGTGTGGATGAGGGTGAGGGTTAGGGTTAGGGTTAGGGTTCGTGTTCAGGTGAGGGTGATGTTGAGGGTTAGGTTTAGGATTAGGTTTAGGGTAAGGTGAGTGTTAGGGTGTGGGTAAGGATTCGGTTGAGGTTGAAGTTTAGGTTGTGGGTGAGGGTTAGTTTTAGGGTGAGGATTAGGGTTAGGTTTAGGGTTATGATGAGGGTAAGTATTAGGGTTAGGTTTAGGTTGAGGTTGTGGTTTTGGGTTAGCGTTAGGGTTAGGGTGAGGGTTAGTGTGAGGGTTAGGGTTAGGTTTAGGTTTAGGGTGAGGGTGAGGTTTAGAGTTAGGGATAGTGGAGGCTTAGGTTTAGGGTTGGGGTGATGATAAGGATTAGGGTGAGGGTTAGGGTGAGGGTTAAGTTTAGGGTGAGAGTTCAGTTTAAGGTGAGGGCTAGGGTGAGGGTGAGGGTTAGGGTGAAGTTGACAGTGTGGGTTAGGGTTAGGGTTAATGTGAGGTTAAAGTTTAGGGTGAGGGTTAGTGTGAGGGTGAGGGTTAGGGTTCTCATTAGGTTTAGGGTGAGGGTTAGGGTTAGGGTTAGTTTTAGGGTGAGGGTTAGGTTTAGGGTTAGGGTGAGAGTTAGGGTAAGGTTACTGTTTAGCTTGAGGGTGAGGGTTAGGGTGAGGGTTAGGGTTAGGGTGATGTTTAGGGTGAGATGAGGGTTAGGGTGAGGATGAAGATGAGGGTTAGGGTTAGGGTTAGCATTAGTGTGCGGATGAGGGTGATGTTGAGGTTTAGGTTTAGGATTCTGTTTAGAGTAAGGTGAGTGTTAGGGTGAAGGTAAGGATTCGGATGAGGGTGAATTTTAGGTTGTGGGTGAGGGTTAGGTTTAAGGTGAGGATTCGGGTTAGGGTTAGGTTTATGGTGAGGGTAAGTATGAGGGTGAGGTTTAGGGTGAGGTTGAGGTTTTTGGTTCGCATAAGGGTTAGGGTGAGGGTTAGTGTAAGGGTTAGGGTTAGCTTTAGGGTTAGGGTGAGGGTGAGGTTTAGCGTTAGGGTTAGGGGGAGGGTTAGGTTTAGGGTTAGGGTGATGATAAGGGTTAGGGTGAGGGTTATGGTGAGTTTGAGTATTAGGTTTAGCATTAGGGTTAGGGTGGGAGTGAGGGTTAGAGTGAGGGTTAGGATTTGGGTTTGGTATAGGGTGAGTTTTAGTGTTAGTGTGAGGGTTAGGGTTAGATTTAGTGTGAGGATAAGTGCTAGGGGGAGGTTTAAGGGGAGGGTGAATGTGAGAGTTTCTGTTATGTAAGGGTTATGGTTAAGGTTATGGTGAGGATTAGGGTGAAGGTGGGGGTTAGGTTGAGGATTAGGTTAAGGGTGAGGGTTCGGGTGAGAGTTAGGTATAGGTTTAGGGTTAGGGTGATGATGGGGGTGAGGTGTAGGTTTAGGATTAGGGTAAGGGTTAGGCTGAAGGTGAGGGGGAGGGGGAGGGGGAAGTTTAGGTTTAGGGTTAGGGTTAGGTGAGGGCTAGGTTGAGGGTGAGCGTTAGGGAGAGGGTGAGGGTGAGGGTGAGAGAGTGAGGGTTAGGGATAACTTTAGGGTTAGGGTGAGGTTTAGCGTGAGGTTTAGGTTTAGGTTTTGAGTTAGGGTGAGGGCGAGGGTTAGGGTTCAGTTTAGGGATAGGTTTAGGGTTACGGTTAGGGTGAGGTTTAGGGTTAGGGTTAAGGTTAGGTTGAAGGTGAGAGTAAGGGTTAGGGTGAAGTTGAGTGTTAGGGTTAGCATGAGAGTGAGGGTTAGGGTGAGGGTTAGGGTAAGAGTCATTGATAGGGTGAGCATTAGTGTTAGTGTGAGGGTTAGGGTTTGGTTTAGTGTGAGGATAAGTGTTAGGGTGAGGGTTAGGGTGAGGGTGAGGGTTAAGGTTAGCATTAGGGTTAGGGTGAGCATTAAGGTGAGGGTTAGCGTTAGGGTGAGGGTTAGGGTTAGTGTTAGGGTGATGGTTAGGGTTCGGGTTCGGGTTAGCAAGAGGGTGAATGTTAGTAATAGGGTTGGGTTGAGCGTTAATGATAGGTTGAGGATTAAGGTTAGGGTGAGGTCTAAGGTGAGGGTGAGGGTGAGTGTTAGGGTTAGGGATAGGATGAGGATTAGGGTTTTGGGTGAGGGTTAGGGTTAGGTTTAGGGTGAGGGTTAGGGTTAGGGTGATGTTTAGTTTGAGGGTGAGTGTTAGGGTGATCGTGAGGGTGAGGTTTAGGCTTAGGGTGAGGGTGAGTTTGAGGGTTAGATTTAGGATTAGGGTTAATTTAAGGGTTAGATTTAGGGTGAGGGTTAGTTTTAGTGTGAGGGTTAGGAGTAAGGTTAAGTTGAGGGTAAATATTAGGGTAAGGGTTAGAGTGACAGTGTTAGGATTAGAGTGTTAGGATTAGCGTGAGTGTTAGTGTGAGGGTTAGGATGAGAGTTAGGTTGAGGGTGAGGGTTAGGGTAAGTGTGAGGTTGAAGGTTAGGTTGAGGGTGAGGGTGAGGGTGATGGTTACGATTAGAGTTTGGGTTTGGGTGAGGGTGAGGGTTACTGTTAGGTTGATTTTTAGGGTTATTGTGAGGGTTAGGGTTAGGGTGAGAATGCGGGTTAGGTTTAGGGAAAAGATGAGGGTGTTTTACCGTGAGGGTTAGGGTGAGGATAAGGTTTAGGGTTAGGCTGAGGGTGTGGGTGTGGGTTAAGGTTAGGGTTCGGATGACGGTGAGTTTTAGGGTTAGGTTTAGGATTAGGGTTAGGGTTAAGGTTAGGCTGAGCTTGAGGGTTTGGGTGAGGGTGAGGGTTAGGGTTAGGTTTAGGGGTGAGGGTTAGGGTTACGTTTAGGTTGAGGGCTAGGGGTAGTGTGAGTGTTAGGGTGAGGGTGATGTTGAGGGTGATGTTTAAAGTGAGGGTGGGGAAGATGGTGAGGGTTAGCGTTAGGATTAGGGTTAGGGTGAGTTTTAGATTTAGGGTTAGGGTTATTGTTAGGATTAGGGTTAGGATGAGGGCTAGGTTGAAGATGAGGTTTAGGGTTAGGGATAGGATGAGGATTAGGGTTTTGGGTGAGGTTTTGGGTTAGGTTTAGGGTAAAGGTTAGGGTTACGGTGATGTTTAGTTTGAGGGTGAGTGTTTGGGTGAAGTTCAGGGTGAGGGTGAGGCTTAGGGTGAGGGTGAGTGTGAGGGTTAGGTTTCGGATTAGTGTTAGGTTAAGGGTTAGAGTTAGGGTGAGGGTTAGGTTTAGTGAGAGGGTTAGGGTTAAGGTTAGGTTAATATTAGGCTGAGGGTTAGAGTGAGAGTTAGTGTTAAGATTAGCGTAAGTGTTAGTGTGAGGGTTAGGATGAGAGTTAGGGTTAGGGTGAGGGTGAGGTTGAGGGTGAGGGTGAGTGTTAGGGTTAGGTTTAGTGTGAAGGTTAGTGTAAGGGTGAGGGTTAGTTTTAGGGTGAGTTTTAGGGTTAGGGTAAGGGTTAGGTTGAGGGTTAGAGTTAGGAGTAAGGTGAGGGTCAGGGTGAGGGTTAGGGTTAGGCTGAGGGTTAGGGTTAGGATGAGGTTTCGGGTTAGTGTTAGGGTGAGACTTAGGGTTAGTGTGATGTTTATTGTGAGGGTGAGGGTGAGTGTTTGGGTGATTGTGAGGGTTTGGGTGATGGTGAAGTTTAGGCTGTGGTTGAGGCTTAGGGTTAGAGTGAGTGTTAGAGTGACGGTGAGGGATAGGGGAAGCTGAGGGTTAGGCTTAGGTTTAGGTTTAAGGTGAGGGTTATGGTTAGGTTTAGGATTATGGTGACAGTTATGTTTAGGTGTCGGGATAGGGATAGGTTTAGCGTTAGGGTTAGTGTGAGGATAAGGGTTAGGGTGAGGTTTAGGGTGGAGGTGAGGGTTAGGGTTAGCGCTAGGGTTAGGGTTAGGGTTAGGGTGAGGTTTAGGGTTAGGGTTAGGGTGAGGGTTAGGGTTATGGTGATGTTTAAATTGAGGTTGAGTTTTAGTGTGAGGGTGAGTGTGAGGGTGAGGGTTAGGTTGAGGGTGCGTGTGAGGGTGAGGTTGAGGGTGAGGGTTAGGGTTAGGGTTAGGGTGAGGGTTAGGGTTAGGGTTAGGATTAGGGTTAGGGTTAGGGTTAGGCTGACGGTGAGGGTGAAAGTGAGGGTTAGGGTTAGAGTTAGGTTTTAGGTGAGGGTTAGGGTTAGTATGAGCGTTAGGGGAGGGTGAGGGTTAGGTTGAGGGGTAGGGTTAGTGTGAGGGTTAGGGTTATGATTAGGGTGAGTGTTAGCGTTACAGTGATGTTTAGTATGAGGATGAGGGTTACTGTTAGGGTTAGCGTTAGGGAAAGGGTTACGGTTAGGATTAGGGTGAGGTTTAGGGTGACGGGTGTGTTTAGGGTTAGGGTGAGGATTAAGGTTAGTGTGAGGGTAAGGGTTAGGGTTAGAGTTACTGTTTGTGTGAGGATAATTGTTAGGGTGATTATTAGGTTGAGGGTGAGTTCTAGGGTTAGGATTAGGGTTAGGGTTAGGGTTAGGCTCATTGTGATGGTGAAAATGAGGGTGAGGGTTAGGCTTAGGGTGAGGGTTAGGGTTAGTGTTAGGTTTAGTGTGATGGTGAGGGTCAGGGTGAGGCTGAGGGTTAGAATGAGGGTGAGTTTGAGGGTGATGTTTAGGGTTAGGATGAGGGTTAGGTTGAGTTTTAGGGTGAGGTTTAGGGTTAGGGTGAGGCTTATTGTTAGGGTTAGTGTTAGGGTGAGGTTGAGGGTGAGGGTTAGGGTTAGCGTTAGAGTGATGGTTAGGGTTAGGGTGAGGGTGGTGTAGAGTGTTATGGTTAGGATTGGGGTTAGGGTTAGGGTAGGGATGAGGGGGAAGGGGAGGTTGAAGGTGAAGTTTAGGGTTAGGATTAGTGCTAGGGTGACGGTGAGGGTGAGGGTTAGGGTGAGGGTGAGGGTTTCGCTTAGGTAAGGGTTAGGGTTGGGTTATTTTTAGGGTGAGGGTGATGGTGAGGGTTAGGATTAGGAATAGGGATAGCTTTAGTGTTATGCTGAGGGTGAGGGTCAGGGTGAGGGTGAAGATTATAGTTAGGGTTAGGGTTAGGGTAAAAGTTACGGCTAGTGTGAGGGTTATGGTCAGTGTTAGGGTTAGGGTTATGGTTAGGATAAGGGTTAGGGTGAGGGTGATGGTTAGGATTAGGTTTAGGGTGAAGGTTAGGGTGACAGTGAGGGTTAGGGTGAGGGTGAGGTTAAGGTTTAGGGTTAGGGTTAGGGTGAAGGTTAGGGTTAGCGTTTGGATTAGGGTGAGAGTTAGTGTGAGGTGTCGGGATAGGGTTAGCGTGAGGTTTAGGTTTAGGGTGAGGGTTAGTGTTAGGGTTAAGGTTAGTGTGAGGTTTAGGGTTATGGTGAAGGTTAGGGTGAGGGTGAGGTTTAGTGTTAGCGTTAGCGTTAGGGTGAGTGTTAGGGTTAGGGTTTCGCTTAGGGTAAGGTTTAGAGTGAGAGTTAGGTTTAGGGTCATGCTTAGGGTGTGGATGAGGGTTAGTCTGAGGGTGAGGGTGAGGGTGAGGGTGAGGTTGAGGGTTAGGTTGAGGGTGAGGGTGAGGGTGAGGTTGAGGGTGAGGGTTAGGGTTAGGGTGAGGATTAGGGTTAGTGTGAGGGTTAGTGTGATGGTGAGGGTCAGGTGAGGGTGAGATTTAGAACGAGGGTGAGGGTGAGGGTGAGGGTTAGGTTTGGATTAGGTTTAGGGTGAGTTTTAAGGTTAAGGTTAGGGTTACAGTTAGGGTTATTGTTAGAGTTACGGTTACGGTTACGAAGAGGGTGAGGGCAAGGGTTAGCATTAGGATTAGGGTTAGGGTTAGGGTGAGGGTGTGGTTGAGTGTTAGGGTTAGGATTAGGGTTAGGGTAAGGCTGAGGGGGAAGGGGAGATTGAGAGTGTGGGTTAGTGTTAGGTTTAGGGTTAGGATTAGTGTGAGGGATAGGGTGAGTGTGAGGGTGAGGGAGACGGTTAGGCTTAGGGTAGGGGAAGGGTTAGTGTGAGGTTTAGAGTGAGGGTTAGGGTGAGGGTGAGAGGTAGGGTTAGCATTAGAGTTAGGGTGAGGGTGAGGTTTAGAATGAGGGTTAGGGTGAGGGTTAGGGCTAGGGTTAGTGTTAGAGTGAGGGTGAGGTTGAGGGTGAGGGTTAGTGTTAGGATTAGGGTTACGGTTAAGGTGACGGTTAGGGTTAGGCTGCGTGTTAGGGTTAGGTTGATGTATATTGTGAGGGTGAGGGTTTGGGGGAACATGAGTGTTGCGGTGAGGGTGAGGGTTCGGGTGAGTGTGATGGTAAGGGTGTGGTTGAGGGTTATGGTTAGGGTTAGGATGAGGGTTACGGTGAGGGTTAGGGTTAGTCTGAGAATAAGGGTTAGGGTGAGGGTTAGTTTGAGGGTGAGCGTTAGGGTTAGCGTTAGGTTTTGGGTTAGGGTTAGGGTGAGGGTGAGGGTCAGGTTTAGGGTTATTTTGAGGGTTAAGGTTAGGGTGATGTTTAAGGTGAGTTTGAGGGTTAGTGTGCGCGTGAGTGTGAGGGTGAGGGTTAGGTTAAGGGTGCGTGTGAGGGTGAGGTTGAGGGTGAGGGTTAGGGTTAGGTTTAGGGTGAGGGTTAGTGTTAGGGTAAAGATGAGGTTTAGGTTCAGGGTTAAGCTGAGGGTGAGGGTGAAATTGAGGGTGAGTGTTAGTTCGTGTGAGGGTTAGGCTTACTGTGAGGGTTAGGGGAAGGTGAGGGTTAGGTTGACGGGTAAGTTTAGGATGAGGGTTAGGGTTATGATTAGGGTGAGGATTAGCGTTAGAGTGATGTTTAGTATGAGGGTGGGGTTTACTGTTAGGGTTAGCGTTAGGGAAAGGTTTAGGGTTAGGGTAAGGGTTAGGGTTAGATTTAGGGTTAGTGTGAGGATAAGTGTTAGGCTGAGGATTAGGTTGATGGTGAGGTTTAGGGTTAGGATTAGGGTTAGGGTTAGGGTGAGGATGAAGGTGAGAGTGAAAGTGAAGGTGAGGGTTAGGGTTAGGGTGAGTGTTAGGGTTAGTGTGAGGGTTAGTGTGATGGTGATGGTGAGGGTGAGGGTGAGGGTTAGAATGAAGGTGAGGGTGAGGGTGATGTTTAGGGTTAGGATTAGGGTTAGGTTCAGTTATAAGGTTAGGTTTAGGGTTAGGATTAGGCTTATTGTTAGCGTTAGCTTTAGGGTGAGGGTGAGGGTGTGGGTGAAGTTTAGCCTTAGGGTTAGTGTTAAGGTTAGGGTGAGGGTGGGGTTGAGCGTTAGGGTAACGCTGAGGGGGAAGGGGAGGTTGAGGGTGACGGTTAGGTTTAGGGTTAGGGTGAGGGCTAGGATGAGGTGAGGGTTAGGGGGTGGGTGAGGATGAGTGTTTCGGTTAGGTAAGGGTTAGAGTTATGGTGCAGATTAGGTTGAGGGTGATTGTTACGCTGAGGTTAGTTTTAGGGTGAGGGTTAGGGTTACGGTTAGGGTTAGGGTTAGGGTGAGGGTGAGGGTTAGGGTTAGGGTTAGTGTGAGGGTGAGGGTGAGGGTTAGGATTAGGGTAGGGTGAGGGTCAGGGTGAGGGTTACAGTTAGGTTGAGGTTTAATTTTAGGGTGAGGCTTAGGGTTAGTGTTAGGGTGAGAGTTAGGGTTAGGGTGATGTTTATTGTCAGGGTTAGGGTTAGGGTGAGTGTGAGGGTGAGGGTGAGGGTTAGGGCTAGGTTTTGGGTGAGGGTGAGCGTTAGGATTAGGAATCGGGTTAGGGTTAGGGTTAGGCTGAGGTTAAGTGTCAGGGTGAGGTTGAAGTTTAGGGTTAGGATTAGGGTTAGGGTTAGGGTTAGGGTGAGGGTTACGGTTAGTGTGAGGGTTATGGTTAGGATTAGGGTTAGGGTGAGGGTAAGTGTTAGGGTGAGGTTTAGGGTGAGTTTGAGGTTCAGGGTTAGGGTTAGGTTTAGGGTGAGGGTTAGGGTTTGGGTGATGTTTAGGGTGAGGGTGAGAGTTATGGTAAGGATGAGGGTTTAGCTGAGAGTGAGGGTTCGGATGAGGTTGAGGTTTAGGGTGTGGGTGAGGATTAGGGTTAGGGTGAGGGTTAGCGTTAGGTTTAGGGTTAGGGTGAGGGTTAGGGAGAGAGGTAGTGTTAGGGTTAGAGTGAGGGTAAGGGTTAGGTTGAAAGTTAGGGTGAGGGGTAGGTTTAGGATTAGGATGACGGCTAGGGTGAGGGTGAGGGTTAGGTTGAGGGTGAGGGTGAGGGTAAGGTTTTCGGTTAGGTAAGGGTTAGGGTTAGGGTTTGGATGAGCTTTAGGGGTGTGTGAGGTTTAGGTTGAGGGTTAGGGTTTGGGTGAGTGTTAGGGTTAGGGTTAGGATGAGGGTTAGCGTTAGGGTGATATTTAGTATGAGGGTGAGGGTTACTGTCAGGTTTTGCCTTTGGGAAAGAGTTAAGTTTAGTGTTAGTGTTAGGGTGAGGGTTAAAGTGATGGGTAGGGTTAGCGTTAGTTTTAGGGTGAGGGTTAGGGTAAGAGTGAGGGTTAGGGTTTGGGTTGAGCTGAAGTTTAGTTTTAAGGTGATGTTTAGGGTGAGGTTGAAGGTTAGTACGAGGGTGAGGATGAGGGTGAGGGTTAGGGTAATGGGGCGGGTGAGGGTGAGGTTGAGGGTGAGGATTAGGGTTAGGTTTAGGGTGAGGGTGATGGTTAGGGTTAGGGTTAGGCTGAAGTTGAGGGAGAAAGTGAGGGTGAGGGTTAGGTTTAGGGTTAGGTGCGGGTTAGGGTTAGTGTGACAATAAGTGTGATTGTGAGGGTCAGGATGAGATTGAGGGTTAGAATTAGGGTGAGGGTGAGGGATAGGGTTAGGATTAGGGTTAGGGTGAATTTTAGGGTTAGGGTTAGGGTTAGGGTTAGGGTTATTTTTAGGGTTAAGGTTAGGGTGAGGGTTAGTTTAGGGTTAGTGTTAGCGTTAGGATGAGGGTGGGGTTGAGGGTTAGGGTTAGGATTAGGGTTACGGTTAGGGTAAGGCTGAGGGGGAACGGGAGGTTGAGGGTGAGGTTTAGGGTTACGGTTAGGGTGAGGGCTAGGTTCAGGGAGAGGGTGAGGGTGAGGGTGAGGATGAGCGTTTCATTTAGGTAAGGATTAGAGTGAGGTTTAAGCTGAGGTTAGTTTAAGGGTTAGGGTTAGGCCCAGGGTTAGGGTTAAGGTTACAGTGAGTGTTAGGTTTAGTGTGGAGGTTAGGGTTAGGGTTAGGGTGACGGTAAGGGTTAGATTGAGGGTTAGGGTGAGTGTGAGGTTTAGGGTTATCATTAGGTTTAGGTTTAGTGTTAGGATGAGTGTTAGGGTTAGGATTAGGTTTAAGGTTAGGGTGAGGGTGAGGGGTATGGTTAGGGTTAGGGTGAGGGTTAGTGTTAGTGTGAGGCTAGGGTGATGGTGAGTTTTAGGGTGAGGGTGAGGTTTTTGGTTAGGTAAGATTTAAGGTCAGGTTCAGGGTGAGAATTAGGGTGAGGGTGTGTTTTAGTGTTAGGGTTAGGGTTAGGGTGAAAGTGAGGGTGAGGGTGAGGATGAGTGTTATGATGAGGGTATTGTTAGGGTGAGGGTGTGGGTGAGTGTGAGGTTGAGGGTTAAGCTTAGTGTGAGGGTTACAGTTACGGTGATGGTTAGGGTTAGGCTTAGAGTGAGGGTTAGGTTTAGGGTGATGTTTAGAGTGAGAGTGAGAGTTATGGTGAGGGTGAGTGTTCTGGTGAGATTTAGGGTTAGGGTTAGGGACAGGGATAGGGTTAGTGTGAGGGTACGTGTTAGGGTGAGGTGTAGGGTGAGGGTTAGGGTGAGCATTAGGTTTAGGGTTAGGGTTAGTCTGGGGGTTAGGGTGAGAATAAGGGTTAGGGTGAGATTTAGAGTGAGGGTGAGGGTTAGGGTTAGGATGAATGTAACGTTTAATGTGAGGGTTAGGGTGAGGGTGAGAATTAGGGTTAGCATTAGACTTAGGTTGAGGATTAGGGTTAGTGTGAGGTTTAGGTTTAGGGTTAGTGTTTGGGTTAGTGTGAGGATAAGGGTTAGCATCAGGTTTAGTTATGGGTGAGTTGTAGCGTTAGCGTTAGGGATAGTGTGAGCGTTAGGGTGAGGGTTAAGTTTAGGGTGAGGGTTAGGGTTAGGTTTAGCGTGAGGGTTAGGGTTAGGGTGATGTTTATGGTGAAGGTGAGTGTTAGGCTTAGGGAGAGGGTGAGGTTGAGGGTTAGGTTTAGGATTAGGATTAGGGTTAGGTTTAGTGTGAGTGTTAGGGTGAGGATGAGCGTTCGGGTGATGGTGAGGGTTAGGGTGTGGGCAAGGGTTAGGGTTAGGGTGAGGATTAGCGTTAGGGTTAGGTTGAGAGTTAGGGTGAGGTGTAGGAATAGGGTTAGGGTGAGGGTTAGGGTGAGGGTGAGGGTTAGGGTTAGTGTTAGGTATAGGGTGACTGTTAGGGTGAAGGTTAGGGTTAGGGTTAGGGTGAGGGTTAGGGTGAGGGTAAGGGATAGGGTTGGCATTAGGGATAGGGTTAGGATTAGGGTTAGGGTAAGAGCTAGGGTGCGTTTTTCGGTTAGGTAAGGGTTAGGGTTATTTTTAGGGTGAGAATTATGTTGAGATTGAGGGTTAGTGTGAGTGTTAGGGTTAGGGGGAGGGTTAGGGTTAGGATTTGGGTGACGGTTAGCGTTAGGGTTATGTTTATGGTGAGGTTTAGGGTTAGGGTGAGGGTTAGTGTTCGCGGGAGGGTGAGGGTTAGGGTGTGGGTGAGGGTTAGGGTTAGGTTGAGTTTTAGGGTGACAGTGAGGGTTAGGGTGAGGGTGAGAGTTATGGTTAGGTTTTCGGTGAGGGTTAGGGTTATGCTGAGGGTTAGGGTGTGTAGTAGGCTGAGGGGTAGTTTTAGCGTTAGTGTGAGTTTTAGGGTTAAGTTTAGTTTGAGGGTAAGGTTTAGGGTGAGGGTTAGGTTGAGGGTGAGGGTGAGCGTGAGGGCTTCGTTTAGGTAAGGTTTAGGGTGAGGGTCAGGGTGAGGATTAGGGGAGGGTGAGGGTTAGGTTCAAGTTTAAGGTTAGGGTGAGTTTTAGGGTTAGGGTTAGGGTGAGGGTTTGCGTTAGGGTGATGTTTACTATGAGGTTGAGAGTTACTGTTAGGGTTAGATTTAGGTAATGGTTTAGGGTTAGTGTAAGGGTTAGGTTGAGGGTTAGGTTGAAGGGTAGGTTTAGTGTTATGGTGAGTGTTAGTGTTAGTGTGAGGGTAAGGGTTAGGTTTAGAGGTAGGGTTAGTGAGAGGATAAAGGTTAGGTGAGGGTTAGGTTGAGGGTGAGTTTTAGGGTTATCGTTAGGGTTAGGGTGAGGGTTAGGATTAGGGTTAGGGTTAGGGTGAGGGTTAGGGTTAGGGTCATATTTAGTGTGAGGGTGAGGGTTAGGTTGAGGGTGAGGTTGAGGGTAAGGTTGAGTGTTAGGGTTCAGTTTAGGTTTAGGTTTAGGTTTGGGGTTAGGCTGAGGTTGAGGTTTTGGGTGAGGGTGAGGGTTAGGGTTAGGTTTAGGGGTGAGGGTTAGGGATAGGTTTAGGTTGAGGGTTAGGGTTAGTGTGAGGGTTAGGGTGAGGGTGAAGTTGAGGGTGAAGGTTAGGATGAGGGTGAGGAAGAGTGTGAGGGTTTGCCTTAGGATCAGTGTTAGGGTGAGTTTTAGGATTAGGGCTAGTGTTATTGTTAGTATTAGGGTTAGGATGAAGGCTAGGGTGAACGTGAGGGTTAGGGTTAGGTTTAGGGTGAGGTTTTGGTTTAGGGTGATATTTAGGTTGAGGGTGAGAGTTAGGTTGAGGGTGAGGGTGAAGGTGAGGATTAGGCTTAGGGTGAGGGTGAGTGTGAGGGTTAGGTTTAGGATTATGGTAAGGTTTAGGGTTACAGTTAGAGTGAGAGTTAGGGTTAAGGTTAGGGTGCGGGTTAGGGTTAGAGTGAGGGTTAGGATTAGTGTGAGTGTTAGTGTGAGGGTTAGGGTGAAGGTTAGGGTTAGAGGTAGGTTTAGGGTAAGGGTGAGGGTAAGGGTTAGGGTTAGAGTGAGGGGTAGGCTTACAGTGAGGGTTAGGGTGAGTGTTAGGATTAGGGTTAGTGTTAGGTTGGGGGTGAGGGAAAGGGTTAGTGATAGAATTAAGGATAGGGTTTGGGTTAGGGTGATGGTGAGGCTGAGGGTGAGGGTTAGAGTTAGGGTAAGTGTGAGGGCTAGGTTTATGGTGTGGGTTTGGGTTAGGGTAAGTGTTAGTGTGAAGGGTAGGCGTAGGGTTAGTGTGAGTGTTAGGGTTATGGTGAGGGTTAGCGTTAGATTTAGGTTGAGGATTAGGGTTAGGGTGATGTTTATTGTTTGAGTGAGGGTTAGGGTTAGGGTGATTGATGAGGGTTAGGATGAGGGTGAGGGTTAGGGTTAGAGTTAGCATTAGGGTGAGTGGTATGGTGAGCGTGAGGGTTAGGATTAGGGTTAGGGTTAGATTTAGGTTTAGGGAGAGGGTAAGGCTTAGGGTGAGGGTGATGGTGAGAGTGACGGTTTGGGTGTGGCTGAAGGTTATGGTTAGTGTATGGGTTAGGTTTAGGGTTACGGTTAGGGTTAGGGTGAGGGTAAGGGTTAGGGTTAGGGTGAGGTTGAGGGTGAGGTTTATGGTAAAGGTGAGGGTGAGTGTAAGAGTTAGCGTGAGGGTTAGGGTGAGGGTGAGGGTTAGGGTTATTGTTAGGTTTTGGAATAGGTTGAGGGTGAGGGAGAGTGGTAGGGTTAGGGTGAGGGTTAGGGTTAGGGTGAGGGTTATGGTTATGGATAGGTTTAGAGTTAGGTTTAGGTTGAGGGTGAGAGTAAGTGTTAGGGTGAGCTTTAGGATGAGGGTGAGGGTTAAGGTTAGTGTTAGGTTTAGGATTTGGATAAGGGTTAGGGTTAGTGTTAGGGTTAGGATTAGGGTGAGTGTGAGGGTTAGGATTAGGGTTAGGGTAAGGGTGAGGGTAAGGGTTAGGGTGAAGGTTTGTTTGATGGTGAGCGTTAGGGTTAGGGTTATGGTTAGGGTTACCTTTAGACTGAGGGGGAGTGGGAGGGGGAGGTAGAGGGTAAGGGTTAGCGTTATGGTTAGGGTGAGGGCTAGGGGGAGGGGGAGGGTTACTGAGAGGGTGAGGGTGAGGGTTTCATTTACCTTAGGGTTACGGTTAGGGTGAAGATTAGGTTGAGGATGAGGGTTAAACTGAGTTTAGGGTTAGGGTGAGGGATAGGGTTAGGCTTAGGGTGATGGTTAGTGTTAGGGTGATGTTTAGGGTGAGGGTGAGCATTCGTTAAGGGTGAGGTGAGTGTCAGGGGGAGGGTTAGTGTTAGGGTTAGGTTTAGGGTGAGGTTGGTTGTGAGGGTTAGGATTAGGAATAGGGCTAGGGTTAGAGTTAGGCTGAGGGTAAGGGTCAGGGTGAGGGTGAAGTTTAGGGTTAAGGTTAGGTTTAGGTTTAGGGTGTGTATTATGGTTAGTGTGAGGATTACGATTAGTGTTAGGGTTAGGGTTAGGGTGAGGGTAAGAATTATGGTGAGGTTAAGGGTGAGGTGGGGGTGAGGGCTAGGGATAGGTTTAGGCTGAGAGCTAAGGTGAATGAGAGGGTTAGTGTGAGGGTAGGGTGAGTGTTTCTTTTAGGTAAGGGTTAGGGTTATGGTGAGGATTCGCGTGAAGTTGAGGGTTAGGTTGAGGGTTACGTTTAGGGAGAGGGTTAGGGTTAGGTTTAGGGTAAGGGTTAGGGTTTGGGTGATGTTTAGGGTGAGGGTGAGGGTTAGGGTGAGGGTTCAGGTGAGGGAGAGGGTTAGGGTGTGGGTGAGGATTAGTGTTAGTGTGAGGGTTAGGGTTAGTGGGGGGTGAAGGTTAGGGATAAGGTTAGAATTTGGTTAAGGGTTAGGGTTAGGTTTAGTGTTAGGGTGAGAGTTAGGATGAGGGTGAGGGTTATTGTGAGGGTGAGGGTGAGGGTGAGCATTTCGCTTAGGTAAGAGTTATTGTTAGGGTTAGGATTAGGGTGAGGGTGATGGGTAAGCTGAGGTTAGGTTTAGGGTGAGGGTTAGGATTAAGGTTAGGGTGAGGGTTAGGGTTAGGGTGATGTTTAGGGTGAGGTTGATGGTTAGGGTGAGGGTGAGGGTGAGCGTTAGGGTTAGGGTTAGTTTTAGGGTGAGGGTTAGGATTAGAAACAGGGTTAGCGTTAGTTTTGGGAAGAGGGTGAGGGTCAGGGTGAGGGTGAAGATATGATTATGGTTAGGGTAAGGGTAAAGGTTATGGTTAGTGTGAGGGTTATGGTCAGTATTAGGTTTAGGGTTAGAGTGAGGATAAGGGTTAGGGTGAGGGTGATGGTTAGGATTAGGGTTAGGGTGACGGTGAGGGTTAGGGTGAGCGTGAGGGTTAGGTTTAGGGTTAGGGTTAGGGTGAGGGTTAGGGTTAGGGTTTGGGTTAGGGTGAGGTGTCGGGATAGGTTTAGGGTGAGGTTTAGGTTTAGGGTGAGGATTAGGGTTAGGGTTAGGGTTAGGGTTAGTGTGAGGATAAGGGTTATGGTGAAGGTTAGGGTGAGGGTGAGGGTTAGGGTTAACGTTAGAGTTAGTGTGAGGGTTAGGGTTAGGGCTTCGGTTAGGGTTTGGTTTAAGGTGAGAGTTAGGTTTAGGGTCATGTTTAGGGTCTGATTGAGGGTTAGTGTGAGGGTGAGGGTGAGGGGGAATGTGAGTGTTAGGGTGAGGGTGCGGGTGAGGGTGAGGTTGAGGGTGAGGGTTAGGGTTAGGTTTAGGGTAGTGTTAGGTTTAGGTTTAGGGAGAGGGTGAGGGTTAGGGTTAGGATTAGGGTTAGGGTTAGGTTTAAGCTGAGGGTGAGGGTGAAAGTGAGGGTAAGGGTTAGGGTTAAGGTTAGGGTGAGGTTTAGGGTTTGTGTGAGGGTTACTGTGATGGTGAGTGTCAGGTGAGGGTGAGGTTTAGAAAGAGGGTGAGGGTGAGGGATAGGGTTAGGATAAGGTTTAGGGTGAGTTTTATGGTTAGGGTTATGGTTACAGTTAGGGTTATTGTTAGGGTTAAGGTTAAGGTTACGAAGAGGGTGAGGGCAAGGGTTAGCATTAGGATTAGGGTTAGGGTTAGGGTGAGGGTGGGGTTGAGTGTTAGGGTTTTAGGTTTAGGGTTAGGGTAAGGCTGAGGGAAAAGTTGAGGTTGACTGTGAGGGTTAGTGGTCAGGTTCCTGTTAGGATTAGTGTGAGGGTTAGGGTGAGGGTGAGGGTGAGGGTTAGGCTTAGGGTAGGGTTAGGGTTAGGGTGAGGGTGAGGGTGAAAGTTAGGATTAGGAATAGGGTGAGTGTTACGGTTAGGTTGAGGGTGACAGTCAGGGTGAGGGTGAAGGTTAGGGTTAGTTTTAGGGTGAGGATGTGTTAGGGTTAGGGTGAGGGTTAGGGTGATGTTTATTGTGAGGATGAGGATTAGGGTGAGGGTGAGTGTTCGGGTGAGGGTGAAGATTTGGGTGAGGGTGAAAGTTAGGGTGTGTTTGAGAGTTAGGTTTAGGATGAGTGTTAGGGTGATGGTGAGGGTTAGGGTGAGGGTGAGGGTTAGATTTAGGTCTCGGGTAAGGGTGAGGGTTAGGGTTAGGGTTAGGGTTAGGGTGAGAGTTAGGTTGAGGTGTCAGAATAGTATTAGGGTGAGGGTTAGGGTTAGTGTGAGGATAAGGGTTAGGGTGAGGGTTAGGATGAAGGTGAGAGTTAGGGTTAGCGTTAGGTTTAGGGTTAGTGTTAGGTTGATGGTTAAGTTTAGGGTTAGTTTGAGGGTTAGGGTTAGGGTGATATTTAAGGTGAGTTTGAGTGTTAGTGTGAGGGTGAGTGTGAGGGTGAGGGGTAGATTGAGGGTGAGGGTGAGGGTGAGGTTGAGGGTGAGGGTTAGGGTGAGGGTTAGGGTTAGGGTTAGGATTAGGTTTATTGTAAGGGTTAGGCTGAGGGTGAGGGTGAAATTGAGGGTGAGGGTTAGGGATAGGGTGAGGGTGAGGCTTAGTGTGAGGGTTAGGGAAAGGTGAGGGTTCGGTTGAGGGTTAGGTTAGGGTGAGGGTTAGGGTTATGTTTATGGTGAGGATTAGCGTTAGAGTGATGTTTTGTATGAGGGTGGGGGTTACTGTTAGGGTTAGCGTTAGGGAAAGTTTTAGGGTTAGGGTTAGGGTTAGGGTTACGGTGACGGGCAGGTTTAGGGTTAGGGTTCGGGTTAAGGTTAGTGTGAGTGTAATTGTTAGGGTTAGAGTTAGGGTTAGTGCGAGGATAAGTGTTAGACTGAGGATTAGGTTGAGGGTGAGGTTTAGGGTTAGGGTTAGGCTGAGGCTGAGGCTGAGGGTGAAATTGAAGGTGAGGGTTAGGGTTAGGGTGAGTGTTAGGGTTAGTGTGAGGGTTAGTGTGATGGTGATGGTGAGGGTGAGGGTGAGGGTTAGAATGAGGGTGAGGGTGATGTTTAGGTTTAGGATTAGGGTTAGGTTGAGTTTTAAGTTTAGGTTTAGGGTTAGGTTTAGGCTTATTGTTAGCGTTAGCCTTAGGGTGAGGGTGATGGTGTGGGTCTTTGGGGTTAGGGGTAGGGTGAGGGTGGGGTTGAGAGTTAGGGTTAGGATTGGGGTTAGTGTTAGGGTAAGGCTGAGGTGGAAGGGGAGGTTGAGGGTGAGGGTTAGGGTTAGGGTGAGGGCTAAGGTGAGGGTGAGGGTTAGGGTGAAGTTGCGGGTGAGAGTTTGGGTTAGGTAAGGGTTAGGGTTAGGGTGAGGATTAGGTTGAGGTTGATGGTTAAGCTGACGTTAGGTTTAGGGTGAGGGTTAGGATTACTGTTAGAGTGATTGTTATGGTTAGGGTGATGTTTAGGGTAAGGGTGATGGTTAGGGTGAGGGTGAGGGTTAGGGTTAGGGTTAGTATTAGTGTGAGGGTGAGGGTGAGGGTTAGGATTAGAAATAGGGTGAGCATTAGTGTTGGGCTGAGGGTGAGTGTCAGGGTGAGGGTGAACGTTATGGTTAGGTTTAGGATTAGGTTAAGGGTTAAGGCTAGTGTGAGGGTCATGGTCAGTTTTAGGGTTAGGGTTAGGGTGAGGGTGAGTGTGAGTATTAGGATTAGGAATAGTGTTAGATTTAGGCTGAGGGTTAGGGTCAGGCTGAGGGTGAAGGTTAGGTTTAGTGTTAGGGTGAGGATAAGTGTTAGGGTGAGGGTTAGGGGGAGGGTTAGTTTTAGGGTTAGGGTTAGGGTGAGGGTTAAGGTTTGGGTGATGTTTAGGGTGAAGTTTAGGGTGAGGCTGCGGGTTCAGGTGAGGGTTCGGGTTAGGCTGAGGGTGAGTTTAAGGATGTGGGTGAGGATTAGGTTTAGGATGAGGGTTAACGATAGGTTTAGGGTTAGTGTGAGGTTTAGGTTTAAGGGTAGGGTTAGGGTTAGGGTTAGGTTTAGAGTGAGGGTTAGGGAGAGGGGTAGGGGTAGGATTAGGGTGAGGTTTAGGGTGAGTGTGAGATTTGGGGTGAGGGTGAGGGTGAGGGATAGGATTAGGGTTAGGGTTAGGGTTAGGGTGAGTTTGATGGTGAGGGTGAGCGTTAGGGTTAGGATTGGGTTAATGTGAGGGTAAGAGTGAGGGTTATGGTTAGGTTGAGGGTTAGTTTTAGGGTGAGGGTTAGGGTTAGTGTTAGGGTGAGTGTTAGGGTTAGGGTTTGGTTTAGGGTGAGATTTAGGGTGAGGTGTCGGGATAGGTTTAGGGTGAGGTTTAGGGTTAGTGTGAGGGCAAGGGTTAGGTTTAGGGTTAGGGTTAGTATGAGGATAAGGGTTAGGGTGAAGGTAAGGGTGAGAGTTAGGGTTAGCGTTAGGGTTAGGGTGAGGGTGAGGATTAGGTTTACGGTGATGTTTAGGGTGAGGTTGAGGGTTAATGTGAGGGTGAGTGTGAGTGTATGAATTAGGGTGAGCGTGTGGGTGAGGGTGAGGTTGAGCGTGAGGGTTAGGGTTAGGGTGAGGGTGAGGGTAAGTGTTAGTGTAAGGGTTAGTGTGATGGTGAGGGTCAGTTGAGGGTGAGGTTTAGAATGAGGGTGAGGTTTGGGATTAGGATTAGGTTTAGAGTGACTTTTAGGGTTAGGGTTAGGGTTAGATTTAGGTTTATTGTTAGGGTCACAGTTAGGGTTCGGGTGAGTGTGAGGGCAACGGTTAGCATTAGGATTATGGTTAGTGTTAGGGTGAGGATGGGGTTGAGTGTTAGGGTTATGATTAGGGTTAGGTTTAGGGTCAGGCTGAGAGGGAAGGGGAGGTAGAGGGTTAGGTTTAGGGTTAGGTTTAGGGTTAGGGTGAAGTTTAGAGTGAGGTTGAGGTTCAGGGTGAGTGTGAGGTTTAGGGTGAGGGTGAGGGTGAGGTTGAGCGTGAGGGTTAGATTTAGGATGAGGGTGAGAGTGAGGGTTAGAGTTAGGATGAGGGTGAGGGTGAGGGTGAGGGTTATGTTTTGGGTTAGGGTGAGGGTTAGGTTTAGGGTGAGGGTTAGGCTGTAGGTAAGGTTTAGGGTGAGGGTTAGGATGAGGGTGAGGTTTACGGTTAGGGTTAGGGTAAGGGTTAGGGTGAGGGTTAGGGTGAGGGTTAGGGTTAGGGTTAGCATGAGGGTTAGTGTGAGGGTGAGGGTTAGGGTGAGTGTTAGTGTTAACTTTAGGGATAGGGTGAGGATTAGGGTTAGGGTTAGGTTTATTGTGTGGGTTAGGCTGAGGGGTAGGTTTAGGGTTAGGTTGAGTGTTAGGTTTAGTGTGAGGGTTATGGTTAGGGTTAGGGTGAGGGTAAGGGTTAGAGTGAGGTTAAGGGTGAGGATGAGCTTTAGCTTTAGCATTAGGTTTATGGATAGGGTTAGGATGAGGGTTAGTGTTAGGGTGAGGGTGAAGGTGAGGGTGGGGGTGAGGGTTAGTGTTAGGGTTAGTGTGACGGTTACTGTTAGAGTGAGGGTTAGGGTTAGTGTAAGGGTTTGGGTTAGGGTTAGGTTGAGGGTCAGGGTGAGTGTTAGGTTTAGGTTGAGGGTTAGCGTTAGGGTGAGGGTTAGGGTTAGGTTTAGGGTGAGAATTAGGGTTAGGGTGATGTTTATTGTGAGGGTGAGTGTTCAGGTGAGGGTGAGCGTTAGGGTGAGGGTGAGGGTTAGGGTGTGGTTGAGGGTTAGGGTTAGGTTGAGGGATAGGGTGACGTTGAGTGTTATGGTGAGGGTTAGGGTTAGGTTGAGAGTTAGGGTAAGGGTGAACGTTAGGGTTAGGTTTAGGGTTAGGGTGAGGTGTCGGTATAGGGTTAGGGTTAGTGCGAGGGTTAGGTTTAGGTTAGGGTTAGTGTGAGGATAAGGTTTAGGCTGAGGTTTAGGGTGAGGTTAAGGTTTAGGTTTAGCGTTAGGGTTAGAGTAAGGGTTAGGGTGAGGGTTAGTGTTAGTGTGAGTGTTAGGGTTAGGGATATGGTTAGGGTTAGGTTTAGGCTGAGGGGGAGGGGGAGGGCGAGGTGGAGGGTAAGGGTTAGGTTAAGGGTTAGGGTGAGGGCTAGGGTGAGTGTGAGGGTTAGTGTGAGGGTGGAGGTGAGGTTTTCATTTACCTTAGGGTTAGGGTTATGGTGAAGTTTAGGTTGAGGTTGAGGGTTAAGCTGAGGTTAGGGTTAGGGTGAGGGTTAGTGTTAGGCTTACGGTGAGGGTTTGGGTTAGGGTGATGTTTAGGGTGAGGGTGAGCGTTCAATGAGGGTGAGGGTGAGGGTGAGTGTGAGGGTGTGGGTGAGGGTTAGTGTTAGGGTTAGGTTTAGGGTGAGGGTACGTATGAGGGTTAGGATTAGGACTAGGGTTAGTGTTAGTGTTAGGCTGAGGGTATGGGTTAGGGTGAGGTTATGTGTGAGGGAGAGTGTTAGGGTTAGGGATAGGATTAGTCTGAGGGCTAGGGGGAGGAGAGGGTTAGTGTGAGGGTTAGGGTGAGGGATTCTTTTAGGTAAGGGTTAGGGTTATGGTGAGAATTAGCGTGAGGTTGAGGGTTAGGTTGAGCGTTACGGTTAGGGTGAGGGTTAGGGTTAGGTTTAGGGTAAGGATTAGGGTTTGGGTGATGTTTAGGGTGAGGGTGAGTGTTAGGGTGAGGATGAGTGTTCGGGGAAGTGTGAGTGTTCCGGTGAAGGAGAGGGTTATGGTGTGGGTGAGGATTAGGGTTAGGTTGAGGGTTAGTGATAGGGTTAGGGTTAGTGGGAGGGTGAGGGTTAGGGATAGTGTTAGAATTAGGTTGAGGGTTAGGGTTAGGGTTAGTGTTAGGGTCAGGGTTAGGGTTAGGGTGTGGGTTATTGTCAGGGTGAGGGTGAGGGTTCGGGTTAGGGTAAGTTTGAGAGTGAGGGTTAGGTTTAGAATTAGGGTTAGGTTTAGGGTTAGGTTGAGTGTTACGGTGAGGGTGAGGGTGAGGGTGAGGGTTAGGGTTAGGGTGAGAATTAGGGTTAGGGTTAGGCTGAGGATTATGGTGAAGGTAAGAGTTAGGGTGATGTATAGTGTGAGGATGAGGATTAGGGTTAGCGTTAGGGTTAGGGTAAGGGTTAGGGTGAGGCTTAGGCTTACATTTAGTTTTACGGTGAGGTTGAGGTATAGGGTGAGGGTTAGCGCTTTGGTGAGGGTTAGGGATAGGGTTAGATTGAGGGTGAGGGTGAGTGTTAGGTTTAGAGTTAGGGTGAGGGTGAAGGTGAGGGTTAGGAATAGGGTAAGCATTAGGGTTAGGATGATGGTGAGGGTGACAGTAAGTGTGTGGGTTAGGGTTAGGGTGAGGGTTAGGTTTAGGGTAAGGGTTAGGGGGAGGCTTAGGGTGTGGGTAACTTTTAGGGTAAGGGTTAGGATGAGGGTAATGGTTACGGTTAGGGTGAGGGAAAGGGTTAGGGTGAGGGTTAGGGTGAGGTGCAGGGTTAGGCTTAGCATTAGGGTTAAGTGAGGGTGAGGTTTGGGGTTAGGGTTAAGATTAGGGATAGGGTGAGGATTAGGGTTAGGGTTAGGGTTAGGGTGAGGGTTAGGATGAGGGCGTAGGGTTAGGATTAAGGTGAGGGTTAGGTTTAGTGTGAGGTTTAGGGTTAGGGTTAGGGAGAGGGATAGGTTTAGTCTGAGGGTTAGGTTTAGGGTTAGGGTGAGGGTATGGTTTCGGTGAGGGTTCGGCTGAGGGTGAGATTTAGGGTTAGCATTATGTTTAGGGTTAGGGTTAGGATGAGGGTTAGGGTTAGGGTGAGGTGAGGTAGAGGGTGAGGAAGAGTTTTAGGTATAGTGTGTGGGTTAGTGCTAGGGTGAGGGTTAGTTTTAGGGTGAGTGTTAGGGTTAGGGTAAGGCTTATGGTGAGGTTTAGGGTTAGGGTTGGGTTAGGTTGAGTTTCAGGGTGAAGGTCAGGTTTAGGTTGAGTCTTAGGGTTAGGGTGAGGGTTAGGGTTAGTTTTAGGGTGAGAGTTAGGGTTAGGTTGATGTTTATTGTGAGGATGAGCGTTAGGGTAAGGGTTAGTTTTAGGGGTAGGGTGAGGGTTAGGGATAGGGTTAGAATTAGGTTGAGGGTTAGGGTTAGGGTTAGTGTTAGGGTGAGGGTTAGGGTTAGGGTCCGGGTTATTTTCAGGGTGAGGGTGAGGGTTAGGGTTAGGGTTAGAGTAAGTTTGAGGGTGAGGGTTAGGTTTAGGATTAGGGTTACGTTTAGGATTAGGGTGAGGGTTATGGTTAGGGTTAGGGTGAAGATTAGGGTTAGGGTGATGTTTAGGGTGAGGGTGAGGGTTTGGGTGAGGGTGTGGGTGAGGTTTAGGGTTAGTGTTAGGTTTAGCTTGAATATGTGGGTAAGGGTTAGGATTAGCAATAGGCTTAGGGTTAGGGTTAATCTGAGCTTGAGGGTCAGGGTGAGGGTGAAGTGTAGGGTTAGGGTTAGGGTTAATTTGAGAGTTACAGAGAGGGGTAGGGTTAGTGTTAGTGTGAGGTTTAGGGTGAGTGTGAGGATTAGGGTGAGGGTGAGATTGAGGGTTAGTGTTAGGGTTAGGGTTAGAGTTAGGGTGAGTTTGAAGGTGAGGGTTAGGTTTAGGATTAGGGTTAAGGTTAGGGTTAGGGTGAGTGTTAGGGTGAGGGTGAGGTTCCGGTGAATGTTAGGGTGTGCATGAGGGTTAGGTTTATGGTGAGGATTAGGGTTAGGATTAGGGTTAGGGTTCTGGTGAGCTTAAGGATTAATGTGAGGTTTAGTGTGATGATGAGGGTTAGGGTTAGTGTTAGGGATAGGGTGAGGGTTATGGTGAGTACTATGGTTAGGGTTAGGATGAGGGTTAGGGTTAGTGTGAGGGTTAGGGTGAGGGTGAGGTTGAAGGTGAGGGTTAGGGTGAGGGTGAGTGTGAGGTTGAGGGTTAGCGTTAGGGTTAGTGTCAGGGTTAGGGTGAGGTTGGGGGTTAGGTTTAGGTTTAGGGTTAGGGTTTGGGTTAGGCTGAGGCTGAGGGTGAGGGTGAGGTTGATGGTTAGGATTATGCTGAGGTTGAGGGTGAGAGTCAGGGTTAAAGTTAGGGTGAGGGTTAAGGTGAGGGCTAGGTTGAGGTTGAGGGTTAGGGTTAGGTTTAGGTTTAGGATAAGGGTTAGTCTTAGGGTTAGGGTTAGGGTTAGTGTGAGGGTTAGGTTTAGGGTTAGGGTAAGTGTTAAGGTGAGGGTAAAGTTTAGGGTGAATATTAGGGTGACGGTGCAGTTTAGGGTTAGGTTGAAGGTTAGGTTTATGGTTAGGGTTAGGGTGATTGTTAGCGTGTGGGTAAGTGTTAGGGTGAGGGTTACGTTGAGGCTGAGGGTTAGGGTTCAGGTGAGGGTAAGGATAAGGGTGAGGGTTAGGGTGAGGGTGAGGGTTTTGGTTAAGGTTAAGGATAGGATAAGGATTTGGGTTAGGGTTAGGTTTAGGGTGAGGGTTAGGCTGAGGGGTAGGGTTAGGGAAAAGGTGAGGCTTAGGTTTAGTTTGAGGGTTAGTGTTAGGGTTATGGTTAGGGTTAGTGTGAGGATAAGGGTTATTGTGAGGGTTAGGGTGAGGATGAGGTGTAGGGTTAGCGTTAGTGATAGGGTGACGTTATGGTGAGGGTGAGGGTTAGGTTTACGGTTAGGATTAGGTTGAGGGTTAGGATTAGGGTTAGGGTTAGGTTGAGAGTTAGGTTGAGGTGTCAGGATAGGTTTAGGGTTAGGGGTAAGGTTAGTTTGAGGGTTAGGGTTAGCATTAGGGTTAGCATGAGGGTTAAGGTTAAGGTGAGGGTTAGGGTTAGGGTGATGTTTAGGGTGAGGTTGAGGGTTAGTGTGAGGGTGAGGGTGAGGGTTAGGGTGAGAGTGCGGGTGAGGGTGAGGCTGAGGATGAGGGTTAGGTTTAGGGTTTGGGTCAGGGTGAGGATTAGTGTTAGGATTAGAGTTAGGGTTACAGTTAGGCTGAGGGTGAGGTTGAAAGTGAGGTTGAGGGTTAGGGTTAGGGTGATGCTTAGGGTTAGTGGGAGGGTTAGTTGATGTTGAGGCTCAGAGTGGGAGTGAGGGTTAGAATGAGGGTGAGGGTGAGGGTGAGGGTTAGGGTTAGGATTAGGTTTAGGGTGAGTTTTAGGGTTGGGGTTAGGGTTAGAGTTATGGTTATTGTTAGGGAGGGTTAGGGTGAGGTTGAGGATGAGGGTTTCCCTTAGGTAAGGGTTAGGTTTAGGGTGAGGATTAGGGTGAAGGTGTGGGTTAAGCTGAGTTTAGGTTTAGGGTGAGGGTTAGGGTTAGGGTGAGGTCTAAGATTAGGGTGATGTTTAGGGTGAGGGTGAGGGTTAGGGTGAGGGTGAGGTTTAAGGTTAGCATTAGGTTTACCATTAGGCTTAGGATGAGGGTTAGGGTTAGGGTAAGTGTGAGGGTGAGGGTGAGGGTTATGGTGAGGGTTAGTGTTAGGGTTAGTGTGACGGTTACTGTTATTGTAAGGGTTAGGTTTAGGGTGAGGGTTAGGGTTAGGGTAAGGGTTTCGTTTAGGGTTAGGGTGAGGGTGAAGGTCAGGATAAGGGTTAGGATTAGTTTGAGGTTTAGGATTAGGGTGATGGTTAAGGATAGGGTTAGGTTGAGTGTAACTGTTAGGATTAGGGTTAGGGTGAGGGTGAGGGTGATGGTTAGGTTTAGGGTGAGGGTTAGGGTTAGCTTTAGGGTTAGGGTGAGTGTGAGGGTTAGAGTCAGTTTTGGGGTTAGGATAAGGGTTAGGCTGACGATTAGCGTTAAGGTTAGTGTGAGTGTTAGGTTTAGGGTTAAGGTTTTGGTTAGATTGAAGGTAAAGTTTAGGTTGAGATTTAGGGTGAGTTTGATCGTTAGGGTTAGGGTGAGTGTTAGGGTCAGGGTTAGGTTTAGGGTTATGTTTAGGGTTAGGTTGAGAGTTCGGGTGAGGGTTAGGTTTAGGGTAAGGGTTAGGATGAAGTTTAGGATGTGGGTAACTTTTAGGGTGAGGGTTAGGGTGAGGGTGAGGTTTAGTGTTAGGTTGAGGGAAAGGGTTAGGGTGAGGGTTAGGATGAGGTGGAGGGTTATGATTAGCATTAGGTTTAGGGTGAGGGTGAGGTTGAAAGTGAAGCTGAGGGTTAGGGTGAGTGTTAGTGTTAGGTTAGGGTTAGGATGAGGTTTAGACTGAGTGTTAAGGTTAGGATTAGTGTGAGGGTTAGTTTGAGGGTGTGGGTGAGGGTGAGGTTTAGGGTTAGGTTTAGGGTGAGTTTTAGGGTTAGGTTTAGGGTTAGAGTTAGGGTTAGTGTTAGGGTGAGCGTGAGGATGAGGGTTTCGTTTAGGTAAGGGTTAAGGTTAGGGTGAGGATTAGGGTGAGGGTGAGGGTTAAGCTGAGGTTAGGTTTAGGGTGAGGGTTAGGGTTAGGTTTAGTTTTAGTTTGCATGTGAGGGTAAGTGTTAGGAATAGGAATAGGGTTTGGTTCGGGTTAGGCTGAGGTTGAGGGTCAGGGTGAGGGTGAAGGTTAGGGTTAGGGTTAGTGTTAGGTTGAGAGTTATGGAGAAGGGTAGGGTTAGGGTTAGGGTGAGGTTTAGGGTGAGTGTGAGGCCTAAGGTGAGGGTGAGAGTGAGGGTTAGGGTTAGGGTTAGGGTTAGAGTTAGGGTGAGTTTGAAGTTGGGGGTTATGTTTAGGATTAGGCTTAAGGTTAAGGTTAGTGTGAGTGTTAGTGTGATGGTGAGGGTTCGGGTGAGAGTGAGGGTTAGGGTGTGCATGAGGTTTAGGGTTTTGGTGAGGATTAGGGTTAGGATTAGGGTGAGGGTTCTGGTGAATTTAAGGATTAGGGTGAGGTTTAGTGTGAGGGTGAGGGTGAGGGTTAGTGTTAGGGATAGGGTGAGAGTTACGGTGAGTGTTAGGGTTAGGGTTAGGGTTAGGGTGATGGTGAGGTATAGGGTGAGGCTTAGGGTTAGGGAGAGGTTTAGGGTTACGGTTAGGGTTAGTGTGAGTGTGATGGTGAGTGTTAAAGTTAGGTTGAGGGTTAGAGTTTGGGTGAGGTTGAGGGTGAGTGTTAGGATTAGTGTTAGGATTAGTGTTAGGCTGAGGGTGATGTGGAGGGTGAGGGTAAGGGTTAGGGTTAGGATGAGGTTTAGTGTTAGGGTTAGGGTTAGGGTTAGGTTTAGGGTGAGGTTTAGGGTTAGGTTTAGAGTTAGGCTGAGGGTTAGGGTTAGGGTTAGTGTTAGGGTTAGGTTAAGCGTTAGGGTAAGTGCTATGGTGAGGGTAAATTTTAGGGTGAATTTTAGGGTTACGGTGAAGTTTAGGGTTAGGTTGAGGGTTAGGTTGAAGGTTAGGTTTATGGTTAGTGATAGGGTGAGTGTTAGGGTGTGGGTAAGTGTTAGGGTGAGGGTTAGGTTGAGGGTGAGGGTTAGGGTGAGGGCAAAGTTTAGGGTGAGGATTTGTGTTAAGGTTAAGGATTGGATGAGGATTTGGGTTAGGCTTAGGTTTAGGGTGAGGGTTAAGCTGAGGGGTAGGGTTAGGGTTAGGTTGAGGCTTAGGTTTAGTGTGAGGGTTAGGGTTATGGTTAGGGTGACACTAAGGGTTACAGTGAGGGTTAGGGTGATTGTGAGTTTTAGGGTTAGCATTAGGTTTAGGGTTAGGCTTAGGATGAGTGCTAGGGTTACGTTTAGGTTTAGGATTAGGATGAGGGTGAGTTTTCGGGTTAGGGTTAGGTTGAGGCTTAGTGTTAGGTGTGGGCTAGGGTGAGGGTCAGGGTTAGGGTGAGAGTGAGGGTGAGCGTGAGGTTTTTAGTTATGTAAGGTTTAGGTTTAGGGTTAGGTTGAGGATTAATGTGAGGTTGTGGGTTAGGGTTAGTGTTAGGGTTAGGGTGAGGGTGAGGTTGAGGGTGAGGGTGAGTGTTAGAATGAGGGTTAGGTTTAGGTTTAGGGTGAGGGTGAGGGTGAGGGTGAGGGTTAGGGTTAGGGTTAGGATGAAGCTTAGGGTTAGGGTGACGGTTAAATTTAGGGTGAGGGTTAGGGTTAGGGTGACGGTGAGGGTAAGGGTTAGGGTGAGGGCTAGGGTTAGGGTTAGGGTTAGGGTTAAGTTGAGGGTGAGGGTCAGAGTTAGCATTAGGGTTCGGCTTAGGGTTCAGTGAGTGAAAGTATAGGTTGAGGGTTAGGGTGAGGGTTAGGATTAGGGTTATTTTTCGGGTGAGGGTTAGTGTGAGGGTTAGTTTTAGTGTTAGGGTTAAGGTTAGGTTGTGAGTTAGGCTGAGGGTAACTTTTCGGGTTAGGGTTTTGGGGAGGGTGAGGGATATGGTTAAGGTGAGGGAAAGGTTAGGGCGAGGTTTAGGGTAGGGTTGAGGGTTACTTTTAGCAATAGGTTCATGGTGAGGTTGAGGATTAGGGTGAGGTTGAGGGTGTAGGGTTAGCATTAGGATTAGTGTTAGGGTTAGGGTGAGGGTTAGGTTTAGGGTTAGGTTTAGGGTTAGGTTTAGAGTTAGGGTGAGTTTGAGAGTGAGGTTTAGGGTTTGTATTAGGGTTAGGATTAGGGTTAGGCTGAGGGTGAGGTTGAGGGTGAGGGTGAGGGTTAGTGTTAGGTGAGGGTTAGGGTTTGTGATAGGACTAAGGTCAGGATGAGGATTAGGGTTAGGGGATTAGGGTTAGGTTTAGATGAGGGTTAGGCTGAGGGGTAGGGTTACTGTTTGTTTGAGGATAAGGGTTAGGGTGAGTGTTAGGGTGAGTGTTAGGTTTAGATTTAGGCTTAGGTTTCCGATGAGGTTTAGGGTGAGATTTAGTGTTAGTGTTAAGGTTAGGTTCAGCGTGAGGGTTAGGCTGAGTCTAAGGGTTAGGGTGAGGGTTAGGGTGAGGGTGAGGGATAGGGTTAAAGTGAATGTAAGGGTTAGGGCGAAGTTTAGGGTGAGGTTGACTGTTAATGTTAGCATTAGGGTTAAGGTGAGGGTGATGGTTAGGGTGAGGGTTAGGTTTAGGGTTAGGGATAGGGTGAGGATTAGTGTTAGGGTTAGGTTTAGGTTGAGGATTAGGCTGAGCGCTATGGTTAGGGTTAGGGTTAGGGTGAGGGTTAGGGTGAGGGTTATGGTTATGGTTAGGGTTAGGGTGAGGTTGAGGCTGAGGGTAAAGTTTAGGGTGAGGTTTAGGGTGAGTTTGAGGTTTAGGGTTAGCATTAGGATTAGTGTTAGGGTTAGGGTGAGGGTTAGTTTTAGGGTTAGGTTTAGAGATAGGGTGAGTTTGAGGGTGAGGTTTAGGGTTTGGATTAGGGTTAGGTTTAGGGTTATGCTGAGGCTGAGGTTGAGGGTGAGGGTGAGGGTTAGTGTTAGGTGAGGGTTAGGGTTTGTGTTAGGTCTAAGGTCAGGATGAGGATTAGGGTTAGGGGGCTAGGGTTAGGTTTAGGATGAGGTTTAGGCTGAGGGTTAGGGTTACTGTTTGTTTGAGGGTAAGGGTTAGGGTGAGTGTTAGGGTGAGGGTTAGGTTTAGGTTTAGGCTTAGGTTTGGGATGAGGGTTAGGGTGAGGTTTAGTGTTAGTGTTAGGGTTAGGTTTAGCGTGAGGGTTAGGGTGAGTGTAAGGGTTAGGGTGAGGGTTAGGATGAGGGTGAGGGATAGGGTAAAGTGAATGTAAGGGTTAGGGCGAAGTTTAGGGTGAGGTTGGGTGTTAATGTTAGCATTAGTGTTAAGATGAAGGTGAAGGTAAGAGTGAGGGTTAGGGTTAGGTTTAGGGATAGGGTGAGGATTAGGGTTAGGGTTAGGTTTAGGTTGAGGATTAGACTGAGCAGTATGGTTAGGGTTAGGGTTAAGGTGAGGGTTAGGGTGTGGGTTATGGTTAGGGTTAGGGTTAGGGTGAGGATCAGGGTGAGGGTAAAGTTTAGGGTAAGGTTTAGGGTGAGTTTGAGGTTTTGGGTTAGCATTAGGGTTAGAGGTAGGTTTAGGTGAGGGTTGGGTTTAGGGTTAGGGTTACAGTGATAGTTAGGTTTAGGGTTAGGGTGAGGGGTAGGGTGATGAGTTAGGGTGAGAGTTAGGGTTAATGTGAGGGTTAGTGTTAGTGTTAGATTTAGTGGGAGGATAAGGGTTAGTGTGTGGGTTAGGCTGAGAGTAAGGGTTAGGGTTAGCGTTAGGGTTAGGGTGAGGTTAAGGGTGAAGGTTAGAATTCGGGTGAGGTTTAGGGTATGGTTAGGGTTCGGGTGAGGGTTCGGGTGAGGGTGAGATTTAGGTTTATGTTTAGGGTTAGGTTGAGGGTTAAGGTGATGGTGAGGGTTAGGGTGAGGGTGAGGGTAAGGATTAAGCTGAGTATTAGGGTTAGGGTTAGGGTTAGGTTTATGGTGAGAGTAAGGGTTAGGAATGAGGTTTAGGGTGAGGGTGAGGTTTAGGGGTAGCGTTAGAGTTAGGGTGAGGGTTAGGGTGAGGGTTAAGGTTCGGGTTAGGCTTAGGGTGAGGGTGAGGGTTAGAGTTAGGGTTAGGGATAGGTTAGGTTGAGGGTTAGCGTGAGCGTTAGGGTGAGGGTTAGGTTTAGGTGTAGGGTTAGGGTGAGGGTTAGGTTGAGGTTTCGTGTTAGTGTTTGGGTTAGGGTTAGGGTGAGTTTTAGGCTGAGGGTAAGGGTTAGAGTGAGGGTTAGGGTGAGGGTGAGGGTTAGGGATAGCATTAGGGTTAGGGTTAGGGTTTCGTTGAATGTTAGCGATAGGGTTAGGGTGATGGTGAGTGTTAGTGTGAGTTTTAGGGTTAATGTTAGGGTGAGGGTGAGGGTTAGGGTTAGGTTTAGGGTGAGGGTGAGGGTTAGGGTTAGGGTGTGGTTTAGGTTTAAGTTGATGGTGAGGTTAAGGGTTAGGGTGAGGGTTAGGGTTAGGGTGAGGATTAGGTTTAGGGAGAGGGTGAGTGTTAGGTTTAGGATTGGGCTTAGGTGTAGGGTTAGGCTTAGGGTTAGGGTGAGATTGAGGGTCATATTTAGGTTTAGGGTGAGGGTTAGGGTTATGTTTAGGTTTAGGGTGAGGGTGAGATTGAGGGTTAGGGTGAGGGTGATGGTGAGGGTGAGGGTGAGGGTGAGGGTTAGGTTTAGGATGAGTGTTACAGTTATGGTTAGTGTTAGGTTGAGGGTGAGTGTGAGGGTTAGGGTGAGGGTGATGGTGAGGTTTATGTTGAGGGTAAAGATTACGGTTTGGGTGAGGGTTAGTTTTAGGGTTAGTGTTAGGATGTGGGTTAGGCTGAGGGTTAGGGTTAGGGTGAGGGTGAGCGTTAGGTTTAGTGTTGGGGTTACAGTTAGTGTGAGGGTTAGGTTTAGGTTTAGGATTAGGCTGAGGGTTAGGGTCTGGGTTCAAATGAGGGTAACGGTTAGGTGAGGGTTAGGGTGAGGGTGAGGGTTAGGGTTAGTGTGAGGGTAAGGGTTAGGGTGAGGGTTAGGGTGAAGGTGAGGATAGGGTTAAGGTGAGGGTAAGGGTAAGGGCAAGGTTTAGGGTGAGGTTGAGGGTTATTGTTAGCATTAGGGTTACTGTGAGAGTGAGGTTTGGGTGAGGGTTAGAGTTAGGGTTAGGAATAGGGTGAGGATTAGTGTTGTGGTTAGGTGTAGTGTGAGGGTTAGGCTGAGGGATAGGGTTAGGGTTAGTGTTAGGGTGAGGGTTAGGTTGAGGGTTAGGGTTAGGTTTAGGGAAAGGGTTAGCTTAGGGTGAGGGTTTGGGTTAGAGTTAGGGTTTGGGTGAGGGTGAGGTCTAGTGTTAGCATTAGGGTAAGGGTTAGGGTTAGGGTTAGGGTGAGGGTTAGTGTGATGATTACAGTTAGGGTTAGGATTAAGTTTAGGGTTAGGGTTAGACTGAGGGTGAGGGTGAGGTTGAGGGTGACTGTTAGGGTTAGGGTTAGTTTTAGGGTGAGGGCTAGGGTGAGGGTGAGGGTTAGGATGAGGGTTAGGGTCAGGGTGAGTTTTAGCATTCGGTTTAGGGTGAGTTTTAGTGTTAGGGTGAGGTTTAGGGTACGGTTAGGTTTCGGGTGAGGGTTCGGGTGAGGGTGAGTTTTAGGGAGTGGGTGATGGTTAAGGTTAGGCTGAGGATTAAGGTGATGGTGAGGGTCAGGGTGAGGGTGAGGGTTAGGATTACGGTGAAAATTAGGGTTAGGGTTAGGGTTAGGCTTATGTTGAGGGTAAGGGTTAGGATGAGGTTTAGGCTAAGGGTGAGTTTTAGCGATATTGTTAGAGTTAAGGTGAGGGTTTGGGTGAGGGTTAGGGTTCAGGTTTGGCTTAGGGTTAGGGTGAGGGTAAGAGTTAGTGTTAGGGTTAGAGTTAGGTTGAGGATAAGGTTTAGTGTGAGGTTTAGGGTGAGAGTGAGGTTTAGGCTTAGGTTCAGGGTTAGGGTGAGCATTAGGGTGAGGTTTAGGTTTAGGTTTAGTGTTAGGGTGAGGGTTGGGGTGAGGTTTAGTGCTATTGTTAGTGTTAGCGTTAGGGTGATGGTTAGGGTGAGGGTAAGAGTTAGAGTGAGGGTTAGGGTGAGGGTGAGTGTTAGGGATAGCATTAGTGTTAGGGTTTGGTTTAGGGTGAGTGTTAGGGTTAAGATTAGGGTGAGGTTGAGGTTGAGGGTTAGGGTTAGCATTAGGTTAGGGTTAGGGTGAAGGTGAGGGTTAGGATTAGGGTTAGGTTTAGGGTGAGAGTGAGGGTGAGGGTTAGGGTTAGGGTTAGGGTGAGGGTGAGGGTTAGGGTGACGGTGAAGGTAAGGGTTAGGTTGAGGGCTAGGGTTAGGTTAGGGTTAGGGTGAGTTTTAGGATTAGGGTGAGAGTTAGTGTTAGGTTTAGGATTAGGCTTAGTTGTAGGGTTAGGCTAATGGTGAAGGTGAGGGTGAGGGTCAGAGTTAGCATTATGATTAGGGTATGGGTGACGTGAGTGTTAGGATTAGGGTTAGAGTTAGGGTGAGAGTGAGGGTGAGGGTAAGAGTTAGGGTTAGGTTTAGGTTTCGGATGAGTGTTAGGGTGAGGGTTAGGTTTACACTTAGTTTTCGGGTGAGCGTTAGTGTTAGGGTTAGGTTTAAGGTTAGGTTGTGGGTTAGGCTGAGGGTAACTTTTAGGGTGAGGGTTTTGGTGAGGGTGAGGGATATGGTTAAGGTGAGGGAAGGGTTAGGGCGAGGTTTAGGGTATGGTTGAGGGTTAATATTAGCATTAGGTTTACGGTGAGGGTGAGGGTTAGGGTGAGGTTGAGGGTAAGGGTTAGTGTGAGGACTAGGTTTAGGGTGATGGTTAGGGTGAGGGTTCGTGTTAGGCTGATTGTTAGGGTTATGGTGAGGTTTTGGGTTAGGATATGTGTGAGGATTAGGGTTAGGGTTAGGGTTATGGTGAGGGTAAGGGTTAGGGTGAGGTTTATGGTGAGGGTGAGGGTTAGGGTTAGCATTAGGGTTAGAGTGATGGTTAGGGTGAGGGTTAGGGTTAGGTTGAGGGTGAGGTTTAGGGTTAGGTTTAGGGTGCGGATTAGGGTTAGGGTGAGGGTTAGGGATAGGTTTACGTTTAGGGTGAGGTTCAGCGTTAGGGTTAGGGTTAGAGTTAGGGTGAGGTTGAGGGTGAGGGTTAGGTTTAGGATTAGGCTTAGGGTTAGTGTTCGGCTGAGAGTGAGGGTGCGGGTGAGGTTGAGGGTTAGGGTTACGGTGAGGGTTAGGACTAAGTTTAGGTTGAGGGTTTGGGTTTGTGTTAGGGTGAGGTTTAGGGTGAGGGTTAGGGTTAGGGTTAGTGTGAGGCTTAGGTTTAGTGTGAGGGTTAGTGTTAGGATTAGGGTTTAGGTTAGGGTGAGGGTAAGGGTTATGGTGAAGGTTAGTGTTAGTCGTAGTGTTAGGGTTAGGTTTAGGGTTAGAGTTAGGGTGAGGTTGAGGATGAGGTTAGGGTTAGGGTATGGTTTAGGGTGAGGGCTAGGGTGAGGTTGAGGGTAAGGGGGTGGGTTAGGGTGAGGGTGAGGGTTTCAGTTAGGATAAGCGTAGGGTTAGGGTTAGGGTGAGGGTGAGGTTTAAGGTGAAGGTTAGGGTGAGGGTTAGTGTGAGGCTGAGGGCTTCAGGTAGGAAAGGCTTAGGGTTAGGGTTAGGGTGAGGATTAGGTTAAGGGTGAGGTAAAAGGTGAGGGTTAGGGTTAGGCTTAGGGTGAGGGTGAGGATTATGGTTAGGAATAGGGTTAGGATGAGGATTAGGCTGAGGGTTATGGTTATGGTTCAGGTGATGGTAAGGGTTAGGGTGAGGGTTAGGGTGAGGGTGAGGGTTAGGGTTAGGCTTAGGGTTAGGTTTAGGGTTAGTGTTAGGGTTAGGATTATGGTGAGGATTAGGGTTAGGGTTAGGTTTAGGGTGTGGGTTAGGCTGAGGGGATGGGTTAAGGTTAGTGTTAGGGTTAGGGTTAGGGTGAGAATTAGGGTAAGGGTGAGGGTGATGGTTAGGTTGAGGTTGAGGGTGAGGGTAAGTGTTATGGTGTCGGTTAGGGTGCGGTTGAGGTTGAGGGTTACCATTAGGCTTAGAGTTAGGGTTAGGGCGAGGGTTAGGGTTAGGGCTACTGGGAGGGTGATGGTGAGGACTAGTGTGAGCATTAGGGTTACGGTTAGGGTTCGAGTTAGGGTTAGTGTGAGGGTGAGATTTAGGGTTAGGTTTAGGATTAGGGTTAGGGTTAGGTTTAGGCTGAGGTTGAGGGTGAGAGTGAGGGTGAGGGTTGGTGTTTGGGTTAGTTTTAGGGTGAGGGCTAGGGGGAGTGTGAGGTTTAGTGTGATTATTAATGTGAGGGTGAGGTTTTCAGTTAGGAAAAGCTTAGGTTTAGATTTGGGGTGAGGTTTGGGGTGAGGGTGAGGTTTAAGGTGAGGGTTACGTTTAAGGTGAGGATTAGGGTTAGGGGTAGTATTAGGGTTAGGGTTAGGGTTAGGGAGAGGGTTAGGTTTAGGGTTAGGATTAGGTTGAGGGTTAGGTTTAAGGTTAGGGTGAGGGGTTGGGTGAGGGGGTAGGGTGAGGATTTGGGTTAATGTGAGTGTTAGGGTTAGGGTTAGAATTAGTGTGAGGATAAGTTTTAGGTTTTGGGTTAGGCTGAGAGTGAGGGTTAGGTTTAGGGTTAGGGTGAGATTTAGGGTGAAGTTTAAGATGAGGGTTAGGGTTAGTATGAGGGTGAGGATTAGAGTTAGGTTTAGGGTGAGGGTTAGAGTTACGGTGAGTTTTACGGTAGGGTTACGGTGAGGATGAGGGTGAGGTTGAGGGTGAGTTTTAGGGTGTGGGTGATGGTTAGGATTAGGGTGAGGGTTAAGGTGATGTTGAGGCTTAGGTTGAGGGTGATGGTAAGGATTATGATGAGTATTAGAGTTATGGTTAGGGTTAGAGTTACGGTGAGTGTAAGGGTTAGGGTGACGTTTAGTGTGAGGGTGAGGTTTAGGGGTAGGGTTAGAGTTAGGGTGAGGGTTATTTTGAGGGTTAGGGTGAGGGTTAGGCTTAGGGTGAGGGTGAGGGTTAGAGTTAGGGTTAGGTATAGGGTGAGGGTGAGGGTAAGATTTAGGGTGACGGTTAGGATGAGGGTGAGGGTTAGGGTTAGGTTGAAGGTTAGGGTGAGCGTTAGGGTGAGGGTTAGGTTTAGGTTTACGGTTAGGGTGAGGGTTCGCTGAGGTTTAGTGTTAGTGTTAGGGTTAGGGTTAGGGTGAGTGTTAGGTTGAGGGTAAGGTTCAGAGTGAGGGTTAAGTTGAAGTTGAGGGTTAGGGATAGCATTAAGGTTAGTGTTAGGGTTTGGGTGAGGGTTAGGGTTAGGTTTACGGTGATTGTGAGTGTTAGGTTTAGCTTTAGGGTGAGGGTGAGGGTTAGGGTTAGGGTGAGGGTGAAGTTTAGGGTGAGGGTTAGGGTTAGGGTGACGGTAAGGTTAAAGGTTACGGTGAGGGCTAGGGTTACAGTTAGTGTTAGGGTGAGCTTTAGGTTTAGGGTGAGGGTGAGGGTTAGGTTTAGGGTTAGTCTTAGGTGAAGGGTTAGGCTTAGGGTGAGGGTGAGGGTAAGGGTCATAGTTAGGTTTAGGGTGAGGGTTAGGGTTATGGTTAGGATTAGGGTGAGGGTGAGAGTGAAGGTTAGTGTGAGGGTGATGTTTAGGGTGAGGGTGAGGGTTAGGTTTAAGGTAAGGTTTAGAGTTAGGGTTAGTTTTAGTGTGAGGGTGATTGTGAGGGTTAGGGTGAGGGTGATGGTGAGGTTGATGGTGAGGGTGAGGGTTAGGGTTTGTGTGAGGGTTAGTTTTAGGGTTAGGGTTAGGATGAGGGTTAGGCTGAGGCTTAGGGTTAAGGTTAGGGTGAGGGTAAGGGTTAGAGTAAGGTTTAGTGTTAGGGTGATGGTGAGGGTTAGGGTTAGTGTTGGGTTTACAGTTAGGGTAAGTGTTAGGGTTAGGATTAGGATTAGGCTGAGGGTTCGGGTCTGGGTTCGAGTGAGGATAAGGGTTAGGTTGAGGGTTAGGGTGAGGGTGAGGGTTAGCATTAGGCTTAGGGTTAGGGTGAGGTTTAGGGTGAGGGTAAGTGTTAGGGTTAGGGTTTGGGTGAGGGTGAGGTTCGGGTTAAGGTGAGGGTAAGGGTAAAGGCGAGGTTTAGGTTGAGGTTGAGGGTTATTGTTAGCATTAGGGTTACGGTGAGGGTGAGGGTTAGGATGAGGATTAGGTTTAGGGTTAGGGATAGGATAAGGATTAGGGTTGTAGTTAGATGTAGGGTAAGGGTTAGGCTGAGGGATAGGGGTTAGGGTTAAGGTGAGGGTTTGGTTGAGGGTTAGGTTTAGTGTTAGGGTTAGGTTAGGGTGAGGGTTTGGGTTTGGGTTAGGGTTTGGGTGAGGGTGAGAGCTAGTGTTAGCATTAGGGTAATGTTTAGTGTTAGGTTTAGGGTGAGGTTGAGGGTGAGGATTATGGTTAATGTTAGGATTATGGTTAGGGTTAGGGTTAGACTGAGAGTGAGGGTGAGGTTGAGGGTGATGGTTAGGGTTAGGGTTAGTTTTAGGGTGAGGGCTAGGGTGAGGGTGTTGGTTAGCGTGAAGGTTTAGGTTAGAAAAGGCTTAAGTTTAGGGTTAGGGTAAGGTAAGGGTGAGGGTGATGTTTAAGGTGAGGGTTATGGTTATGGTTAAGGTGAGGATAAGTGTTAGGGTTAGTATGAGGGTGAGGGTTATCGTTAGGTTTAGGGTGAGAGTTAGGGTTATGGTGAGGTTTAGGGTAGGGATAGAGTTCGTGTGAGGGTTCGTGTGAGGGTGAGTTTTAGGGAGTGGGTGTGGTTAGGGATAGCTTGAGGGTTAAGGTGACAGTGACGGTTAAGTTGAGGGTGAGGGTTAGGATTATGGTGAGGATTAGGGTTAGGAATAGGGTTAGGTTTTTGTTGAGGGTAAGGGTTAGTATGAGGTTTAGGGTGAGGGTGAGTTTTAGGGATATTGTTAGAGTTAGGGTGAGGGTTTTGGTGAGGTTTAGGGTTCGGGATTCGCTTAGGGTGAGGCTGAGGATAAGAGTTAGGGTTAGGGTTAGGGTTAGGGTGAGAGTAAGGTTTAGTGAGAGGGTTAGGGTGAGCGTTAGGGAGAGGTTTAGGTTTAGGGTTAGGGTTAGGGTGAGGATTAGGGTGAGGTTAGTGTTAGGGTTACGGTTAACGTTAGGGAGAGTGTTAGGGTGAGGGTAAGGATTGGAGTGAGAGTTAAGGTGAAGGTTAGGTTTAGACAGTTAGGGTTAGTGTTAGGTTGAGGGTGAGTGTGATGGTTAGGGTGAAGGTGATGGTGAGGTTGATGTTGAGTGTGAGTGTTACGGTTTGGGTGAAGGTTAGCTTTAGGGTTAGGGTTAGGATGAGTGTTAGATTGAGGGTTAGGGTTAGGGTTACAGTGAGGGTAAGGTTTAGGGTGAGGGTGAGGGATAGGGTAAGGGTAAGAATCAGGTTGGGGTGTTGGTTAGGATTAGGATTAGGATTAGGGATAGGGAGAGGTTTAGGGATAGGGTTAGGGTTAGGGTGAGGGTTTTTATTAGAGTTAGGTTTAGAGTTAGGGTGAGGGTGAGGGTAATGTTTAGGGATTGGATTAGGGTTAGGGTAAGGCTTAGGCTGTGGCTGAGGTTGAGGGTGAGGGTTAGGGTGAGGGTGAGCGTTAGGGTTAGTGTTAGGGTTACAGTTAGGGTGAGGGTTAGGGTTAGGTTTAGGATTAGGCTGAGGGTTAGTCTGAGGGTTACGGTATGGGTTTGAATGAGGATAAGGGTTAGGGTGAGGGTGAGGGTGAGGGTGAGGGTAGGGTTAAGGTGAGGGTAGGGGTAAGGGCGAGGTTTAGGTTGAGGTTGAGGGTTATTGTTAGCATTAGTGTTACTGTGAGGGTGAGCTTAGGGTGAGGTTTAGAGTTAGGGTTAGGAATAGGGTGAGGATTAGTGTTGGGTTTAGGTGTAGGGTGAGGTTTAGGCTGAGGGATAGGGTTAGGGTTAGTGTTAGGATGAGGTTTAAGTTGAGGGTTAGGTTTAGGGTTAGTGTTAGGGTTAGGGTTAGGTTAGGGTGAGGGTTTGGGTTAGGGTTAGGGTTAGGGTTTGGGTGATGGTGAGGGGTAGTGTTAGCATTAGGGTAAGGGTTAGGGTTAGGGTTAGGGTGAGGGTGAGCGTGAGGATTACAGTTAGGGTTAGGATTAAATTTATGGTTAGGGTTAGACTGAGGGTGAGGGTGAGGTTGAGGGTGAGTGTTAGGGTTAGGGTTAGTTTTAGGGTGAGGGCTAGGGTGAGGGTGAGGGTTAGGATGAGGGTTAGGGTCAGGGTGAGGTTTAGAGTTCGGTTTAGGTTGAGTTTTAGGGTTAGGGTGAGGTTTAGGGTAGGATTAGTGTTCTGGTGAGGGTTCGGGTGAGGGTGAGTTTTAGGGAGTGGGTGATGTTGAAGGTTAGGCTGAAGATTAAGGTGATGGTGAGGGTTAGGTTGAGAGTGAGGGTTAGGATTATGGTGAGGATGAGGGTTAGGGTTAGAGTTAGGCTTATGTTGAGGGTAAGGGTTAGGATGAGGTTTAGGCTGAGGGTGAGTTTTAGGGATATAGTTAGAGTTAGGGTGAGGGTTTGGGTGAGGGTTAGGGTTCGGGTTTGGCTTAGGTGAGGGTGAGGGTAAGAGTTAGTGTTAGGGTTAGGGTTAGGGTGACGATAAGGTTTAGTGTGAGGGTTAGGTTGAGGGTGAGGTTTTGTTTTAGGTTTAGCGTTAGGGTGAGGGTGAGTGTTAGGGATAGCATTAGTGTTAGGGTTAGGTTTAGGGTGAGTGTTAGGGTTAGGATTAGGGTGAGAGTGAGGGTGAGGGTTAGAGTTAGGGTTAGGGTGAGGCTTAGGTTTAGGGTGAGGGTGAGGGTTAGGGTGACGGTGAGGGTAAGGGTTCGGATGAGGGCTAGGGTTAGAGTTAGGGTTAGGGTGAGTTTTAGGATTAGGATGAGGCTGAGTGTTAGGTTTAGGATTAGGCTTAGGTGTAGGGTTAGGCTAAGGTTGATGGTGAGGGTGATTGTCAGAGTTAGCATTAGGGTTAGGGTTAGGGTGAGGGTGAGTGTTAGGATTAGGTTTAGAGTTAGGGTGAGAGTGAGTGTGAGGGTAAGAGTTAGGGTTAGGGTTAGGGTTAGGATGAGGGTTAGGCTGAGGGTTAGGGTTAGGGTTCGGGTGAGTGAAAGGTTAGGTTGTGTGTTAGGCTGAGGGTTAAGTTTAGGCTTAGTTTTCGGGTGAGGGTTAATGTTAGGATTAGGGTTAAGTTTAGGTTGTGGGTTAGGCTGAAGGTAACTTTTAGGGTGAGGGTTTTGGTGAGGGTGAGGGATATGGTTAAGGTGAGGGAAGGGTTAGGGTGAGGTTTAGGGTATGGTTGAGGGTTAATATTAGCATTAGGTTTATGTTAGGGTGAGGGTTAGGGTTAGGTTGAGGGTAAGGTTTAGGGTGAGGACTAGGGTTAGGGTGATATTTGGGTGAGGGTTCGTGTTAGTGTTAGTGCTAGGGTTAGGGTGAGGTTTTGGGTTAGGATATGTGTGAGGATTAGGCCTAGGGTTAGGGTTATGGTGAGGGTAGGGGTTAGGGTGAGGTTTATGGTGAGGGTGAGGGTTAGGGTTAGCATTAGGGTTAGAGTTATGGTTAGGGTGAGGGTTAGGGTTAGGGTGAGGGTGAGGTTTAGGGTTAGGTTTAGGGTGAGGTTTAGAGTTAGGGTGAGAGTTAGGGATAGGTTTACGTTTAGGGTGGGGTTCAGGGTTAGGGTTAGGGTTAGAGTTAGTGTGATGTTGAGGGTGAGGGTTGGGTTTAGGATTAGAGTTAGGGTTAGGGTTCGGCTAAGGGTGAGGGTGAGGGTGAGGTTGAGGGTTAGGGTTAGGTTGAGGTTTAGAATTAGGTTTAGGTTGAGGGTTGGGGTTTGTGTTAGGGTGAGGCTTAGGCTGAGGATTGGGGTTAGGGTTAGTGTGAGGTTTAGGTTTAGTGTGAGGGTTAGTGTTAGGATTAGGGTTTAGGTTAGGGTGAGGGTAAGTGTTATGGTGAGGGTTAGTGTGAGGGTGAGGATTAGGGTTAGGCTTAGGTTGAGTGTGAGCGTTAGTTTGAAGTTTAGGGTTAGGTTTAGGGTTAGGGTGATGGTTAGGGTGAGGATTAGTGTTAGTGTTAGGGTTATGGTTAATGTGAGGGTTAGGTTTATGGTTAGAGTTAGGGTGAGGTTGAGGGTGAGGGTTAGGGTTAGGTTTTGGTTTAGGGTGAGGGCTAGGGTGAGGTTGAGGGTAAGGGGGAGCGTTAGGGGGAGGGGGAGGGTTTCAGTTAGGATAGGCGTAGGGTTAGGTTTAGGGTGAGGGTGAGGTTTAATGTGAGGGTTAGGGTGAGGGTTAGAGTGAGGTTTTCAGTTAGGAAAGTCTTAGGGTTAGGGTTAGGGTGAGGATTAGGGTGAGGGTGAGGTTTAAGGTGAGGGTTAGGGTTAGGGTTAGGGTGAGGGTGAGGGTTTTTTTACGGATAGGGTTAGGATGAGGTTTAGGCTGAGGGTTGGTGTTAGGGTTCGGGTGAGGGTAAGAGTTAGGGTGTGGGTTAGGGTGAGGGTGAGGGTAAAGTTTAGGCTTATTTTTAGGATAAGTGTTAGGGTGAGCGTTAGTGTTATGGTTAGGGTGAGGTTTAGGTTGAGGGTAAGGTTTAGGGTGGGAGTTAGGGTGAGGTTGAGGGATAGGGTTATGGTGAGGGTAAGTGTTAGGGCGAGGTTTAGGGTGAGGTTGAGGGTTAATGTTAGCAATAGGGTATGGTGAGGGTGAGGGTTAGTGTGAGGGTTAGAGTTAAGGTTAGGGATAGGGTGAGGATTAGGGTTAGGGATAGGTTTATGGTGAGGTTGAGGGTTAATGTTAGCAATAGGGTATGGTGAGGGTGAGGGTTAGTGTGTGGGTTAGAGTTAAGATTAGGGATAGGGTGAGGATTAGGGTTAGGGATAGGTTTAGGGTGAGGGTTAGGCTGAGGATTAGGGAAAGTGTGGGGGTTAGGGTTAGGGTTAAGGTGAGAGTTAGAGTAAGGGTTATGGTTAGGGTTAGGGTGAGGTTTAGGGTGAGGCTAAGTGTTAGGGTGCCGGTTAGGTTGAGGTTGAGGTTTAGGATTATCATTAGGGTTAAAGTTAGGGTTAGGATGATGGTTACGGTTAGGGTTAGGGTGAGGGTGAGGGGGACGTCTTGTGTTAGCATTAGGTTTAGGGTTAGGATTAGAGTTAGGGTTAGGGTGAGGGTTAGGTTTAGGAATAGGGTTAGAGTTAGGGTTAGGCTGAGGATGAGGGTGAGGCTGAGAAGTGGCTTAGTGTTTGGGTTAGTTTTGGGGTGTAGGCTAGCGGGAGGGTGGGGTTAGGGTGAGGATTAGGGTGAGGTTGAGGGTTTCTGTTAGCAAAGGCTTAGGGTCAGGGTTGGGGTGAGGCTTAGGGTGAGGGTGAGGTTTAAGGTGAGGGGTAGGGTTCTGGTGAGGATTAGGGTTAGGGTTAGGTTGAGGGTTAGGGTTAGTGTTATGATTAGGGTGAGGGTGAGAGTGAAGGTGAGGGTGTAGGTGATGGTTAGGTTGAGGTTTATAGTTTGTGTGATATTTAGGGTGAAGGTGAGGGTTAGGGTTAGCGTTAGGGTTAGGGTGAGGGTTAGGGTGAGGGTTAAGTTTAGGGTGAGAGTGAGGGTGTGGGTCAGGTTTAGGGTGAGGGTTGGGGTTAGGGTCAGGGTAGTGTTAGGTTTAGAGATAAGATGTGGGCGAGGGTGTTGGTTATGGTGAAGTTTTCGGTTAGAAAATGCTTAAGTTTACGTTTAGGGTGAGGTAAGGGTGAGGGTGATGTTTAAGTTGAGGGTTAGGGTTACGGTTAAGGTGAGGATAAGGTTTAGGGTTAATATGAGGGTGAGGGTTAGATTTAGGTTTAGGGTGAGGGTTAGGGTTAGGGTGAGGTTTAGGGTAGGGTTAGGGTTCGGGTGAGGGTTCAGGTAAGGGTGTTTTAGGGAGTGGGTGATGGTTAGGGTTAGGGTGAGGGTTAAGGTGACAGTGACGGTTAGGGTGAGGTTGAGGGTTAGGATTATGGTGAGGATTAGGGTTAGGGTTAGGTTTATGCTGAGGGTAAGGGTTAGGATGAGGTTTAGTGTGAGGGTGAGTTTTAGGGATATAGTTAGAGTTAGGGTGAGGGTTTGGGTTCGGGATTGGCTTAGAGTGAGGGTGAGGGTAAGAGTTAGGTTAGGGTTAGGGTTAGGGTGTGAGTAAGCTTTAGTGTGAGGTTTAGGGTGAGGGTGAGGGTTAGGGTTAGGTTGAGGGGTACAGTGAGCGTTAGGGAGAGGTTTAGGTTTAGGTTAGGGTGAGGGTTAGGGTGAGGTTAGTTTGAGGGTTATGGTTAGGTTTAGGGAGAGGGTTAGGGTGAGGTTAAGGATTAGAATGAGGTTTGAGGTGAGGGTTAGGTTTAGACAGTTAGGGTTAGTGTTCGTTTGAGGGTGAGTGTGAGGGTTAGAGTGAGGTGATGGTGAGATTGATGTTGAGGGTGAGGGTTATGGTTTGGGTGAGGGTTAGTTTTAGGATTAGGTTTAGGATGAGTGTTAAGCTGACGGTTAGGGTTAGGGTTAGTGTGAGGGTTAGGGATAGGGTGAGGGTTAGGGTTAGGGTAAGGGTAAGGATCAGGTTGAGGATGAGGGTTAGGGTTAGGGAGAGGGTTAGGGATAGGGTTAGGGTTAGGGTGAAGGTTTTGGTTAGTTAGGTTTAGAGTTAGGGTGAGGGTGAGTGTGATGTTTTGGGATTTTATTACGGTTAGGGTAAGGCTTAGGCTGTGGCTGAGGTTGAGGGTGAGGTTGAGGGTTAGGGTTAGGGTGAGGCTGAGCGTTAGGGTTAGTGTGGGGGTTACAGTTAGGGTGAGGGTTAGGGTTAGGTTTAGGATTATTCTCAGGGTTAGGCTGAGGGTTAGGGTCTGGGTTCGAAAGAGGGTAATGGTAAGGGCGAGGTTTAGGGTGAGGTTGAGGGTTATTTTTAGCATTAGGGTTACTGTGAGGGTGAGGTTAGGTTGAGGGTTAGAGTTAGGGTTAGGAATATGGTGAGGATTAGTGTTGGGGTTAGGTGTAGGGTGAAGGTTAGGCTGAGGGATAGGTTTAGGGTTAGTGTTAGTGTGAGGGTTAGGTTGAGGGTTAGGGTTAGGGTTTGGGTTAGGGTTAGGGTTAGGTTTGGGTGAGTGTGTTAGGGTTAGCTTTTGGGTGAGGGTGAGGGCTAGTGTTATCATTAGGGTAAGGGTTAGGGTTAGGGTTAGGGTGAGGGTGAGCGTGAGGATTGCAGTTAGGTTTAGGATTAAGTTTAGGGTTAGGGTTAGACTGAGGGTGAGGGTGAGGTTGAGAGTGAGTATTAGTGTTAGGGTTAGTTTAAGGGTGAGGGCTATGGTGAGGGTGAGGGTTAGGGTGATGGTTAGGGTCAGGGTGAGGTTTAGAGTTCGGTTTAGGGTGAGTTTTAGGGTTAGGGTGAGGTTTAGGGTAGGGTTAGGGTTGGGGTGAGGGTTCGGGTGAGGGTGAGTTTTAGGGAGTGGGTGATGGTTAAGTTTAGGGTGAGGATTAAGGTGATGGTGGGGGTTAGGGTGAGGGTTTGGGTGAGGTTTATGTTTCGGGTTAGGCTTAGGGTGAGGGTGAGGGTAAGAGTTAGGGTTAGGGTTAGGGTTAGGGTGAGGATAAGGTTTAGTGTGAGGGTTAGTGTGAGGGTGAGTTTTAGGATTAGGTTGAGGGTTAGGATGAGCATTAGTGTGAGGTTTAGGTTTAGGGTTAGCGTGAGGGTTAGGGTGAGGTTTAGTGTTAGGGTTAGGGTTAGGGTTAGGGTGAGGGTTAGGGTGAGGGTAAGGTTTAGCGTGAGGGTTTCGGTGAGGGTGAGTGTTAGCGACAGCATTAGCGTTAGGGTTAGGTTTAAGGTGAGTGTTAGGGTTAGGATTAGGGTTAGGGTGAGGGTGTGGGTTAGGGTGAGGGTTAGGGTTAGGGTTAGGATGAAGCTTAGGGTTAGGGTGAAGGTTAAGTTTAGGGTGAGGGTTAGGGTTAGGGTGATGGTGAGGGTAAGGGTGAGGGTGAGGGCTAGGTTTAGGTTTAAGGTGAGAGTGAGGGTCAGAGTTAGCATTAGGGTTAGTGTTAGGGTGAGGGTGAGGATTAGGTTTAGGGTTAGAGTTAGGGTGACAGTGAGGGTGAGGGTAAGATTTATGGTTATGGTTAGGGTTAGAATGAGGGTTAAGCTGAGGGTTAGGTTTAGGGTTCGGTTGAGTGAAAGTTTAGGTTGAGGGTTTGGGTGAGGGTTAGGTTTAGGTTTAGTTTTCGGGTGAGGGTTAGTGTGAGGGTTAGTGTTAGGGTTAGGGTTAATGTTAGGTTGTGGGTTAGGCTGAGGGTAACTTTTAGGGTGAGGGTTTTTGTGAGGGAGAGGGATATGGTTAAGGTGATGGAAAGGTTAGGGCGAGGGTTAGGGTATGGTTGAGGGTTAATGTTAGCAATAGGTTCATGGTGAGGTTGAAGGTTAGGGTGAGGTTGAGGGTAAGGTTTAGGGTGAGGACTAGGGTTAGGTTGATGTTTAGGGTGAGGGTTCATGTTAGGGTTAGTGTTAGGTTAGGGTGAGCGTTAGGGTTAGGATATGTGTGAGGATTAGGGTTAGGGTTAGGGTTATGGTGAGGGTAAGGTTTAGGTTGAGGTTTATGCTGAGGGGGAGGGTTAGCGTTAGCATTAGTTTTAGAGTGATGGTTAGGTTGAGGGTTAGAGCTAGTGTGAGGGTGAGGTTTAGGGTTAGGTTTAGGGTGAGGTTTAGTGTTAGGGTGAGGGTTAGGGATAGGTTTACGTTTAGGGTGAGGTTCAGGTTTAGGGTTAGGGTTAGAGTTAGGGTGAGGCTGAGGGTTAGGGTTAGGGTAAGGGTTAGGGTGATGGTTAGGGTGAAGGTTAGTGTTAGTGTTAGGGTTAGGGTTAGGGTGAGGTTTAGGTTTAGGGTTAGAGTTAGGGTGAGATTGAGAGTGAAGGTTAGGTTTAAGGTTTGGTTTAGGGTGCGGGCTAGGGTGAGGGTGAGGGTAAGGGTGAGGGTTAGGGGGAGGGGGTGGGTTCCAGTTAGGATAGGCGTAGTGTTAAGGTTAGGGTGAGAGTGAGGTTTAAGGTGAGGATTAGGGTGAGGGTTAGGGTGAGGCTGAGGGTTTCAGTTAGGAAAGGCTTAGAGTTAGGGTTAGGGTGATGATTAGGGAGAGGGTGAGGTTTAAGGTGAGAGTTAGGGTTAGGCTTATGTTGAGGGTGAGGGTTATGTATATGGATAGGTTTAGGATGAGGATTAGGCTGAGTTTTCAGGTTAGGGTTCGGGTGAGGGTAAGGTTTAGGGTGAGGGTGAGGGTTGGGGTTAGGCTTAGGGTTAGGTTGAGGGTTAGGGTTAGTGTTAGTGTTAGGTTTAGGGTTATGGGGACGATTAGGGTTAGGGTAAGTTATAGGGTGTGGATTAGGACGAGGAGATGGGTTAGGGTTAGGGTTAGGGTTAGAGTGAGAATTAGGGTAAGGTTTAGGGTGAGGTTTAGGTTAAGGGTGAGGGTGAGGGTAAGTGTTAGTGTGCGGGTTAGGTTGAGGTTGAGGTTTAGGGTTAGCATTAGGGTTAGAGTTAGGGTTAGGGTGAGTGTTAGGGTTAGGGTTAGGGTGAGGGTGAGGGCTAGTGTGAGCATTAGGGTTAGGTTAGGGTTAGAGTTAGGGTTAGGGTGAGGGTGAGGTTTAGGGTTAGGGTTAGGATTAGGGTTAGGGTTAGGTTTAGGCGGAGGTTGAGGGTGAGAGTGAGGGTGAGGGTTGGTGTTTGGGTTAGTTTTAGGGTGAAGGCTAGGGGGAGGGGTCGGGTTAGAGTGATTATTAGGGTGAGGGTGAGGGTTTCAGTTAGGAAAGGCTTAGGTTAGGGTTAGGGTTAGGGTGAGGGTTAGGGTTAGGGTTATGTTTAGGGTGATGTTGAGAGTGAGGGTGAGGGTGAGGGTGAGGGTGAGGGTGTAGGTGAGGGTTAGGTTTAGGGTTAGGGTGAGGGTTAGGGTTTGGGTGATATTTAGCTTGAGTGTGAGGGTTAGGCTTAGCGATAGGGTTAGGTTGAGGGTTAGGGTTAGGGTGAGGGTGAGGATCAGGGTTATGGTGAGGGTTGGGGTTAGGGTGAGGGTCAGGGTAGTGTTAAGGTTAGAGTTAGGGTGAGGGTGAGTGTTAGGGTAAGGATTAGTGTTAGGGTGAGGGTTAGGGTGAGGGTTAGGTTTAGGTTTAGGTTTAGGATGAGGGTTAGGGTAAGGCTTAGTGTTAGTGTTAGGGTTAGGGTTAGCGTGAGAGTTAGTGTGAGGGTTAGGCTTAGAGGGAGGGTTAGGGTGAGGGTGAGGTTTAGGGTTAGCATTATGGTTTTGGTGAGGGTGACTTTTAGGGTTAGCATTATGGTTAGGGTTAGGGTTAGGGTGACGGTTTGGCTTAAGGTAACGGTTAGGGTGAGGGTGATGTTTAGTATTAGCATTAGGTTTAGGGTTAGGGTTAGCTTTAGGGTTAGGTTAGGGTTAAGGTTAGGGTGAGGGTGAGCATAAGGGTGAGGGTTATGGTTAGCGTGAGGGTTTGAGTTAGGGAGAGGGTTAGGGTTTGGTTGAGGGTGAGGGTTAGGTTTAAGTTTAGGCTTAGGTGTAGGGTTAGGCTTACGGTGAGGGTGAGGGTGAGGGTCACTGTTAGGTTAAGGGTGAGGGTTAGGGTTATGGTTGGGGTTAGGGTGACGGTGATGTTGAGGGTTAGGGTGAGGGTAATGGGGAGGTTGAGGGTGAGGGTGAGGGTTAGCGTTTGGGTGTGGTTTAGGTTTCGGTTTAGGGTTAGTAGGAGAGTTAGGCTGACGGTTAGGGTTAGGGTTAGGATGATGGTTAGGGTTAGGGTGAGGGTAAGGGTTAGGTTTTGGATTAGTGTTAGTTTTAGGGTGAGGGTTAGGCATAGGGTTAGTGTTAGGGTGAGGGTTTTACTTAGAGTTAGTATTAGAGTTAGGTTGAGGGTGAGGGTGAGGTTTAGGGTTAGTATTAAAGTTAGAGTTAGGCTTAGGCTGAGGGTGAGTTTGAGTGTGAGGTTGAGGGTTAGTATTCGGTTGAGGTTTAGGGTTTGTGTTAGCGCTAAGGTCAGTGCGAGGGTCATGGTTACGTTTAGGTTTAGGATGAGGGTTAGGCAGAGGGTTAGGGTTACTGTTCGTGTGAGGGTAATGTTTAGGGTGATTGTTAGGGTGAGAGTTAGGTTCAAGTTTAGGCTTAGGTTTCGGGTGAGGGTTAGGTTTAAGGGTATTGTTAGGGTTAGGGCTAGGGTTAGCATGAGGGTTAGGGTGAGTGTAAGGGTTAGGATGAGGGTTAGGGTGATGGTGAGGGATAGGGTTAAGGTTCAGGTAAGGGTTAGGGTGAAGTTTAGGATGAGGTTGAGGGTTAACGTTAGCATTAGCGTTAAGGTAAGGATGAGGGTTAGGGTGAGGGTTAGGGTAAGGTTTAGGGATAGGGTGAGGATTGGTGTAAGGGTTAGGTTTAGGTCGAGGATTAGGCTGAGGGGTAGGGTTTGGGTTAGGGTTAGGGTGAGGGTTAGGGTGAAGGTAAAGGTTAGGGTGAGGTTTAGGGTGAGGTTGAGGTTTAGTGTTAACCTTAGGATTAGGGTTAGGGTTAGGGTGAGGGTTAGGTTTAGGTTTACGGTTAGGGTGAGGGTTAGGTTTAGGGTTAGGGTGAGGGTTAGGGTGAGGGTTTAGGGTGAGGGCTAGGGTTAATCTGAGGGTTAGGGATAGGATTAGCGTTAGTGTGAGGATAAGGGTTAGGGTGTGGTTTAGGCTAATAGTGAAGGTTAGGGTTAGCGTTAGGGTTAGTTTGAGGTTTAGGGTGAAGTTTAAGGTGAGGGTTAAGGTTAGTATGAGGGTCAGGGTTAGAGTTAGGTTTAGGGTGAGGGTTAGAGTTAGGTTGAGTTTTAGGGTAGCGTTAGGGTGAGCGTGAGGGTTAGGTTAAGGGTGAATTTTAGGGTGTGGGTGATGGTTAGGCTTAGGGTGAGTGTTAAGTTTATGGTGAGGGTTAGGTTGAGGGTGAGGGTAAGGATTATGGTGAGTATTAGGGTTATGGTTAGGGTTAGGGTTATGGTGAGGGTAAGGGTTAGATTGAGGTTTAGGGTGAGGGTGAGGTTTAGGGGTAGCGTTAGAGTTCGGGTGAAGGTTAGGGTGAGCGTTAGGGTTCAAGTTAGGCTTAGGGTGAGGATGAGGGTTAGAGTTAGAATTAGGTACAGGGTTAGGGTGAGGGTAAGGTTTAGGTTGAGGGTTAGGATGAGGGTGTGGTTTAGGGTTAGGTTGAGGGTTAGGGTGACCGTTAGTGTGAGGGTTAGGTTTAGGTTTAGGTTTAGGGTGAGGATTAACGTGAGGTTTAGTTTTAGTGTTATGGTTGGGGTTAGGGTGAGTGTTAGGGTGAGGGTAACGGTTAGAGTGAGGTTTAGGTTGAGGGTGAGAGTTAGGGATAGGTTTAAGTTTAGGGTTAGGGTTTGGGTGAGCGTTAGGGCTAGGGTTAGGGTGATGGTGAGTGTTAGGGTTAGATTTAGGGTTAGGGTGAGGGTGAGGGTGAGGGTTAGGGTTAGGGTGAGGGTGAGGGTTAGGGTGACGGTGAGGGTTAGGTTTAGGGTGACAGTGACGGTAAGGGTTAGGGTGAGGGCTAGGGTTAGAGTTAGGATTAGGTTTAGGTTTAGGGTTAGGGGGAAGGTGGGGGTGAGGTTGAGGGTGAGGGTTAGGGTTAGGGTGAGTTTTATGGTGAGGGCTAGGGTAAGGGTAAGTGTTAGGGTGAGGGTGAGGGTATGGGTTAGGAAAGGTTTAGGGTGAGGATTAAGGTGAGTGTGAGGTTTAAGGTGAGGGTTAGGGTTATGTGTGGATTAAGGTTAGGGTTAGAGTGAGGGTTATGATTAGAGTGATGTTTAGGGTGAGTGTGAGGATTACGGTGAGGTAGAGGGTGAGGGTGATGATGTGGGTGATGTTTAGGGTTGGGGTGATATGTTGGGTTACGGTGAGGGTCACGGTGAAAGTGAGGGTTAGGGTTAGGGTTAGGGTGAGGGTTAGGTTTTGGTTTAGGGTGAGAGGTAGGGTTAGGCTTAATGTGAGGGTTAGGGTTACGGTTAGGTTTAGTGTGAGGATAATGGTTTTGGTGAGGGTTAGGGTGATAGTGAGGTTTAGGTTTAGGTTGAGTGTTAGGTTGAGCGTTAGGGTGAGGGTTAGGTTTAGGTTTAGGATTAGGGTGAGGGTTAGGGTGAGGTTTAGTGTTATGGTTAGGTTTAGGGTTAGGGTGAGTGTTAGGGTTAGGGTGAGGGTTAAGGTTAGTATTAGGTTTAGGTTTAGGATTAGGGTGAGGGTTAGGGTGAGGTTTAGTGTTATGGTTAGGTTTAGGGTTAGGGTGAGTGTTAGGGTTAGGGTGCGGGTTAGGGTTAGCATTAGGGTTTGGGTTAGGGTTAGGGTGAGGGTTAGGGTTAGGGTTAGGCTTAGGGTGAGGTTGAGGGTTAGGGTTAGGTTTAGGGTTAGGGAGGGGGTTATGTTTAGTTTGAGGAATAGGGTTAGGGTGAAGGTGAGGATAAGGGTTAGGTGTGGGCTAGGGTTAGGCTAGGGTTAGGCTGAGTTTTAGGTTTGGGTGAGGGTGAGGGTGTGGTTTAGGTTTAGGTTTACGCTTAGCGGTATGTTTAGGCTTACGGTGAGGGTGAGGGTGATGGTCTGAGTTAGGTTTAGGGTGAGGTTTAGGTTTATGGTTATGTTTATGGTGAGGTTTAGGGTGAGAGTCATGGTGAGGTTGAGGGTGATGGTTAGGTTTAGGGTGAGAATTATGGTTACGTTATGGTTTAGGGTGAGGTTGAGTGTGAGGTTGAGGGTGAGGGTGAGGGTTTGGGTTTGGGTGACGTTTAGGGTTAGGCTTAGGGTTAAGGTTAGGGTGAGGGTTAGGGTTAGTGTTGGGCTCAGTGTGAGGGTTTTGGTTAGGGGGAGGTTGAGGTTAAGGCTGAGGGTGAGGGTTAGGTTTAGGGTGAGGGTTAGGGTTAGGGTTAAGGTTAGGGTGAGGGTTAGGTTTAAGTTTAGGTTTAGGATGAGGGTTAGGCTGATGGTTAGGATTAGTGTTTGGGGGAGGTTAAGGGTTAGGGTGAGGGTTAGGGTGAGGTTGAGGTTTAGGGTGGGGGTAAGGGTTAAGGTGAGGGTTAGGGTGAGGGTAAGGGATAGGGTTAAGGTGAGGGTAAAGTTTAGGGCGAGGTTAAGGGTGAGGTTGAGTGTTAAAGTTAGCATTCCATTTATGTTGAGGGTGAGGGTTAGGGTTAAGGTTAGGTATAGGGAGAGGATTAGGTTTAGGTTTAGGTTTAGGGTGAGGGTTAAGCTGAGGGGTAGGGTTAGGGTTAGGGTTAGCGTGAGGCTTAGGGGAGGTTTAGGGTTAGGGTTAGTGTTAGGGTTAGGTTTACGTTGAGGTTGAGGGGGGGATAGGTTGAGGGTTAGGGTGAGGTTGAGGTTTAGGGTTAGCATTAGGGTTAGGGTTAGGGTGAGGGTTAGGGTTAGTGTTAGGGTTAGGTTGAGGGTGGTGGTGAAGTTGAGGATGAGCCTTAGGGTTAGGGATAGTTTTAGGGTGAGGGCTAAGTTGAGGGTGAGGGTTACGGTGAGGGTTAGGTTAGGGTGAGGGTGAGGGTTTCGGTTAGGAAAGGCTTAGGGTTAGGTTTAGGGTGAGGATTAGGTTGAGGGAGAGATTTAAGCTGAGGTTTAGGGTTAGGTTGAGGATTAGGGTTAGGGTTAGGTTGAGGGTTTTGGTTAGGTTGATTTTTAGGGTGAGGGTGAGTGTTAGGGGAAGGGTGAGGGTGACGGTGAGGGTGAGGGTAAAGTTGAGTGTTAGAGTTAGGGTTAGATTGAGGGTTATGGTTAGGGTTAGGGTGTGGGCTAGGGTGAGGGTTAGGGTTAGGGTTAATGTGAGGGATAGGGTTAGGGTTAGGGTTAGTATGAGTATAAGTGTTAGGGTGAGGTTTAGGGTGAGGGTTAGGGTGAGGGTTAAGGTGAGGGTAAAGTTTACTATTAGGGTAAGAGTTAGAGTTAGGTTTAGGGTGAAGGTTAGGTTTTGGGTGAGGTTTAGGGTAAGGTTAGGGTAAGGTGAGGGGGAGGGGGAGGGGGAGTTTTACGGTATTGATGATGGTTAGGGTTAGGGTGAGTGTTAAGGTGATGATGATCGTTAGGGTAAGGGTGAGGGCTAGGGTTGCGGTGAGGATTAGGGTTAGGGTTAGTGTTAGGTTTATGGTGAGGGTAAGGTTTAGAATGAGGTTTAGGCTGAGGGTGAGGTTTAGGGACACCGTTAGGTTTAGGGTGAGGGTTAGGGTGAGGGTTAGGGTGCAGGTTATGCTTAGGATGAGCGTGGCGTATAGATTTAGGGTTAGGGTTAGGGGTAGGGTAAGGGCAAGTTTTAGAGTGAAGGTTAGGGTGAGGGTGAGGGTTAGGGTTAGGTTGAGGGTTAGGGTGGCCATTAAGGTGAGTGTTCGGTTTAGGATTAGGGTTATTGTGAGGGTTAGGGTGAGGTTTTGTGTTAGTGTTAGGATTAGGGTTAGGGTGAGGGATAGGATGAGGTTAAGGTTTAAAGTGAGGGTTAGGGTGACGGTGAGGGTTAGGGATAGCATTAGGGTTAGGGTTAGGGTTAGGATGAGGGTTAGGCATAGGGTTAGGTTGAGGGTGGGGTGACGTTGAGGGTGAGGGTGAGGGTTAGGGTAATGTTTAGGGTTAGGGTGGGGGTGAGGTTGAGGGTGAGGGTGAGGGTTAGGGTTTTGGTGTGGATTAGGGTTAGGGTCAAGGTTAGGGTGAGGGTTAGGGTTAGGATGAGGTTTAGGCTGAGCGTGAGACTTAGGGTTTGGGTGAGGGTAAGGGTTATGATGAGGGTGAGGTTTAGATTTAGGATTAGGGTTAGTGTTAGGTTTAGGGTTATGGTGAGAGTTTTTCTTACGGTTAGAATTACAATTAGGGTGAGGGTGAGGTTTAAGGTTTGAATTAGGGTTAGGGTTAGGGTTACACTGAGGTTGAGGTTGAGGCTGAGGGTGAGGGTTAGGGTGAAGGTGAGGGATAGGGTTAAGGTGAGAGTAAGATTTAGGGCGAGGTTAACGGTGACATTGAGGGTTAATGTTAGCATTAGGGATACAGTGAGGGTGAAGGTTAGGGTTAGGGTTAGGGATAGGGTGAGGATTTGGGTTAGGGTTAGGTTTAGGGTGAGGATTAGTCTGTGGGGTGGGGCTAGGTTTAGGTTTAGTGTGAGGGTTAGAGTGAGGTTTAGGGTTAGGTTTAGGCTAAGGTTTCGGGTGAGGTTGAGGGTGAGGGTAAGATTTAGGATGAGGTTTAGGTTGAGGTTGAGGTTTAGGATTAGCATTAGGGTTACGGTTAGGGTGAGGTTTAGGGTTCGGTTTAGTGTAAGAGAGAGGGTGAGGGCTAGTGTTAGCATTAGGGTTAGTGTTAGCGTTAGGGTTAGCGTTAGGGTGAGGGTGAGGGGAGGTTTAGGTTTAGGATTAGGTTTAGGGTTAGGGTTAGGCTGAGGGTGAGGGTGAGATTGAGGATGAGGGTTATGGTTAGGGTTAGTTTTTTAGGGTGAGGACTAGGGTGAGGGTGAGGTTTAGGGTGAGGGTTAGGGTGAGGGTGAGAGTTTCGGTTAGGTATGTCTTAGGGTTTGGGTTAGGGTGAGGGTGAACTTTAAGGTGAAGATTAGGGTTAGGGTGAGGATTAGGGTTAGGATTAGGGTGATGGATAGGGTTAGGGTGACGTTTAGGTCCAGAGTTTTTGTTAGGGTGAGGGTGAGGGTGAGGGTGATGGTGAAGGTGAGGTTGTAGGTGAGGTTTAGGTTTAGGGTGAGGGTTAGGGTGACAGTGAGTGTTAGGGTCAAGATGAGGGTTAGGGCTAGGGTTAGGGTGAGGGTTAGGGTTAGGGTTTGGGTGAGGTGTAGGGTGAAGTGTAGGTTTAGGGTTAGGGTGGGGGTTAGGGTTAATTTAAGGGTTAGGGTTAGGGTTTGGGTTAGTGTGAGGATAAGGATTAGGGTGATGATTAGGGTGATAGTGAGGGTTAGGTTTAGCATTAAGTTTAGGGTGAGGGTTGGGTGAGGGTTAAGGTGAGAGTTAGTGTTAGCATGAGGGTGAGGGTTAGAGTTAGGATTAGGGTGAGGGTTAGGATTAGGGTGGAATTTAGGTAGGGTTAGGGTGAGGGTTCGGGTTCGGGTGAGGATGACTTTTAGGGTGAATGTGATGGTTAGGGTTAGGGTGAGGGTTAAGATGACGGTGTGGGTTAGGGTGAGTGTGAGGGTTAGGATTATGGTGAGGATTAGGCTTGGGGTTAGTGTTAGGGTTATGGTGAGGGTAAGGGTTAGGATGAGGTTTAGGTAAAGGGTGAGGTTTAGGTATAGCGTTAGCGTTAGTGTGAGGGTTAGTGTGAGGGTCAGGATTCGGGTTAGGCTTAGGGTGAGGGTGAGGGTTACAGTTAGGGTTAGGGTTAGGGTTACGGTGAGGGCAAGGTTTAGGGTTAGGGTTAGGGTGAGGGTGAGGGTTAGGGATAGGGTGAGCATTAGGGTGAGGATTAGGTTTAGGGTTAGGTTGAGTGTGAGGTGGTTTAGGATTAGGCTTAGGTGTAGGGTTAAGCTTAGGGTGAGGGTTTCTGTTAATGTTAAGGTTACAGTTAAGTTGAGGGTTATGGTTAGGGTTAGGGTTAGGATGAGGGTTAAGCTTAGGGTTAGGTTTAGGGTTTGGGTGAAGGTAAGGTTTATGGTGAGTGTTAGGGTGAGGGTGAGGGGAGGGTTAGGCTTAGGGTTATGCTGAGCTTTAGGGTGAGGTTTAGGGTTAGGGTGAGGTTGAGGGTTAATGTTTGTGTTAGGGTTACGGTGAGGGTAAGGGTTAGAGTGAGCGTTAGAGTTAGGGTTAGGGATAGGGTGAGGATTAGGGTTAGGGTTAGGTTTAGGGTGAGGGTTCGGCTGAGGGGTAGGGTTAGTATTAGGGTTAGGGTTAGGGTGAAATGGATGGTGAGGGTAAGGTTTAGGGTGAGGGTTAGCGTGAGATTGAGTTTTAGGGTTAGCATTAGGGTAAGGGTGAGGTTTTGGGTTAGCGTTAGGGTTAGGGTGAGGATGAGGGTAGTGTTAGCATTATGTTAAGGTTTAGGGTTATGGTTATAGTGAGGGTGAGGGATAGATTTACAGATAGGCTTAGGATTAGCGTTAGGATTAGGGGTAGGCTGAGGGTGGGGGAGAGGTTGAGGGTGAGGTTTAGGATTTAGGTTAGTTTTAGGGTGAGGGCTAGCGGGAGCGTGAGGGTTAGGGTGAGGTTTAGGGTGAGGGTGCGGATTTTCGGTTAGGAAAGGCTTAGGGTTCGGTTTAGGGTGAGTATTAGGTTGAGGGTGAGGTTTAAGTTGAGGTTTATGTTTAGAATGAGGATTAGGGTTAGGGTTAGGTTGAGGGTTAGGTTTAGGGTGATGTTTAGGGCGAGGGTGAGGTTGAGGTTGAGGGTAAAGTTGTAGGTGAGGTTTAGGGTTAGGGTGAGGGTTAGAGTGAATGTGAGGGTTAGGGTTAGGTTTAGGGTGAGGGTTCAGGTTAGGGTTAGGGGGAAGGGTAGGGTGAGGGGTAGGGGGAGGTGTAGAGTGAGGGGTAGCTTTAGGGTTAGGTTGGGGGTTAGGGTTAATGTAAGGGTTAGGGTTAGTGTTAGGGTTAGTGTGAGGATAAGGGTTAGCGTGAGGGTTAGGTTGAGAATGAGGGTTAGGGTTAGCCTTATGGTTAGAGTGAGGATTAGGCTGAGCATTAAGTTGAGGGTTAGGGTTAGGGTTAGTATGAGGGTGAGGTTTAGAGTTAGGATTAGGGTCAGTGTTAGGTTTACGGTGAGGTTTAGGGGAGGTTTAGGGTCAGGGTGAGGGTGAATTTTAGGGAGAGGGTGATGGTTAGGTTTAGGGTGAGTGTTAAGGTGATGGTGAGGGTTAGGGTGAGGGTGAGAGTTTGGATTACGGTGAGGATTAGGGTTAGGGTTAGGGTTAGGCTTATGTTGAGGGTAAGGGTTAGGATGAGCTTTAGGTTGAGGGTGAGTTTTAGGGATAACGTTAGAATTAGGGTGATGGTTTGGGTGAGGATTAGGGTTCGGGTAAGGCTTAGGGTGAGGGTGAAGGTTAGAGTTAGGTTTAGGGTTAGGGTTAGGGTGAGGATAAGGTTTAGGGTGAACGTTAGGCTGAGGGTGCGGATTATGGTTAGGTTGAGGGTTAGGGTGAGCATTAGGGTGAGGATTAGGTTTAGGGTTAGGGTTAGGGTGAGGGTTAGGGTGAGGTTTAGTGTTAGGGTTAGGGTTAGGGTTAGGGTTAGGGTTAGGCTTAGGCTTAGGGCTAGGATGAGAGTGAGGTTTAGTGTTATCATTAGGGTTAGGGTGAAGGACAGTGTTAGGTATAGGATTAGGTTTAGGGTGAGGGTGAGCGTTAGGGTTAGGATTAGGGCGATGGTTAGGTTTAGGTTGAGGGTTAGGTTTAGGGTGGCGGTGAGGGTAAACGTTACGGTGAGGGCTAGCGTTAGGCTTAGTGTTAGGATGAGGTTTAGGGTGAGTGTAAGGTTAAGAGTTAGGTTTAAGGTGAAGGTTAGTGTTATGGTTAGGGTTAGGGTGAGGGTGAGGGTGAGGGTTAGTGTGAGGGTGATGGTGAGGATGAGGTTGAGGGGTAGGTTTAGTGTGAGGGTTAGTGTTATGGATAGGGTTAGGTTGAGGGTGAGGGTGAGGGTTAGAGTGAGGGTGATGGTGAGGTTGAGCGTGAGAGTGAGGTTTAGGGTTTCGGTGAGGGTTAGGGTTAGGGTTAGTGTGAGGGTTAGGGTTAGGGTTAGGGTTAATATGAGGGTGAGGTTTAGAGTTAGGTTTAGGGTGAGTGTTAGAGTTAAGGTGAGGTTTAGGGTAGAGTTAGGGTCAGGGTGAGTGTTCGGGTGAGGGTGAGTTTTACGGAGAGGTTGATGGTTAGGTTTAGCGTGATGGTTAAGTTGACTGTGAGAGTTAGGGTGAGGTTGAAGGTTCGGATTACGGTGAGGATTAGGGTTAGGGTTAGGTTTGGGGTTATGTTGAGGGTGAGGGTTAGGATGAGGTTTAGGGTGAGGGTGAGTTTTAGGGGTATCATTATAGTTAGGGTGAGGGTTTGGGTGAGGGTTAAGGTTCGGGTTAGGCTTAGGGTGAGATTGAGGTTTAGAGTTAGGGTTAGGTTTAGGGTTAGGATGAAGGTAAGATATAGGGTGAGGGTTAGGGTGATGGTGAGGATTATGGTTAGGTTGAGGGTTTCAGTGAGCATTAGGGTGAGGGTTAGGTTTAGGTTTAGGGTTTGGATGAGGGTTTGGATGAGGTTTAGTGTTAGGGTTAGGGTTAAGGTTAGTGTGAGGGTTAGGTTGAGGGTAAGGGTTAGAGTTAGTGTTAGGGTGAGTGTGTGGTTTAAGGATAGCATTAGGGCTAGTGTTAGGGTTAGGGTGAGGGTTAGATTTAGGGTGAGGGTTATGGTGAGGTTAAGGATGGGGGTTAGGGTTAGCATTACGGTTAGGTTTAGGTTTAATGTGAGGGTTAGGTTTAGGGTTAGGGTGAGGGTGTGGGTTAGGGTTAGGGTTAGGTTGAATGTTAGGTTTAGGTTGACGATTAGTGTTAGGGTGATGGTGAGTGTAAGTCTTACGGTGAGGGCTAGGTTTAGGCTTAGAATTAGGCTGATTTTTAGGTTTGGGTGAGGGGGAGGGGGAGGGTTAGGTTTAGGATTTGGCTTAGGTGTTGGGTTAGGCTTAGGTGAGGGTGAGGGTGAGGGTCAGAGTTTGGTTTAGGGTGAGGGTTAGGGTTATGGTTAGGGTTAGGGTGAGGGTGAGGGTGAAGGTTAGGGTGAGGATAATGATGAGGGTGAGGGTGATGGCTTGGTTTAGGGTGAGGTTTAGGGTTATGGTTAGGGTTAGTGTGAGGGTGTTTGTGAGGTTTAGGGTGAGGGTGATGATGAGGTTGCGGGTGAGGGTGAGGGTTAGGGTTAGGGTTAGGGTTAACATTGCAGTGAATGTTAGGGTTAGGTTTAGGGTTAGTATGAGGGTTAGGCTGAGGTTTAGTCTTAGGGTTAGGGTGAGGGTAAGGTTTAGGGTGAGGGTGAGGGTTAGGTTTAGGATTAGGTTTAGGGTTAGGGTGATGGTGAATGTTAGGGTTAGGGTGAGGGTTAGGGTGAGCGTTACAGTGAGGGTTAGTATTAGGTTTAGGGTGAGGATTAGGGTTAGTGTTAGATTTAGGGTGAGGTTTAGGCTGAGGGTTAGGGTTATGTTTAGGTTTAAGGTTAGTGTGAGAGTTAGGGTGAGGGTGAGTTTTAGGGTGTGCATGACAGTTAGGGTAAGGGTGAGGGTTAAGGTGACCGTCAGGGTTAGGGTGAGGGTGAGGGTTAGGGACAGCGTTAGAGTTAGGGTGAAGGTGAGGTTGAGGGTGTGGGTTCAGGTTAGGCTTAGGGTGACGGTGAGGGTTAGAGTTAGTGTTAGGGTTAGTGTTAGGATGAGGTTATGGCTGAGGATCAGGGTTAGGGTTAGGGTGATGGATAGAGTTAGTGTGAGGGTTAGGGTTAAGGTTAGGGTTAGGATTAGGGTGAGGGAAAGGTTTAGGTTGAGGGTTAGGGTTTTGGTGAGTGTCAGGGTTAGAGTGAGGGTTAGGCTGAGCATTAGGGTGAGGGTTAGGGTTAGGTTTAGGGTGAAGATTAGGGTTAGTGTTACGTTCAGTGTGAGTGTTAGGCTGAGGGTTAGGGTTAGGGTTAGGGTTAGTGTGAGGGTTAAGGTGAGGGTTAGGGTTAGGTTTAGTGTTAAGGTTAGGGTGAGGTTGATGGTGAGGTAAGGGTTAGGTTGAGGTTTAGGGTGAGGTGGAGATTTAGGACTAGCATTAGGGTTAGGATTAGGGTTAGGGTGAGAGTTAGGGTTTGGGTTAGTTTGAGGGTGGGGGTGAGGTTGAGGGTGAGGGTTATGGTTAGGGTAAGCTTTAGGGTGAGGCCTAGGGTGAGGGTGAGGGTTAGGGAAAGAGTTATGGTGAGGGTGAGTGTTTCGTTTAGGAAAGGCTTAGGGTTAGGGTTAGGGTGAGGATTAGGGTCATGGTGAGGTTTAAGGTGAGGGTTATTGTTAGGGTGAGGATTAGGGTTAGGGTTAGGTTGAGGGTTAGGTTTACGGTTATGTTTAGGGTGAGGGTGACGGTTAGGGTGAGGGTGTGAGTGATGTTGAGGTTGAGGGTGTAGGTGAGGGTTCGGGTTAGCGTGTGGGTTAGGGTGACTTGAGGGTTAGGGTGAAGGTAAGGGTTAGGGTTAGGGTTAGACTGAGGCTTAGGCTTAGGTTTGGGGTGAGTGGTAGGATGAGGGGTTGGGTAAGGTTTAGGGTTAATGTGAGGGTTAGGGTTAGGGTTAGGGTTAGTGTGAGGATAAGGTTTAGGGTGAGAATTAGAGTGAGAGTGAGGTTTAGGGTTAGCGTTAGGGTTAGTGTGAGGGATAGGGTGAGGGTTAAGGTGAGGGTTAGTGTTAGTATGAGGGTGAGGGTTAGAGTTAGGTTTAGAGTGAGTGATAGGGTTAGTCTCAGGTTTAGGGTAACGTTACGGTTCGTGTGAGGGTTTGGGTGATGGTGAGTTTTAGGGTTTGGGTGTTGGTTAGGGTTAGGGTGAGGGTTAAGCTGATGGTTAGGGTTAGTTTGAGGGTGAGGGTTAGGGTTGCAGTGAGGATAAGGGTTAGGGTTAGGGTTAAGCTTATGGTGAGGATAAGGATTAGGATGAGTTATAGGGTGAGGATGAGGTTTAAGGATAGCGTTACAGTTAGTTTGAGGGTTAGGGTGAGGGTTAGGGTTTACATTAGGCTTAGGGTGAGGGTGAGGCTTAGAGTTGGGTTTAGGGTTAGGGTTAGGGTGAGGGTAAGGTTTAGGGTGAGGTTTAGGATGAGGGTGAGGGTTAGGGTTAGGTTGAGGGATAGGGTGAGCGTTAGGCTGAGTTAAGTTTATGTTTAGGGTTAGGTAGAGGGTTTAGTGTTAGTGTTAGTGTTAGGGTTAGGGTTAGGGTGATGGTAAGGGTTTGAATGAGGGTTATGGTGAGGGTGAGGGTTAGGGATAGCATTAGCATTAGTGTTAGGGTTAGGGTGAGTGTTAGGTTTAGTGTTAGGGTGAGGGTTAGGGTTAGCTTGAGAGTTAGGAATAGGGTTGGGGTTAGGGTGAAGGTCAGGGTGAGGGTTAGGGTTAGAATTAGGTTGAGGGTGAGTGTGAGGGTTAGGGTTAGCATTAGGGTTAGTGTTAGGGTTAGGTTGAGGTTGAGGTTTAGTGATAGGGTTGGAGTTAGGGTGATGGTGAGGGTTAGGGTTAGGGTGAGGTTTAGGTTGAACTTTAGGATGAGGGTTAGGTTTAGGTTTAGGGTAAGGTTGAGTGCAAGGATGAGGTTTCGTTTTAGGGTTAGTGTTAGGGTTAGGGTGAGGGCTACGGTTAGGGATAGGGTGAGGTCTAGGTTTAGGTTGAGGGTTAGGGTGAGGGGGATGGTGAGGGTGAAGGTGAATGTGAGATTTATGTTTAGGTTTAGTTTTTTGGTTAGTGTTAGGTTTAATATTAGGGTGAGGGATATGGTGAGGCTGAGGGCAAGGCTTACGGTTAGGATTAGGGTGAGGGTTAGGGTTAGGGTGAGTGTTAGTGGGAGGAGTAGGGTTAGCGTTATTGTTTGGGTGAGGTTTAGGTTTAGTGTGAGGGTTAGGGTTAGGGTTAGGTTTAGGGTGAGGGTAAGGTTTAGGGTGAGGGTTAATGTTAGCATTAGGGTTACGGTGAGGTTGAGGGTTAGGGTGAGGTTTAGGGTTAGTGTTAGGGTTAGGGTGAGAGTGAGGGTTTGGTTTAGCCTGAGTGTTAGGGTGAGGGTTACCATGAAAGTTAGGTTTAGGGTTAGGGTTTGTGTTAAGGATAGGGTGAGGTTGAGGATTATGGTTAGTGTTAGGTTGAGGGTTAGGGTTAAGGTGATGTTTCGGTTGAGGGTGACGGTTAGGGTGAGTGTTCCGGTTCGGGTTATGGTGAGGATTAGGGTTTGAGTGAGGGTTAGTGTGAGTTTGAGGTTTAGGCTTATGGTCAGGGTTAGGGTTGGTGTGAAGTTTAAGGTTAGGGATAGGTTAAAGTTAGGGTTAAGGTAACGTGTACGGTTAGGTTTAGGGTGAGGTTTAGGTTTAATGTGAGGATTAGTGTTAGGGTTAAGGTTAGGGTGAGGGTTATGATTAGGGTTAGGTTTAGGATGAGGGTTAGGCTGAGGGTTAGGTTTAGTGTTTGGGTGAGGGTAAGGGTTAGGGTGAGGGTAATGTGAGGGCTAGGGTTAGGCTTAGGTTAGGGTGAGTATTAGGGTGAGGGTTAGTGTTAGATTTAGGGTTAGGTTTAGGGTGAGGGTTAGGGTGAGCCTAACGGTTAGGGTTAGGGTTAGGGTGAAGGTGAGGGATAGGGTTAAGGTGAGGGTAAGGGTTATTTCGAGGTTTAGGTTGAACTTGAGGGTTAATGTTTGCATTAGGTTTATGGGGAGGGTGATGGTTAGGGTGAGGGTTAGGGTTAGGTATAGGGTGAGGATTAGGTTTAGGGTTAGGTTTAGGGTGAAGGTTAGGCTGAGGGGTAGGGTTAGGGTTTAGGGGAGGGTAAGCGTTAGGGTGAGGGTAATGTGAGGGTTAGGGTTAGGCTTAGGTTTAGGGTATGGGTTAGTGTTAGATTTAGGGTTAGGGTAAGGGTGAGGGTTAGGGTGAGCCTAACGGATAGGTTGAACCTTAGGGTGAAGGTGAGGGATAGGGTTAAGGTAAAGGTAAGGGATAGGGTAAGGTTTACGGTGAGCTTGAGGGTTAATGTTATCATTAGGGTTACGGTGAGGGTGACAGTTATGGTGATGGTTAGGTTTAGGGTTAGGGATAGGGTGAGGATTTGGGTTAGGGTTAGGTTTAGGGTGAGGGTTAGGCTGAGGGGTAGGATTAGGGTTGGTGTTAGGGTGTGGATTAGGTTGAGGGTTATTTTTAGGGTTAGGTTTATGTTTAGGGTGATGTTGAGGGTGAGGGTAACGGTTAGGGTGAGATTTAGGGTGAGGTTTATGTTTAGGGTTAGCATTAGGTTAAGGGTGAGGGTTAGGGTTAGGATTAGGGTTAGGGTGAGGGTGAGGGCTAGTGTTAGCATTAAGGTTAGGGTTAGGGTTAGGGTGAGGGTGAGGGTGAGTGTTAGGGTGAGGTTTAGGATTAGGTTTAGGGTGAGGGCCAGGGTGAAGGTGAAGGTTAGGGTGAGGGTTATGGTGAAGGTGAGAGTTTTGGTTAGGAAAGGCTTAGGGTTAGGTTTAGGGTGAGGATTAGGATGAGGGTGAGGTTTAAGGTGAGGGTTTCGATGGTGTGAGGATTAAGGTTAGGATTAAGGTGAGGGATAGGTTAGGGTGATGTTTAGGGTCAGAGTGAGGCTTAGGGTGAGGGTGAGGGTGAGAGTGAGGGTGAGGGAGAGGGTGTAGGTGAGGGTTAGGGTTGGGGTGAGCTTTAGGGTGACAGTGAGTGTTAGGGTGAAAGTGAGGGTTAGGGTTAGGGTTAGGAATAAGGTTAAGTTGAGGGTTAAGGTTACGGTTAGGATGAGGGTTAGGCTGAGGGTTATGCTTAGGGTTAGGGTAAGGATAAAGGTTAGGGTGAGGGTGAGGGTTAGGTTGAGGATTAGGGTTAGGGTTAGGGTGAAAGTTAGGGATAGGGTTAGGGTTAGGGTGAGGGTGAGGGATTTGGTTAGGGTTAGGTTTAGAGTTAGTGTGAGGGTGAGAGTTAGGGTTTGAATTAGGTTTAGGCTGAGGGTGAGGGTTAGGTTTAGGATGAGGTTTAAGGTTAGGGTTAGTGTTAAGGTTTGGGTGAGGGTTAGTGTTAGGATTAGGTTTAGGATGAGGGTTAGGGTTATGGTGAGGATAAGGGTTAGGGTGAGGGTTAGGGGGAGGGTGAGGGATAGGGTTAAGGTGAGGGTAAGGTTTAGGGCGAGGTTAGGGTGATGTTGAGGGTTAAGGTTAGCATTAGTTTTATATTGAGGTTGAGGGTTAAGGTGAGGTTTAGGGTTAAGATTAGGTATAGGTTGATGATTTTGGTTAGGGTTCTTGTTAGGGTGAGGGTTAGGGTTAGTGTGAGGGTTAGGGTTAGGGTTAGGGTGAGTGTAAGGTTTAGGGTGAGGGTTAGGTTGAGGTTGAGGGTTAATGTTAGCATTAGGGTTACGGTGAGGTTGAGAGTTAGGGTGAGGGTTAGGGTTAGGATTAGGTTTAGGGTGAGGGTTAGGCTGAGGTGTATGGTTAGGGTTCGGTTTAGGGTGAGGGTTAGCGTGAGTATTATGGTTAGGGTTAGAGTTAGGGTTAGGATGAGTTTGAGGGTGAGGGTAAGGGTTAGGATTAGGGTTAGGGTGAGGTTGAGGTTTAGGGTTAGTGTTAGTGTTAGGGTGAGAGTTAGGGTTAGGATTAGGGTTAGAGTGAGGTTGAGGGCTAGTGTTAACATTAGAGTTATGGATATGGTTAGGGTTAGGGTGAGGGTGAGGGTGAGGGTTAGGGTTAGGTTTACGTTTTGGATGAGGACTATGGTGAGGGTGAGGGTTAGGGTTAGTGTTAGAGTGAGTGTTAGGGTGAGCGTGAAGGTTTCGGTTAGGAAAGGCTTAGGTTTAGGGTTAGGGTGAGGATTAGGGTGAGGGTGAGGTTTAAGGTGAGGGTTATGTTTAGGTGAGGATTAAGGTTAGGTTTAGGGTGAGAGTTAGGGTCAGAGTCAGGGTGAGGGTGAAGGTGTAGGTAAGGGTTAAGTTTGGGGTGAGGGTTAGGGTGATGTTGAGGGTTACCGTGAAGATGAGAGTTAAGGTTAGGGTTAGGGCTAGTGTTAGGATTAGGGTTAGGTAGAGGGTTGGGGTGAGCGTTAGGGTGAGGGTAAAATTTAGGTTTAGGGTTAGAGTGAGGGTTAGGGTGAGGTTTAGTGTTAGTGTTAGGGTTAGAGTTAAGTTCAGGGTTAGGGTGAGCGTTAGGGTGAGCTTTAAGTTTAGGTTTAGGGTTAGGGTGAGGTTTAGGGTGATGGTAAGGGTTGGAGTGATGGTTAGGCTGAGGTTGAGGGTTGGGGATAGCATAAGTGTTGGGGTTAGTCTTAGGGTGTGGGTTAGGGTTAGGGTTAGGGTGAGGGTTAGGGTTAGGGTGAGGGTTAGGGTTAGGGTGAGGGTTAGGGATAGGGTTGGGATTAGGGTGAGGGTCAGTGTTAGGGTTAGGGTTAGATTTAGATTGAGGGTGATTGTGAGGGTTAGGGTTAGCATTAGGGTTAGGGTTAGGGTTAGGCTGAGGGTGAGGGTGAGTGTGAGGTTTAGGTTTTGGGTGAGATTTAGGTTTAGGTTTAGGCTTAGCGTTAGGATTAGGGTTTGGCTGAGGGTTAGTTTAAGGGTTAGGGTAAGAGAAAGGTTTAGGGTGAGGGTTAGGGTGAAGGTGAGGGTTAGGGTGAATGTGAGCGTTAGGGTGAGTGTTAGGATGAGGGTTATGGTTAGGTTTAGGGTGAGGGTGACGGTTAGGGTGAGGTTTAGGTTTAGGGTTAGGGTTAGGGTTAGGGTGAGGGTAAGGGTTAGAGTGAGGATTAGGCTGAGGTTGAGCGTTAGAAATAGCATTAGGTTTAGGATTAAGTTTAGGGTGAGAGTTAGGGTTGAGGTTAGGGTTAGCGTGAGGGTAAGGGTGAGGGTTATGTTGAGGGTTAGGGTTAGGCTTATGGTTAGTGTGAGGTTTAGGGTTAGGGTTAGGGTTAGGGTGAGGGTGAGGGTCAGGGTTAGGGTTAGTGTTAGGGTGAGGGTTATGGTTAGGGTGAGGGTTAGAGTGATGGTGAGGGTAAGGGTTAGGGTGAGGGCTAGGGTTAGGGTTAGTTTTAGGGTGAGATTTAGGTTTAGGGTGAGGATGAGTGTGAGGGTTAGGTTTAGCATTAGGCTTACGTTTAGGGTTATGCTTAGGGTGATTGAGAGGGTGAGGGTCAGAGTTAGTTTTAGGATGAGGGTTAGGGTTAGGGTTAGGTTAGGGTGAGGGTGAGGGTGAGGTTTAGGGTGAGGTTGATGGTGAGGGTGAGGGTGAGTGTGAGGATTAGTGTTAGGGTTAGGTTTAGGGTGAGGGTTAGGCTGAGGGGTAGGGTGAGGGTGAGGTTGAGGGTGAGGGTAAGGTTTAGGGTGAGGTTTAGGGTTAGCTTCAGGTTTAGGGTTTTATTAGGGTTAGGGTGAATTTTAGGATTAGTATTAGGGTTAGGGTGAGTGTGAGGGCTAGTGTTAGCCTTAGAGTTAAGGTTAGGGTTAGGGTGAGGGTGAGGGTAAGGGTTAGATTTGGGCCTAGTATTAGGTTTAGGGTTAGGGTTAGGATGAAATTGGGCATGAGGTTGATGGTGAGGGTTAGGGTTAAGGTAAGTTTTAGGGTGAAGGCTAGGGTGAGGGTGAGGGTTAGGGTGATGGTTAGGGTGAGGGTGAGGTTTTCTGTTAGGAAAGGCTTAGGGATAGGTTTAGGGTGAGGATTAGGATAAGGGTGAACTTTAATGTGAGGGTTAGGGTTATGTGAGGATTAAGGTAAGGGTTAGGGTGAGGGTTAGGGTGAGTGTGAGGGTGATGGTGAGGGTGTAGGTGAGGGTTAGGCTTAGGGTGAGGGTGAGGGTTAGAGTTAGGTTTAGGGTTCTTGTTAGGTTGAGGGTAAGGTTTAGGGTGAGAGATAGTGTGAGGGTGAGGTATAGGTTTAGGTTGAGGGTTAGGGTGAGCATTAGGGTGAGGGTTAGGTTTAGGTTTAGGTTTAGGGCCAGGGTTAGCATGAGGTTTAGTGTTAGTGTTAGGGTTAGTGTTAGGGTGAGGGTTAGGGTGTAGGTAAGGGTTAGAATGAGGGTTAGGGTGAGGGTGAGGGTTAGGGATAGAATTTGGGTTAGGTTTAGGGTTAGGGTGAGGGTTAGGGTTAGGGTTAGTGTTATGGTGAGTGTGAGGGTTAGGGTTAGCATTAGGGTTAGGGTTAGGTTTAGGGTGAGAGTTAGGGTTAGGTTTAGGGTGAAGGTGAGGGTGACGGTAAGGGTTAGGTTTAGGGTTAGGGTTAGGGTGAGGGTTAGGGTCAAGGTGAGGGTGAGGGTAAAGATTAGTGTGAGGGCTAGTGTTAGTGTTAGGGTTAGGGGGAGGTTTAGCTTTAGGGTGAAAGTGAAAGTGAGAGTTTGGTTTAGGATTAGGCTTAGGTGTAGGGTTAGACTTAGGGTGAGGGTGAGGTTGAAGGTCAGAGTTAGGTTTACGGTGAGGGTTAATATTATGGTTAGGTTTAGGGCGAAGGTGAGGGTTAGGGATAGGTTGAGTTTGATGGTCAGGGTGAGGATGAGGGTTAGGTTTAGCGTGAGGTTTAGGGTTAGGGTTAGGGTTATGGTGATGGTGAGGGTTAGGGTGAGGGTGATGGTGAGGTTGAGGGTGAAGGTGAGGATTAGTGTTTGAGTGAGTGTTAGGGTTAATATTAGGTTTAAGGTTTGGGTGAGGGTTAGGGTTAGGGTTAGGGTTAGGATGAGTATTGGGCTGAAGGTTAGGCTTAGGGTTATGGTGAGCATAAGGGTTAGGTTGAGGGTGAGGGTTAGGTTTAGGATTAGGGTTAAGGTTAGGGTGAGTTTTAGGGATAGGTTTAGGGTTAGCGTGAGCGTTTTGGTTAGGGTTAGGTTTAGAGTTATGGTGAGGGTGAGGGTTAGGGTTTGAATTAAGGTTAGGGTTAGGGTTATACATAGGTTGAGGTTGAGGCTGAGTGTGAGTGTTAGGGTTAGGGTCAGGGTTAGGATTAGGGTTAGGGTTAAGGTTAGGGTGCGGGTTAGAGTTAGGGTTAGGTTTAAGATGAGGGTTAGGCTAAAGGTTAGGTTTAGGGTTCGGGGGAGGACAAGGGTTAGGATGAGGGTGAAAGTGAGTGAGGGTTAGGGTTAGGCTTAGGGTTAGGGTGTTAGGTTAGGTGTTAGGGTGAGGGTTACTGTTAGGTTTAGGGTTAGAGTGAGGGTTAGGGTGAGGGTGAGGGATAGGTTTAAGATGATTGTTCCTGTTAGGCCGAGGTTTAGTGTGAGATTGAGGTTTAATGTTAGCATTAGGTTTATGGTGAGTGTGAGGGTTAGGGTGAGGTTTAGGGTTAGGGTTAGGTATAGGGTGAAGATTAGGGTTAGTGTTAAGTTTAGGGTGAGGATTATGCTGAAGGTTAGGGTTAGGGTTAGTGTGAGTGTTAGGGTGAGTGTTAGGGTTAGTGTTAAGTTTAGGGTGAGGTTGAGGGTGAGGGTAAGGTTGAGGGTGAGGGTTAGGGTGAGGTTGAGGTTTAGGGTTAGCATTAAGGTTAGGGTTAGTGTTAGGGTGAGTGTTAGGTTTAGTGTTATGTTGAGGGTGGGATGTGCTTGGGGGTGAGGGTTAGGGTTAGTGTCAGTTTTAGGGTGAGGTCTAGGGTGAGCGAGAGGGTTAGGGTGAGGGTTAGGGTGAGGGTGAGGGTTGCGGTTAAGAAAGGCTTAGGTTTAAGTTTAGGGTGAGGATTAGGGTTAGGGTGATGTTTAAGGTGAGGGTTAGGGTTAAGGTGAGGATTAGGGTTAGGTTTCGGGTGAGGGTTATGTTTAGGGTGATGTTTATGGTGAAGGTAATTGGTAGGTTGAGGGGTAGGGTGAGGGGTAGGGTTAAGGTTATGGTGAGGGTTAGGCTTAATGTGAGTGTTAGGGTTAGGATTAGGGATAGTGTGAGGATAAGGTTTAGGGTTAGGGTTAAGGTGAGAGTGAGGGTTAGGGTTAGCTTTAGAGTTAGGGTGAGAGTTATTGTGAGGGTTAAGGTGAGGGATAGGGTTAGTATGAGGGTGGGGGTTAGATTTAGATTTAGGGTGAGGGATAGGGTTAGGGTGAGGTTTAGGGAAAGACAAGAGTGGGGGGGTTCGTGTGAAGGTGAGTTTTTGGGTGTAGGTGACCATTAGGGTTAGGATGAGGGTTAATGTGAAGGTGAGGGTTAGGGTGAGGGTGAGGGTTAGGGTTTAGGGTTAGGTGAGGATTAGGTTTATGGTTATGATTAGGGTTATGATGAGGGTAAGGTTTAGGATGAAATTTAGGGTGAGGGTGAGGTTTAGGGATAGCGTTAGAATTAGGGTACGGTTTAGGGTGAGGGTTATGTATGAGGTAAGGTTTCGGGTGATGGTGAGGGTTAGAGTTAGGGTTAGGATTAGGGTTTGGGTTAGGCTGAGGGTGAGGGTGAGGGTGAGGGTGAGGTTTAGGGTTAGGGTGAGGGTTAGGTTTATGGTTAGGGTTAGAGATAGATTGAGGGTTATGGTTATTGTTAGGGAGACTGTTTGGCTGAGGTTTAGGGTTAAGGTTAGGATTAGGGTGAGGGAAAGGTTTAGGGTTAGGGTGAGGGTCAGGGTTAGGGTGAGCGTTAGGGTGAGTGTTAGTGTGAGGGTTAGGGTTAGGTTTAGGGTTAGGGTGAGGGTTAGGGTGTAGTTTAGTTTTATGGTTAGGGTTAGGTTGAGGGAAAGAGTTAGAGTGAGGGTTAGGTTGAGGGTGAGGCTTAGGGATAGCATTAGGGTTAGGGTTACGGTTAGGGTGAGGATTAGGGTTACAGTTAGGTTTAGGGTGAGGGTGAGGGAGAGGGTTATATTGAGGGTTAGGGTTAGGGTTAAGGTTAGGGTTAGGGTTACGGTGAGGTTTAGAGTGACAGTGAGGGGAATGGTTAGGGTGAGGGCTAGGGTTAGTGTTAGGGTTAGAGTGAGGTTTAGGTTTAGGATTAGGGTTAGGGTTAGGGTGAGTTTAAGGGTTAGAGTGAGTGTTAGGGTTAGGGTGAGGTTTTGTGATAGCATTAGGTTTAGGGTTAGGCTTAGGGTGAGGGTTAGGGTTTTGGTTAGGTTTAGGGTGAGGGTGAGAGTTAAATTTAGGGTTAGAGTTCGAGGTAGGGTTAGTGTTAGTGTGAAGGTTAGGGTTAAGGTTAGGGTGAGTGTTAGGGATAGGGTTAGGTTGAGGGTGAGGGTTAGGGTTAGGGTTAAGGTTAGGGTGAGGGTGACGGTTAGGGTGAGTATAATGGTGTGGGTGACATTTAGGTTTAGAGTGAGGGTTAGGGTGACAGTAAGGGCTAGGGTGAATTTGAAGTTTAGGGTTAGGATTAGGGTTAGTGTGAGGATTAGGGTTAGGTTTAAGGTTAGTGTGAGTGTAAGGGTTAGGGAGAGGGTTAGGGTAAGGGTGAGGGTAAGGATTAGCATTAGTGTTAGGGTGAGGGTTAGGGTGAGGGTTCGGGTGAGGGTTAGGGTTAGCGTTAGGGTTCGGGTTAGGGTTAGGGTTAGGGTGAGGGTTAGGTTTAGGGTTAGGGTAAGGTTGAGGGTGAGGGTGAGGGTGAGGTTTAGGTTTAGGTTTAGCTTTAGGGTAAGGGTGAGGGTTAGGGTGTCGATGAGGGTTAGAGTTAGGTTTAGGGTGAGGGTTAGGTTGAGGGTGAGGGTTAGGGGAAGGGTGAGGGTTAGAGTTAGGGTTAGCATTAGGGTGAGGGTTAGTGTTCAGGTAAGAATTAGGGTAAGTGTTAAGGTGAGGGTTAGGGTTATGGTTAGGTTTAGGGTTAGTGTGAGAATTAGGGTTAGTGTGAGGGTTAGGTTTAGGGTTAGGTTTAGGGTGAAGGTGAGTGTGAGGTTTAGGTTTAGGGTAAGGTTGATGGTTAAGCCTAGGGTGAGGTTTAGGGTGAGTGTGAGCGTGAAGGTAAGGGTGTAGAATGAGGGTTTGGGTGAGGGTGAGGTTTAGGCTTTGCATTTGGGTTAGGGTTAGGGTGATCATTAGGTTTAGGGTTAGGTTTTAGGTGAGGGTGAGCTTGAGGTTTAGGGTTAGGATTAAGGTTAGTGTTTGGATTAAGGTTAGGGTGAGGGCTAGGGTGAGGGTGAGGTTTGGGGTTAGGGTTAGGGTGAGGGTTAGGTTTAGGGAGAGTTTTATGGTTAGGGGTAGGTTTAGTGTTAGGGTTAGGTTGAGGGTTATGGTTAGTGTGAGGTTTAGGGTTAGGGTTAGAGTTAGGTTTAGGTTAAGTGTAAGGGTTAGGCTGAGGGTTAGACTGACAGTGAGGGATAAGGTTAGCGTCAGTGTGAGGGTGAGGGTTAGGGTGAGTTTCAGGGTTAGGGTTCTGGTGAGGGTGAGGATTATGGTTAGGGTGAGGATGAGGGTTAGTGTTAGGGTGATGTTTAGGGTACGGGTAGGGTTAGAGTGACGGTGAAGGTTCGGGTGAGGGTGAGGGTTAGGTTTTCCGTGAGGGTTAGACTTAGAGTGAGGGTAAGGTTGACGGTGACTGTTAGGGTGAGGGTGAGGATTAGGGTTATGGTTCGGGTTAGGGTTTGGTTTAGGGTTAGGTTTAGGATGAGGTTTAAAATGAGGGGTAGGGTCCGGGTTAGGGTGAGGGTTAGGGTTACTGTGAGGGTTAAGGTTAGGGTTAGGGTTAGTGTTAGGATAAGGGTTAGGGTGAGGGTTAGGGTGAGGGTGAGTGTCAGGGTTAGCCTTAGGGTTACTGTGAGGGTTAGGGTGAGGTTGAGGGTTAGGGTTAGGTTTAGGGTGAGTGTGAGGTTAAATGTTAGGGTTAGGGTGAGTGTTAGGGTTAGGGTGTGGGTTAGGGTTAGGGTTAGGGTAAGGGTGAGGATGAAGGTGAGGTTTCGGTTTAGGTTTAGGGTGAGGGTGAGGTTGAGGGTTAGGTTTAGGATTAGGATTCGGGTTAGGGTTAGGCTTAGGGTGAGGGTGAGGTTGAGGCTGAAGTTTAGGGTTAGGGTGAGGATTAGGGTTAGGGTTAGGGTTAGGGTGAGGGTGAGGTTTAGGTTAAGGGTGAGGGTGAGGTTGATGGTGAGGTTTAGTGTGTGGGTAAGGAATAGGGTTATGTTGAGGATCAGGGTGACAGTGAGGGTTAGGGTGAGGGTGTGGGTTAGGGTTTGGGTTAGTGTTCATGTGAGGGTTAGGGTTAGGATTTGAATTAGGGTTAGGGTTAATGTGAGGGTTAGTGTTAGTTTTAGGGTTAGGGTTAGTATGAGTATTAGGGTTTTGTTTAGGTTTAGGGTTAGGTTGAGGTTTAGCGTGAGGTTGAGGGTTAGGGTTAGCGTTAGGGTTAGTGGCTGGGTTAGGGGTAGGGGTAGGGTTAGGATGAGGGTTAAGGTTATGGTGAGGGTTAGGCTTAGGGTGAGGGTGAGGGTGAGGGTGAGGATTAGGGTGAGCGTGAGAGTGAGCGTTAGGTTAGGGTTAAGGTTAGGGTTAGTGTGAGGATTAGGGTTACCGTGAGGTTGAGGTTAAGGTTTAGCGTGTGGTTTAGGGTGAGGGTTAGGGTGAGCTTTAGGGTGAGGGTAAGGGTGAGTGTGAGGGTGAGGGTTAGGTTGTGGGTGAGGGTTAGGTTTATTTTGAGAGTTAGAGTGAAGGTGAGGGTTAGGGTCAGGGAGATGTTTAAGGTTAGGGTTAGCTTTAGGTTGAGTATTAGGGTTAGGTTTAGTATTAGGTTGAGGGTGAGGGTGCAGCTTAGGTTTAGGGTTAAGGTTAGGGTTTGTGTGAGGATTAGGGTTAGAGTTAAAGTTAGGGTGAAGGTAAGGTTTAGGGTGAGGTTTAGGGTGAGCGTTATGGCGAGCGTTAGGGTTAGTGTGTGGGTTAGGGTGAGGGTTAAGGATAGGATTACGGTTAAGTTTAGGGTGAGGGTGAGGGTTAGGGTTAGGTTTAGGGTTAGATTTTGGCTGAGGGTGTGGGTGATGGTTAGGGTTAGGATGAGGGTTTGGGTTAGGCTGAGGGTGATTGTGAGCGTGAGGGTGAGGGATAGAGTTCGGGTGAGGGTTAGGGTTAAGGTTAGGGTTAGGGTGAGGGTTAGGTTTAAGTGTAGGGTTAGGATGAGGGTTAGGCTGAGGAGTAGGTTTAGGTATAGGGTGACGGTTAAAGTTAGTATGAGGGTTAGGGTTAGGGTTTAGGGTTAGGGTGAGGGTAAAGGTTAGGATGAGTGTTAGGGTGAGGGTATGGTTTGGGGTTAGGGTTAGGGTTAGGTTTATTGTGAAGGGTACGGTGAGGGTTAGGCTGAGGGGTAGGTTTAGGGTTAGGTTTAGGGTGAGGATGAGGGCTAGTGTTAGCATTAGAGTTAGGGTTAGGTTTAGGGTTAGGGTGATGGTGAGAGTTAGGGTTAGGGTTAGAATTAGGTTTAGGATTAGGGTTAGGCTGAAGTTGGGGTTAGGTTGAGGGTGTAGGTGAGGGTTAGGGTTGGGGTGAGGGTTAGAGTGACGGTGAGGGTTAGAGTGAAGGTGAGGTTTAGGGTTAGGTTTTGGTGAGGGTTAGGGTTAGGGTTAGGGTTATGGTGAGGGGTAATATGAGGGGTAGGTTTAGGGTTAGGTTTTATGTGAGGGTTAGGGTTAGGGTTAGTGTGAGGATAAGGGTTGGGGTGATGTTTAGGGTTAGTGTTTTGTTTAGTGAGGGTTAGGGTTAGCGTTAGGGTTAGGGTGAGGTTTAAGGTGAGGGTAGGGTTAGTAGGAGGGTGATGGTTAGAGTTTGGTTTAGGGTGAGGGTTAGGGTTAGGGTGAGGTTTAGGGTAGGGCTAGGGTGAGGGTGACGGTTTGTGTTCGGGTGAGTTTTAGGTTGTGGGTGGTGGTTTGGTTTAGAGTGAGGGTTAAGGTGACTGTGAGGGTAGGGTGAGGGTGAGGGTTAGGGTTATAGTAAGGATTAGGGTTAGGTTAAGGTTAAGGGTTATGGTGACGGTAAGGGTAAGGATGAGGTTTAGGGTGAGGGTGAGGATTAGGGATAGCGTTAGAGTTAGGGTGAGGGTAAGGGTGAGGGATAGGGTTCAGGTTAGTCTTAGGGTGAGGGTGAGGGTTAGATTTATATTTAGGGTTATTGTTAGTGTGAGGGTAAGGTTTAGGGTGAGGGTTAAGGTGAGGGTGAGGGTTAGGTTTAGGTTGAGGGTTAGGGTGAGCATTAGGGTGACTGTTAGGTTTGGGTTTAGGTTTAGGTTCAGGGTAAGGGTGAGGTTTAGTGTTAGTATTAGGGTTAGGGTTAGGGTGAGGGTTAGAGTGAAGGTAAGGGTTAGAATGAGGGTTAGGGTGAGGGTTAGGGATAGCATTAGGGTTAGGATTAGGGTTAGGGTGAGGGTTAGGGTCAGGTTGAGGTTTAGGCTCAGCATTAGGGTTAGAGTTAGGGTTAGGGTTCGGGTTAGTTTGAGGGTGGGGTGAGGTTGAGGGTGAGGGTTAGGGTTAGGGTCAGTTTTAGGGTGAGGGCTAGGGTGAGGGTGAGGCTTAGGGTTGCGGTGAGGATTAGGCTTAGGGTTAGGGTTAGGGTTATGATGAGGGTAAGGGTTAGGATGAGGTTTAGGGTGAGGGTGAGTTTTAGGTATAGCGTTAGATTTAGGGTGAGGTTTAGGGTTCAGGTTAGGCTTAAGTTGATGGTGAGGGTTAGAGTTAGGGTTAGGGTTAGGGTTAGGTGGAGGGTAAGTTTTAGGGTGAGGTTTAGGGTGAGGGTGAGGCTTAGGGTTAGGTTGAGGGTTAGGGTGAGAGTTAGGGTGAGGGTTAGGTTTAGGTTTAGGGTTAGAGTTAGGGTTAGGGTGAAGTTGAAGTTTAGGGATAGCATTAGGGTTAGGATTAGGGTTAGGGTGAGGGTTAGTGTTAGGGTTAGGGTTAGGGATAGAGTTAGGTTGAGGGTTAGGTATAGGGTTGGGGTTAGGGTTAGGGTCAAGGTTAAGGTTGGGGTTAGAGTTAGTGTGAGGGTGAGTGTGAGGCTTAGGTTTAGGTTTAGGGTTAGGTTTAGGGTGAGGCTGAGTGTGAGGGTGTGAGTGAGGGTGAGGTTTAGGGTTAGAGTGAGGGTTTCATTTAGGGTTAGCGTTAGGGTTAGGTCGAGGTTTATGGTTAGGGTTAGGGAGACAGTTTGGCTGAGGCTTAGGGTTAGGGTTAGGATTAGGGTGATTGAATGGTTTAGGGTTAGGGTGAGTGTTAGGGTTAGGATGAGGTTTAGGGTGCGCATTAGGGTGAGGGGTAGGGTTAGGTTTAGGTTTCAGATGTTGGTGAGGGTGAGGTATAGTTTTAGGGTTAGGTTTAGGTTGAGGGTAAGATTTAGAGTGAGGATTACAGTGAGGGTGAGGGTTAGGGAGAGCATTAGGGTTAGGGTTACGGTTAGGGTGAGGGTTAGGGCTATGGTTAGGTTTAGGGTGAGGGTGAGGGTTAGGGTTATGTTGAGGGTTACGGTTAGGGTTAGGGTTAGTGTTAGGGTGAGAGTTAAGGTTAGGATTAGGGTTATGGTGAGGGTGATGGTGAGGGTTAGTATTAGGTTTAGGGATACGGTGAGGTTTAGAGTGACAGTGAGCGTAAGGGTTAGGGTGAGGGCTAGGGTTAGGTTGAGGTTTAGGTTTAGTATTAGGGTTTGGGTTAGGGTGAGTGCAAGGGTTGGAGTGAGGGTTAGGTTGTGGTTGAGTTTTTTTGGATAGCATTAGCGTTAAGGTTATGGTTAGGGTGAGGGTTAGGGTTACAGTGAGGGTGAGGGTTATGTTGAGGGTTAGAGTTACGGTTGGGGTTAGGGTGAGGGTCAGGGTTAGGTGAGGGCGAGGTGAGGGTGAGGGTTAGGGTTAGGGTGACGGTTAGGGTTAGGGTAAGGGTTAGAATGACAGTGAGGGTAAGGGTTAGGGCGAGGGTTAGGGTTCGGCTTAGGGTTAGGGTGAAGTTTAGGTTTGGGTGAGGGTGAAGGTGAGGGTTAGGTTTAGGATTAGGCTTAGGTTTAGGGTTAGGCTTAGGGTGAGGTTGAGGGTGAGGGTCAGAGTTAGGTTTAGGGTGAGGTTAAGGGTTATGGTTAGGATTAGGGTGAGGTTGAGAGTGAGAGTTAGGGTGAGGGTGAGTGTGAGAGTTAGGTTTAGGGTTAGTTGTATGGTTAGTGTTAGGTTTAGGGGTAGATTGAGGGCTAGGGTGAGGCTGAGGGCTAGGATTGTGGTTAAGATAAGGGGGAGGGTTATGTTGAGTGTTAGGGTGAGGGGTAGGGTTAGCGTTATTGTTAGGGTGAGGTTTTGGTTTACTGTGAGGGTTTGCGTAAGGCTTAAATTTAGGATGAGAGTAAGGTTTACGGTGAGTGTTAGGGTGAGAGTTAGGGTTCAGGTTAGCTTGAGTGTTAGGGTGAGTGTTACGGTGAAGGTTAGGATTAGGGTTAGGGTTAGCGTTAAGGTTAGGGTGAGGGTGAGGGTTATGTTTAGTGTTAGGGTGAGGGTTAGGGTTAGGGTGATGTTTAGGTTGAGGGTGGTGGTTAGGGTGAGTGTTAGGGTGTGGGTGAGGGTTAGGTTTAGAGTGAGGGTTAGGGTGACTGTGAGTGTTAGGGTGAGTTTGAAGTACAGGGTTAGAATTAGGGTTAGTGTGAGGATTAGGGATAGGTTTAGGGTTAGTGTGAGTGTAAGGTTTAGGGAGAGTGTTAGGGTAAGGGTAAGAGTTAGGATTAGCATTTGTGTTAGGGTGAGGGTTAGGGTTAGTGTTAGGGTTAGGGTTAGGCTGATGGTTTGAGTTAGGTTTATGGTAAGGTTGAGGGTGAGGGTGAGGGTGAGGTTTAGGGTTAGGTTTAGGTTTAGGGTGAGGGTGATGGTTAGGTTTAGGATTAGGCTTAGGCTTAGGGCTAGGCTAAGGATGAGGGTGAGGTTGAGGGTGAGGGTGGGGGTTAGGGTGAGGATTAGTGTTAGGGTTAGTATTAGGGTGAGGGTGAGGGTTAGGGTTAGGGTTCGGGTTCGGGTTCGGGTTCGGGTTAGTGTGTGGGTGAGGGTTAGGTTTAGGGTGAGGGTTAGGGTGAGGGTTAGGTTTAGGGTGAGGGTTAGGATTAGGGTTAGAATTATTGTGAGGGTGAGGTTTAGGGTGAGTTTGAGGCTGAGAGTTAGGGTGAGCATTAGGGTGAGTGTTAGGGTTAGCGTTGGTTTTAGGGTGAGGGTTAGGGTGTGGGTGAGTGTTAGGGTTAAGATGAGGGTGAGGTTTAGGGCTATGTTTAGGGTGAGAGTTTTAGGGTGAGGGTTAGGGATAGGTTTACGGTTAAGTTTAGGGTGAGGGTGAGGGTGAGGGTTAGGGTTAGGTTTAGGGTTAGAGTAAGGATGAGGGTGTGGGTGATGATTATGGTTAGGATGAGGGTTAGGATTATGGTTAGGCTGAGGGTGAGTGTGAGTGTGAGGGTGAGAGATAGGGTTTGGATGAGGGTTAGAGTTAGTGTGAGGGTTAGGTTTAGGTTTAGCGTTCGGATGAGGGTTAGGCTGAGGAGTAGGATTAGGTTTAGAGTGAGGGTTAGAGTTAGTGCAAGGGTTAGGGTTAGGGTTAGTGTTAGGGTAAGGGTAATGTTGAGGGTGAGTGTTAGGGTGTTGGTTTGGTTAGGGTCAGGGTTAGGGTTAGGGTTAGGGATAGAGTGAGGATTAGGCTTATGGTTAGGGTTAGGGTTCTTTTCAGGGTTAGTGTGAAGGTTGGGGTTAGGTTTAGGATTAGGTTTAAGGTGAGGGTAAGGGTTAGGTGAGGTTAGGGTGAGGGTGAGGGTTAGGATTAGCATTAGCGTTAGCGTTAGGGTGAGGGTTAGGGTTAGGGTTAGGGTTAGGGTGAGAGGGTGAGGTTCAGGATAAGGGTGAGGGTTAAGTTTAGTGTGAGGGTTAGGGTTAGGGTTAGAGTTAGGATGAGGGTAAGGGTTAGGGTTAGGGTGAGGGTGAGAGTGAGGGTTAGAGTTAGCATGAGTTTTAGTTTGAGGGTCAGGGTGAGTGTTAGGGTTAAGTTTAGGGTTAGGGTGATGGCTAGGGTGAGTGTGAGGGTTATGGTTCGGGTTAGGGATAGGTTGAGAATTAGGTTGATGGTTAGGTTTAGTGTGAGGTTTAGGATTAGGGTTAGGGTGAGGGTGAGGGTAAGGGTTAGGGTGAGGGTAAGGGTGAGAGTGAGGTTTAGGTTGAGGGTGAGGTGAGTGTTAGGGTTGGGTGAGGGTTAGAGTGAGGGTTAGGGTGAGGGTTAGGGTTCAGATTAGGGTTAGGTTGAGTGTTAGGGTTAGGGTTAGGGTGACGGTGAGGGTGAGTGTGAGGGTTAGTGTGAGGGTCAGGTTGACGGTGAGGGTGAGGGTCAGGTTTAGGGTTAGGTTTAGGGTAGGATGAGGTTGAGGATTAGGTATAGGATTAGAGTTAGGGTTAGAATTAAACTGAGGGTGAGTGTGAGGGTGGGGGTTAGGTTTAGGGTTAGGGTGTTGTTTAGGGTTAGTGTGAGGGTTAGGGTGAGGGTGAGTGTAAGGGTTAGGGTGAGACTTACTGTGACTGTGAGGTTTAGGGTGAGGGTGAGGGTGAGGGTGAGGTTGAGGGTGAGAGTTAATGTGAGGGTGAATGTTAGGGTTAGGATGAGGATAAGGGTTAGGATTACAGTTAGGGTGAGGACTAAGGTGAGGGTGAAGCTTAGGGTTAGGTTGAGGGTAAGGTTTAGTGTGAGGGTTAGGGTTAGGGTGAGGGTAAGGTTTAGAGTGAGGGCTTGGGTGTGGGTAAGGGTTAGGGATTAGGGTGAGGGTGAGGAAGATGTTTAGGGTGAAGGTGAGGGTTATTGTGACGGTTAGGATTAGGGTTATGCTGAGGTTGAGGGTGATGGTGAGGGTTAAAGTTAGGGTTAGTGTTAGCGTGAGGGCTAGGGTGAAGTTCTGGGTTAGCATTTTCGTGAGGGTGAGCTCGAGGATTTCGGTCAGGTAAGTGTTAGGTTTAGGGTTAGGGTGAGGATTAGGTTGAGGGTGAGGGTTAGCGTGAGGGTGAGGGTTATCGTTAGGGTTACATGTTAGGGTTAGGGTGAGGTGTAGTGTGAGGTTTATTGTTAGTGTTAGGATGAGGGTTACGGTTAGAGTTAGGGTGAGGGTTAGGTTCAGGTTGATGTTTAGGGTGAGGGTGAGGGTTAGGGTTAGGGTTAGGATTATGGTGAGTGTTTAGGTTAAGGTTAGGGTTAGGGTTAGGGTGAGGGTTTGGGTAAAGATTAGGTTAGGTTTAGGGTGAGGGTTAGGGTTATTGTTAGGGTTAGGGTTAGGGTACGTGTTAGGGTGAGTGTTAGGGTTAGGGTGAGGGTTAGGTATAGGGTGTGGGTTAGGGTTAGAATGAGGGTTAGGTTTAGGGTGAGGTTTAGGTTTAGGATTATTGTTAGGGTGAGGGCTAGGGAGAGGGTGAGTGTTATGGTTAGGGTGAGGGTTAGGTTTAGGTTTAGGGTTAGGGTTAGCGTGAGGGGTAGTTTTAGTGTTAGAGTGAGTGTTAAGTTTAGTGTGAGGTTTAGGGTTTGTGTTAGTTTTAGTGTGAGTGTTAGATTGAGTATTAGGATGAGGGTTATTGTTAGGATTAGTGTTATTGTTAGGATTAGGGTTAGGGTGAGGTTTAGGGTTAGGGTTAGGTTTACGGTGAGGTTGAGGGTGAAGGTGAGGGATATTGTTAGAATTAGGATTAGGGTTAGGTTTAGGATTAGGGTGAGGTTGTGGGTGAGGGTTAGTGTTAGGTTTACAGTGAGGGTCAGCGTGAGAGTTGGGTTTGCTTTTGTTTTAGGGATAGGGTGAGGATTAGCATTAGGGTTAGGTTTTGTTTGAGGGTTAGACTGAGGGGTAGGGTTACATTTAGGGTGAGGGTAAGGTTTAATGTGAGGGTTAGGGTTACGGTTAGTGTTAGGATGAGGATTTGGGTTAGGGTTAGGGTTAGAGTTGGGCTTATTGTTAGGGTTAGGGTGAGGGTGAGGGTGATGGTGAGGGCGAGGTTTAGGGATAGGGTTAGGTTTAGTGTGAGGGTGGGAGTGAGGGTTAGGGTTAGGATTAGGATTATGTTTAGGGTTAGGCTGAGGATGAGTGGGAAGGGGAGTGGAAGGGTTAAGGTAAGGGGTATGTTTAGGGTTAGGGTTACATTGAGAGTTAGGTTAAAGTTATTGTTAGGATTAGGGTGACGGTGATGTTGAGTGTGAGGGTTCGGGTGAAAGTTAGGGTTAAGGATAGAGTTAGGGTGAGAGCTAGGGTGAGTGTGAGGGTTAGGGTTATGGTGAGGGATAGGGAAAGAATTAGGGTTAAGGTTTGGGTTAGGGTGAGGGTTAGGTTTAGTCTGAGGTTTACGGTTAGGTTTTGGGTTAGGTTAGGCTTAGGGTGAAGGTAAGGGTTAGGGTGAGGCTAAGGTTTAGGGTTAGGTTTAGGTTGAGGGTTGGGTGAGGGATACGGTTAGGGTTAGGTTTAGGGTGAGGGTGAGGGTGAGGATGATGGTCTGGGTGAGGGTGAGGTTGAGGGTGAGTTTGAGGGTTAGGGTTAAGGTGAGGGTAAGAGTGAGAATTATGGTAAGGATTTGGTTTAAGATTAGGGTTAGGCTGAGGCTGAGCTTGAGGGTGAGGGTTAGGTTTAGGGGTAGGTTTAGGGTGAGTGTTAGGGTTAGGGTTAGGGTTAGATTGAGGTTGAGGGTGAGGATTAGGGTTGGGTGAGGTTTAGAGTTAGAATGAGGGTTATGGTTGGATTACGGTTATATTTAGAGTGAGGGTGAGGGTGAGGGATAGGGTTAGGATTAGGGTTAGGGTTAGGGTTAGACTGAGGGGGAGGGGTGGTTGGGGGTGATGGTTTTTTTTTTTCAGGTGAGGGTTAGGGTTAGGGTGAGGGTGAGGGTAAGCGAAAGGGTTAGGGGTAGGTGTAGGAGGAGGGTTAGATTTAGGGGTAGGGTTATGGTTAGTGTGAGGGTTAGGGTTGCTGTGAGGGTTAGGGTTAGCGTTAAGGTTAGGGTTAGGGAGAGGGTAAGGCTTCGGTTAGTGTGAGGGTTAGGGTTAGGGTTAGGGTTACGTTTAGGTGATTGTAAGGGTTAGGGTGAGGTTTTGGGTGAGGGTGGGAGTTAAGCTTAGGGTTAGTGTTAGGATTAGTGTGTGGGTGAGGGTGAGGGTGAGAGTTAGTGTGAGGTTTAGGGTTAGGGTTAGGGTTATTTTTAGGGTGAGGGTTTGAGTGAGGGTGAGGGTTAGGGTTAGGGTTAGGGTGAGGGTGAGGGTTGTAATTAGGTTAGGGTTAGGGTTAGGCTGAGAGTGAGGGTGAGTTCGTTGGTTAGGGTTAGGGTTGGGTTAAGGTTAGGGTGAGGGCTATTGTGAGTGGGAGGTTTAGGGTGAGGGTGAGGGTGAGAGTTTCGGTTAGGTAAGTGTTTTGGTTAGGGTGAGGCTGAGGATTTGGTTGACAGAGAGGTTTAGAGTGAGTGTTAGTGTTATGGTGAGGGTTAGGTTTAGGGTTAGGTTGAGGGATAGGGTTAGGGTGATGTTAAGGATGAGGGTGAGGGTTAGGGTGAGGGTTCGGGTTCGGATGCGGGTTAGGGTTATGGTTAGCGTTAGGCTGAGGGATAGGGTGAGGATGAGGGTTACGGTTAGGGTTAGAGATAGGTTGAGAATTAAGGTTAGGGTCAGGTTTAGGGTGAGGGTTAGGCGGAGGGGAATGTTTAGGGTTTGGGTGAGGGTTAGGATTAGTCTGAGGTTTAGGGTTTGGGTTAGGGTTAGGGTTAGTGTGAGGTTAAGGGTTAGGGTGAGGGTTAGGGTGAGGGTGAGGACTAGGGTTAGGGTTAGGGTTAGGGTGAGGGTGAGGGTGAGGTTTAGGTTTCGGGTGAGGCTTAACTTTAGGGTGAGGGTTAAGGTGAGGGTTAGGGTTAGGGTGAGGTTTAGGTTTAGGGTTAGGGTGAGGTTTAGGTTTAGGGTTAGGCTTACGCTGTGAGTGAGGGGGAGGCGGAAGGGAAGGGTTAGGTTTAGGTGAGGCTTAGGGTTAGGGTTGGGGTGAGGGTGATGTTTAGGGTGAGGGTGAGGATCAGCTTGAGAGTGAGTTTTAGAGTGTGGGTGAGGGTTAGGTTTAGGGTGTGTTAAGGTGACGGTGACGTTTAGGGTGAGGGTGCGGATTATGTTTAGGTTTAGGGTGAGGGTTAGGGTTAATTTTATGGTTAGGGTGAGGGTCAGTTTGACGGTTAGTTTTAGGGTTATCATTAGCAATATTGTGATGGTTAGGGTTAGTGTTAGGGTGATGGTAAGTGCTAGGGTGAGGGTTAGGGTTAGGGTGAGAGTTAGGGTTAAGGTTAGGCTAAGATTGAGGTTGAGGGTGAGGGTTAGGGTTGGGTGAGGGTTAGAGTTAGAGTGAGGTTTAGGGTTGGATTAGGGTTAGACTGATGGCGAGGGTATAGGTGAGGGTGACGTTTTTTTTTTAGGTGACTGTTAGGGTTAGGGTGAGGGTGAGGGTAATCGTGAGGGTTAGGGTTAGGGGTAGGATGAGGTTTAGATTGAGGGGTAGGGTTATGGTTAGGATGATTGTTAGGTTTACTGTGAGGGTGAGTGTTAGGGTTACGGATAGGGTGAGAATTAGGGTTAGGGTCAGGGTTAGGTTTAGGGTGAGGGTTAAGTTTAGGGTTAGGGTTAGGGTGAGGGTGAGAGTGAGGCTGAGGGTTAGGGTTAGGGTGAGGGTGAGGGTGAGTTTGAGGGTTAGGTTTAAGTTGAGGGTAAGAGTGAAGATTATGGTAAGGATTTGGTTTAGGTTTAGGCTGAGGGTGAGCTTGAGGGTGAGGGTGAGGTTTCGGGGTAGGGTTAGGGTGAGGTTTAGCGTTAGGTTTAGGGTAAGTTTTAGCGTGAGGGTGAGGGTTATGGTTAGGGTTATTGTTAGGATTAGGGTAAAGGTGTGGGGGGAGGGGGAGGGGAGGTTTAGGGTTAGGGTTTGGTTTAGGGTGAGGGTGAGGGAGAAGGTTAATGTTAGGCTTACGCTTAGGGTGTGGGTGAGGATGAGAGTTAGGTTATTGTGAGGGTTAAGGTTAGGGTTAGGGTTAGGGTGAGGTTGAGGGTTAGGGTTAGGATATCGGTTAGAGTTAGGTTTAGGCTGAGGGTGAGGGTGAGTTTGAGGGTTATAGCTAGGGTTGGGTTAAGGTTAGGGTGAGGGCTATTGTGATTGTGAGGGTTAGGGTGAGGGTGAGGGTGAGTGTGAGGGTTTCGGTGAGGTAAGTATAAGGGTTAGGGTTAGGGTTAGGGTGAGGGTGAGGGTTATGGATAGTGTGAGGGTGAAGGTTAGGGTTAGGGATAGGGTTAGGGTAAGAGTTAGGGTGAGGATTAGTATGACGGTGAGGGTTAGGGTTAGGGTGAGGGTTAGGGTTAGGGTTAGGGTTAGGGTGAGGTTTAGAGTGAGGCTGAAGGTTAGGCAGAGGGTGAAGGTGAGGGTGAGGGTGAGGGTTAGGGTTAGCATAAGTTTTAAGTTTAGGGTTAGGGTAAGGATAAGGGTGACTTGAGGATTAGGGTGAAGGTAAGTGATAGGGTGAGGGTTAGCGCTAGGGTTAGGGTGAGGTTTAGTGTGAGGGTGAGGTTTAATGTGAGCGTGAGGGTTAGGGTGAGGTGACGGTTCGGGTTCGGGTTAGGTTGCGGGTTAGGTTAGGCTAAGGGTTAGTTTGAGGGTGAGGGTGAGGGTGAGTATTAGTGTGTGGGTTAGGGTTAGGGTTAGCATTAGGGTAAGGAAGAGAGTGAGAGTTAGGTTTAGGATTAGTGTTAGGTTTAGGTTTAGGCTTAGGGTGAGGGTGAGATTGAGGTTTAGGGTTAGGGATAGCATTAGGGTAAGGGTGAGAATTAGGGTTAGGGTGATGTTTAGGGTTAGTGTTAGGGTGAGGGTGAGGGTTAGGTTTAGGTTGAGGGTTAGGTTAATGTTTTGGTTAGGGTGAGGCTTAGGATTAGAATTAGGCTGTGAATGAGGCTGAGGGTGAGGGTGAGGCTTAGGTTTAGGGTAAGGCTTATGTTTATGTTTAGGGTGAGAGCTATGTTTAGGGTGATATTTAGGGTGAGGGTGAGGGTCATGGTGAGAGTGAGGGTTAGGGTGTGGGTGATGGTTAGGGTTAGGGTGAGGGTTAGGTTGACGATGAGTGTGAGGATTAGGGTTAGTGTTAGGGTGAGGTTTAGGGTAAGTTTTAATGTTAGGGTGAGGGGTAGTGTGAGGGTTAGGGTTGGGGTTAGCATTAGGATTAGTTTGAGGGTTAGGGTTAGGGTTAGCGGTAGGGTGAGGGTGAGGGTAAGTGTTAGGGTGAGATTTAGGGTTGGGCGAGGGTTATCGTTAGACTGAGGTTTATGGTTGGATTAGGGTTACAGTTAGGGTGAGGGTGAGGTTGAGGATTAGGATTAGGATTAGGGATAGGGTTAGGTTTAGACTGAGGGTGAAGGTGAGGGTGAGGGAGACAGTTTTTTTTTAAGTTGAGTGTTAGGGTTAGGGTGAGGGTTAGGGTAAGCGAAAGTGTTAGGGTTAGTGGTAGGATGAGGGTTAGATTGAGGGGTAGTTTTATTGTTAGGGTGAATGTTAGGGTTACTGTGAGGGTTATGGTTAGGTTTAAGTTTAGGGTTAGGGAGAGGGTAAGGCTTAGGTTACTGTGAGGGTTAGGGTTAGGTTTAGGGTGAGGGTAAGGGATAGCGTGAGGTTTAGGGTGAGGGTGAGACTTAAGTTTGGAGTTAGTGTTAGGATTAATGTGTGGGTGAGTGTGAGGGTGAGACTTAGTGTGAGGTTTAGGGTTAGGTTTAGGGTTAGGGTTAGGGTGAGGGTTTGAGTGAGGGTGAGGTTTAGGGTTAGGGTTAGGGTTAGGGTGAGGGTGACTATTAGGGTTAGGATTAGGGTTAGGGTTAGGGTTAGGCTGAGGGTAAGGGAAAGTTTGAGGGTTAGGGTGAAGTTGGGTTAAGGTTTGTGTGAGGCTATTTTGAGTGTGAGGGTTAGGGAGAGGGTAGGGTTTCGGTTCGGTAAGTGTTAGGGTTAGGGTTAGGTTGAGGATTTGGTTGAGGGAGAGGCTTAGGGTGAGGGTTAGAGTTAGGTTGATGGTTATGGTTAGGGTTAGGGTGAGGGATAGGGTTAGGGTGATGTTAAGGATGAGGGTGAGGGTTAGGGTTCGGGTTGGGGTTTTGGTGCGGGTTAGGGTAATGTTTAGAGTTAGGTTGAGGGCTATGGTGAGGGTGAGGGTTAATATTAGGGTTAGGGATAGGGTGAAAATTAGGGTTAGGGTCAGGGTTAGGGTGAGGGTTAGGCTGAGGGGAATGGTTACGGTTAGGGTGAGGGTTAGGTTTAGTCTGACGGTTAGGGTCAGGGTTAGGGTTAGTGTGAGCTTAAGGGTTAGGGTGATGGTTAGGGTGAGGGTTAGGGTTAGGGTTAGGGTTAGGGTTAGGGTGAGGTTTAGTGTTAGGGTGAGGGTTAGGTTTAGGTTTAGGGTAAAGGTGAGGGTAAGGGTTAGGGTTACTCTTAGGCTGTGAGTGAGGGTGAGGGTGAGGGTCATGATTAAGGTGTTGTTTAGGGTGAGGGTGAGGGACATGGTGAGAGTGAGAGTTAGGGTGTCGGTGAGGTTTATGGTGATGGTGAGGGTTAGGGTGAGGGTGAGGATTAGGGTTAGGGTTAGGGTGAGGGTTAGCCTTAATTTTAGGGTTAGGGTGAGGGATAGTTTGAAGGTTAGGGTTAGAGTTAACATTAGTGTGAGGATTAGGTTTAGGGTTAGGGGTAGGATGAGGGTAAGGCTTAGGGTGAGGGTTAGGGTTAGTGTGAGAGTTAGGTTTAAGGTTACGTTTAGATTGAGGTGGAGGGTTAGTGTTAGGTTTGGGTGAGGGTTAGAATTAGAGTGAGGGTTATGGTTGGATTAGGGTTAGAGTTAGGGTGAAGGTGAGGGTGAGGGTTAGGATTAGGGTTAGGGTTAGGGTTAGGGTGAGGGTTAGGGAGAGTGAGGGTTAGGGTTAGGGTTAGGGTTACGGTGAGGAGTAAGGTGAGCGTTAGGGTTACGATTAGTGTTAGGATGAGGGTTAGGGTGAGGTTTAGGGTTAGGGGTATGATGAGGGAGGTTGAGGGTTAGGGTTTTGGTTAGGGTGAAGGTTAGTAATAGTATGAGGTTTAGGGTTAGGGTTAAGTTTAGGGTTAAGGAGAGTGTAAGGGTTAGCTTGAGGGTTAGGTTGAGGGTGAGGGTTAGGGTTAGGGTTAGGGTGATGGTTACTGTGAGGTTTAAGGTTAGTGTTAGGGTGAGGATTATGGTGATGGTAAGGGTTAGTGTGAGGGTTAGGGAGAGTGAGGGTTAGGGTTAGGATTGGGGTTAGGTTGAGGCGTAAGGTGAGGTTTAGGGTTACAGTTAGGGTTAGGATGAGGGTTCGGGTGAGGGTTAGGGTCAGGTTTAGGGTGAGAGTGAGGGTTAGGGTTAGAGTGAGGCTTAGGTTTAGGGTGAGGTTTTGTGTCACGGTGAGGGTGAGGATTAGGGTGAGGGTAAGGGTTAGTGTGAGAGTTAGGGTTAAGGATAGGGTTAGATTGAGTTTGAGGGTGAGTGTTACGGTTGGGTGAGGCTTAGATTTAGAGTGAGGTATACGGTTGGATTAGGGTTAGAGTTAGGGTGAGGTTGAGGGTGAGGGTTAGGGTTATGATAAGGCTTAGGGTTAGGTTTAGACTTATGGTGAGGGTGAGCGTGAGGTTTAGGGTTAGAGGTAGGTTTAGTGTTAGGGTGAGAGTGAGGTTTAGGGTTAGGATTAGGATTAGGTTTAGGCTCAGGTTGAGGGTGAGAGTAAGAGGGAGGGTTAGGGTTAGGGTTAGGGTTCGGGTTAGGGTTAGGGTTCGGGTGAGGGTTAGGGTTAGGGTGAGGTTTAGGGTTAGGGTGAGGGTTAGGGTTGGTTTAGGGTTAGGGTAAGGGTGTGGGTGAGGGTGACAGTGAGGTTTAGGGTGAGGGTTAGGGTTAGGGTTAGGGTGAAGGTGAGGTTTAGGATTTAGGATTAGGGTAAGAGTTAGGATTAGACTGAGGGTGAGGGTGAGGTTGAGGGTTTGGTATTAGTGTGAAGGTTAGGGTGAGGGCTAGGTTGAGGGTGAGGGTTAGGGTGAGGTTGATGGTGCGGGTGAGGGTTTCGTTTAGGTAAGGGTTAGTTTTAGGGTTAGGTTGAGTATGAGGATGAGGGTGAGGATTAGGGTGAGGGTTAGGGTCAGGGTGAGGGTTGGGTTTAGGGTTAGGGAGAGGGTTAGGGTTAGGTTTAGGGTGATGTTTAGGATGAGGGTGAGGTTTAGGGTGAGGGTGATGGTTTGGGTGAGGGATAGGGATAGTGTTAGAATTAGGGTGAGAGCTAGGGTGAGATTGAGGATTAGGGTTAGGTTAGGGATAGGGTGAGAATTAGGGTTAGGGTTAGGGTTAGGGTGAGGCTTAGGCTGAGGGGTAGGGTTAGGGTTAGGGTGAGGGTTACGTTCAATCTGAGGGTTAGGGTTAGGCTAGGGTTAGGGTTAGGGTTAGGGTAAGGTTTAGGGTGAGCTTTAGGGTGAGGATGAGGGTTAGTTTTAGCATTAGGGTTAGGGTGAGGGATAAGGTTAGGGTTATGTTTAATGTGAGGGTTAGGTTTAGGGTGAGGTTGAGGGTTAGGGTGAGGGTTAGGATTAGGGTTATCTTTAGGTTTGAGGGTTATGCTGTGACTGAGGGTTAGGGTGAGGGTGAGCATGAGGGTGAGGGTGAGGTTTAGGGTTAGGGTTAGGGTGAGGGTAAGGGTGAGGGTTATGGTTAGGTTTAGGTTTAGGGTTAGGGTTAGGCTGAGGGTGAGCGTCAGATTGAGGTTGAGGGTTAGTGTTAGGGTTAGGGTGAAGGTTAGGTTTAATGCTAGGTTTAGGGTGAGGGTAAGGGTCAGGGTGAGGGTTAGGGTTAGGGTGAAGGTTGGGGTTAGGGTGAGGCTTAGGGTTTGGATTAGTTTAAGGTGAGGGGTAGGGTGAGGGTGAGGTTTAGGGTTAGGCTTATGGTGAGGGTAAGGTTTAGGTTTAGGCTTAGGTTTAGGGTTAGGGTGAGGGGTAGGTTTAGTGTTAGTGTGTGGTTTAGGATTAGTGCGAGTGGTAGGTTTAGGGTTAGGGTTAGTGTAAGGATGAGGGTAAGGATTAGGGTGTGGGTTAGTGTTAGGGTTAGGTTTAGGGTGAGTGTTAGGGTGAGTGTTAAGTTTAGGATTAGTGTTAGAATTGGGGTTAGGCCTAGGGTGAGGTTGAGGGTGAGGGTGAGGGTGAGGGTTAGGTTGTGGGTGAGGGTTAGGGTTAGGGTGAGGGTGAGGCTTAGGTTTAGGATTAGGATTAGGCTGAGGGTTAGGTTAGGGTTAGGGTTAGGGTGAGGTTTAGGGTGAGGTTTAGAGTTAGGGTTAGTTTTAGGATTAGTTTGAGGGTTAGGGGGAGGGTAAGGTTTTGGGTCCTGTTTAGGGATCGGGTTAGGGTTATGGTTAGGTTTGGGGTGCAGGTTAGAGTCAGGGTTAGGTTGAGGATTAGGCTGAGGGCTAGGGTAAGGGCTAGGTGAGGGTTGGATTTCGTGTAAGGGTTAGGTTTAGGGTTAGTGTTAGGGTGAAGATTAGGGTGAGGGTTAGGTTGAGGGTGAGGGTTAGGCTGAGGGGTAGGGTAAGGGTTGGGGAAGGGTTAGGGTTAGGGTTAGGGTCAGGGTTATTGTTAGGGTAGGGTGAGGGTGAAGGTGAGGGTGAGGGTGAGGTTTAGGTTTAGGGTTAGGGTTAGGGTGAGGGTAAGGGTGAGGTTTAGGGCTAGTGTTAGGGTTACGCTTAGGATTCGTGTGAGGGTTAGGGTGAGGGTTAGGCTGAGGGGTAGGTTAAGGGTTAGGGTGAGGGTTAGATTTATTGTGAGGCTTAGGGTTATGGTTAGGGTTACTGTTAAGGTGAAGATTAGGGTTAGGGTGAGGGTGAGGGTTAGGCTGAGGGTTAGGGAAAGTTTGGGGGTGAGGGTTTGGGTTACGGTTCAGGTTATTGTTAAGGTTAGGGTGAGGGTGAAGGTGAATTTGAGGGTGTGGGTGAGGTTTAGAGATAGGGTTAGGTTTAGGGTGAGGGTGAAATTGAGGGTTAGGTTTAGGATTAGGATTAGGTTTAGGGTTAGGCTGAGGATGTGGGTGAGGGGTAGGGGGAGGTTTAGGGTTTCGGTTAGGGTTAGGGTAAGGGTTAGGGTGAGGTTTAGGGTTAGGGTTAGGGTTAGGTTTATTTTTAGGGTTACAGTAAAGGTGCGGGTGAGGGGGAGGGGGAGGTTTAGGTTTAGGGTTTGGTTTAGGGTGAGGGTGAATGTGAGGGTTAGGGTTAGGATTAGGATTATGGTTAGCATTAGGATGAGGTTGAGAGTGAGGGTGAAGGAGAAGTTTAGTGTTAGGGTTAGGGTTAGGGTGAGGGTGAGGGTGAGAGTTAGGTTAGTGTGAGGGATAGTGTTAGGTTTAGGGTCAGGAATAGGGTTACGGTGATGTTTAGGATGAGGGTGAGGGTTAGGGTGAGGGTGAGGGTTCGGGTGCAGTTTAGAGTGAGGGTTACGGTTAGGGTTAGGGAGAGGGTGAGAATTAGGTTTAGGGTTAGGGTTTGGCTGAGGGTTAGGCTGAGGGGAATGGTTAGGGTTAGGGTAAGGGTTAATTTTTTCTCAGGGTTAGGGTTAGGGTTAGGGTTAGTGTGAGCTTATGGATTAGAGTAAGGGTTAGGGTGAGGGTGAGGGTTAGGGTTAGGCTTAGGGTTAGGGTGAGGGTTAGGGTTAGGTTTAGGGATAGAGTTAGCTTGTGTGGTAGTTTTAGGGTTAGGGTGAGGGTTAAGTTTAGTGTGAGGGTTAGGGTTAGGGTTAGGGTGAGGGTGAGAGTAAGGTTTAGGCTGAGAGTGAGTATTAGGGTGAATTTGAGGGTTAGGGTTATCGTGAGTGTTAGGGTGCAGGTTAGAGTGAGGGTTAGTGTTAGTGTTAGGTTGAGGGTGAGGGTTAGGGTTAGGGTTATGGTTAAGGTTAGGGTTAGGGTGAAGTTTAGGGTTAGGATTAGGTTAAGCATGAGGGTGAGGGTGAGGGTGAAGGATAGGGTTAGAATTAGGATTATGGTTAGGCTTAAGATGAGGGTGAGTTTGAGGGTGAGCGTTAGGGTTAGGGTTACAGTGAGGGTCAGTGTGAGATTTAGGGTTAGGGATTGGGTAGGGATAGGGTGAGGAGTAGCGTTAGGGTTAGGTTTAGTGTGAGGGTTAGTTTGAGCTGTAGGGTTACGTTTAGGGTGAGGGTAAGGTTTAATGTGAGGGTTAGGGTTAGGGTTAGTGTTAGGGTGAGGGTTAGGGTTAGGGTTAGGGTTAGAGTTGGGTTATTGTTAGGGTTAGTGTGAGGGTGTGGGTGTGGGTGAGGTTTACTTTAGGATAAGGTTTAGATTTAGGGTTGGAGTGAGGGTTAGTTATAGGATTAGGATTAGTGTTCGGATTAGGCTGAGGATGAGTGGGAAAGGGAAGGGGAAGGTTAGGGTTAGGGGTAGGTTTAGGGTTAGCATTACGGTGAGAGTTAGGGTTAAAGTTATTTTTAGAATTATGGTGAGGGTTCGGGTGAGTGTTCAGGTGAGGGTTAGGGTTAGGGATAGAGTTAGGGTGAGGGCTAGGGTGAGTGTGAGGGTTAGGGTTATGGTTAGGGATAGGGTGAGAATTAGGTTTAGGGTTAGGGTTAGGGTGAGGGTTAGGCTCAGGGTTAGGGTTAGGGTTAGAGTGAGGGTTAGGTTTAGTCGGAGAGTTACAGTTAGGGTTAGTGTTAAGGTTACGGTTAAGGTGAGTGTAAGTGTTAGGGTGCGGGTTAGGGTGAGGGTATTGTTTAGGTTTAGGTTTACAGTGAGGGTTGGGTGAGGGTTAGGTTTAGGTTAGGGTGAGGGAGAGATTTAGGGTTAGGTTTAAGGTGAGGGTCAGGTTTAGTGTTATGATGAGTGTGAGGGTGAGGATGAGGGTTAGGGTGAGGCTGAGGGTGATTTTGAGGGTTAGGTTTAGGGTGAGGGTGAGTGTGAGGGTTAGGGTAAGGATTTGGGTTAGGATTAGGGTTAGGCTGAGGGTGAACTTGATGGTGAGGTTGAGGGTGATAGTTAGGGTAAGGATTAGGGTTAGGATTAGGGTTAGGCTGAGGATGAGTTTGAGGGTTAGGGTTAGAGTTAGGGTGAGGGCTAGGGTCAGTGTGAGGGTTAGGGTGACGGTAAGGGTAAGGTTTAGATTGAAGTTTAGGGTGATAGGGAGCTATAGGGTTAGTGTTAGGGTTAGGATGAGGGTTCAGTTCAAGGTTAGGGTTAGGGTTAGGGTGAGGGTTAGGTTTTATGTTAGGCTTAGGCTTAGGGTATGGGTTAGGGTTAGTGTGAGGGTTAGGGTTAGGGTGAGGGTTAGGGTTCGGATTAGGTTTAGGGTGAGGGGTAGGGTGAGGGTGAGGATTAGGTTTAGTCTTAGGGTTAGGGTGATGGTTAGGGTTAGATTGAGGGTTAGTGTTAGGGTGAGGGATAGGTTTAGGGTTAGGCTGAGGGTTAGGTTTAGTGTGAGGGTTAGGGTGAGGGTAAGGGTTAGGGTGAGGATTAGCTTGAGAATGAGGGTTAGGGATAGCGTAAGTGTTAGAGTGAGGTTTAGGGTGGGGGTAACGGTTAGGGTTAGGGTGAGGGTGAGGGTTAGGATTAGGGTTAGGGTGAGGATAAGGGTTAGGTGTAGGGTGAGGGTTAGGGTTGGGGTTAGGGTTAGTGTTAGGGTGACGGTGAGTATGAGGGTTAAGTTTAGGATTAGTGTTAGAGTTAGGGTTAGTTAGTTATGTTTAGGTTTAGGTTTAGGGTTAGAGTGAGGGTGAGAGTGAGGGATAGAGTTAGGATTAGAATTAGGTTTAGGGTTAGGCTGAGGGTGAGGGTGAAGGTGAGGGTTAGGATTAGGGTTAGTGTTACTGTTAGGGTTAGTGTGAAGTTTAGGTTTAGTGTGAGTGTAAGGTTTAGGTTTAGGGTGAGGTGTAGGGTTAGGGTTAGGATGAGTTTTAGAGTTAGTGTGAGGGTTAGGCTAGGGTTAGGATGAGGGTAAGGGTTAGGATGAGGGGTTGGATGAGGGTGAAGGTAAGCGTTAGGGTGAGGTTTGTTAGGTCAAGGGTTAGGGTGCGGGTTAGGGTTAGGCTTAGAGTTAGGTAGAGGGATAGGCTGAGGGTGAGAGTTAGGGTTAGGGTTAGGGTTAGGATTAGCCTTAGGGTGAGGTGAGTGTGAGGGTGAGAGTTAGGTTTAGGATTAGAGTTAGGTTTAGAGTTAGGCTTAGGGTGAGGGTGAGGGTGAGGGTGAGGGTTAGTGTGACGGTTAGCGTAAGGTTTAGGGTGAGGGTTAGGGTGAGTGTTAGGTTTAGGGTGAGGGTTAGGGTTGGGGTTAGGGTTAGGATGAGGGTTACGGTTAGGGTGAGGGTTAGGGTTAGTGTTAGGTTGATGGTGAGTGTGAGGGTTAAGTTTAGGATTAGTGTTAGGGTTAGGGTTAGTCTTAGGTTTAGGGTTAGATTGAGGTTGAGTCTTAAGTATAGGGTGAGGTGTAGGTTGTGGGTGAGGGTTAGGGTTAGGGTGAGGTTTAGGGTAACGTTGAGGGTCAGGGTGAGGGTGAGTGTTAAGGCGTAGTGTTAGGGTGAGTTTTAGGGTAAATGTGAGTGTTAGGGTGAGGGTGAGGATAAGGGTTAGGTTGAGGGTTAGGATGAGTGGGAGGTTTAGTTACAGGGTTAGTGTTAGGGTGAGGGTTAGGGTTAATATTAGGTTAAGGTTAGGATGAGGGTTAGGGTTAATGTTAGGGTTAGGGTTAGGGTAAGTTTTAGGGTGATGTTTAGGGTTAGGATTATGGTTAGGATGAGGTTTAGAGTCAGGGTGAGGATTAGGGTTAGGCTTAGGGTTAGAGTTAGGATTATGGTTAGGGTGAGGGCTAGAGTGAGGATGAGGTTTAGGGTTAGCCTTAGGGGTAGGGTGATGGTTAGATTTAGTGTGAGGTTTAGGGTGACAGTTAGGGTTAGATTGAGGATAAGGGTTAGGGTGAGGTTGAGGGTTAGGGTGAGAGTGAATGTTACGGTTAGTGTGAGTGTTAGGGTGAGGGTTAGGGTGAGGGTTCGTGTTAGGGTTAAGGTTAGGTTTAAGGTTAGGGTGAGGGTGAGGGTTAGGTTTAGAGTTAGGGTGAAGTTTAGGGTTAGGGTTAGTGTTAGGGTGAGGTTTAGGGTTAGGGTTATTTTTAGGGTGAGGGTGAGGGTGAGGGATAGTGTTAGATTTAGGATTAGGTTTAGGGTTAGAATTAAGGTGAGGTTGAGGGTGAGGGTTAAGTTTATGGTGACAGTGAGGGTCAGGGTGAGAGTTCGGGTTCGGGTTAGGCATAGGGTGAGGATTAGCATTAGGGTTTGGTTTAGTGTGAGGGTTAAGCTGAGGGGTAGGTTTATGTTTAGGGTGAGGGTAAGGTTTAATGTGAGGGTTAGGGTGAGGGCTAATGTTAGGGTGAGGGTAAGGGTTAGAGTTGGAGTTATTGTTATGTTTAGGGTGAGCGTGAGGGTGACGGTGAGGGTGAGGTTTAGTTATAGGGTTAGGTTTAGAGTGAGGTGGGAGTGAGGGTTAGGGTTAGGATTAGTATTAGTGTTAGGTTTAGGCTGAGGGTGAGTGGGAACGGGAGGAGAGGGTTAGAGTTAGGGGTAGGTTTAGGGTTAGGGTTACAGAGAGAGTTAGAGTTAAAATTATTGTTAGGATTATGATGAGGGTGAGGGTGAGAGTTCAGGTGAGGGTTAGGGTTAGGGTGAGGGTTAAATTTAGTCTGAGTGTTACCGTTAAGTTTAGCATTAGGGTTACGGTTAGGGTGAGGGTAAGGGTTAGGGGGAGGGTTAGGGGGAGGGTGAGGTTTAGGTTTAGGTTTACGGTGAGGTTTGGGTGAGGGTTAGGTTTAGGGTTAGTGTTAGGGGGAGTGGGAGGTTTAGGTTAGTGTGAGGGTGAGGGTTAGGGTTAGGGTTAGGGTTATTGTTAGTTTTAGTGTGATTGTGAGGTTGAGGAGGAGGTTTAGGTTTATGGTTAGGTTTAGGGTGAGGGTGAGAGTGAGGGTTAGGGTTAGTATTAGGATTAGGGAGAGATTTAGTCTGAGGGTGAGGGGGAGGGGGAGAAGGACGGTTAAGGTGAGGGTTAGGTTTAGCCATAGGGTTTGGGTGAGGGTTACGTTTAGGATTAGGGTTAGGGTAAGGGTAAGGGTTAGGGTCAGCATTAGCGTTAGGGTTAGGGTGAGGGTTAGGGTTGGTTGAGGGTTAGAGTGAGGTTGAAGATTAGGGTTTGGTTATGGTTAGAATTAGGTTGAGGTGACTGTGAGGGTTAGGTTAAGATTATGGTTAGGATTAGGGTTAGACTTGGGTTGAGGGTAAGGGTGAGTGTGAGGGTTTGGGTTAGGGTGAGGTTTAGGTTTAGGGTTAGGTTGAGGGTTAGGGTTAGAGTTAGGGTTAGGGTGAATATGAGGGTGAGGGTTAGGTTTGGGTGAGGGTTAGAGTTAGGGTGAAGGTTAGCGTTGGGTAAGGGTTAGAGTTATTGTGAAGATGAGGGTGAGGGTTAGGCTTAGGATTAGGGTTAGGGTTAGGGTTAATCTGAGGGTGAGGGTGAGGGTGAGGGTGAGGGTCAGGGTATGGAATAGGTTTAGGGTTAGGCTTAGGGTGAGGGTAAGGGTTAGGGTTAGGATTAGAATTAGGGTGAGGGTGAGTGTCAGGGTTAGGGTTAGGATTAGTGTTTGGTTTAGTGTTAGGCTGAGGTTGAGGGTGAGGGTGAGGTTTATGGTGAGGGAGAGGTTGAGGGTTAACGTTAGGGTTAGGGTGAGTGTTAGGGTGAGTGCTAGGTTTAGGGTGTGGGTGAGGGTTAGGCTGAGGGGTTGGCTTAGCGTTAGGGTGAGGGTTAGGGTGAGCGTTAGCGTTATGGTTAGGGTTAGGGTTAGGGTGAGGGTGAGGGTGAGAGTTAGATTTGTTGAGGGTAAGAGTGAGGGTGAGGATTAGGGTTGAGCTATGGTTAGAGTTAGGGTGAGATGAGGGTGAGGGTTAGGGTTAAGATTAGGGTAGGGTTAGACTTAGGGTCAGGGTGAGGGTGAGCATCAGGGTTTGGGGTAGGGTGAGTGTTAGGGTTATGGTTGGGGTGAGGGTAAGGGTTAGAGGTTAGAGTTAGGGTTAGGGTGGATGTGAGGGTGAGGTTTAGGTTTGGGTGAGGGTTAGAGTTAAGGTGAGGGTTAGGGTTGGGAAAGGGTTATGGTTAAGGGGAGGGTGAGGGTGAGAGTTAGGGTTAGGATTAGGGTTAGGGTTAGTGTTAGACTGTGGGTGAGGTTGAGGGTGAGGGTGAGGATTTGGTTTAGTGTTAGGGTTAATGTTAGGGTGAGGTGAGGGTTAGGGTTAGGGATAGAATTAGGGTGAGGGTGAGGATCAGGGTTAGGGTTAGAATTAGGGTTAGGGTTAGGGTTAGGCTGAGAGTGTGGGTGAGGGTGAGATTTAGTGTTAGGGTTCGGGTGACAGTTCGGTTGAGGGTTAGATTTAGGGTTAGGGTGAGGGTTATGGTGAGGGTTATGTTTATGTTTAGGGTTAGGGTGAGGGTCAGGGTGAGGGTAAGGGTTAACGTGAGGTTTAGGGTGAAGTTGAGGGTTATGGTTATGCTGAGGGTGAGGAGTATGATGAGGGTTATTGTTAAGGTGAGGGTGAGTGTTAAGTTGAGGTTGAGGGTTAGGATTAGGGTTAGGGTGAGGGTTAGGTTGAGTGTGACGTTTAGGGTTAGTGTTAGGGTGAGGGTTAGGTTTAGGGTGAGCGTTAGCTTTAAGGTTAGGATTAGGTTTAAGGTGAGGTTGAGGATGAGCGTTATGGTTGGTTGAGGGTTAGAGTGAGGGTGACGATTAGGGTTGGGTTATGGTTAGAGTTAGGATGAAGTGAGGGTGAGGGTTAGGATAAGGATTAGTGTTAGGTTTAGGGTTAGGCTGAGGTTGAGTGTGAAGGTGAGGTTTCGGGTAGGGTTCGGGTGAGGGTTCGGGTGAGGGTTAGATTTAGGGTTAGGGTGAGGGTTAGGGTTAGAGTTATGGTTATGGTTAGGGTTAGGCTGATGGTCAGGGTTAGGGTAAGTGTTAACGTGAGGTTTTGGGTGAAGTTGGGGGTTACGGTGAGGAGTATGGTGAGGTTAGGGTTAAGGTGAGGGTGAGCGTTAAGTTGAGGTTGAAGGTTAGGGTTAGGGTCAGGGTGAGGGTTAGGGTTAGGGTGAGGGTTAGGGATAGAGGAGGGTTAGGTTTAGGTTTAGGATTAGCGTGAGGGCTAGGGTGACGTTGAAGTTTAGGGTTAGGGTTACGGTTAGGGATAGGGTGAGGTTTAGGGTTAGGGTTAGGGTTAGGCTGAGGTGTTGACTTATGCTTAGGGTGAGGGTTAGGTTTCGTGTGAGAGTTAGGGTTAGGGTAGGGTTACTGTTAGGTTGAGGGTTAGGGTTAGGGTTCGGGATATTGTTAGGGTTAGTGTAAGGGTTAGGGTTAAGGTTAGAGTTAGGGATAGGTTTAGGGTGAGGGTTAGGGTGAGGGTGTGAGTTAGAGTTAGGGTTAGGGTGAGGGTGAGGGTTAGGGTTAGTTTTAGACTTAGAATTAGGGTGAGGGTGAGGGTGAGGAATAGGGTTAGGATTAGGGTTAGGGTTAGGGTTAGGCTGAGGGTGAGGTTGAGTGTTAGGGTTAGGGTTAGGTTTAGGGTGACAGTGAGGTTGAGGGGTAGGATTAGTGTTACGGAGAGGTTTATGGTTTGTGTGACGGTTAGCGTTAGGGTTAGAGTTAGGGTTAGTATGAGGATAAAAGTTTAGGGTGAGTTTTATGGTGAATGTTAAGGTAATTTTTATCGTTAGGTTTAAGGTGAGGGTTAGGGTAAGGGTTAGGGTTAGTGTTAGGGTTAGGGTTAGTTTTAGGGTGAGGGTTATGATTAGGGTTAGTTTTAGGGTGAGGGTTAGCGTTTGGTATAGGGTGAGGGATAGGGTTAGTGTTAGGGTGAGGATTAGGGTTATGGTTAGGTTTAGGGTTAGGGTTAGGGTTAGGGAGAGGGTGAGGTTTAGGGTGAGGGGTAGCGTGAGGGTTAGGGTAAGGTTTAGGGTCAGGGTGAGGGTTTGGTTCAGGGTTAGGTTTAGGTTGAGGGTGAGGGTGAGTGAAGGTGAGGGTTAGCATTAGGGTTACGGTTAGGGTGAGAGTTAGTGTGAGTGTTAGGGTGAGGGTTAGGTTTAAGATTAGGGTTAGGGTGAGGGTAAGGTTTAAGGTTAGGGTTAGGGTGAGGTTGAGGTTGAGCGTTAGGTATAGGGTTAGTGTGAAGATAAGGGTTAGTGTGCAGGTTAGGGTTAGGGTTAGGGTAAGTGTTAAGATTAGAGTGAGGTTAAGTTTAGTGTTACAGTTAGAATGAGAGTGAGGGTGACGCTTAGGGTTAGGGTTAGTGTGAGGATAAGGGTTAGGGTGAGGTTTAGGGTGAGGGTTAGGGTTAGGGTTTGCATTAGGGTTAGGATGAGGGATATGGTTAGGTTTAGGGTGAGGGTTAGGCTGAGGGTTCGGATTAGGGTTAGGGTAAGGGTTAGGGTTAGGCTGAGGGTTAGGGTTAGGGTTAAGCTTAGGGTGAGGGTGAGGGTTAGGTTTAGGTTTAGGGTGAGGGTCATGGTTAGTGTTAGGTTTAAGGTGACAGTGAGTTTGAGGGGTAGGATTAGGCTTAGGGAGAGGGTTAGGGATAGTGTGACAGTTAGCGTTATGTTTAGAGTTATAGTTAGTATGAGGATAAAAGCTTAGTGTGAGTTTTATGGTGAACGTGAGGGTAAGGTTTATCGTTAGGTTTACGGTGAGGGTTAGGGTGAGGGTTAGGGTTAGGGTGAGGGTGAGAGTTAGGGTTAGGGTAATATTTACGGTGAGGGTGAGGGTTAGGTTGAGGGTGAGGGTGAGGGTGAGGTTGAGGGTGAGGGTGAGAGTGATGGTGAGGGTTCGGTTCAGGGTGAAAGTGAGGGTTAGCGTGGGGATTAGGGTTAGGTTTAGGGTTAGGGTGAGGGTGTGGGTGAGGGTTAGGGTTAGGGTGAGGGTGAGGGTTAGGGTTAGTTTGAGGGTTATGGTGAAGGTGAGGTTGACGGTGAGGGTTAGGGTGAGGGTCACAGTGAGAGTGTGGGTTAGGTTTAGGATTAGGGTCAGGGTTAGTGTGAGAGTTATGGTTAAGTTTAAGGTGAGGGTAAAGTTGAGGGACAGGGTTAGGGTTAGGGTTAAGGTTAGGGTAAGGGTTAGCTTTAGGGTGAGGTTTAGGGTTAGGGTTAGGGTGAGGGTTAGGGTTAGGTTTAGGATAAGTGTTAGGGTTAGGGTGAGGGTTACTGTTAGCGTTAGTGTGAAGGATAGGGTTAGGGTTAGGGTTAGAGTGAGGTTTAGGGTGATGGTTAGGTTTAGGGTTAGGCTTAGGGTAAGGATTAATGTTAGGGTGAGGGTTAGGGTAAGGGTTAGGGTGAGGGTTATGGTTAGGGTTAGGTTTAGGGTGAGGTTTGGTATAGGGTGAGGGAGAGGGTTAGTGTTAGGTTGAGGATTAGGGTTAGGGTTAGGTTTAGGGTTAGGGTTATGGTTAGGGTGACGGTGAGGTTTAGGTTGAGGGGTAGGGTTAGGGTTAGGGTAAGTTTTAGGGTTAGGGTGAGGGTTTGGTTCAGGGTAAGGTTTAGGTTGAGAGTGAGGTTGAAGGTGTGTGTTAGGGTTAGGGTTACGGTTAGAGGTGAGAGTTATTGTGAGAGTTATGGTTAGGGTTAGTGTAAGGGTTAGGGTTAGGGTTAGGGTAAGGTTTAAAGTTAGGGTTAGAGTGAGGTTGAGGTTGAGCGTTAGGGTTAGGGTTAGTGTGAGGATAAGTGTTATGGTGTGGGTTAGTGTGAGTGTTAGGGTTATGGTTAGGGTAAGTGTTAAGTTTAGAGTGAGGTTTAAGTTTAGTGTTAGGGTTAGAGTGGGGGTGAGGGTTAGGGTTAGGGTTAGGGTTAGGGTGAGGGTTAGGTTTAGGGTTAGCGTTAGGGTTAGGGTGAGGGTTAGGGTGAGGGTCAGGGTTAGGGTTAGGTTTAGGGTGACAGTGAGGTTGAGGGGTAGGATTAGTTTTAGGGAGAGGGTTGGGGATAGTGTGACGGTTAGCATTAGGGTTAGAGTTAGGGATATTATGAGGATAAAACTTAGGGTGAGTTTTATGGTGAATGTGAGGGTAAGGTTTATCGTTAGGTTTACGGTGAGGGTTAGGGTGAGGGTTAGGGTTAGGGTGAGGGTGAGAGTTAGGGTTAGGGTAATATTTACGGTGAGGGTGAGGGTTAGGTTGAGGGTGAGGGTGAGGGTGAGGTTGAGGGTGAGGGTGAGAGTGATGGTGAGGGTTCGGTTCAGGGTGAAAGTGAGGGTTAGCGTGGGGATTAGGGTTAGGTTTAGGGTTAGGGTGAGGGTGTGGGTGAGGGTTAGGGTTAGGGTGAGGGTGAGGGTTAGGGTTAGTTTGAGGGTTATGGTGAAGGTGAGGTTGACGGTGAGGGTTAGGGTGAGGGTCACAGTGAGAGTGTGGGTTAGGTTTAGGATTAGGGTCAGGGTTAGTGTGAGAGTTATGGTTAAGTTTAAGGTGAGGGTAAAGTTGAGGGACAGGGTTAGGGTTAGGGTTAAGGTTAGGGTAAGGGTTAGCTTTAGGGTGAGGTTTAGGGTTAGGGTTAGGGTGAGGGTTAGGGTTAGGTTTAGGATAAGTGTTAGGGTTAGGGTGAGGGTTACTGTTAGCGTTAGTGTGAAGGATAGGGTTAGGGTTAGGGTTAGAGTGAGGTTTAGGGTGATGGTTAGGTTTAGGGTTAGGCTTAGGGTAAGGATTAATGTTAGGGTGAGGGTTAGGGTAAGGGTTAGGGTGAGGGTTATGGTTAGGGTTAGGTTTAGGGTGAGGTTTGGTATAGGGTGAGGGAGAGGGTTAGTGTTAGGTTGAGGATTAGGGTTAGGGTTAGGTTTAGGGTTAGGGTTATGGTTAGGGTGACGGTGAGGTTTAGGTTGAGGGGTAGGGTTAGGGTTAGGGTAAGTTTTAGGGTTAGGGTGAGGGTTTGGTTCAGGGTAAGGTTTAGGTTGAGAGTGAGGTTGAAGGTGTGTGTTAGGGTTAGGGTTACGGTTAGAGGTGAGAGTTATTGTGAGAGTTATGGTTAGGGTTAGTGTAAGGGTTAGGGTTAGGGTTAGGGTAAGGTTTAAAGTTAGGGTTAGAGTGAGGTTGAGGTTGAGCGTTAGGGTTAGGGTTAGTGTGAGGATAAGTGTTATGGTGTGGGTTAGTGTGAGTGTTAGGGTTATGGTTAGGGTAAGTGTTAAGTTTAGAGTGAGGTTTAAGTTTAGTGTTAGGGTTAGAGTGGGGGTGAGGGTTAGGGTTAGGGTTAGGGTTAGGGTGAGGGTTAGGTTTAGGATTAGCGTTAGGGTTAGGGTGAGGGTTAGGGTGAGGGTCAGGGTTAGGGTTAGGTTTAGGGTGACAGTGAGGTTGAGGGGTAGGATTAGTGTTAGGGAGAGGGTTGGGGATAGTGTGACGGTTAGCATTAGGGTTAGAGTTAGGGATATTATGAGGATAAAACTTAGGGTGAGTTTTATGGTGAATGTGAGGGTAAGGTTTATCGTTAGGTTTAGGGTGAGGGTTAGGGTTAGGGTTAGGGTGAGGGTGAGGGTTAGGGTTAGGGTAATGTTTACGGAGATGGTGAGGGTTAGGGTGAGGGTGAGTTTGAGGGTGAGGGTGAGGGTGAGGTTGAGAGTGATGTTGAGGGTTCGGTTCAGGGTGAGGGTGAGGTTTAGGCTGACGATTAGGGTTAGGTTTAGGGTTAGGGTGAGGGTGAGGTTTAGGGTTAGTTTGAGGGTTATGGTGAAGGTGAGTTTGACGGTGAGGGTTAGGGTGAGGGTGACAGCGAGGGTGTGGGTTAGGGTTCGGCTTGGGGGGGTGAGTGTGAGAGTTATGGTTAATTTTAGGGTGAGGGTGAGGTTTATTGTTAGTGTTAGAGTTAGGGTTAATGTTAAGGTAAGGGTTAACTTTAGGGTGAGGGTTAGGGTTAGGGTTTGGGTGAGGGTGAGGGTTAGGTTTAGGGTTAGGATAAGAATTAGGATTAGTGTGAGGACTAGTGTGAGGGTTAGGGTTAGGGTTAGGTTAAGAGTGAGGTTTAGGGATTAGGGTAAGGATAAGGGTGAGGCTTAGGGTAAGGGGTAGGGGTAGGGTGAGGGTAAGGGTTTGGGTTAGTGTGAGGGTTAGGGTTAGGGTTATGGTGAGGGTAAGGGTGATGTTTAAGATTAGGTTTAGGGTTAGGGTGAGTGTTAGGGTTAGGGTTAGGTTAAGTATTAGGGTTAGGGTGAGGATTAGGGTTAGGGTTATGCTTAGGGTGATGGTGAGGATGAGGGTTAGATTTAGGGTTAGGGTTATTGTGAGGATAAGGGTTAGGGTGAGGGTTAGGGTGAGGATGAGGGTTATGGTTAGGTTAAGGGTTAGGGTTAGGGTGAGAGTTAGTGTTAAGGTTAGTGTTAGGGTGAGGTTGAGGTTTAGGGTAAGGGTTAGGTTTAGGTTGAGATTTAGGTTTAGGGTTAGGGTTACGGTAAGGGTAAGAGTTAGGGTGAGGGTTAGGGTTAGGGTTAGGTTTAGGGTGAGGGTGAGGGTGAGGGTAAGTGTGAGGTTTAGGTTGAGTGTGACATCTATGGTGATGGTGAGGTTTAGGGTGAGTGTGAGGGAGAGGGTGAGTGTTTCCCTTAGGTAAGGGTTAGGTTTATGGTTACGGTGAGGATTAGGGTTAAGGTGAGGGTTAGGTTGATGGTTAGGGTTAGGGTGAGGGTTAGGGAGAGGAGGAGGGTTTGGGTGAGGGTGAGGGTTCAGGTGAGGGTGAGGGTTCCGGTGAGGTTGAGGGTTAGAATGTGAGTTAGGGTTAAGTTTAGGGTGAGGGTTAGGGTGACGATGAGGATTAGGGTGAGGGTGAGGGTTCAGGTGAGGGCTCAGGTGAGGGTGAGGTAGAGGGTTATGTTTTCTGTTATGGTTTGGTTTAGGGTGTGGGTTAGGCTGATGGTGAGGGTGAGGGTGAAGGTTAGGGTTAGGTTTAGGGTTAGGGTTAGGGTGCGGTTAAGGGTGAGGTTTAGGGTTAGGGTGAGGGTTAGGGTAAGGTTTAGGGATAGGGTTAGGGAGAGGGTTATGGTTAGTTTGAGAGTTAGGGTTAGGTTTAGAGTAAGGGTTAGTCTGAAGATAAAGGTTAGGGTGAGGTTTAGGGTTAGGGTTAGGGAAAAGGTTACGGTTAGGTTGAGGGTTAGGTTTCGGGTGAATTTTAGGGTGAGGTTGAATATTAGGGTGAGGGTGAGGTTGAGGGTGTGGGTTAGGGTGAGTGTGAGGGTGATGGTGAGGTTGAGGGTTATGTTTAGGGTGAGGATGAGGGTTAGGGTTAGGATAAGGTTTAGGTTTAGGGTTAGGCTGAGGGTGAGGGTGGGGGTGGGTGTCAGGGTTGGGGTTAGGGTGAGGGTTCGGGTTAGTTTGAGGGTTAGGGTGAAGGTGAGTTTGACGGTGAGGGTGACGGTGAGGGTGAGGGTGAGGGTATTGGAGAGGGTTAGGATTAGCGTTAGGGTAGGGTGAGGGTTATGGTTAGGGTTAGGGTTAGGGTGAGGGTGAGGGTGAGGGTTAGGGTTAGGGTTAGGGTTAGGTTTAGGGTAAGGTTTAGTGTTAGGGTGTGGGTTAGGGTTAAGGTTAGGGTGAGGGTTACGGTTAGGGTTAGGGTTAGGGTGAGGGTTAAGGTTTGGTATAGTGTGAGAGATAGGTTTAGTGTTAGGGTGAGGATTAGGGTTAGGGTTAGGTTTAGGGTTAAATTTAGGTTTAGGGTGAGGGTGAGGTTTAGGGTGAGGGGTAGGGATAGGATAAGGGTAAGGTTTAGGGTTAGGTTGAGGGATTGGTTCAGAGTTAGGTTTAGGTTGAAGGTAAGGGTGAAGGTGAGGGTTAACCTTAGGGTTACGGTTAGGGTGAGAGTTAGTGTGAGGGTTATGGTTAGGGTTAGTGTAAGGGTTAGGGTTAGGGTGAGGGTTAGGTTTAAGGTTAAGGTTAGAGTGAGGTTGACGTTGAGCGTTAGAGTTAGGGTTAGTGTGAGGATAAGTTTAGGGTGCGGGTTAGTGTGAGGGTTAGGGTTAGCGTTAGGGTAAGTGGTAAGGTTAGAGTGAGGGTTAAGTTTAGTGTTAGGGTTAGAGTGAGGGTGAGGGTCAGTATTAGGTTTGGGGTTAGGGTTAGGTTTAGGGTTAGGATTAGTGTAAGGGTTAGGTTACTGTTGAGGGTTAGATTTAGGGTGATGTTTGGGGTGACAGTGAGGGTTAGGGTGAGGGTGAGGTTGAGTGTGAGGTTTAGGGTGAGGGTGAGTGTGATGGTGAGAGTGACGGTGTATGGTGGGGTTAGGTTTAGGTTTAGGGTGAGGGTGGGGTTTAGGGTTGGGTTTATGGTTAGGGTAAGGGTTAGGATGAGGTTGAGGGTGAGGGTGAGGTTGAGGGTTAGGTTAGCGTTAGGGTGAGGGTGAGAGTTTGTGTTAGGTTTAGGGTTAGGTTGAGGGTGAAGGTTAGGTTCAGGGTTAGGGTTACGGTTAGGGTTAGAGCTAGGGTGAGGTTGAGGGTGAGGGTTAGGTTTAGGGTTAGGGTGAGTGTTAGGGTTAGGGTTAGGGTGAGTTTTAGGTTTAGGGTGAGGGCTACGGTGATGGTGAGGGTTAGGTTGAGTGTGAGGTTGTAGGTGAGGTTTTCGGTTAGGTAAGGGTTTGGGTTAGGTTTAGTGTTAGGGTTACGGTTAGGGTTAGAGTGAGGGTTAGGTTTAGGATTAGGGTGATGTTTAGTGTGAGCCTGAGGGTTAGTGTGAGGGTGAGGGTTCAGGTGAGCGTGAGGGTTCGGGTGAGGTAGAGGGTTATATTTTGGTTTAGGCTTATGTTTAGGGTGTGGGTTAGGCTGATGGTGAGGGTGAGGGTGAGGGTTAGGGTTAGGTTGAGGTTTAGGGTGAGGGTGTGGCTGATGTTTAGGGTGAGGGTGAGGGCTAGGGTGAGGGTTATGTTTCAGATTAGGGTGATGTTCAAGGTGTGGGAGAAGGTTAGGTTTAGGGTGAAGTTTATGGTGAGGGGTAGGGTTAGGGCTAGGTTTAGGTTTAGGGTGAGGGTGAGGGTGATGGTGAGGGTTATTGTTAGGGTTAAGTTGACGGTGAGGGTGAGGGTTAGGTTTAGGATTAGGGTTTGGTTAAGGGTTGGGATGAGTGTGAGGGTGAGGGTGAGGGTTTGGGTTAGGGTGAGGCTTAGGGCTAGTGTGAGGGTTAGGTTGAGGGTCAGAGTTAGGGTAACGGTTAGGGTTATGATTAGGGTTAGGATGAGTTTTAGGTTTAGGGTTAGGGTAAGGGTAAGGATTAGGGTTCGGATTAGGGTTAGGGTTAGGGTTATTGTTAGGGTTAGGGTGAGGGTAAGAGTGAGGTTTAGGATTATTGTTAGGGTGAGGTTTAGGTTTAGGGTAAGGGCTATGGTGAGGGTGAGGTTTAGGGTGAGTGTGAGGATGAGGGTGAGGTTAAGAGTTAAGATTTGGGTTAGGGTTATTGTAAGGCTGAGTGTGACGGTCAGGGTGAGGGTGAAGGTTAGGGTTAGGATTAGAGTGAAGGTGAGGTTTAGGGGAAGGTTTAGGATTGGGGTTAGGGTTAGGGTTAGGCTGAAGGTGATGGTGAAGATGAGGGTGAAGATTAGGGTTAGGGTTAGGGTTAAGTTTATGTGATGGCTAGGGTGAGTGTGAGGGTTAGGGTGAGAATGAGGGTGAAGGTGAGGGTTTCGGTTAGGTAAGATGTAGGGTTATTGTTAGGGTGAGGATTAGGTTGAATGTGAGGTTTAGTGTGTGGGATAGGGTTAGGGTGAGGGTTAAGGTTAGAGTTAGGGTGAGGGTTAGGGTTAGGGTTAGGGTTAGGGTTAGGGTGAGGTTGAGGTTTAGGGTGAAAGGTAGGGTTAAGTTTAGTGTGAGGGTTAGGGTTAATGTCAGGGTTAGGGTTAAGGTTAGGGTTAGGGTCATGTTGAGGGTAAGGTTTAGATTGAGGCTTATGGTGAGGGTGAGGGTTAGGGATAGCGTTAGGGTTAGGGTGAGGATGAATGTGAGGGTTATGTTTAGGGTTAGGGTTAGGGTGAGGGTGAGGTTGAGTGTTAGGGTTAGTGTGAGGATAAGGTCTAAGGTGAGGGTTAGGGTGAGGGTGAGTGTTCGCCTGAGGGTTAGGGTTAGGTATGGGTGAGGGTTAGGGTTAGTGTTAGGGTGAGGGTTTGGGCTAGAGAATTAGGGTTAGGATTGTTGGTAGGGTGAGTTTTAGGGTTAGGTTTAGTGTTAGCGTGAGTGTTAGGGTTAGGGTTAGGTTTAGGGTGAGGGTGAGAGTGAGGGTGAGGTTATGTTTCGGAATATGCTGAGGGTTAGGTTTAGTGTGAGGGTTACAGTTACCGTTAGCTTTAAGGTGAGAGTTAGGGTGAGGGTTAGGTTTAGGGTCAGGGTTAGGTTTAGGGTGAGGGTTAGAGTTAGGGCTAGGTTTAGTGTTATGGTGAGGATGAGTTTGAGATTTAGGCTGAGGGTAAGGGTGAGGTTGAGGGTGAGGATTAGGGTTAGAGTTAGGGTTAGGGTTATGGTGAGGGTAAGGGTGAGGTTGAGGTTTAATGTGAGGGTTAGGGTGAGGGTGAGAGGTAGGGTTAGAATTAGAGTTAGTGTGAGGGTGAGGGTAAATATGAGGGTTAGGTTGAGGGTTAGGGATAGGTTTAGGGTGAGGGTGAGGGTGAGGGTGAGAATGAGGGTTAGTGTTAAGATTAGGTTTAGGGTTAGGGTGAGGGTTACGATTAGGCTGAATGTTTGGGTTAGGGTGACGTATATTGTAAGGCTGAGGGTTAGGGTGAGGGTGAGTGTTAGGGTGAGGGTGAGGGTGAGTGTTAGGGTGTGGTTGAGGTTTAGGTTTCGGGTGAGGTTTAGGGTTATGGTGAGTGTGAGGGTGAGGGTGAGGTTTAGATTTAGCGTTAGGTTTATAGTGAGGTTTAGGGTTAGGGTTAGGGTTAGTGTGAGGGTGAGGGTGAGGGTTAGGTTTAGGGTTGGGTTAGGGTGAGGATGAAGGTGAGATTTAGGCTGAGGGTGAGGGTGAGGGCGAGAGTTAGGGTTAGGTTTAGGCTTAGGGTGACGGTGAGAGTGAGGGTGAGTGTGAGTGTTAGGGTTAGGATTAGGGCTAAGTTTAGGCTGAGGGTGAGGGTGAGGGCTAGGGTTAGCGTTAGGATTAGGTTTAAGGTTAGGGTGAGAGTGGGGTTGAGTGTTAGGTTTAGGAATAGGGTTATGGTTAGCGTTAGGGTTAGGGTTAGAGTGAGGTTTAGACTGATGTTTGTGGTTAGGTTTAGAGTGAGGGCTAGCGTTAGGGGTAGGATTAGGTTTAGGGTGAGGGTTAGGGTTAGGTTTAGGGTTATGATAAGGGTTAGGCAGAAGGTTAGAGTTAGGATTAGTTTGAGTGTTAGGTTTAGGGTTAGGGTAAGTGTTAGGGTGAGGGTAAAGTTTAGGTTGAGGATTAGGCTGAGTGTGACGCTAAGGTTTATATTGAGGTTTAGTGTGAAGGTTAGGTTTATGGTTAGATTTAGGGTGAGTGTTAGGGTGTGGGTAAGTACTAGTGTGAGGGTTAGGGTGAGAGTGTGTGTTAGGGTTCGGGTGAGGGTAAGGGTAAGGGTGAGGGTTAGGGTGAGAGTGAGGGATAGGGACAGGGTTTGGTTTAAGGTTAAGGATAGGGTGAGTATTTGGGTTAGGTTTAGGTTTAGGGTGAGAGTCAGGCTGAGGGGTAGGTTTTGGTTAAGGGTGAGGTTTAGGTTTAGTGTGAGGGTTTGGGTTATGGTTAGGTTGACGGTAAGTGTTAGGGTGAGGGTTAGGGTGAGTGTGATGTTTAGGGTTAGCATTAGGGTTAGGGTTAGGGTTAGGATGAGTGTTAGGGTTAGGTTTGTGGTTAGGGTTACGGTGAGGGCGAGGGTTAGGGTTAGGGTTAGGGTGAGGGTTAGTGTTAGTGTGAGTGCTAGGGTGAGGGTGAGGTTTAGGGTGAGGGTAATGGTGAGGGTGAAGTTTTTGGTTAGGTAATGATGAGGGCTACGTTTAGGGTGACTATTAGGGTTAGGGTTAGGGTTATGTTGAGTGTGATGGTGAGGGTGACGGTTAGTGTTAGGATGAGGGTGAGGGTGAGGGTGAGGGTGAGTGTGAGGGTTAGGGTTAGGGTTAATGTGGGGGTTAGGAATAAGGTGAGGGTTAGGGTTATTTTGAGGGTTAGAATTAGGGTAAGTTTTAGGGTGAGTGCAAGGGTGATGGTGAGGTTTAGTTTGAGGGTAATGGTGAGTGTGAAGTTTTTGGTTAGGTAAGGGTTAGGGCTAGGTTTAGGGTGAATATTTGGGTTAGGGATGGGGTTAGGGTTATGTTGAGGGTCAGGGAGAGGGTGAAGGTTAGTGTTAGTATGAGGGTTAGGGTGAGGATGAGGGTGTGGGTGAGGGTAAGGGTTAGGTTTAATATGTGGGTTAGGATTACGGTGAGGGTTAGGGTGAGGGTGAGGGTTAGAATTAGGGTAAGGGTTAGGGTGAGGGTTAGGTTTGGGGTGTTGTTTAGTGTGAGGGTTAGGGTGAGCGTGAGTGTTCAAGTCAGAGTTAGGGTTAGGGTTAGTGTTACAGATAGTGTTAGGGTGAGGGTTACGGTGACGGTGAGGGTTAGGGTTAGGGTTAGGTTTAGGGTGAAGGGTAGGGTGAGCCTTAGGATTAGGGTTAGTGTTTGTTTGCGGGTTAGGGTGAGGTTAAGGGTTAGGGTGAGGTTTAGGGTGAGGGTTAGGGTGAGGGTGAGAGGTAGTGTTAGCATTAGAGTTAGGGTGAGGGTGTGGGTTAGGGTGAGGGTTAGGGATAGGGTGAGGATTAGGGTTAGTGTGAGGGTTAGGGTTATGGTTAGGGTTAGTGTGAGGATAAGGGTTAGGGTGAGGGTTAGTGTGGGGTTGAGGTGTAGGGTTAGCTTTAGGGATAGGGTGAGCGATAGCATGAGGGTTAGGTTTAGGGTTAGGGTTAGGTTTAGTGTGAGGTTTAGGGTTAGGGTGATGTTTTTGGTGAGGTTGAGTGTTAGGGTGAGAGTGATGGTGAGGGTGAGTGTTAGGATTAGGGTTAGGGTTAGGTTGAGGTTGAGGGTGAGGGTGAGGTTTAGGTATAGGATTAGGGTTAGGGTTAGGGTTAGTGTGAGTGTTAGGGTGAGGATGAGGGTTCGCGTGTTGCTGAAGGTTAGGGTGTGGGCAAGGGTTAAGGTTAGGGTGAGGATTAGGGTTAGAGTTAGGGTTAGGATTATGATGAGGGTAAGGGTTAGGGTGAGGTTTGTGGTGAGGGTTAGGTTGAGGGTGAGAGGTAGTGTTAGCATTAGAGTTAGGGTGAGGGTGAGAGTTAGGATGAGGGTTAGGGTGAGGGTTAGGGATAGGGTTAGGTATAGGGTGAGGGTGAGGGTGAGGGTGAGGGTTAGTGTTAGGATAAGGGTTAGGGTTAGGGTGAGGGTTAGAGTTAGGCTGAGGGTTAGGGTTAGGGTGATGTATATTGTGAGGGTGAGGGTTAGGGTGAGGGTGAGAATTAGGGTGAGGGTGATGGTTAGATTTAGGGTTATGGTTATGGTGAGGTTTAGGGTTAGGTTTAGGGATAGGGTGAGAGTTACGGTGAGGTGTAGGGATAAGATTAGGGTGAGGGTTAGAGTGAAGGTTAGGGTTAGCGTTGGGGATAGCGTGAGTGTTAGGGTGAGGGTGAGGGTTAGGGTGAGTGTGAGAGTGAGGGTTTTGGTTGGGAAAGGGTTAGGGTTATTTTTAGGGTGAGGATTAGTTTGAGGTTGAGGGTTAGTGTGAGTGTTAGGGTTAGGGTGAGGGTCAGATTTAGGATTTGGGTGAGGGTTAGGGTTAGGGTGATGTTTAGGGTGAGGTTTAGGGTTAGGGTGAGGGTTAGGGTGAGGGTGAGGGTGAGGGTTATTGTGTGGGTGAGGGTTAGGTTTGGTTGAGTGTTAGTGTAAATGTGAGGTTTAGGGTGAGGGTGAGGTTTACGTTTAGGGTGAGGGTTAGGTTTATGGTGTGGGTTAGGGTGAGGGTTAGTGTGAGGGTTAGGGTTAGGGTTAGGGTGAGGTTTTGGGTTAATTTGAGGGTTAGGGTTAGGTTGAGGGTAAGGATTAGTTTGAGGGTTAGGGTGAGGGGTAGGGTTAGAGTTAGCGTGAGGGCTAGGGTGAGGGTGAGGTTTAGGTTGAGGCTGAGGGTGAGAGTGAGGATTTCGGTTAGGTAAGGGTTAAGGTTAGGGTTAGGGTGAGGGGTAGCGTTAGGGTTAGGGTGAGGTTTAGGGGAGTGTGAGGGTTTGGTTGAGGGTTAGGGTTAGGGTGAGGGTTAGGGTTAGGTTTAGGGTGAGGGTTAGCGTTAGGGTGATGTTTAGTATGAGGGTGAGGGTTACTGTTAGGTTTAGCCTTAGGGAAAGGGTTAGGGTTAGCTTTAGGGTTAGGGTGAGGGTTAGAGTGATGGGTAGGGTTAGCATTAGAGTTAGAGTGAGGGTTAGGGTTAGGGTGAGTGTTAGGTTTAGGGTTAGGGTTAGGGTGAGGTTTAGTGTTAGGGTGAGGGATAGGGTGAGGGTGAGGTTTAGGTCGACGTTGAGAGTGAGGGTGAAGTTTTTGTTTAGGTAAGGTTTAGGGTCAGGTTCAGGGTGCGAATTAGGGTGAGGGTGTGGGTTAGGGTTAGGGTTAGGGTGAGGGTGAGGGTGAGGGTGAGGGTAAGTGTTAGGATGAGGGTTAGGGGGAGGGGGAGGGTGTTGGTGAGGGTGAGGATTTTTGTTAGGATTAGTGTGAGGTTAAGGGTTACATGGAGGGTTCGGGTTAGGATGATTGTTAGGGTTAGGCTTAGGCTCAGGGTTAGTTTTGGGGTGAGCGTTAGGCTGAGGGGTAGTTTTAGGGTTAGGGTTAGGGTTAGGGTTATGGTGAGGGTAAGGGTTAGGGTCAAGTTTAGGGTTAACCTGAGGGTTAAGGTTAGTGTTAGATTTAGGATTAGGTTTAGGGTTAGGGTGAGGGTGAGGGTTAGGGTTAGGGTTATTGTAAGGGTTAGGGTTATTGTGAGAATGAGATTTAGGGTGATGCTTAGGGTTAGGGTGAGGATTAAGGTGAGGATTAGGGTTAGGGTTAGGGTGAAGTTCAGGGTGAGGTTAGGGTTAGAGTGAGGGTTAGGGTTAGGGTTAGGTTTAGGGTGAAGCTCGGGGTGAGGGTTAGGTTTAGAAAGATGGTTAGGGTGAGGGGTAGGGTTAGGGTTATGTTTTTTGTGAGGGTGAGGGTTAGGTTGAGGAGGAGTCTTAGTGTGAGGTTGAATGTGCGGGTGAGTGTGAGGGTTAGGGTGTGCTTGAGGGTTACGGTTAGGTTGAGGGTTAGGGTGATGATTAGTGTTAGGGTGAGGGTGAGGGTTTGGTTTTGGGTTAGGGTTAGGGTGAGGGTTAGGTTTAGGGTTAGAGTGAGAGTTAAGGGGAGGTGTAGGGATAGTGTTAGGGTGAGGGTCAGGTGAGAGTGAGGGTTAGGGTTAGCGTTAGGGATAGGGTGACTGTTAGCGTGAGTGTTAGGGTTAGGGTGATTGTGAAGTTTAGGGTGATGATAAGGGATATGATTAGCGTTAGGGATTGGGTTAGGGTTAGGTTTAGGTTGAGGGCTAGGGTGAGGGTGAGGGTTAGGTTGAGTTTGAGGGTGAGAGTTTCATTTAGGTAAGGGTTAGTGTAATTTTTAGTTTGAGAATTATGTTGAGATTGATGGTTAGTGTGAGTGTTAGGGTTAGGGTGAGGATTTGGTGAGGGTTATGGTTAGGGTGATGTTTAGCGTGAGGTTTAGTGTTAGGGTGAGGGTTAGTGTTCAGATGACGGTTAGGGTTAGGGTGTGGTTGGGGTTTAGGTTTATGTTGAGTGTTAGGGTGACGGTGAGTGTTAGGGTGAGGGTGAGGGTTAGGGTTAGGTTTAGCGTGAGGGTTAGGTTTAGGGTGAGTGTTAGGGTGAGGGGTAGTTTGAGGGTTAGGTTTAGCGTTAGGGTGAGGGTTAGGGTTAGGGTGAGTGTTAGGGTTAGGTTTAGTTTGAGGGTAAAGGTTAGGGTAAGGGTTAAGTTGAGCGTCACGGTGGGGGTGAGGGTTTCGTTTATGTAAGTGTTAGGGTTAGGTTTAGGGTGAGGATTAGGGGAGGGTGACGGTTAGGTTGAGGGTTAGGGTTAGGGTGAGGGTTAGGTTTACAGTTAGGGTGAGGGTTAGCGTTAGGGTGATGTTTAGTATGAGGGTGAGGGTAACTGTTAGGGTTAGCTTTAGTGAAAGGGTTAGGGTTAGGGTAAGTGTTAGTGTGAGGGTTAGGGTAAGGGTTAAGTTTAGTGTGAGAGTAAGGTTTAGAGTTAGAGGTAGTGTTAGTGTGAGGATAAGGGTTAGGGTGAGGGTTAGTTTGAGGGTGAGGTTTAGGGTTATCGTTAGGTTTAGGGTGTGGGTTAGGGTGAGGATTAGGGTTATGGTTAGTTTTAGGGTTAGGGTGAGAGGGAGGGGGAGTTTGAAGGGGAGGGTGCAGATTAGATTGAGGGTGAGTGTTGCTTTTAGGGTTTGGGTTAGGGTGAGGGTGAGGGTTAGGGTTAGGGTTAGGGTTAGTGTGAGGGAAAGGTTTAGCGTTAGAGGTAGGGTTAGTGTGAGGATAAGGGTTATGGTGAGGGTTAGTTTGAGGGTGAGGTTTAAGGTTATCGTTAGGTTTAGAGTGTGGGTTAGGGTGAGGCTTAGGGTTATGGTTAGGTTTAGGGTGAGGGTGAGGGGGAGGGTTAGGTTGAGGGTGAGGGTGAGGATTAGATTGAGGGTGAGGGTTACTGTTAGGGTTAGGGTTAGGGTGAGGGTGAGGGTTAGGGTTAGGGTTAGGATGAGTGTAAGGTTTAGGGTGAGGATTAGGGTGAGGGTGAGTTTTTGGATTAGGCTTAGGTATAGGGTGAGGTTGATGGTGAGTGTGAGGGATAAGGTTAGGGTTAGGATGAGGGTGAGTGTTAGGGTTAGGTTTAAGGTTAGGGTTAGGGTAAGGATTAGGCTGAGTTTGAGGGTTTGGATGAGGGTGAAGTTTAGGGTTAGGCTTAGGGGTGAGTATTAGAGTTAGGTGTAGGGTAGGTGTAGGGTTGGTGTGAGGGGTAGGGTGAGGGTGAGTTTGAGGGTGAAGGTTAGGGTGAGGGTGAGGACGAAGGTGAGGGTTAGCGTTAGGATTAGTGTTATAGTGAGTTTTAGGGTTAGGGTTACTGTTATTGTTGGGATTAGGGTTAGGATGAGGGCTAGGATGAAGGTAAGGTTTAGCTTTAGGTTTAGGATGAGAGTTAGGGTTTGGGGTGAGGGTTAGTGTTAGGTTTAGGGTGAGGATTAGGGTTAGGGTGATCTTTAGGTTGAGGGTGAGAGGTAGGGTGAGGGTGAGTGTCAGGGTTAGTTTTAGGATTAGGGCTAGGTTTAGGGTTATAGTTAGGGGGAGGGTTCAGTTTAGTGTGAGGGTTAGGGTTACGGTTAGGGTCAGGGTAAGTGTTAGGTTGAGGGTTAGGGTGAGAATGAGGGTTAGGATTAGTGTGAGTGTTAGTGTGAGGGTTAGGGTGAGTTTTAGGTTTAGAGGTAGGTTTAGAGTGAGGGTGAGGGTAAGGGTTAGGGTTAGTGTGAGGGTTAGTGTTACGGTGAGGGTTAGGGTGAGGGTTAGGGTTAGGATTAGGGTTAGGGTGAGGGTGAGGGTGAGGGTTAGTGATAGGATTCGGGTTAGGGTTAGGGTGAGGTTGAGGGTGATGGTGAGGGTTAGGATTAGGGTAAGGGTGAGGGATAGGTTTAGGGTGAGGGTTAGGGTTAGGGTAAGGGTTAGGGTGAAGGTTAAGGTTAGGATTATGGTTAGGGTGTGGGTCAGGTTGAAAGTAGGGTTAGGTTGAGTGTTAAGGTTAGAGTGAGGGTTATTGTTAGCATAAGGTTGAGGGTTAGGGTTAGGGTGATGTTTATTGTGAGGGTAAGATTTAGGGTTAGGGTGATTGTTCAGGTGTGGGTGAGGGTTAGGATGAGGGTGAGGGTTATGGTTAGAGTTAGGGTTAGGTTGAGGGGTATTGGGAGCGTTAGGGTTAGGATTAGGGTTAGGGTTAGGTTTAGGGTGAGGAAAAGTTTTAGGGTGATGGTGATGGCGAGAGTGACGGTTAGGGTGTGGGTGAATGTTAGGGTTAGTGTGAGGGTTAGGTTTAGGTTTAGGGTTAGGGTTAGTGTGTGGGTAAGGGTTAGGGTTACGGTGATGTTGAGGTTGAGGGTTAAGGTTAAGGGTGAGGGTGAGTGCAAGAGTTAGGGTGAGGGTTAGGGTGAGGGTGAGGGTTAGGGTTATTGTTAGGTTTTGGATTAGGAAGAGAGTGAGGGAGATGGTTAGGGTGAGGATGAGGGTTAGGGTTAGGGTTAGGATGAGGTTTATGGTTATGGTTTTGGTTAGGATTAGGTTTAGGTTGAGGGTGAGGGTAAGGGTTAGGGTGAGGGTTAGGGTGAGTGTGAGGGTTAGGGTGAGTGTGAGGGTTAGGGTTAGTGTTAGGATTAGGATTAGGGTGAGGGTTAGTGTTAGTGTTAAGGTTAGTATGAGGGTGAGGGTGAGGGTGAGGGTTTGGGTGAGGGTAAGCGTGAGGGTAAGTGTTAGGGTGAAGGATTGGGTGATGATGAGGTTTAGGGTTAGTGTTGTGGTTAGAGTTAGGTTTAGTCTGAGGGGGATGGGGAGGGGGAGTTTGAGGGTAAGGGTTAGGGTTAGGGTAAGGATGAGGGCTAGGGTGAGGGTGAGGTTTAGTGTGAGGGTGTGGGTGAGTTTTCATTTACCTTAGTGTTAGGGTTAGGGTGAAGATTAGGTTGAGGGTGAGGGTTATGGTGAGGTTAGGGTTAGGGTGATTGTTAGGTTTAGGCTTAGGGTAAGGGTTAAAGTTAGAGTGATGTTAAGGGTGAGGGTGAGCATTCGGTGAGGGTGAGGGTGAGGGTAAGGGTTAGGGTTAGGTTTAGGCTGAGGGTGCGTGTGAGGGTTAGGATGAGGATACGGTTAGGGTTAGGGTTAGGCTGAGGTTAAGGGTCAGGTTGAGGGTGAAGTTTAGGGTTACAATGAGGGTTAGGGTGTGGGTGAGGTTTAGGGTCATTGTTAGCGTTTGGATAAGGGTGAGGGTGAGGGAGAGGGTTAGGGTAAGTTGAGGGTTAGGTTTAGGGTGAGGGTGAGGGTTAAGTTTAGTGTTAGGATTAGGATTATGGTGAGGGTTAGGGTCAGTGTTAGGGTTAGTATTAGGGTGAGGGTGAAGTTTAGGGTTAGGGTTAGCGTAAATGTGAAGGTAAGGGTTAGGGTGAAGGTTTGTGTGATGGTGAGGGTTAGGCTTAGGTTTATTTTTAGGGTTAGGTTTAGTCTGAGGTGGTGGGGGAGGGTGATGTTGAGGGTAAGGGTTAGGGTTAGGGTAAGTGTGAGGGCTAGGATGAGGGTGAGGTTTACTGTGAGGGTGTGAGTGAGGGTTTCATTTACCTTAGGGTTAGGGTTAGTGTGAAGATTATGTTGAGGGTGAGGGTTAAGCTGAGGTTAGGGTTAGGGTGAGGTTTAGGTTTAAGCTTAGGGTGAGGTTGAGCATTCGGTGAGGTGAGGGTGAGGGTGAGGGTTAGTGTTAGGGTTAGGTTTAGGGTGAGGGTGCGTGTGAGGGTTAGGATTAGGAATAGGGTTAGGGTTAGGGTTAAGTTGAGGGTAAGGGTCAGGGTGACCCTGAAGTTTAGGGTTAGGTTTAGGTTTAGGGTTTGGGTGAGAGTTACGGTTAGTGTGAGTATTATGATTAGTGTTAGGTTTAGGGTTAGCGTGAGGGTAAGGATTAGGGTGAGTTCAAGTGTGAGGATAAGGATTGGGGTTAGGGATAGGTTTAGGCTGAGGGTTAGGGTGAGGGTGAAGATTAGTGTGAGGGTTAGGGTGAGGCAATCTTTTAGCTTAAGGGTTAGGGTTATGGTGAGGATTAGCGTGAAGTTGAGAGTTAGGTTGAGGATTATGGTTAGGGTGATGGTTAGGTTTAGGTTTAGGGTAATTGTTAGTGTTTGGGTGATGTTTAGGTTGAGGGTGAGAGTTAGGGTGAGGATGAGTGTTTGGGGAAGGGTGGGGGTTCGGGTGACGGAGAGGGTTGGGGTCTGGGTGAGGATTAGGTTTAGGGTGAGGTTTAGTGTTAGGATTAGTTTTAGTGGGAGGGTGAGGGGTAGGGGTAGGGTGAGCATTAGGTTGAGGGATAGGGTTAGGGATATGGTGCGGGTAAGGTTTAGGTTTAGGGTTAGGGTGAGGGTGAGGGTGAGTTTTAGGGTTAGATTTAGGGTGAGGGTGAGGGTTAGGCTGAGGGTTAGGGTTAGGGATAGTGTGAGGGTTAGCGTTAGGGTTAGGGTTTGTGTTAGTTAGAAGGTTAGGGTTAGATTTAGTGTTAGGATAAGGGTTACGCTGAGGATTAGGGTTAGGGTTAGTGTGAGTGTGAGGTTTAGGGTTAGGGATTGGGTTAGGTTGAGGGTAAAAGTTAGGGTTAGGGTTAGGATTAGGATGAGGGTTAGGGTGAGGGTTAGGGTTAGGTTTATGTTTAGGGTTAGGGTGAGGTTTAGGGTTTGGCTTAGGGTGAGGCTTAGGTTGTAGGTAAAGTTAGGGTGAGTGTTAGGGTGAGGGTGAGGTTTAGGGTTAGGGTGAGGATAAGGGTTATGGTGAGGGTTATTGTGAGGGTGAGGGTTAGGGTTAGCATGAGGGTTAGGTTGAGGGTGAGGGGTTGGGTGAGGGTTAGGGCTATGGTTAGGGATAGGGTGAGGATTAGGGTTAGGGTTAGGTTTAGGGTTAGGGTTAGGCTGAGGGGTAATGTTAGGGTTAGGGTGAAGGTTAGGTTTAGTGTGAGGGTTAGGGTTAGGTTTAGGGTGAGTTTTAGGTTTAGTGTGAGGGTTAGGGTCTGGGTCAGGTTGAGGGTAAGGTTTAGGGTGAGGGTTAGGGTGAGGGTAAGGTTTAGGTTTAGCATTAGGTTGACCCTTAGGGTTAGGATGAGGGATATGTTGAGGGTGAGGTTGAGGGTGAGGGTTAGGATTAGGTTTAGTGTAAGGGTTAGGGTGAGGTTAGGATTAGTGTGAGGGTTAGGGTGAGGGTCAGGGTGAGGGTTAGTATTAGTCTGATGGTTAGGTTTAGGGTAAGGGTTAGGGTTAGGGTTAGGGTGAGAGTTAGGGTTAGGGTGATATTAATTGTGAGGTTGAGGGTTAGTTTGAGGGTGAGTGTTCATATGAGGGTTAGTTTCGGTTGAGGGTGTGGGTTTGGGTTTGGTTGAGGGTTAGGTTTATGGTGCGGGTTAGCGTGACGGTGCGGTTTAGGTTGAGGGTATGGGTTAAGTTTAGAGTTAGGATTAGGGTGAGGGTTAGGGTTAGGGTTAGGGTTGTGGTGGGAATTAGGTTGAGATGTCGGTATAGGTTTGGGTTTAGTGTCATGGTTAGTGTGAGGGTTAGGCTTAGGTATATGGTTAGTGTGAGTATAAGGTTTAGGGTGAGGGTTAGCGTTCTGGTGAGGGTTAGGGTTAAGCTTAGGGTGAGGGTTATGGTTAGGGTGATGTTTAGGGTGAGGTTGATGGTTAGTGTGAGGGTGAGGGTGAGGGTTAGGGTGAGGTTAGGGGTGAGGGTGTGGGTTAGGATTAGGTTTAGGGTGAGGGTGAGGGTGAGAGTTAGAATTAGTTATAGGGTTAGGGTTAGGGTTAGGCTGAGGGTGAGGCTGAGGGTGAGGGTGAAGGTTAGGGTTAGGGTTAGGATTAGAATTAGAGTGAGGGTTAGGGTTAGTGTAAGGGTTTTTGTTAGGGTTACGATTAGGGATAGTGTGAGGGTAAGCGTTAGGGTGAGTGTTAGGGTGAGGGTTAGGGTTTCGGTGATGTTTAGGTTAAGATTGAGGGTTAGGGTGAGGATGAGGGTTCGGGTTCGGGTGACGGTTCACTTGAGGTTGAGATTTATGGTGTGGGTGAGGGTTAGGGTTAGGGTGAGGGTTAGCATTAGGTTTAGGTTTAGTGTGAGGGAGAGGGTTAGGGGTTAGGTTAGGGTTAGATTGAGGGTTAGGGTTAGGGTTTGGGAGAGGGGTAGGTTTAAGCTTAGGGTGAGTTTTAGGGTGAGTGTGAGGGTTAGGGTGAGGGTGAGGGTAAGGGTTAGGGTTAGGGTTAGGGTTAGGGTGAGATTGAGGGTGAGGGTTAGCTTTAAGATTATGGTTAGGGTTAGGTTTAGGGAGCGTGTTAGGGTGAGTGTGAGGGTGAGGGTGAGGTTGAGAGTTTGGGTGTGGGTGAGGGTTAGGGTTAGGCTTAGGTTTATGGTGAGGGTTAGGGTGAGCTTTGGGGTGAGGATAAGGGTTAGGCTTAGTGTTAGTGTTATGGTGAGGGTTTGGGTGAGTGTTAGGGTTTAGTTTAGGGTTAGGGTGAGGGTGAGGGATATTGTGAGGTTTAGGGTTAGGGTGAGGGATAGGTATAGGGTTAAGGTTAGGGTCAGGGTGTGAGCGAGTGTTAGGGTTAGGTTTAGCATTAGAGTTAGGGTGAGGGTGAGGGTCAGAGTTAGTATTAGGGTTAGGATTAGGGTAAGGCTGAGGGTGATGGGGAGGGTGAGATTGTGGTTTACTGTTAGGGTTAGGGTTAGGGATAGGGCATGGTGATGGTGTGGGTTAGGGTTAGGATTAGGGTTATGATGAGGGTTCGGTTGAGTGTTAGGGTTAGGGTTAGGGTTAGTGTGAGGGTTAGTTTTAGGGTTAGGATAAGGGTTACGGTGAGGGTAAAGTTCAGGGTGAGAGTTAGGATGAGTGTCAGGTTTAGGATTAGGGTTAAAGTTAGGGTGAGTGTTAGCATTAGGGTTAGGGTGAGGGTTAGGTTGAGGGTGAGGGTTAGGGTTAGGGTGAGGGTAAGTGTTAGGTTGAGGGTGAGTGTGAGGGTGAGGTTTAGGGTTAGCATTAGGTTACGGTTAGTGTTAGGATGAGGTTGAGGGTTAGGATTAGGGTTAGGGTGAGTGTGAGGGTTACTGTGAGGGTTAGGTTTAGGGTGAGGGTTATGGTTAGGGTTAAGGTGAGGGTGACGGTTAGGTTTAGGGTGATTTTTGGTGTGAGGGTGAGGGTTAGGGTGAATTTGAGTTTTAGGGTGAGAGTGAGGTTTAGGTTTAGAGTTAGGGATAGAGTTAGGTTGAGTGTAAGGGTTAGGGTGAGAGTTAGGTTGAATGTGAGTGTTAGGTTTAGGGTGAGGGTGAGGGTTAGTGTTAGGCTTAGGGTGAGGTTGAGGGTTAGGATGGATTAGAGTGAGGATTATGGTTAGGCCTAGGGTTAGTATTAGGGTGAGGTTGCGATTGAGGGTGAGGTTGAGTGTTAGGGTTAATTTTAGTGTGAGGGATAGTGGTAGGGTGAGGGTTAAGTTTAGGGTGAGGGTTAGTTTTAGGGTAAGGGTTAGGGTGAGGGTTAGGTATAGGGTTAGGGGAAGAGTTAGTGTGAGGTGCCGGGATAGGTTTAGGGTGAGCCTTAGGGTTAGTGTGAGGATAAGGTTTAGGGTGAGGGTTAGGGTGAGGGTGAGGCTTTGGGTTAGCATTATGGTTAGGGTGAGGGTTAGGGTGAGGGTTATCTTTACGGTGAGGGTTAGGGTCAGGGTTAGGGTGAGGCTTAGGGTTAGGGTGATGTTTAGGGTGATGTTGATGGTTAGTTTGAGGGTGAGGGTGATTGTTAGTTTGAGGGTCAGGGTGAGGCTGAGGTTTAGGGTTAGGTTTAGGGTGAGGTTGAGGGTGAGATTTAGAATTAGGAATAGTGTTAGGTTTAGGGTTAGGCTGAGGGTGAGGGTCAGGGTGACGGTGAAGGGTAGGGTTAGGGTTTGGATTAGGGTTAGAGTGAGGGTTATGGTTAGTGTGATTATTATGTTTAGGGTTATGATTAGGGATAGGGTGAGGGTAAGGGTTAGGGTGAGGGTTAGGGTGAGGGTTAGGGTTAGGGTTAGGATTAGGGTGAGGGTTAGGGTTTGGGTGATGTTTAGGGTGAGGTTGAGGGTTAGGGAGGGGATGAGGGTTCGGGTGATGGTGAGGGTGAGGGTGAGGCTGAGGGATAGGGTGTGGGTGTGGATTAGGGTTAGGGTGAGGGTTATCGTTTGGTTTAGGTTCATTGTGAGGGTGAGGGTTAGGTGTAGGGTTAGGGTTAGGTTGAGGGTTAGGGTTAGGGTTAGGGAGAGGGGTAGGGTTAGGGTTAGGGTGAATTTTAGGGTGATTGTGTCAGTTCGGGTGTGGGTGAAGGTGAGGATTAGTGTTAGGGTTAGGTTTAGGGTGAGTTTGAGGGTCAGGGTTAGGTTTAGGATTAGGGTTAGGGTTAGGGTTAGGATTAGGGATCGGGAGAATGTTAGGGTGAGTGTGAGGGTGAGGGTGAGGTTGAGAGTTAGAGTATGGTTGAGGGTTAGGGTTTAGGTGAGGATTACGGTTAGGGTTAGGGTTAAAGTGAGAGTAAGGGTTAGGGTGTGGTTTAGTGTGAGGATGAGGGTTAGGGTTAGTGTTAAGGTTAGGGTGAGATTTAGGGTGAGGGTTAGGGTTAGGGTGAGTGTTAGGCATAGGTTAGGGATAGGGTGAGGGTTTGGGTGACTTTTAAGGTTAGGTTTAGCATTAGAGTTAGGGTGAGTGTGAGGGTGAGGTTTAGCATTAGGGTTAGGATTAGGATTAGGCTGAGGTTGATGGAGAGGTTGAGGGTGTGGGTTAGGGTTAGGGTCAGGGTTAGGGTTAGGGCAGGATGAGGGTGAGGGTTAGGGTTAGGATTAGGTTGAGGATGAGGTTTAGGTTTTGGGTTAGTTTGAAGGTTAGGGTAAGGGTTAGGGTTAGGTTTAGGTTGAGGGTAAAGGTCAGGGTGAGGGTTAGGGTGAAGGTGAGGTTTAGGGTTAGCGTTAAGGTTAGGGTGAGGGTTAGCGTTAGCGTTATGGTCAGGGTTAGGTTATGGGTAATTGTTAGGTGGAGGGTTAGTTTGAGGTTGAGGGTTAGGGTTAGGGTGAGGGTAAGGGTTAGGGTGAGGTTTAGGGTGAGGTTGAAGGTTAGGGTTAGCATTAGGTTTAGGGTGAGGGTGAGGGTGAGGTTGAGTGTTTGGGTTATGGGTAGGATAGGGGGAGGATTAGGGTTAGGGTTAGGTTGAGGGTGAGGGTTAGGCTGATGGGTAGCGTAAGAGTTAGTTTGAGGTTAGGTTTATTGTGAGGGTTAGGGCTAGGGTTAGGGTGACGGTAAGGGTTAGGTTGAGGGTTAGGGTGAGTGTGAGTTTTAGGGTTAGCATTATGTTTAGGTTTAGAGTTAGGATGAGGTTTAGGGTTAGGATTAGGGTTAGGTTGAGGGTGAGGGTGAGGCTTAGGGTTAGGGTTAGGGTGAGGGCTAGTGTGAGGGTGAGGGTTAGGTTGAGAGTGAGGTTGAGCGTGAGGTTTTCGGTTAGGTAAGGTTTAGGGTTAGGTTTAGGGTGAGGATTAGGCTGAGGGTGTGGGTTAGGGTTAGGGTTAGGATGAGGGTGAGGGTTAGGGTTAGTGTTAGGATGAGGGTTAGGGTTAGGTATATGTTGAGAGTGAGTGTGAGGGTGAGGGTTAGTGTAAGGTTTAGTGTGAGGATTAGGGTTACGGTGAGGGTAGGGTTAGGGTGAGGGTTCAGGTTAGGGTTAGGGTGAGGGTTAGTGTTAGGGTAATTTTTGGTGATATGGTGTAGGTTAGGGTGAGGGTGAGTGTTCGGGTGAGAGTTAGGGTTAGGTTTAGGGTAAGTTTTAGGGTTAGGGTTAGGGTGAGGGTGAGGGTTAGGGTTAGGTTCAGGGTTTGGAATAGTGTTAGGGCTAGGGTGATGGTGAGGGTTAGGGTTAGGATTATGGTTAGGATGAGGGTTAGGCTGAGGGTTAGTGTTAGGGCTAGTGTGAGGTTTAGGGTTAGGGTTAGGGTTATGGTTATGGTGTGGGTTAGGGTTTTGTTTAGAATTAGGCTTAGGATAGTGGTTAGGCTGAGGGTTAGGTTTAGGGTTAGTGTGAAAGTTAGGTTTAGGGTTAGTGTTTGGGTTAGGTTGAGGGTAAAGTTTAGGTTGAGGGTTAGGGTGAGGGTGAGGGTTAGGGTTAGGGTGAGGGTTAGGGTGAGTGTTAGGGTGAGGGTTAGGCTGAGGTTTAGGGTTAGGGTTAGGGTGAAGTTTAGGGTGAAGGTTAGATTTAGGGTTAAGGTGAGAGTTAGAGTGTGGGTAAGGGTTAGGGTGAGGCTTAGTCTGAGGGTAGGTTTAGGGTTAGGTTGAGGGTTAGGTTTGTCATTAGGGCTAGGTTGTGGATGTGTGTTATGGTGAAGGTTATGGTTAAGGTTTGGGATAGTGTGTGGATTAGGGTTAGGTTTAGGTTTAGGGTGAGGTTTACGCTGAGGGTTTTGGATAGGGTTAGGCTGAGGGTAAAGTATAGTGTGAGGTTTAGGGTTAGGATTAGGGTGAGTGTTAGGTTTAGTGTGAGGGTTAGGGTTAGGGTTAGGGTGAGGGTAAGTGTTAGGGTGAGGGTTAGTGTGAGGGTGAGGTTTAGGGTTAGCATTAGGTTTATGGTTAGGGTGAGGATGAGTGATAGGTTTAGTTTGTGTGAGGGTAAGTGTTAGGGTGAGGGTTAGGTTTAGGGTGAGGGTTAGGGTTAGGTTAGGGTTAGGTTGAGGGTTAGGGTTAGGGTGAGGGTTAGTGTTAGTGTTAGGGTGAGAGATAGGGTTACGGTTATGTTTATTGTGAGGGTTATTGTTAGGGTGAGGGTGAGTGTTCGGGTGAGGGTTAGGGTTCAGGTAAATGTGGGGGTTAGGCTGTTCTTGCGGGTTAGGATTAGGGTGAGGGTTAGGGTGACATTGAGTGTTCATGAGAGGGTGAAGTTTAGGTTTAGGGTTAGGCTTAGGGTGAGGGTTAGGGTTAGGGTTAGGGTTAGGGGGAGTGTTAGGGTGAGGTGTCGGGATAGGGTTAGGGTGAGGGTTAGGTTAGGGTTTGGGTGAGGGTGAGGGATAGGGTGAGGGTAAGGGTTAGGGTTAGCGTTAGGGTGAGGGTTAGGGTTAGGGTTTCGGTGAGGGTGAGGGTAAAGATTAGGGTGATCGTTAGGGGTAGGTTGATGGTTTAGTGTGAGGTTAAGGGTTAGTGTGATGGGGAGGGTGATCGTGAGGGTTACATTGGGGGTGCAGGTGAGGGTGAGGTTGAGGGTGAGGGTTACCATTATGGTTAGGGTGAGGGTGAAGGTTAGGGTTAGGAATATGTTTAGGGTTAGTGTTAGTCTGAGGGTGAGGGTGAAAGTAAGTGTGAGGGTTAGGGTTAAGGTTAGCGGGAGGGTTAGGGTTAGTGTGTGGGTTAGTGTGATGATGAGAGTGAGGTTGAGGGTTTGGGTTAAGATTAGGGTTAGGGTGAATTTTAGGGTTACGTTTAGGGTTATTGTTAGGATTATGGTTAGGGTGAGGGTGAGTGTGAGGGTTAGCATTAGTGTTAGGGTTAGGGTGAGGGTGGGGTTGATGTTTAGGGTTCGGATTAGAGTTAGATTTAGGTGGGGAAGTGGAGGTTGAGGGTGAGGGTTAGAGTTAGGGTTAGGGTGAGGGCTAGGGTGAAGGTGAGTGTTAGGGTGAGGGTGAGGGTTTCGGTTAGGTAAGTTTCAGGGTTAGAGTGAGGGTTAGGTTTTGGGTGATGTTTAGTGTGAGGATGAGGGTTAGGGTTAGGGTGAGGGTGAGGGTTCGGGTTCGGGTTAGTGTTAGATTTTTGGTGAGGGTGAGGGTGAAGGTTAGGATTAGGAACAGGGTTAGGGATTGGGTTGGGCTGAGGGTGAAGTTCAGTGTGAGGGTGAAGCTTAGGGTTACGGTTAATATTAGGGTTAGGGTAAGGGTTAAGGTTAGTGTGAAGGTTGTGGTTAGGTGTAGGGTTAGTGTTAGGGTGAGGACATGGGTTAAGGTGAGGGTTAGGATGAGGATGATGTTTAGGGTTAATGTGAGGGTTAGGGTGAGTGTTAGGGTATACGTGATGTTCAGGGTGATGGTGTGGGTTAGGTTGAAGATGAGGGTTCGGGTTCCGGTGAAGGTTTGGGATAGGGTTAGGTTTAGGGGTGGGTTAGGATTAGGGTTAGGGGGAGGGTTAGGGAGAGTGGTAGGGGTAGGGTTAGGGTGAGGTTTAGGGTAAGGTTAAGTGTGAGGGTGAGGGTTAGGGTGATGTTGAGGGTTAGGGTTAGGGTGACGTTAAGGTTTAGGTTGAGGGTTAGGGTGAGGGTTAGGGTGAGTGTTTGGGTTAAGGTTAGGATAGGGTGAAGATTAGGGTTAAGTTTAGGTTTAGGCTGAGGGTTAGGCTGAAGGTTAGCGTTAGGGTTAGTGTGAGGGTTAGGGTTAGGGTTAGGGTTAGCATGATGGTCACGGTTATGGTGAGGGTTAGGGTGTGAGATTTAGGGTTAGCATTAGGTTTAGGGTTAGGGTTAGGATGAGTGGTAGGGTGAGGGTGAGGGTTAGGGTTAGGGTTAGGGTGAAGGTTCGTGTTAAGGTGAGGGCTAGGGTGAGGGTGAGGGTTAGGGTGAGGGTGAGGTTGAGGGTGAAGATTTCGGTTAGGTAAGGTTTAGGGTTAGGGTTTGGGTGAGGATTAGGGTGAGGGTGTGGGTTAAGGTTAGGGTTTGGGTTAGGATTAGGGTGATCGTGAGTGTGAGGGTTAGGGTGAGTGTGAGGGTGAGGATTAGGGTTAGGGTTGGTGTGAGGGTTAGGGTTACAATTAGGGTTAGGGTTAAGGTGAGGGTTAGGGTTAGGTTTAGGGCGAGTGTTAGGGTTACAGTGATGTTTACTGTGAGTGTGAGGGTTAGGGTGAGGGTGAGTGTTCTGGTGAGAGATAGGTTTAGGGTTAGTGTTAGGGATAAGGTTAGTGTGACGGTCAGGGTAAGGGTGAGGGTTAGGGTGAGGGTGAGGGTTAGGTTTAAGGTGAGGTTTAGGGTTAGGGTTAATGTTAGGGTTAGGATTGGGTTTAGTTTGGGGTTAGGGTGAGGGTAAGGGTTAGGGTGAGTTTGAGGCTGAGGGTGAGGTTTAGCGTTAGGGTGAGTGTAAGTGTTTGGGTGAGGGTTAGGGTGAGGTTGAGAGTTAGGGTTAGCATTAGAGTTTGGGTGAGGTTGAGGGTTAGGGGGAGCGTTAGGGTTGGGCTGAGGGATAGGGTGAGCTTTAGGGTTAGTGTGAGGCTAAGGTTTAGGGTGAGGTTTTAGGGTGAGGGTGAGGTGTAGCGTTAGCCTTAGGGATAGGGTTTGTGTTATGGTGAGAGTTATGTTTAGGGTGAGGGTTTGGGTTAGTTTTAGGATGAGGGCTAGGGTTACGGTGATGTTTATGGTAAGGGTGAGTGTTAGGGTGAGGGTGAGGGTGAGGGTTAGGTTTAGGGTTAGTGTGAGTTTGAGGGTGAAGGTTAGGTTTAGGATTAGCGTTATGGTTATGGTTAGTGTGAGTGTAAGGTTGAGGATGGGGTTTCGGGTGATGGTGACGGTTGGGTTTACGCGATGGTTAGGGATAGGGTGAGGATTAGGGTCAGGGTTAGGGTTACGGTTATGGTGAGGGGAAGATTTAGGGTGAAGTTTAGGGTGAAGATGAGGGTTAGGGTTAGCGTTAGGTTTAGGATGAGGGTTAGGGTGAGTATTAGGGTTAGGGTTAGGGTTAGGGTTAGGGTGAGGGTGAGGGTTAGTGTTAAGATTAGGGATAGGGTAAGGATTAGGGTGAGCATGAGGGTGAAGGTTAGGGTGAGCATAAGGGTTAGGATTAGGTTTTGATTTCAGGTTAGGGTTATGGTTAGGGTTAGGGTTAGGGATAGGGTTAGTGTGAAGGTAAGGGTAATGGTGAGGGTTAGGGGGAGGGGGAGGGGTAGGGTGAGTGTAAAGGATAGGGTAAGGGTTAGGGTGAGGGTGAGAGTTAGGGTTAGCATTAGAGTTAGGGTGAGGGTGAGGGTTAGGGTGAGCGTTAGGGTTAGGGTTACTTATAGGGTGAGCATTAGTGTTAGTGTGAGGATAAGGGTTAGGGTGAGAGTTAGGGTGAGGGTGAGGTGCAGGGTGAGGTTTAGGGTAGGTTTAGGGTGACGGTTAGGGTTAGGGTGATGTTTATGGTAAGGGTGAGTGTTAGGGTGAGGGTGAGGGTGATGGTTAGATTTAGGGTTGGGTTAGTGTGAGGGTGAGGTTGAGGGTTAGGTTTAGGTTTAGCTTTATGGGTATGGTTAGTGTGAGTGTTAGGGTGAGGATGAGGGTTCGTGTGATGGTGAGGGTTAGGGTCTAGGCGAGGTTTAGGGTTAGGGTGAGGTTTAGGAAGAAAGATGAGGGTTAGGGTTAGCGTTAGGGTTAGGAGGAGGGTTAGTGTGAGTGTTAGTTTTAGGGTTAGGTTTAGGTTGAGGGTGATGGTTATTGTTAAGATTAGGGTTAGGGTTAAGGTGAGGGTTAGGGTGAGGGTGAGGGTTAGGGTTAGTGTGAGTGTGAGTGTTAGGGTTAGGGTGAGTGTTAGGTTTAGGGTGAGGTTTAGGTTTAGGGTAAGGTTTATGGTGAGGATTAGGGTTAGGGTTAGGTTTAGGGTGAGGATCAGGGTGAGGGTTAGAGTTAGGTTGAGGGTGAGGGTGAGGGTGTTAGGCTTAGTGTGAGGGTTCGGGTGAGGTGAAGGTTAGGGTGTGCTTGAGGGTTACGTTAAGGTTTAGGGTTAGGGTGAGTGTTAGGGTTAGTGATAGGGTAATGGTGAGAGTTATTTTGAGGTGTAGGGATAGGGTTAGGTTGAGGGTTAGGGTGAGGATGAGGGTTAGGGTTAGCGTTAGGGATAGGGGGAGGGTTAGGTTGAGGCTTAGGTTTAAGGTGAGGGTGAGGGATAGGGTGAAGGTGAGGGTGAGGGTTTCTTTTAGGTAAGGGTTAGCGTTATTTTTAGGGTGAGGATTAGGTTGAGGTTTAGAGTTAGTGTGAGTGTTAGGGTTAGGGTGAGGGTTAAGGTTAGGATTTGGTTGAGTGTTAGGGTGACGGTGAGGGTTAGTGTAAGGGTGAGGTTTAGGGTTGGGTTTAGGGTGAGTGTTAGGGTTAGGGTGAGGGTTAGGGTGAGGGGTATTGTTAGGGTTAGCGGTAGGGTTAGGGCTAGTGTGAGGGTTAGGGTGGGGGTTAGGTTTAGGGTTAGTGTGAGGATAAGGGTTAGGGTGAGGTTAAGGTTGAGGGTGAGGGTTAGAATTACCGTTAGGGTTAGGGTAAGGTTAGGGTGAGGGTTAGGGTTAGGGTTAGGGTTAGGGTGATGGTTAGGGTTAGGGTGATGTTTACGGTGAGGGTGAGGGTTAGGGTGAGGATGAGGGTGAAGGTTAGGTTGAGGTTGAGGGTGAGGGTGAGGGTTACAGTTAGGGTCAAGTTTAGGGTGAGGGTGAGGGTTAGGGTTAGGGTGAAGGTTAGGTTTACTCTGAGGGTTTGGGTTATTGTTAGGGTTAGGGTTAGGGTGAGGGTGAAGGTTAGGGTTATGGTTAGGATGAGGGTAAGTGTTAGGGTGAGGGTGAGGCTTAGGATAAGGCTTAGGGTGAGGGTGAGGGTGAGGGTAAGGGTTAAGGTTAGGGTTTGGGTGAGTGTGAGTGTTAGCGTTACGGTTAGCGTGAGCTTTAGGGTTAGGTTTATGTTTATTGTTAGGATTACGGTTAGGATGAGAGCTAGGGTGAAGTTGAGGGTTAGGGTTAGGGTTAGGATGAGGGTTAGGTTTAGGTTAGGGTTAGGGTTAGGTTCAGGGTGAGGGTTAGGGTTAGTGTGATGTTTAGGTTGAGAGTGAGAGTTACGGTCAAGGTGAGGGTTCGAGTTAGGCTTAGGGTGAGGGTTACATTTAGGATTAGGGTTAGGTTTAGGGTTAGAGTTGGGGTGAGGGTTAGGTTTACTGTGAGGGTTAGGGTTAGGGTTACGGTGAGGGTAAGTATTAGGGTGAGGGTTAGGGTGAGAGTGAGGGTTAGGATTATCGTAAGTGTTAGTGTGAGGGTTAGGGTGATGGTTAGGTTAGAGTTAGGGTTAGGGTGAGGGTGAGGGTTATGGTTATGGTTAGGGTTAGGGTTAGGGTAAGGGTGAATGTGAGGGTGAGGGTTAGGATTATTGTTAGTGTTAGGGTTAGGGTTAGCGTTAGGGTGAGGGTGAGTGTGAGGTTTAGGTTTAGGTTTAGGGTTAGGGCTAGGGTTAGGCTTAGGGTGAGGCTGAGGGTGATGGTGAGGGTTAGGGTAAGTGTGAGGGTTTGAATTATTTTTAGGATAAGGGTGAGTGTTAGGTTTAGGGTGAGGGTGAGGGTTCGTGTGAGGATGATGGTAAGGGTGAGAGTGTGTCTGTGAGGGTTAGGGTAAGGGTATGGGTTCGGGTTACGTGTGGCATTAGCTTCAGGATTAAGGATAGGGTTCAGATTAGTGTGAGGTTTAGGGTGAAGGATGGGGATAGGGTTAGGGTTAGGGTTAGGGTGAACTTTAGAGTTAGGGTTAAGGTGAGGTTAGGGTGAGTGGTAGGGTTAGGGTTAGGGTGAGTGTTAGGATTAGTGTGAGGTTTGGGTTAGGGTTAGGATTAGGGTTAGTGTGAGTATAAGGGTTAGGGTGAGGGTTAGGGTGAGAGTGAGGGTTAGGGTTAGCGTAAGGGTTAGGGTGAAAGTTAGGGTGAGGTTTAGGGTGAGTGTAAGGTTTAGCATGAGGGTTAGGGTAAGGGTGAGGTATAGGGTTATGGTTAGTGTAAGGGTTAGGGCGAAGATTAGGGTAAGGTTGAGGGTTAGGGTTAGAATTATTGTTAGGGTGAGTGTGAAGGTTAGGGTGAGGTTTCGGGTTAGGTTTAGGGATAAGGTGAGGATTATGTTTAGGGTTACGTTTAGGGTGAGGTTTAGGCTGAGGGGTAGGTTTAGGGTTAGGGTTAGTGTGAGAGTTAGGGTGAGGGTTAGGGTTAGGGTTAGGGTTAGGGTTAGGATGAGGGTGAGGGTGAGGTTGAGGTTAAGTGTGAGAGTGAGGGTTAGTGTGAGGGTTTGCTTTAGGGTTAGCATTAGGGTTAGGGTTAGGGTTAGGTTGAGGGTTAGCATTATGGTTGGGGTTAGGGTGAGTGTGAGGTTTAGGGTTAGCATTCGGGTTAGATTTAGGGTTAGGGTGAGGTTTAGGGTTAGGGTTATGTTTAGGGTGAGGGTGAGGGTGTGGGTTAGGATTAGGGTTAGCATTAGTGTTCGGCTGAGAGTGAGAGTGAGGGTTCGAATGAGGGTTAGGCTAAGGGTTAGGTTTAGAGTGAGGTCGAGGGTCAGTGTGAGGGGTAGGTTGAGGATTAGGGTGAGGGTGAGGGTTTTGGTTAAGAAAGGGTTATGGTTAGGGTTAGGTTGAGGATTACTGTGAGGGTGAGGTTTAAGGTTAGGATTAGGGTGAGGGTTAGGGTTAGGGTTAGGCTTAGGGTGAAGGATCCGTTGAGGGTGAGGGTTAGGGTTAGTGTGAGGGTTAGGGTTAGGGTGAGGGTTAGGGTGACAGTGAGCATTAGGGTGAAGTTTATAGTGAGGGTGAGGATTAGGGTTAGGGTTAAGGTGAGGGTTAGGATTAGGGTTAAGTTGAGGATTATGGTGAGGGGCAGGGTTAGTGTGAGGATAAGGATTAGGGTTAGGTTCAGGGTGAGAGTGAGGGTTTGGGTTACCGTTAGGATTAGTGTGAGGGTTAGGGTTTTTTGAGTGTTAGGGTTAGGGATAGGGTTAGTTTGAGGGTTTGGTTGAGGGTTCGGGTGAAGTTGAGGGTTAGGGTGTGGGTGACGGTTAGGGTTAGGGTGAGGGTTAAGATGACAGTAAGTGTTAGGGTGAGGGTGAGGAATATGGTTAGGGTGAGTGTTAGCGTGAGGGTTAGGGTTAGGGTTAGTGTGAGGATTACGGTTAGGGTTTGGGTTAGGGATATGTTGAGGGTAAGGGTTAGGGTGAGCTTTAGGGTGAGGGTGAGGGTTAGGGTTAGTGTTAGGGTGAGGGTGAGAGTTAGGGTTAGGGTTAGTGTGAGGGTTAGGGTTAGGATGAGTGTTAGGGATAGGTTTTGGGTTAAGGTGAGTTAGAGTAAGGGTTAGATTAGAGTTAGGGTGAGGGTATGGCTTAAGGTGCAGTTTAGGGTGAGGTTGAGGATTAGGGTTAGGAAGAGGTTGAGGGTAAGTGTTAGGGTGAGTGCTAGGTTTAGGGTTAGGTTTTGGGTGAGTGTAGGGGTTATGGTGAGGGTGAGGGTTAAGATTAGGTTTAGGATTAGGGTTAGGGTTAGGGTGAGGGTTATGGATAGTGTTAGGGTTAGGGTGAGGTTTAGGGTTAGGTTTAGCTTTAGTTTTAGTGTGAGGGTGAGGTTGAGGGTTAGGGTTTGTTTTAGGGTTAAGGTTATGGTTCGGGTGAGGGTTAGGCTGAGGGGTAGGGTTAGGGTGAGGTTGAGGGGGGAGGGGGAGGGTTAGGGTGAGGTGATGGTGAGGGTGAGGGTGAGGGTGAGAGTTAGGTTTAGGGTTAGGGTTATGATAAGTTTTAGGTTTAGGGTTACAGTGAGGGCTAGGGTGAGGGTGAGGTCTAGTGTTAAGTTTTGGATTAGGGTGAGGTTTAGGGTTAGGGTGTGTTTTAGGGTGAGGGTTAGTTATAGTGTGAGGGTTACAGTTACGGTTAGGGTTAGGGTGAGGGTAAGAGTTAGGGTGAGGGTGAGGGTGAGAGTGAAAGTTAGGGTGACGGTGAGGTTGAGGGTGAGTTTGAGGTTTAGGGTTAGGGTTAGGGTTAGGGTGAGAGTTAGTGTTAGGGTTAGGTTAAAGTTAGGGTTAGGGTGACATGTACGGTTAAGTTTAGGGTGAGGGTTAGGGTTAGTGTGAGGATTTGGGTTAGGGTTAGGGTTAAGTTTACGGTGAGGGTTAGGGTTAGGGTTAGGGTTAGGATGAGTGTTAGGTAGAGGTTAGGGTTAGGGTTTGGGGGAGGATAAGGGTTAGGGTGAGGGTGAGGGTAAGGTGAGGGTAAGGGTTAGGGTGAGGATGAGGGTTAGGATTAGGATTAGGGTTAGGGTTAGGGTGAAGGTTAGGGTTAGGGATAGGTTTAGGGTGAGGGTTTTGGTTAGATTTAGGTTTAGATTTAGGGTGAGGGTGAGGGTGAGGTTTTGGTTTTGGGTTAGGGTAAGGCTTTGGGTTCAGCTGAGGCTTAGGTTGAGTTTGAGGGTGAGCGTTAGGGTTAGGTTTAGGGTTAGGATAACGTTGAGTGCTAGTGTTAGCATTAGGGTTAGGGTTAGGGTGAGGGTGAGGGTGAGGATTAGTGTTAGGACTAGGATTAGGGTTAGGGTTATGGTTAGGCTGAGCGTAGGGGTGAGGTTGTGTGTGAGGGATATAGTCAGGGTTAGTTTTAGGGTGAGGGTTAGGATGAGCGTGAGGGTAAGCTTGAAGGTTAGGGTGAGGGTGAGGGTTTCAGTTAGGAAAGGTTTAGGATTAGGTGTAGTGTGAGGATTAGGGTGATGAGGTCTAAGATGAGGGTTATGGCTAGGGTGAGGATTAGTGTTAGGATTAGGATGAGGTTTAGGGTTAGGGTGTGTTTAGGTTGTGGGTGAGGGTGAGGGTTAGGGTGAGGGTTAGGGTGTAGGTGAGGGTTAGGTTTAGGGTGAGGGTTAGGGTGACCGTGAGGGTTAGGATGAAGCTGAGGGTTAGGGTTACTTTTAGGGTGAGTGTTTGGGTGAGGCTTAGTGTGAGGATAAGGGTTAGGTTTAGGGTTATGTAGAGGGTAAGGGTTAGGGTGAGGTTTAGGGTGAGTGTGAGGGTTAGGGTTAGTGTTAGAGTAAGGGTGAGTTTTAAGGTGAGTGTTAGGGTTAGGGTGAGGGTGAGGTTTAGGGTTAGGGTGAGGGTTGCGGTTAGGGTGAGGGTCAGGGTTAGGGTTAGAGTTAGATTTAGGGTGATTCTGAGGGTTAGGGTTAAGATTAGGGTTAGTGTTAATGTTAGGCTGAGGGTTAGGGTGAGGCTTAGGTTTAGGTTTAGGGTTAGGGTTATTTGAGTGTTTGGGTTAGGTTTAGGAAGAGGGTTTGGCTGAGGGTTGGGGTTATGTTTAGGGTTCTGGTGAGGGTAAGGCTTAGGGTGAGGGTTAGGGTGAGGGTGAGGGTGAGGATTAGGGTTAGGTTGAGTGTTAGGGTGAACATTAGGGTGAGGATTAGGTTTAGGTTGAGGGTTAGGGTGAGGGTTAGAGTGAGGATTAGTGTTAGTGTTAGGGTTAGAGTGAGTTTTAGGGTGAGGGTAACGGTTAGAGTGATGGTTAGGTTGAGGGTGAGGGTGAGGGTGAGGGTGAGGGTGATGGTGAGGTTTAGGGTCAAGGTGAGGGTTAGGTTAGGGTTTGGGTGAGGGTTAGGGTTAGGGTGAGGGTGAGGGGTAGGGTGAGGGGTAGGTTTAGGGTTAGGGTAAGTGTTAGGGTTAATGTGAGGGTAAGGTTAGGGTTAGAGTTAGTGTGAGCAAAAGGCGTAGGGTGAGGTTTAGGGTGAGGGTTAGGGTGAGGGTTAAGGTGAGGTTTACTTTTAGTATGAGAGTGAGGGTTAGAGTTAGGTTTAGGGTGAGGGTTAGGGTTAGGGTGAGGGTTAGGGTAGGGTTAGGGTGAGGGTGTGGGTTCCGGTGACGGTGAGTTTTAGGGTGGGCATGATGGTCATGGCTAGGGTGAGGGTTAAGGTGACCATGAGGGTTAGGGTGAGGGTGAGGGTTAGGATTACTGTGAGGATTAGGGTTAAGATTATGGTGAGGATTAGTGTTAAGTTTAGGGTTAGGGTTATGGTGAGGGTAAGGGTTAGGATGAGGTTTTGTGTGAGGGTGAGGTTTAGGGATAGCTTTAGATTTAGGGAGAGGGTTAGTGTGAGGGTTAGGATCCGGGTTAGGCTTAGGGTGAGGGTTAGGATGAGGGTGAGGTTTATGGTTAGGTTTAGGGTTAGGGTGAGGATTAGGTTTAGGGTGAGGTTGAGGGTTAGGGTTAGGTTTAGGATTAGGCTTAGGTGTAGGGTTAGGCTTAGGGTGAGGGTGAGGGTGAAGGTTAGGGTGAGGCTTAGGTTTAGGGTGAGGGTTAGGGTTAGGGTGATGTTTAGGGTGAGGGTGGGTGTTGGGATGAGGGTGATGGTGATGGTGAGGGTGAGGGTGTAGGTGAGGGGTCGTGTTAGCGTGAGGGTAGGGTGAAGGTAAGGTTTAGGGTGAATGTTAGGGTTAGGGATAGGGTTAGGGTGAGGGTTAGGGTTAGGGTTAGGCTGATGGGTAGTGTGAAGGGTAATGTTAGGTTTAGGGTGAGGGTTAGGGTTAATGTGAGGTTATGGTTAGGGTTAGGGTTAGTGTGAGGATAAGGGTTAGGGTGAGGGTTAGGGTGAGATTGAGGGTTATGGTTAGCGTTAGGGTTAGGGTGAGGGTTAGGGTAAGGGTTAAGGTGATGGTTAGGGTTAGTATGAGGATGAGGGTTAGAGTTAGCTTTAGGGTGAGGGTTAGGTTTTTTGAGGTTTAGGGTAAGGTTATGGTGACGGTGAGGGTTCAGGTGAGGGTGAGTTTTAGGGTGTGCGTGACGGTGATGGTTAGGGTGAAGGTGAGGGTTTGGGTTGTGGTGAGGATTAGCTTTAGGGTTACTGTTAGGTTTAGGGTGAGGGTAAGGGTTAGAATGAGGTTGAGGGTGAGAGTGAGGTTTAGGGACAGCGTTAGAGTTTGCGTGAGGGTTAGGGTGAGAGTTAGGATTCAGGTTACACTTAGGGTGAGGGTGAGGGTTAGAGGTAAGGTTAGGGTTAGGGTTAGGGTGAGGCCAAGCTTTAGGAGGAGAGTTAGGGTGAGGGTGAGGTTTAGGTTTAGGTTGAGAGTTAGGTTGGATGTTAGGGTGAGAGTTAGGTTTAGGTTTAGTGTTAGGGTGAGGGTTAGGGAGAGGTTTAGTGTTAGTCTTAGGGTTAGGGTTAGGGTTAGGGTGAGGTTTAGGGTGAGGATAAGGTTTCGAGTGAGGGTTTGGGTGAGGGTGAGGGTTAGGGATAGCATTATTGTTAGGGTTAGGGTGAGGATTACGGTTAGGTTTAGGGATAGGGTAGGGGTTAATGTGAAAGTCAGTTTTAGGATTAGGGTTAGAGTTATGGTGAGTGTGAGTGTAAGGGTTAGGGTTACGATTAGGGTTAGGGTTAGGGTTAGGCTGAAGGTGAGGTTGAGGGTGAGGGTGAGGTTTAGGATTAGGTTGAGGGTTAGGTTTAGGGTTAGGTTTAGGGTTAGGCTGAGGGTGAGGATTAGGATGTAGGTGAGGGTTAGGTTGAAGGTGAGGGTTAGGGTTATGGTTAGGGTGAGTGTTAGGTTTAATGTTAGGATGAGGGGTAGGGTGAAGGGTAGGGTTAGGGTTAGGGTGAGGGTTAGCGTTGATGTGCGGGTTTGGGTTACTGTGAGGATAAGGGTTAGGGTGAGGCTTAGGTTGAGAGTGAGGGTTAGAGTTAGCATTAGCATTAGAGTGAGGGTTAGGGTGAGGGTTCAGGTGAGGGTTAAGGTTAGTATGTGGGTGAGGGTTAGAGTTAGAATTAGGGTGAGGTTTAGGGTTAGGATGAGGTTTAGGGTAAGGTTAGGTTGAGTGTGAGGATTTGGGTGAGGGTGAGTTTTACGGTGTGGGTGACGCTTAGTGTTAGGGTGAGGGTTAAGGTGAAGGTGAGGGTTACGGTGAGTGTGAGGGTTAGGGTTGCGGCGAGGATTAGGGTTAGGGTTAGTGTTACGGTTATGGTGAAGGTAAGGGTTAGGAATAGCTTTAGGATGAGGGTGAGGTTTAGGTATAGCGTTAGAGTTAGGTTGAGGGTTAGGGTGAGGGTAAGGGTTAAGGTTAGGCTTAGGGTGAGGTTGAGGGTTAGAGTTAGATTTATGGTTAGTGTTATGGTGTGGGTAAGGTTTAGGTTGAGGGTTAGGTTTAGGGTGAGGTTTAGGGTTAAATTGAGGGTTAGGGTGAGCGTTAGGGTGAGGGTATAGGTGAGGATGTGGTTTAGGGTGAGGGTTAGGTTTAGGGATATCGTTAGGGTTAGGGTGAGTTAGAGCTCAGGTTAGGCTTAGGGTGAGGGTGAGGGTTAGAGTTAGTTTTAGGGTTAGTGTGAGGTTGTGGGTAAGGTTAAGGGTGAGGGTTAGGGTTAGGGTGAGTGTTAGGGTTAAGTTGAGGTTTAGGGTGATCTTTAGGGTGAGGGTTAGGTTTAGGGTTAGGGTTAGGGTGAGGATTAGGGTGAGGTTTAGTGTTAGGGTTAGGGTTGGGGTGCGGGTGAAGGTTAGGGATACCATTAGGTTAGGGTTAGGTTTAGGGTGAGTGTTAGGTTTAGGGTAAGGGTGAGGGTTTGTGTTAGGTTGCAGGTTAGGGATAGGGCTGGAGTTAAGGTAAGGGTCAGGGTTAGGGTTAGGGTTAGAGTTAGGATGAGGGTGAGTGTGAGGGTTGGGTTAGGTTTAGGTTTAGAGTGAGGGTGAGGGTGACGTTTGGGGTTAGGAAGAAGGTTAGGTTTAGGTTTAGGGTTAGGGTTAGGTTGAGGGTTAGGGTTAGCGTTAGGGTGAGGTTTAGGGTTGAGTGAGGGTTAGGATTAGGGTTATGGTTAGGATTAAGGTGAGGGAAATGTTTAGGGTCAGTTTTAGGGTGACTGTGAGGGTTAGGGTTAGGGTTAGGGTTAGGGTGAGTGTTATGGTGATTGTTAGGGTTAGGTTTAAGGTTAGGGTGAGGGTTAGGGTGAGGTTTAGTTTTAGGGTTAGGGTTAAGGTTAGGGTGAGAGTAAGAGTTAGAGTGAGATTTAGGTTTAGGGTGAGGGTTAAGGATAGAATTAGTGTTAGGGTTAGGGTTAGGGTGAGGGTTAGGGTTACGGTTAGGGTTAGGGTTAGGGTGAGGGTGAAGGTGAGGGTTAGGGTTAAGGCTAGGAATAGGGTTAGGGTTAGAGTTCGGCTGAGTTTGGCGGTGAGGTTGAGTGTGAAGTTTAGGGTTAGGGTTTATTTTAGGGTGAGGGCTAGTGTGAGGGTTAGGGTTAGCGTGAGTGTTAGGGTGAGGTTGAGGGTTTCGGTTAGGAAAGGCTTAGGGTTAGGGGTAGGGTGAGAATTATGGTGAGGGTCAGGTATAAGGTGAAGGTTATGTTTAGGGTAAGGATTAGACTTAAGGTGAGGATGAGGGTTAGGGTTAGGGTGATGTTTAGGTTGAGGGTGAGGGTGAGGTGAGGGTTACTGTGAGGGTTAAGTGTAGTTGCAGATTAGGTATAGGGTGAGGGATAGGGTGACGGTGAGGTTTAGGGTTAGGGTGAGGGTAAGGGTAGGGTTAGGGTGCGGGTGAGGTTTCAGGTTTGAGTGAGTTTTAGGGTGGGCCTGATGGTTAGGGTTAGGGTGAGGGTTGGGGTGAAGGTGAGGGTTATGGTGAGGGTGAGGTTAAGTATTACTATGAGGATTAGGGTTAGGGTTAGGGTTAGGGTTATGGTGAGGGTAAGTGTTAGGATGAGGTTTAGGTAGAGGTTGAGGTTTAGGGATAGCCTTAGAGTTAGGGTGAGATTTAGTGAGAGGGTTAGGATTCGGGTTAGGCTTAGGGCCACTGTGAGGGTTACAGTTAGTTTTAGGGTTAGGGTTAGGCTGAGGGTAATGTTTAGGGTGAGGGTTAGGGTGAGGGTGAGTGTTAGGGTTAGGTTGAGGGTTAAGGTGAGGATTAGGTTTAGGGTTAGCTTGAGGTTGAGGGTTAGGTTTAGGATTAGGCTGAGGTGTAGGTTTAGGCTTAGGGTGAGGCTGAGCGAGAGGGTTAGGGTGAGGGTTGGGGTGAGGGTGAGGGTTTCCTTAGGGTTAGGGTTAGGGTGAGGGTTAGGGTTTGGTTGAGGGTTAGAGTGACTGTGAGGGTAAGGGTTCGCGTGAGGGCTAGGGTTAGGGTTAGTGTTAGGGTGAGGTTTAGGTTTAGGTTGAGGATGAGGGTGAGGGTTAGGTTTTGGACTAGGCTTAGGTTTAGGGTTAGGCTTAGGGTGAGGTTGAGGGTGAGGGTCAGAGTTAGGTTTAGGTTGAGGGTTATGGTTATGTTTAGGGTTAGGGTGACGGTGAGGTTGAGGGTTAAGGTGAGGGTTATGGTGAGGGTGAGGGTTAGGGTGAGGGTGAGAATTAGGTTTAGGGTTAGGGTTATGGTTAGTTTTAGGTTTAGGATTAGCGTGAGGCCTAAGGTGAGGCTGAGGTCTAGGGTTAAGTTTGAGGTTTAGGGTTAGGTTTGGGGTTAGGGTGAGGGTTAGGTTTAGGCTTAGGATGAGGGTGAGGCTGAGGGTTAGGTTTAGGTTTTGGGTTAGGGGGAGGGTAAGGGTAAGGGTGAGTGTAATGTGAGGGTTAATGTTAGGCTTAGGTTTAGGGAGAGGATTAGGTTGAGGGTTAGTGTTAGGGTTAGGGTGTTGGTTAGGGTTAGGGTTAGGTTAAAGTTAGAGTTAGGGTGAAATGTTCGTTTAGGTTTAGGGTGAGGGTTAGTGTTAGTGTGAGGATTAAGGTTAGGGTTAGGGCTAAGGTTAGGGTGAAGTTGAGGGATAGGTTTAAGGTGAGGATTAGGTTTAGGGCGAGGTTTAGGGTGAGGTTGTTGGTTAATGTTAACATTAGGGTTAGGGTGAGAGGAAGGGTTAGGGTGAGGGTTAGGGTTAGGGTGAAGGTTGGGGTTAGGGTTAGGGTGAAGGTTAGGGTGAGGGGTAGTGTTAGGGTGAGGCTTAGGGTGAGGGTTAGGGTGAAGGTTAGGGTGAGGTTGAGGGTGAAGGTAAGGTTTAGGGTGAGCGTTAGGGTGAGGTTTACGTTTATGGTTAGCATTAGATTTATGGTGAGGGTTAGGGTTAGGATTAGGGTTAGGGTGGGGTTGAGGGCAAGTGTTAGCATTAGGGTTAGTTCTAGGTTTAGGGTTAGGTTGAGGATGAGGGTGAGATTTAGTGTTAGGTTTAGGATTAGGTTTAGTATTAGTGTTAGGCTGAAGGTGGGGGTGTGGTTGAGGGTGAGGGTTAGGGTTAGGGTTAGTTTTACAGTGAGGGCTAGAGTGAGGGTGAGGGTTATGGTGAGGGTTAGGGTGATGGTGAGGGTATCGTTTAGGAGAGGCTTTGGGTTAGGCTTAGGGTGAAGATTAGGTTGAGGGTGACGTTTAAGGTGAGGGTTAGGTTATGTGAGGATTAAGGTTAGGGTTAGGGTGAGGGATAGGTTTAGGGTGATGTTTAGGGTGAGGGTGAGTGTTAGGGTGAGGGTTAGGGAGAGGGTTAGGGTTAAGGTTAGGGTGAGGGATAGGGTGAGACTGAGGGTTAGGGTGAGCGTTAGGGTTAGGGTGAGGGTTAAGGTGAGGCCTACGGTTAGTATGAGGGTGAGATTTAGAGTTAGGTTTAGGGTGAGGGTTAGGGTTAGGGTGAGGTTTATAGTAGGGTTAGGGTGAGGGTGAGGGTTCAAGTTAGGGTGAGTTTTAGGGTGTGGGTGGCGGTTAGGGTTAGAGTGAGGGTTAAGGTGACGGTGAGGTTTAGGGTGAGGGTGAGGATTAGGGTTTGGGTGAGGATTAGGTTTAGGGTTAGGTTTAGGTTTATGGTGACAGTAAGGGTTACGATGAGGTTCAGGGTGAGGGTGAGGTTTACGGATACGGTTAGAGTTAGGGTGAGGGTTAGGTTTCAGGTCAGGCTTAGTGTTAGCATGAGGGCAAGGTATAGGGTGAGGGTGAGGGTGAGGGTGAGGGTTAGGGTTATGGTTAGTGTTAGGGTGGGGGTGAGGGTGAGGTTTAGGGTGAGGGTGATGGTGAGGTTGAGGGTGAGGGTGAGGGTTAGGGATAGGGATAGGGTTAGGATGAGGGTTAGGCTGAGGGTAAGGCTTTGGGTTAAGGTGAGGGTAAGGGTTAGGGTGAGGGTGAGGGTTATGTTTAGGATTAAGGTTAGGGTTAGGGTGAGGATTAGGCATAGGGTCAGGTTTAGGGTTAGGGTGAGAGTTTTGGTTAGGGTTAGATTAGAATTAGGGTGAGGGTGAGGGTTAGGTTTTGAATAAGGTTTAGGTTTAGGGTTATGCTGAGGTTTAAGTTGAGGCTGAGGGTGAGGGTTAGGGTGAGGGTGAGGCATAGGGTTAGGGTTAGGGTTAAGGTTAGGGTGAGGATTAGGGTTAGGGTTAGGCTTAGGATGAGGTGTAGGCTGATGGCTAGGTTTAGGGTTCGGGGGAGGTTAAGGTTTTGGGTGAGGGTTAGGGAGAAGGGGAGGATTAGGGTTAGGCTTAGGTTTAGGGTTAGGGTTAGGGTGAGGGTTAAGTTTAGGCTTAGGGTGAGGTTGAGGGTGAGGGTATGGGTTAGGGTTAGGGTGAGTGTTAGAGTTAGGGTGAGGGTTAGGGTTACGGTGAGGTGTGGGTAAGGGAGGTTAGGGAGAGGGCTAGGGTTAGGGTTTGGGTTAGGTTGAGGTTTAGTTCTAGGGTGAGGGTGAGGGTGATGGTTAGGTTTAGGATTAGGCTTAGGTGTAGGGTTAGGCTTAGGGTGAGGGTGAGGGTGAGGGTCAGAGTTAGGTTTAGGGTGAGGGTTAGGTTTATGGTTAGTGTTAGTGTGAGGGTGAGTTTGAAGGTTAGGGTGAGGGTGATGGTGAGGGTGAGAGTAAGGGTTAGGTTTAGGGTGAGGGTTAGGTTTATGGTTAGGGTTAGGGTGAGAGTGAGGTTGAGGGTTATGGTGAGGGTGATGGTGATGTTGAAGGTGAAGGTGAGGGTTAGGTTTAGGGTTAAGATTAAGGTGAGGTTTAGGGATAAGGTTAGGATGAGTGTTAGGATGAGGGTTAGGGTTAGGGTTAGGGTGAGGTTTAGGGTTAGGGTGAGGGTTAGGGTAATGCGATGGTAAGGGTTAGGGTGAAGTTGAGGGTTACGATTAGGATTAGGGTTATGGTTAGGGTGAGGGTTAGGGAGAGGGTTAGTGTTAGGCTGAGGGTTTTGGTTAGAGTTAGGTTTAGATTTAGGGTGAGTGTGAGGGTGAGGTTTAGATTTGGATTACTGTTAGGGTTAGAGTTCGGCTGAGGCTGAGGTTGAGTGTGAGGGTGAGGGTTAGGGTTAGGTTTAGGGTTAGGTTGAGGTTGAGGGCTAGTGTTAACATTAGGGATAGGGTTAGGGTTAGTGTTAGTGTGAGGGTTAGGGTGACGGTGAGGGTTAGGGTGAAGTTGAGGGTTAGGGTTACTTTCAGGGTGAGTGTTAGGGTAAGGCTTAGTGTGAGGATTAGGGTTAGGTTTAGGGTTACGGAGAGGGTAAGGGTTAGGGAGAGGTTTAGGTTGAGGGTGAGGGATAGGTTTACCGTTAGAGTAAGGGTTAGGTTTAAGGTGAGTGTTAGGGTTAGGTTGAGGATGAGGGTTAGGGTTAGGGTGAGTGTTGGTGTTAGGGTGAGGGTCAGGTTTAGTTTTAGAGTTAGAGTTAGGGTGATGGTGAGGTTTAGGGTTAAGATTATGGTTAGGGTTAATGTGAGGCTGAAGTTTAGGGTGAGGGTTAGGTTTAGGGTGAGGGTTAGGTTTTGGGTTAGGGCTAGGTTTAGTTTGAGTGTTAGGGTTAGGGGTAGGAAGAGAGTTTGGCTGAGGGTTGGGGTTATGGTTAGGGTTATGGTGAGGTTAAGGTTTAGGGTGAGGGTGAAGGTGAGAATTAGGGTTAGTTGAAGGTTAGGGTGATCATTAGGGTGAGGATTAGCTTTTGGTTGAGGGTTAGAGTCAGGTTTAGTGTTAGTGTTAGGGTTAGGGTGAGGTTTAGGGTGAGGGTAAGGGTTACAGTGATGGTTAGGTTGAGGGTGAGGGTGAGGGTGATGGTGAGGGTTAGGATCAAGGTGAAGGTTAGGGTTAGGTTTAGCTGTTGGTTAGGGTTAGGGTTAGTGTGAGGATAAGCGTTAAGTTGAGGTTTAGGGTGAGAGTGAGGGATAGGGTTAGCGTTAGGTTTAGGGTGAATATTAGGGTGAGGGTTAAGGTGAGCTTTAGTTTTAGGATGAGGCGGAGGGTTACAGTTAGGTTTAGGGTGAGGTTAAGGCTAGCGTGAGGTTTAGGGTAGGGTTAGGGTGAGGGTGAGGGTGCGGGTTTGGGTGAGTTTTAGGGTGGGCGTGATGGATAGGGTTGGGTGAGGTTTGGGGTGAAGGTGAAGGTTATGGTGAGGGTGAGGGTTAGGATTACTGTGAGGATTAGGGTTAGGGTTAGGGTTAGGGTTATGGTGAGTGTAAGTGTTAGGATGAGGTTTAGGGAGAAGGTGAGGTTTAGTGATAGCCTTAGAGTTAGCGTGAGAGTTAGTGTAAGGGTTAGGGTTCAGGTTAGGCTTAGGGCGTCTGTAAGGGTTACAGTTAGCTTTAGGGTTAGGGTTAGGCTGACGGTAATGCTTAGGGTGAGGGTTAGGGTGAGGGTGAGTGTTAGGGTTAGTTTGAGGGTTAAGGTGAAGATTAGGTTTAGGGTTAGGTTGAGGTTGAGGGTTAGGTTTAGGATTAGGCTGAGGTGAAGGTTTAGGCTTAGGGTGAAGCTGAGGGTGAGTGTTATGGTGAGGGTTGGGGTGAGGGTGAGGGTTTCGTTTAGGAAAGGCTTAGGGTTAGAGTTAGGTGAGGATTATGGTGAGGGTGAGGTTTAAGGTGAGGGTTAGGTTTAGGGTGAGGATTAGGGTCAGGGTTAGGGTGAGGGTTAGGGTTAGGGTGACTTTTAGGGGGAGGGTGAGTGTTAGGGTGTGGGTGATGTTGAGCGTGAGGGTGTAGGGGAGATTTAGATTTAGGGTGAGGCTTGGGTGACGGTGTGGTGAAGGTGAGGGTTAGGGTTATGGTTAGGGTTAGGGTGAGGGGTAGGGTGAAGTGTAGGGTTAGGGTGAGGGGTATGGTGAAGTGTAGGGTGAGGGTTAGGGTGAGGGTTAGGTTTAATGTGAGGGTTAGGGTTAGGTTTAGTGTGATGATAAGGGTTAGGGTAAGTGTTAGGGTGAGATTGAGGGTTAGGATTAGCGTTAGGGTTAGGGTGATGTTTAGGGTGAGGGTTAAGGTAAGGGTTAGGGTTAGTATGAGGTTAGGTTTAGGGTGAGGGTTAGGTGTAGGGTGAGATTTAGGGTAAGGTTATGGTGAAGGTGAGCTTGAGGGTGAGGGTGAGTTTTAGGGTGTGGGTGACGGTTAGGGTTAGAGTGAGGGTTAAGCTGACAGTGAGGGTTAGGGTGAGGGTGAGGGTTAGGGTTGCAGTGAGGATTAGTGTTAGAGTTAGGGTTAGCGTTAGGGTGAGGGCAAGGGTTAGAATGAGTTTGAGGGTGAGGTTGAAGTTTAGGGACAGCGTTAGAGTTAGGGTGATGTTTAGGGTTAGGGTTAGGGTTCAGGTTACGCTTATGGTGATGTTGAGGGTTAGAGTTAGGGTTAGGGTTAGAGATAGGGTGAGGGTAAGGTTTAGGGTGAGGGTTTGGGTGAGGTTGAGGTTTAGGGTTAGGTTGAGACTTAGGGTGGGCGTTAGGTTTAGGTTTAGGGATAGGGTGAGGTTTATTTTTAGTGTTAGGGTTAGGGTTAGGTTGACTGTTAGGGTGAGGGTAAGGTTTAGGGTGAGGGTGAGGGTTAGGGATAGCATTAGGGTTAGGGTTAGGGTTAGGGTCAGGGTTTGGGTTAGGGTTAGGTGAGGGTTAGGGTTAGGGATAGGGTTGGGGTTAGTGTGAAGTTCAGCTTTTGGGTTAGGGTCAGAGTTAGGGTGAGGGTGAGTGTGAGGGTTAGGGTTAGGATTAAGGTTAGGGTTAGGGTTAGGCTGAGGGTGAGGTTGAGGGTTTAGGTGAGGGTTAAGGTGAAGGTGAGGGATAGGGTTAGGTTTAGGGTGAGGGTGAGGGTTAGGGTTAGGGTGAGGGGTAGGTTCAGGGGTAGGGTTAGGATTAGGGTGAGGGTTAGGGTTAGGGTTAATGTGAGGATATGGGTTAGGGTGAGACTTAGTGTGAGAGTGAGGGTTAGGGATAGCGTTAGGGTTAGGGTCATGTTTAGGGTAAGGGTTAAGGTGAGGTTTAGGGTTAGTATGTGGGTGAGGGATAGAGTTAGAATTAGGGTGAGGGTTAGGGTTAGGATGAAGTTTAGGGTAAGGTTAGGGTGAGTGTGAAGTTTCGGGTGAGGGTGAGTTTTAGGGTGTGGGTGACATTTAGGGTTTGCGTGAGGGTTAAGGTGACGATGAGGGTTAGGGTGAGTGTGAGGGTTAGGGTTGCAGTGAGGATTAGCGTTAGAGTTAGGGTTAGGGTTACGGTGAGTGTACGGGTTAGGAATAGCTTTAGGGTGAGGGTGAGGTTTAGGGATAGCGTTAGAGTTAGGGTGAGGGTTAGGGTGAGGGTTAGGTTTCAGGTTAGGCTTAGGGTGAGTGTGAGGGTTAGAGTTAGGATTAGGGTTAGGGTTGGGGTGAGGGTAAGGTTTAGGGTGAGGGTTAGGGTGAGGGTGATAGTTAGGGTTAGGTAGAGGGTTAGGTGGAGCGTTAGGGTGAGGGTTAGTTTTAGGTTTAGGTTTAGGGTGAGGGTTAGGGTGAGGGTACGGGTTAGAGTGAGGGTTAGTGTGAGGGAGAAGGTTAGGGATAGCATTAGGGATAGGTTTAGGGTTAGGGTGAGGGTTATGGTTAGGGGTAGGGTGAGGTTTACTGTTAGGTTGAGTGTTAGGGATGTGGTAGGTGTTAGGGTGAGGGTCAGAGTTAGGGTTAGGTTTAGAGTTAGGTTGAGGGTGAGTGTGAAGGTTAGGGTTAGGATTAGGGTTAGGGTTAGGGTTAGGCTGAGGGTGAGGGTGAGGGTGTAGGTGAGGGTTAGGGTGAAGTTGAGGGTTAGGGTTAGGGTTAGGGTGAGGTTTAGGGTTAGGGTTAGGGTGAGGTTTAGGGTGAGGGGTAGGGTTAGGGTTAGGGGTGGGTGAGGGTTAATGTGACGGTTAGGGTTAAGGTCAGGGTTAGATTTAGGATAAGGGTTAGGATGAGGGTTAGGGTGAGGGTTTAGGTGAGCTGTAGGTTTAGTATGAGGGTGAAGGTTAGATTTAGGTTTAGGGTGAGGGACAGGGTTAGGGTGAACTTTAGGGTAAGGTTAGGTTGAGTGTGGGGGTTCAGGTGAGGGTGAGTTTAGGGTGTGGGAAACGGTTAGGGTTAGGGTGAGGGTTAAGGTGTCGGTGAGGGTTAGGGTGAGGGTGAGGGTAAGGGTTGCGTTGAGGATTAGTGTTAGGGTTAGGGTTAGGGTTATTGTGAGGGTATGGGTTAGGATGAGGTTTAGTGTGAGGGTGATGTTTAAGGATAGCGTTAGAGTTAGGGTGAGTGTTAGAGTCCAGGTTAGGCTTAGGGTTAAGTTGAGTGTTAGAGTTAGTGTTAGGGTTAGTGTTAAGGTGAGGGTAAGGTTTAGGGTGAGGGTGAGGTTTAGGGTGAGGGTTAGGGTTAAGTTGAGGGTTAGGGTGAGCGTTAGGGTGAGGCTTAGGTTTAGGTTTAGGTTTAGGGTGAGGGTTAGGGTGAGGTTTAGTGTTAGGTTTAGGGTGAGGGTGAGGATTAGGGATAGGTTAGGGTTAGGTTTAGGGTTAGGTTTAGGGTTAGGGTGAGGGTTAGGGTTAGGCTAAGGTTGAGGGTTAGTGTTAGGTTGAGGGTTAGGAATAGGGTTGGAGTTAGGGTGATGGTCAGGGTTAGGGTGATGGTCAGGGTTAGGGTTAGGGTTAGATTTAGGGTGAGGGTGAGTGTGCGGGTTAGGGTAAGGAGTAGGGTTAGAGTTAGGGTTAGGCTGGGGGTGAGGGTGAGGGTGAGGGTGAGGTTTAGGTTTAGTTTGAGGGTTAGGTTTAGGGTTAGGTTTAGGGTTAGGTAGAGGGTTAGGGTTAGGTTTAGGTTGAGGGTTAGGGTTAGGGTTAGTAACAGGGTTTGGCTGAGGGTTAAGTTTAGGGTTAGGAGGGTTATGGTTACGGTTAGGGTAAGTTGAGGGTAAGGATTAGGGTGAGGGTTAGGGTGAGTGTGAGGGTTAGGGTTAACGTTAAGGTTAGGGTGAGGGTTAGGGTGAGGGTTAAGTTGATGGTTAGGGTTAGTATGAGGGTGAGCGTTAGGCTTAGGTTTAGGGTGAGGGTTAGGGTTAGGGTGAGGTTTAGGGTAAGTTTAAGGTGAGGGTGAGGGTTTTGGTGAGGGTGAGTTTCAGGTTGTGGGTGACGGTTTGGGTAAGGGTGAGGGTTAAGGTGACGGTGAGGGTAAGGGTGAGGGTGATGGTTAGGGTTGTGGTGAGGGTAAGTGTTAGGATAAGGTTAGGGTGAGGGTGAGGTTTAGGGATAGGGTTATATTTAGGTTGAGGGTGAGGGTGAGGGTTAGGGTTCAGGTTACACTTAGGGTGAGGATGAGGGTTAGAGTTAGTGTTAGGGTTAGGGTTAGGAAGGGGGTTTGGCTGAGGGTTAGGGTTAGGGTTAGGGTGAGGGATAAGGTTAGTGTGGATTAGAGTGAGGGAAAGGTTTAGGGTGAGGGTTAGGGTGACAGTGAGTGTTAGGTTTAGGGTGAGGGTTAGGGTGAGCCTTAGGGTGAGTTTTAGGGTTAGGTTTAGGGTTAGTGTGAGGGTTAGGGTGAGGTTTAGTTTTAGGTTTAGGGTTAGGGTTAGGGTGAGGGTAAGGGTTAGTATGAGATTTAGGGCGAGGGTGAGGGCGAAGGATAGCATTAGGGTTAGTGTTAGGGTTAGGGTCAGGGTTAGGTTTATGGTTAGGTTTATGGTGAGGGTGAGAGTGAGGGTTATGTTGACAGTTACGGTTAGGTTTAGGATTAGGGTGAGGGTTAGGGTTAGGGTTAGGGTGAGTGTGAGGGTGAGGGTTAGGGTTAGGGTTGGAGTGAGGGTGATGTTTAGGGTTAGGGATAGAGTCACGGTGAGGGTAAGAGTTAGGGTGAGGGATAGGGTTAGGGTTAGCTTTAGGATGTGGTTTAGGTTTAGGGTTAGGGTTATGTTTAGGGTGAGAGTAAGGGTTAGAGTGAGGGTTAGGGTGAGGGTGTAGGTTAGGGATAGCATTAGGGTTAAGTTTAGGGTTAGGGTGAGTGTTAGGGTTACAGTTAGGTTTAGCTTGAGTGTGAGGGTTATGTAGAGGTGTAGGGTTAGGGTTAGGGTTATGGTGAGGGTTAGGGTTAGGGTTAGGGTGAGGGTGAGGGTGAGGGTTAGGGTGAGTGTTAGGGTTAATGTGAGGGTTAGAGTGACGGTGAGGGTAAGGGTTAGGTTGAGGTCTAGAATTAGGGTTAGGTTTAGGGTGAGGCTTAGTTTTAGGGTGAGGGTGAGGGTGAGGGTTAGGTTTAGGATTAGGCTTAGGTTTAGGGTTAGGCTTAGGATGAGCGTGAGGGTGAGGGTCAGAGTTAGGTTTTGGGTGAGGGTTAGGATTATGGTTAGAGATAGGGTGAGGGTGAGGGTTAGGGTGAGGGTGATGTTGATGATGAGGGTGAGGGTGAGAGTTAGGTTTAGGTTTAGGTTTATGGTTAGATTTATGTTTAGGGTTAGGGTGAGGGCTAGGGTGAGCCTGAGTTCTAGGGTTAAGTTTAGGATTAGGGTGAGGATTAAGGTTAGGGTGAGTGTTAGGGTCAGGTGTAGAGTTAGCATTATTTTTCGGGTGAGGTTTAGGTTTAGTGTGAGGGTTAGGATTAGGGTTACTGTTAGGGTGAGGGTAAGGGTTAGGGTTAGATATAGGGTGAGGATTAGGTTTAGGGTTAGGTTTAGGGTGAAGGTTAGGCTGAGGGGTAGGGTTAGGGTTAGGGTTAGTGTGAGGGTTAGCGTGAGGGTTAGGTTTAGGGTGAGGGTTATGGTTAGGTTCAGGGTGAGGGTAAGGGTTAGAGTGAGGGTTAGGGTGAGGGTGAGTGTTAGAAATAGCATTAGGGTTAGGGTTAGTGTTAGGGTGAGGGTTAGGGTGAGGTTTAGGGTTAGGTTCAGGGTTAGGGTGAGGGTGAGTTTGAGGGTTAGGTTTAGGGTTATGGTGAGGGTTAAGGTTAGGGTGAGGGTTAGAGTGACGGTGAGGCTAAGGGTTAGGGTGAGGGCTAGGGTTAGGGAGAGTGTTAGGGTGAGGTTTAGGTTTAGTGTGAGGGTGAACTTGACGTTCAGGTTTAGGTTTAGGCTTAGGTTTAGAGTTAATCATAGTGTGAGCGTGAGGGTTAGGGTCAGAGTTAGTTTTAGGCTGAGGTTTAGGGTTATGGTTAATGGTTAGGGTGAGTGTGAGGGTGAGGGATACGGTGAGGTTGATGGTGAGGATGAGGGTGAGGTTGAGAGTTATGTTTAGGGTTAGTTTTATGGTTAGTGTTAGGTTTAGAGTTAGGGTGATGGTGAGGGTTAGGGTTTGAATTAGTGTTAGGGTTAGGGTTAATGTTGAGGTTGATGTTGAGGCTAAGGGTGAGGGTGAGTGTTAGGGTGAGGTTTAGGGTGAGGTTGAGGTTTACAATTTGCATTAGAGTTAGTGTTAGTGTTAGGGTGAGGGTTAGGGTTAGGGTTAGGTTGAGGGAAAAGTCTTGTTGAGGGTGAGGGTTAAGGTTAGGATTAGTTTTAGGGTGAGGGCTAGGGTGAGGGTTAGGGTTAGGGTGAGGGTGAGGGTTTCGGTTAGGAAAGGCTTAGGGTTAGCGTTAGGGTGATGATTAGGGTGAGGGTGAGTTTTAAGGTGAGTGTTAGGGTTAAGGTGAGGTTAGGGTTAGGGTTAGGGTAAAGGTTACGGTTAGGGTTATGTTTATTGTGAGGGTGAGGGTTAGGGTGAGGGTTAGGCTGATGGTGAGGGTGAGGGTGTAGATGAGGTTAAGGATTAGGGTGAGGTTTAGGGTGACAGTGAGGGTTAGGGTGAAGTTGAGGGTTAGGGTTTGGGTTAGTGTGAGGGTTAGGTTTAGTGTTATGGTGAGTGGTAGGGTGAGGGGTAGGGTTAAGGTTAGGGTGAGGGTTAGGGTTAATGTGTTAGGGTTAGTGTTAGGGATAGTTGGAGGATAAGGTTTAGGGTTACGTTTAGGGTGAGAGTGAGGGTTAGAGTTAGCGTTAGAGTTATGGTGAGAGTTAGGGTGTGGCGTAAGGTGAGGGTTAGAGTTAGTATGACAGTGAGGGTTAGAGTTAGGTTTAGGGTGAGGGTTAGTGTTAGGCTGAGGTTTAGGGAAAGGTAAGGGTGGGGGTGAGGTTTCAGGTGAGGGTGAGTTTTAGGGTGCAGGTGACGGTTAGGGTTAGGCTGAGGGTTAATGTGATGGTGAGGGTTAGGGTGAGGGTGAGGGTTAGGTTTGCGGTGTGTATTACGGTTAGGGTTAGGGTTATGATGAGGGTAAGGATTAGGATGAGGTTTAGGGTGAGGATGAGGTTTAGGGATAGCGTTAGAATTAGGGTGAGGTTTTGGGTGAGGGTTAGGATTAAGGTTAGGCTTAGGGTGATGGTGAGGATTAGAGTTAGGGTTAAGGTAAGGGTGAGGATAAGTTTTAGGGTGAGGGTGAGGGTTAGGGTTAGGTTGAGGGTTAGGGTGAGCGTTAGGCTGAGAGTTAGGTTTAGGTTTAGGGTTAGGGTGAGGGTTAAGGTGAGGTTTAGTGTTAGTGTTGGGGTTAGAGTTAGGGTGATGGTTAGGGTGAAAATAAAGTTTAGAGTGAGGGTTAGGGGGAGGGGGAGGTTTAGGGATAGCATTAGGGTTAGGGTGAGGGTGAGGGTGAGGGTTGGGGTTAGGGTTAGGGTGAGGGTTAGGGATAGATTGAGGGTTAGGGATAGGGTTGGAGTTATGGTGATGGTCAGGGTTAGGGTTAGGGTTAGAGTTAGGGTGAGGGTGAGTGTGAGGGTTAGGGTTAGGAATAGGGTTAGGGTTAGGGTTAGGGTTAGGCTGAGGGTGAGGGTGAGGGTGAGGGTGAGGTTTAGGGTTAGGGTGAGGGTTAGGTTTAGGGTTAGGGTTAGGATTAGTTTGAGGGTTATGGTTAGGGTTAGGAAGACGGTTTGACTGAGGCTTAGGGTTAGGTTTAGGATTAGTGTGAGGGAAAGTTTTAGGGTTAGGGTGAGGGATAGAGTTAGGGTGAGGGTTAGGGTTAGGTTTAGCTTTAAGGTGAGGGTTACGATGAGGTTTAGTTAGGTTTAGGGTGAGGGGAAGAGTTAGCGTGAGGGTTAGGGTGAGGGTGAGGGTTAGGGATAGCGTTAGAGTTAGGGTTAGTGTTAGGGTGAGTGTTAGCGTTACAGTTAGGTTCAGGGTGAGGTTGAGGGTGAGGGTAATGGTGAGGGTTAGGTTTAGGGTTAGGGATACCGTGAGTGTTAAGATTAGGCTTAGGGTTTGGGTGAGGGTGACGGTGAGGGTTCAGGTTAGGCTTAGGGTGAGGGTTAGGGTTACAATGAGGGTTTAGGGTTAGGGACAGGGTTAGGGTGAGGTTAAGGGTTAGAATGAGGGTTAGGGTGAGGGTGAGGATTGGGTATAGCATTAGGGTTAGGGTTAGGATTAGGGTGAGGGTTAGGGTTACGGTTAGGTTTAGGGTGAGGGTGAGGTTTATGTTGAGGGTTAGAGTTAGGGTTAGGGTTAGGGTTAGGGTGAGGGTTAGGGTTAGGGTTAGGGTGAGGGTCAGGGACAGGGTTAGGCTGATTGTTAGGGTGAGGGTGAGGGTTAGGGTGAGGGTGCTGGTGAGGGTGATGGTGAGGGTTAGAGTTAGGTTTAGAGTTAGTTGTATGGTTAGTGTTAGGCTTAGGGTTAAGGTGAGGGCTAGATTGAGGCTGAGGGCTAGCGTTAAGGTTAGGATTAGGGTGAGGGTTAGGGTTAGTGTGAGGGGTAGGGTTAGCATTATTTTTAGGGTGAGGGTTAGGTTTAGTGTGAAGTTTTGGGTTAGGCTGAAGGTTAGGGTGAGAGTAAGGTTTAGGGTGAGTGTTAGGGTGAGAGTGAGGTTTTGGTTTAGTCTTAGTGTTAGGGTGAGGGTTACAGTGAGGGTTAGGTTTAGGGTTAGGGTTAGGGTTAATGTTAGAGTGAGGGTGAGGTTTATGGTTAGTATTAGGTTGAGGTTTAGGGTTAAGGTGATGTTTAGGTTGAAGATGACTGTTAGGGTGAGGTTTCGTGTTCGGGTTAGGATGAGGGTTAGGGTGTGGGTGAGGGTTAGGTTTAGAGTGAGGGTTAGGGTCACGGTGAGTGTTAGGGTGAGTTTGAGGTTTTGGGTTAGGATTAGGGTTAGTGAGAGGATTAGGGTTAGGTTTAGGGTTAGTGTGAGTGTAAGGTTAGGATAGAGGGTTAGGGTAAGGGTGAGGGTTAGGGTTAGCATTAGTGTTAGGGTGAGGATTAAGGTGAGGATTAGGGTTAGGTTTAGGGTTAGTGTTAGGGTGAGGGTTAGGCTTAGTGTGAGCGTTAGGGTTAGGGTTGGGTAAGGTTGAGGGTGAGGGTGAGGGTTAGGGTTAGGTTTAGCTTTAGGGTGAGGTTGAGGGGTAGGTTTAGGATTAGGGTTAGGGTTAGGGTTAGGCTAAGGATGAGGGTGAGGGTGAGGGTGAGGTTTAGCGTTAGGGTGAGGGTTAGTGTTAGGGTTAGGAATAAGGTGATGGTTAAGTTGAGGGTTAGGTTTATGTTTAGGTTTAGGGTTAGTGTGAGGATTAGGTTTAGGGTTAGGGTTAGCTTTAGGGTTAGGGTTAGGGTGAACGTGAGTGTGAGGTTTAGGCTTAGGATTAGGTTGAGAGTTAAGTTTCGTGTGTGGTTTAGGGTAACGGTGAGGGTGAGGATAATGGTTAGGATGAGGGTTAGGGTGAGGGTGTGGGTTAGGCTTTGCATTAGGGTTAGGGTTATTGTTAGACTTAGGTTTAGGGTAAGTGTAAGGTTTAGGCTGAGGGTTAGGCTGAGAATGAGGGATAGGGTTAGCGTTAGAGTGAGGGTGGGGGTTAGGGTAAGTTTCAGGGTTAGGGTTAGGGTGAGGGTGAGGGTTATATTTAGGATGAGGGTGAGGTTTAGGGTTATGGTGATGTTTAGGGTAAGGTTGAGGGTTAGAGTGACGATGACGGTTCAGGTGAGGGGGAGGTTTAGGTTGTGCGTGAGCGTTAGATTTAGGTGATGGTGTGGGTGATGGTGTGTGTTAGGGTGAGGGTCAGTGTTAGGGTTAGGATTAGGGTGAGGGTTAAGGTGAGGGTTAGGGTTATGTTTAGGTTTAGGGTTAGTGTGAGGATTAGGGTTAGGTTTAGGGTTAGCTTTAGGGTTAGGGTTAGGATGAAGGTGAGTGTGAGGTTTAGGCTTAGGGTTAGGTTGAGAGTTAAGTTTAGGGTGTGTGTTAGGGTGAGGGTGACGGTGAGGGTAAGGGTTAGGATGAGGGTTAGGGTGAGGGTGTGGGTTAGGCTTTGCATTAGGGTTAGGGTTATTGTTAGACTTAGGTTTAGGGTAAGTGTAAGGTTTAGGCTGAGGGTTAGGCTGAGAATGAGGGATATGGTTAGCGTGAGAGTGAGGGTGAGGTTTAGGGTGTGTTTCAGGGTTAGGGTTAGGGTGAGGGTTATAGTTAGGATGAGGGTGAGGTTTAGGGTTATGGTGATGTTTAGGGTAAGGGTGAGGGTTAGAGTGACGGTGACGGTTCAGGTGAGAGTGAGGGTTAGGTTGTGCGTGAGGGTTAGATTTAGGTGATGGTGAGGGTGACGGTGTGTGTTAGGGTGAGGGTGAGTGTTAGGGTTAGGGTTAGGATTAGGGTGTGGTTTAGGGTTAGGGTTAGGTTTAGAGTGAGCTTTAGGGTGATGGGTAGGGTCAGGGTTAGGGTGAGGGTGAGGGTTAGTGTGAGAGTTAGGTTTAGGGTTAGTGTTAGGATAAGGGTTAGGGTGAGGGTTAGGGTGACGATGAGGGTCACGGTTAGACTTACGGTTAAGGTGAGGGTTAGGGTGACGGTGAGGGTTAGGGTTAGGGTGAGTGTGAGGTTAAGTGTTAGGGTTAGGGTGAGTGTGAGGGTTAGGGTGAGGGTTGCGGTTCGGTTTAGGGTGAGGTTGAGGGTTACGTTGAGGTTTAGGGTTTGGTTTAGGGTTAGGGTGAGGTTGAGTGTTAGGTTTAGGATTAGTGTTAGGTTTAGTGTTAGGCTTAGGGTGAGGGTGAGGTTGAGGGTGAAGGTTAGGGTTAGGGTGAGGTTTAGGGTAAGTTTAGGGTTAGGGTTAGGGTTTGTGTTATGGTGAGGGTAAGTTTAGGGTTAGGGTGAGGGTGAGTTTTAGGGTGAGGGTGAGGGTGATGGTGAGGTTTAGTGTGTGGGTGAGGGTTAAGGTAAGGTTTAGGTTGAGGGGAAGGGTTAGCGTGAGGCTTAGGGTGATTGTGAGGGTTAGGGTGAGGGTGAGAGTGAGGGTTAGGTTTATGGTAAGTGTGAGGGTTAGGTTTAGGGTCAGGGCTAGGGTGAGGGTGAGAGTTACGCTGAGATTGATGGGGAGGTTGAGGGTGATGGTTTCAATTAAGTAAGGGTTATGGTTAGGGTTAGGATGAGGATTAGGTTTAGGGTGAAGCTTAGTTTGAGGGTTAGGGTTTGGGTGAGGCTAATGGTTAGGGTAAGGGTTAGGGTTAGGTTGAGGTTTAGGTTGAGGTTCTGGGTTAGGGTGAAGGTGAGGTTTCAGGTCAGGGTGAGGGTCCAGGAGAGGGTGAGGGTTAGGGTGTGTGTTAGGGTTCGGGTTCGGATGAGTGTTAGGATGACTGTGAGGTTTAGGGAGAGGGTGAGCGTTAAGGTTAGGGTGAGGGTTACAGTGAGGGTTAGGGTTAGTTTTCGGTTTAGGGTGAGGCTTAGATTGAGGGGTAGGGTTAGGGTTATGGTTAAGGTTAGGGTTAGTGTGAGGATAAGTGTTAGGGTGAGGTTTAGGGTGAGGGTGAGTGTTGGGGTTAGCGTTAGGGTTATGTTAAGGGCTAGGTTGAGGGTTAGGTTTAGGGTGAGGGTTATGGATAGGGTTAGGGTGAGGGTTAAGTTTAGGGTTAAGGTGAGGGTTAGGATTAGGGTGATGTTTAGGGTGAGGTTGAGGGTTAGGGTGAGCGTGAGGGTTAGGGTTTGATTTAGGGTTAGGGTTAGGGTGAGGGTGAGTGTGAGGGTTAGGTTTAGGATTAGGTTTAGGGTTAGAGTTAGGGTGAGTGTTAGGGTGAGGGTGAGGGTGAGGGTGATTGTTAGGGCATGGGTGAGGGTTAGGGTTAGGGTGAGGAATAGATTTATGGTTAGGGTTTGTGTTATGGTGAGGGTAAGGGTTAGGATGAGGTTTAGGGTGAGGGTGAGGGTTAGGGATAGCGTTAGAGTTAGGGTGAAGGTTAGGGTGAGCGTTAGGTTGCAGGTTAGGCTTACGGTTAGGTTGAGGGTTAGAGTCAGGGTTAGGGTGAGGGTTAGGTGTAGGGTTAGGGTTAGGGTGAGGGTGAAGTTGTGGGTTAGGTAAGGGTTAGTGTTAGAGTTACGTTGAGGCTAAGGATGAGGGTTAGGGTTAGGATTAGTATTAGGATTAGGGTCAAGCTTAGGCTGAGGCTGGGGCTGAGGGCAAGGGTGAGGTTGGGGTTAGGGTGAGGGTTAGTGTTAGTGTTAGGTTTAGGGTGATGGTAAGGGTGAGGTTTAGGGTTAGGGTGAGGGTTAGGCTGCGGTTTAGGCTGAGGGTAAAGGTTAGGGTGAGGGTTAGGGTTAGGGTTAGCATTAGTGTTAGGGTGAGGGTGAGGGTTATGTTGAGGGATAGGGTTAGGGTTAGGGATACGTTGAGGGATAGCTTTAGTGTGAGTGTTAGGATTAGTGTGAGGATAAGGGTTACTGTGAGGGTTAGGTTGAGGGTGAGTGTTAGGTTATCTTTTGGGCTAGGTTGAGGGTTAGGGTTAGGGTGAGTGTTATGTTTAGGGTTAGAGTGAGGGTTAGGGTTAGGGTGATGTTTAGGGTCTAGGTGAGTGTAAGTTTGAGGGTGATGGTGAGGGTGAGTTTTAGGGTGATGTTAAGTGTGAGGGTGAGGGTTACGGTAATGATTAGGGTTATGGTGAGGGTTAGGGGTAGGGTTAGAGTGAGGGTTATAGTTAGGATGATGTTTAGGGTGAGGGTGAGTGTAAGGGTGATGGTTAGGGTGAGGGTGAGGTTTAGGTTGAGGGTGAGAGTAAGGGTGAGGGTTATGGTTAGTGTTAGGGTTAGGGTGAGGTTTAGGGTAAAAGTGAGGGTGAGTGTTAGGGTTAGGTTGATATTTATGGTGAGGGTGAGGTTTAGGGTGAGGTTCAGGTTTCGGGTGAGGGTGTGGTTTAGGGTTAGGTTTAGGTGAGGGGTTAGGTGAGTGTTTGGGTGAGGGTTAGTCTGAGGGGCAGGGTTAGGTTTAGGGTGAGCTTTAGGTTTAGTGTGAGGGTTAGGGTTAGGGATAGTGGTAGGGTTAGTGTGATGATAATGTTAGGGTGAGGGTTAGTGTGATGGTGAGGATTAGGGTTAGCGTTAGGGTTAGGGTGAGGGTTAGGGTAAGGGTGAGGGTTAGGGTGAGGGTGAGGGTGAGGGTAAGGGTTAGGGTTAGGTTTAGGGTGATGGTGAGGGTTAGATTTAGGATTGGGTTTAGGGTTAGGTTTAGGGCGAGGTTGAGGGTGAGGGTGAAGGTTAGGATTAGCGTGAGGGTTAGGGTTAGGGTTAGCATTAGTGTGAGGGTAAGGGTTAGGGTAAGAGTTAGGTTGAGGGAAAAGGTTAGGATGAGGCTTAGGGTGAGGGTGAGGCTTAGAGTTAGTTTGAGAGTGAGAGTTAGGGTGAGGGTTAGGGTGAGGGTTAAGTTTAGGGTCAGGGCTAGGGTGATGGTGATAGTTAGGCTGAGGGTGATGGTGAGGTTAAGGGTGAGGGTTTCAAAAAGGTAAGGATTAGGTTTAGGGTTAGGTTGAGGATTATGTTCAGGGTGAGGCTTAGTTTGAGGGTTAGGGTTCGGGTGAGGGTTAGGGTTAGGGTAAGGTTAGGGTTAGGTTTAGGGTGATGATTAGGGTGAGGGTCAGAGTTAGGGTGAAGGTGAGGTTTAGGGTGAGGTTGAGGGTTAGGGAGAGGGTGAGGGTTAGGGTGTGGGTGAGGGTTCGGGTTCGGGTGAGTGTTAGGGTGACAGTGGTGGTTAGGGTGACGGTAAGGGTTAAGGTTAGGGTTAGGGTTACAGTGAGGGTTAGGGTTAGTGTTAGGTTTAGGGTGAGGGTTAGGTTTAGGGTTAGGGTTAGGCTGATGGTGAGGGTTCGATTTATGATTAGGGTTAGGGTTAGGCTTAGGGTGAGGTTGAGGGTGAGGGTGAGGGTTTGGATTAGGGTGAGGTTTAGGGTTAGGGTTAGCATTAGTGTGAGGGTAAGGGTTAGGGTAAGTTTTAGTGAGTGGGAAAGGTTTAGGGTGAGGCTTAGAGTGAGGGTGAGGGTTAGGGTTAGTTTGAGAGTGAGGGTTAGGGTTAGGGTGAGGGTTAGGTTTAGGGTCAGGGCTAGGGTGAGGGTAATATTTAGTCTGAGGGTGATGTTGAGGTTGAGGGTGAGGGTTTCAGTAAAGTAAGGTTTAGGATTAGGGTTAGGATGAGGATTAGGTTCAGGGTGAGGCTTAGTTTGAGGGTCAGGGTTCGGGTGAGGGTTAAGGTTAGGGGAAGGATTAGGGTTAGGGTGATGTTTAGGGTGAGGATCAGGGTTAGGGTGAAGGTGAGGTTTCGGGTGAAGGTGAGGGTTAGGGAGAGGGTGAGGGTTAGGGTGTGGGTGAGGGTTCGGTTTCGAGTGAGTGTTAGGGTGACAGTGATGGTTAGGGTGAGGGTGAGGGTTAAGGTTAGGGTTATGGTTACATTGAGGGTTAGGGTTAGTGTTAAGTTTAGGGTGAAGCCTAGTTTTAGGGGTATGGTTAGATTTAGGTTTAGGGTTAGGGTGAGGATGAGGGTGAGGGTTAGGTTTAGGGTTAGGGTTATGGTGATGGTGAGAGTTAGATTAGGATTAGGCTTAGGCATAGGGTGAGGGTGAGGGATAGGATTAGGTTGAGGGTTAGGGTTAGGGTTAGCATTAGTGTCAGAGTATGGGTTAGGGTAAGGGTTAGGGTGTGGGTTAGGGTTAGGTTGAGGCTTAGGGTGAGGGTGACGGTTAGGGTTAGGGTGAGAGTGAGGGATAGGGTTAGGTTTAGGGTGAGGGTTAGGTTTAGGGTCAGGGCTAGGGTGAGGGTGAGAGTTAGGCTGAGGGTGATGGTGAGGTTAAGGGTGAGGGTTTCAATAAGGTAAGGGTTGGGGTTAGGGTTAGGATAAGGATTAGGTTCAGGGTGAGGTTTAGTTTGAGGGTTAGGGTTCGAGTGAGGGTTAGGGTTAGGGTATGGGTTAGGGTTAGGGTGATGTTTAGGGTGAGGGTCAGGGTTAGGGTGAAGGTGAGGTTTCGGGTGAGGGTGAGGGTTCGGAGAGCTTGAGGGTTAGGGTGTGGTTGAGGGTTTGGGTTCGGGTGAGTGTTATGGTGATGGTGAGTGTTAGGGTGAGGGTGAGGGTTAAGATCAGGGTTAAGGTTACAGTGAGGATTAGGGTTAGTGTTAGGTTTAGGGTGAGGCTTAGTTTGAGGGTTAGAGTTAGGCTTAGGTTTAGGGTTAGGGTAAGTGTGACGATAAGTGTTAGGGTGAGGTTTAGGGTGAGGGTGAGTGTTAGGGTTAGCGTTAGGGTTTGGGTGAGGGTTAGGGTTAGCGTTAGGGTTTGGGTGAGGGTTAGGGTGTGGGTGAGGTTTAGGTTGAGGGTGAGTGTGAGGGAGAGGGTTACAGTTAGGTTTAGTGTTTGGGTGAGGTTTAGGGGTAGAATTAGGTTTAGTGTTAGGGTGAGGTTGAGTTTTATGGTGAGGGCGAGGTTTAGGGTGAGGTTTAGGTTTCGGGTGAGGCTGAGGTTTAGGTTTAGGTTTAGGGTGAGGGTTAGGGTGAGTGTTAGAATGAGGGTTAGGCTGAGGGGTAGTGTTAGGGTTAGGATGAGCATTAGGTTTAGTGTGAGGGTTAGGGTTAGGAATGGGATAGAGTTAATGTGATGATAAGTGATCGGGTGAGGGTTAGTGTGAAGGTGAGGTTTAGGCTTAGCACTAGGGTTAGGGTGAATGTGAGGGTTAGGGTTAGGGTTAGGGTGAGGGTTAGGTATAGGGATAGGGTTAGGGTGAGGGTGAGGTTAAGGTTAGGGTGAGGGTTAGGGTTAATGTTAGCTTTAGGTTGAGTGTAAGTGTGAGGGTTAGGGTTAGTGTGAGGGTTAGGCTGCGGGTTAGGCTGAGAGTAAGGGTTAGGGTGAGGTTTAGGTTGAGGGTTAGGCTTAGTGTTAGGATGAAGGTAAGGTTTAGGGTGTGGGTTAGTGTGAGGGTTAGGGTTAGGGTTAGCATTAGTGTTTGGGTGAGGGTGAGGGTTATGGTGAGGGATAGGGTAAGGGTTAGGGATAAGGTGAGGGATACGGTTAGTGTGAGTGTTAGGGTTAGTGTGAGGATAAGGGTTAGGGTGAGTGTTAGTTAGATGGTGATGGATAGTTTTAGGGTTAGAGTGATGGTTAAGGTTAGGGTGTTGGTGAGTGTAAGGGTGAGGGTGATGTTGAGGGTGAGTTTTAGGATGCGGGTGAGATTGAGGGTGAGGGTTACGGTTAGGGTGAGGGTTATGGTGAGGTTTAGGGGTAGTGTTAGAGTGATGGTTAGGGTTAGGGTGATGTTTAGGGTGAGGCTGAGTGCAAGAATGAGGATGAGGGTGAGGGTGAGATTTAGGTTGTGGGTGAGAGTGAAGGTGAGGGTTATGGTTAGGGTTAGGGTTAGGGTTAGGGTGAGGTTTAGGGTTAGAGTTAGGGTGAGTGTTAAGGTTAGGTTGATGTTTATGGTGAGTGTGAGGTTTAGGTTTTGGGTGAGGGTGAGGTTTAGGGTTAGGTTTAAGGTGAGGGTTAGGGTGAGTGTTAGGGTGACGGTTAGGCTGAGGGTTAGGATTAGGTTTAGGGTGAGCATTAGGTTTAGTGTGAAGGTTAGGGTTAGAGATAGAGGTAAGGTTAGTGTAATGATAAGTGTTAGTGTGACGGTTAGTGTGATGGTGACGGTTAGGGTTAGCAATAGGGTTAGGGTGAGGGTTAGGGTGAGAGTTAGGTTTAGGGTTAGGGTGAGGGTAAGGGTCAGAGTTACGGTTAGGGTGATGGTGAGGGTTAGATTTAGGATTAGTGGTAGGGTTAGGCTTAGGGTGATGGTGAGGGTGAGGGTGAGGGTTAGGATTAGGGTGAGGTTTAGGGTTAGGGTTTGCATTAGTGTGAGGATAAGGGTTAAGGTAAGGGTTAGGGTGAGGGTAAGGGTTAGTGTGAGGCTTAGGGTGAGGGTGAGGGTTAGGGTTATTTTGAGGGTGAGGGTTAGGGTTAGGGTTAGGGTGAGGGTTAAGTTTAGGGTCAGGGCTAGGGTGAGGGTGAGAGTTAGGCTGAGGGTGATGGTGAAGTTGAGGGTGAGGGATTCAACTAATTAAGGGTTAGGGTTAGGGTTAGGATGAGGATTAGGTTGAGGGTGAGGCTGAGTTTGAGGGTTAGGGTTCGGGTGACGGTTAGTTTTAGGGTAAGGGTTAGGGTTAGGGTGATGTTTATGGTGAGAGTCAGGGTTAGGGTGAAGGTGAGGTTTCAGGTGAGGGTGAGGGTTCGGGAGAGAGTGAGGGATAGGGTGTGTGTGAGGGTTCGGGATCGGATGAGTGTTAGTGTGACCATTAGGTTGAGGGTGAGGTTGAGGGTTAAGGTTAGGGTGAGGGTTACAGTGAGGGTTAGGGTTAGTGTTAGGTTTAGAGTGAGGCTTAGTGTGAGAGTTAGTGTTAGGGTTAGGGTTAGGCTTAAGGTTAGTGTGAGGATAAGTGTTAGGGTGAGGTTTAGGGTGAGGATGAGGGTTAGGGTTAGGGTTAGGGTTACGGTGAGGGTTAGGTTGAGGGTTAGGGTTAGGGTGAGGTTTATGGTTAGGGTTAGGGTGAGGGTTAGAATTAGGGTGATGTTTAGGGTGAGGGTGAGGGTTACGGTGAGGGTGAGGGTTAGGGTTAGGTTTAGGGTTAGGGTTAGTTTGAGGTTGAGCGTGAGGGTTAGGTTTAGGATTAGGGTTAATGTTAGAGTTAGGGTGAGGGTGAGGGTGAGGGTGAGGGTGAGGGTGAGGGGATGGGTGAGATTTAGGGTTATGGTGAGGATTAGGTTTAGGGTTTGGGTTATGGTGAAGGTAAGGTTTAGGATGAGGATTAGGGTGAGGTTGAGGGTTATGGATAGCGTTAGATTTAGGGTGATTTTTAGTGTGATGGTTAGGTTTGGGTGAGGCTTATGGTTAGGGTGAGGTTTAAAGTCAGGTTTAGGGTGAGGGTTTGGGATAGGGTTAGGATTAGGGTGAGGGTGAAGGTGTGGGTTAGGGTTAGGGTTAGGGTTAGAGTTAGGTTGAGGCTGAGGGTGAGGCTTAGGGTTAGGATTAGGATTAGGGTTAGGGTTAAGCTTAGGCTGAGGCTGAGGCTGATGGTGAGTGTGAGGATAGGGTTAGGGTGAGGGTTAGGTTTAGGGTTAGGTTTAGGGTGAGTGTAAGTATGAGGGTTTAGATTAGGGTGAGGGTTAGGCTGCGGGTTAGGCTGAGGGTAAGGGTTAGGGTGAGGTTTAGGTTGAGGGTTAGGGTTAGGGTTAGCATTAGTGTTAGGGTTAGGGTGAGGGTTAGGGTGAGGGATAGTGTTAGGGTGAGGGAGAGGGTTAGTGTGAGTGTTAGGGTTAGTGTGAGTGTTAGGGTTAGTGTGAGGATAAGGGTTAGGGTGAGGGTTAGATTGATGGTGAGGGTTCGGTAATAGTTCAGGATAGGTTGAGGGTTATGCTGAGGTTTAGGCTTAGTGTGAGGGTAAGGTTTAGGGTTAGAGTGAGGTTTAGGGTTAGGGTGATGTTTAGGGTGTGGGTGAGTGTAAGGGTGAGGGTGATGGTGAGGGTAAGTTTTAGGGTGAGGGTGAGAGTGACGGTGAGGATTACAGTTAGGGTTAGGGTTATGGTGAGGGTTAGGGGTAGGGTTAGATTGAGGGTTAGGTTTAGGGTGATGTTGAGGGTGAGGGTGAGGGTGAGGTTTAGGGTGAGGGTGAGAGTGAGGGTGAGGATTATGGTTAGCGTTAGGTTTAGGGTGAGGTTTAGGGTTAGAGTTAGGGTGAATGTTAGGGTTAGGTTAATGTTTATGGTGAGGGTGAGGTTTAGGATGAGGTTTAGGTTTCGGGTGAGGCTGAGGTTTAGGTTTAGGTTTAGGGTGAGGGTTAGGGTGAGTGTTAGAATGAGGGTTAGGCTGAGGGGTAGTGTTAGCGTTAGGGTGAGCATTAGGTTTAGTGTGAGGGTTAGGGTTAGGGATAGGGGTAGGGTTAGTGTGATGATAAATATTAGGGTGAGGGTTAGTGTGATGCTGAGGTTCAGGGTTAGCATTAGTGTTAGAGTGAGTGGTAGGGTGAGGGTTAGGGTTAGGGTTAGGGTTAGGGTGAGGGTGAGGGTGAGGTTAGGGTTAGGGTGAGGGTTAGGATTAGGGTTAGGTTTAGATTGAGTGTAAGTGTGAGGGTTAGGGTTCGGGTGAGGGTTAGGCTGCGGTTAGGCTGAGGGTAAGCTTTAGGGTGAGGTTTAGGTTGAATGTTAGGCTTAAGGTTAGGATGAAGGTAAGGGTTAGCGTGTGGGTTAGGGTTAGGTTTAGCTTTAGTGTTAGGGTGATCGTGAGGGTTCGGGTGAGGGATAGGGTAAGGGTTAGGGATAGGGTGAGGGATAGGTTTAGTGTGAGTGTTAGGTTTAGTGTGAGGATAAGGGTTAGGTTGAGGGTTAGGTTGATGGTGAGGGTTAGGTTAGCGTTCGGGATAGGTTGAGGGTTAGGCTGAGTGTTAGGGTTAGGGTGAGGGTTAGGTTTAGGGTTAGAGTGAGGGTTAGGTTTAGGGTGATGTTTAGGGTGTGGGTGAGTGTAAGGGTGAAGGTGATTGTGAGGGTGAGTTTTAGGGTGAGGGTGAAAGTGAGGGTGAGGGTTACGGTTAGGGTTAGGGTTATGGTGAGGTTTAGGGGTAGGGTTAGAGTGAGGGTTAGGGTTAGGGTGATGTTTAGGGTGAGGGTGAGTGTAAGATTGAGGGTGAGGGTGAGGGTGAGGTTTAGGGTGTGGGTGAGAGTGAGGGTGAGTGCTATGGTTATGGTTAGAGTTAAGGTTAGGGTGAGGTTTAGGGTTAGAGTTAGGGTGAGTGTTAGGTTTAGGTTGATGATTATGGTTAGGGTGAGGTTTAGGGTGAGGTTTAGGTTTCGGGTGAGGGTGAGGTTTAGGTTTTGTTTTAGGGTGAGGGTTAGGGTGAGTGTTAGAATGAGGGTTAGGAAAGGGGTTCCGGGAAGATGGCGGAGGAGAAGCTGGAATCTGAACAAGCTCTCGCATAGAAAGTAGGTTTAGAGTTCCAGTGAACAGTCCTAAGCCAGAGAATCACACCAAGTGTACCATCACAGGACAGAGAGTTAGACAAGAGAGGGGAAGCCAAGGAAACGCACCAGCTGCCGCTCCGGCGGCGGGGTCGCGGCGGCGACCACCGCCGCGGGAGTCATACCTGAGACACAGAGAGTCGGGGACGAAGGAGCCAGACGCAGCGGACGAGCGGATTCTACTCAACACCAACAAGAACCGACAAGGAGCGAACATCTTCATCCTGCTGTTTGCAGACCAGAGACGACCCAGGATCCAAGACTCGGCGTGAGTACAAGCCCGACATCCTCACTCCTCAGGGAGCAGAGGAGGGAAGGCCACCCCTCCCCCCCCAGCACCGGTGATCTCCATCTTGGATACCGACAAAGCTCGGAGTTGCTGCTAGCTCCAGCTCAGGCCTTGGAATAAAACGAGTCATTTAGCAGGTCACAAGAACTTAACGCCGAAGTGACCTGCCAGACTCAGCTCCATCCAGGGAAAAGTCACCCAGCTCAGGCGCCAGCCATCGGAGTGCCTAGCTTCACTGGGTAACCAGAGCCAGAGGCTGCCCCTCCCTCTAGCAGCCACCACAATCAATTGAAAAACAGAAACCCTGAGAATGGCTCTAGGCTGGGCGCTGTGAGCTCTATCACAAAATAGCCCCAGGGAAAAGCTACTGTTTGTTGAAAGGCCTCAACCCTACCCAGAACCTAGCCTCATAACCACATCCCCCTCTTTTGTGACTCTCAAAGCAGACCACCCTCCCAGAAAACTAACCTGGGAGGGGGATCTCAAAATCTTGGGTAAAGCAGAGCATTTTTCTGCCTCTTCCAACCAACCGACTTAAGAAACCAATCAAGCCACAGGACCTCAAGCTGACCAGAGACTACAACAAGAGACTGGTCGCAGACAAAAGGGAGATACAGGATTCCTCCCACTCCTCCCCCCCCCCCCAAAAAAAAAATCAAAAGACTTTTTTTTCTTTTTTTCTTTTTTTTTTTTTTTCTTCTTCTTCTTTTCTTTTTTTTGCTTGTTTTTTGTTTTTTGTTACCTTATATATATATATATATATATATATATATAAATTTTTTCCCTTCTAAAACTTTTATTAATCTTTAATTTTTGCCTCTTCTGAAAAAATAATTGTTTTCCAGTAATTTTTTTTTCTCATCTTATAATTTTTATTTTAGGAATACGTGAATGAGAGTTTTCCTTTCTTTTCTTGTCTTCTTTCTCTTTTTCTTTCATTCTTAATTATCTTTTTGTTTTTTATCTAGCTCTACTGAACTTCTGATCTTTTCTTCTCCCTTTCCCATCCTTAAAGCTTTCCACATCTCCTCTATGTCCCTCCCCTTCTCTGAACATATTCACATTCCTCTCTAAATAGACGGTCTTTTAACCTCTATAATAACATTAATTTTTACGTTTCTATTCTTTTTCTGGTCTCTCTTTATTCCCCTTTCCGTCTCTTCTTTTTCTCTCTCTCTCTACTTGCATCCTACCCAACCCATTTCCTGCACTGTGATTAGGACATAGTTAACTCTCCCTGTGCCTCCCCACACCAATCTATTCCTATTTTTTACCCACATCTCTCCCTAATCCTAATAATTTCTGGTTTTCCAAATTCTTTTCTGCGGTTCGAAGTCCTTTAACATATAGTCATTTGATGTTGAATAGATGTATCTGTTGAACTAGATTGTATCTGTAGACTATTGACTGTACAAATGCAAACTTTGGTTGATGGTTGCCTTAAGATAGTGTTCTAGCACAAAACTGGTGCAATCTGTATCTCAAATGGGCCGAGTAAGCCGGAAAAACACAAGAAAAATGGCAAATTCGGGTATCTCAATTCCCAACCTTGATAATCAGGGATTAGAACAGATAAAGAATAATCCAGAGGAGAGTTCCCAAATAGCTCTACAAACACTAATAGCAAACATGATAAATGAGAAGTTTGACAATGTACAAAGGACTCTGTATGAGCGTGATAGGGAGAGAGAGGAGGCATCCCAGAAGTTTATACAGGAACATCATAAGCGTGAGGAAGCTTCTCAAAAACTGATACAGGATTTGCGTGAACAACTTGAGAATACTCAAAGAGAAAGGGAGGAATGGCGTGAGCAGGCAGAGAACACTCAAAGAGAACTGCAGGAATCCCACAGAAGGGAGGAAACTAATCAAAGAGTAATTCACGAATTAAGAGACCAGGTAGAGAATACACAAAGATCACTAAAGACATTCATGGAATCCATTAACAAAGAGCTGAAGGAAGTCAGGGAGACCACAAAGGGAAGGCTGAATGGAACCCAACAGAAGGAATGGGAGTCCAAAGAAACCATAACCAATCAACTAAGTGATTTGAGAACAAACACTGAACACCAAATTAAGGAAGTAAAGAAATTCATACAAGACCTAAAACAGAGCTTCAACAAAGAACTTGAAGCCATCAAAGCTGACCAATTAGAAGGAAAAGAGATAAAAAACAAAGTAGAGAGTCTTGACAGCAGGTTAGACCATGCAGAAGATCGAATCTCAGGGATTGAAGACAGCCTAGATATTATAGAGAAAGAACATACAACCATCCAAGACAAGTCCAAGAAATATGATAGGTCTATCCAACACCTGGAAGACACCATCAGAAGGCCCAATCTAAGGATAATGGGTGTAGAGGAGCACCTAGAAACAGAAGTTAATGGTCTAGGAAATTTGTTTAACAGGATCCTAGCAGAGAACTTCCCAAACATACAAAAAGATAGGCCTATTCAGATACAAGAAGCTTTTAGAACCCCAAATAGACCAGACCAGAATAGGACATCCCACCGTCACATTATAATCCACACAGGATCAACCCAGACCAAGGAAAAGATCCTTAAAGCTGTCAAGGAGAAAAGGTTAATCACCTATAAAGGGAAACCAATTAGAATTACCTCAGATTTCTCACCAGAGACAATCAAAGCAAGAAGAGCCTGGAATGATGTATGCCATGCCCTAAAAACAAACAACTATCAACCAAGAATACTGTACCCAGCTAAACTCTCCTTCATAACTGAAGGCCAAATAAAAACCTTCCATAGCAAAGAAAAATTGAAACAATACATCTCCACCAAACCAGCCCTGCAAAAGATTCTTAAAGATGTCCTACACATAGAAAACCAACAAGAACGCAACAAAGGCCAAGAAACTGCACCCAAACTGAGAATCCAAGAGCCTTAGGAAGAACCCAGTTTTCACAGCCCCCAAGAAGGTGGATAACATGGCAGGAACTCCCAAATACCTCTCAGTCCTATCTCTTAATGTTAACGGACTGAACTCTCCAATTAAGCGACATAGACTGTCTAGTTGGATTAAAAAACAAGACCCTTCTATCTGCTGCCTGCAGGAGTCACATCTTGCCCGTAAAAACAAACATATTTTCAAGGTTAAAGGCTGGAACAAAATCTACCAAGCAAACGGCCCTCATAAACAGGCGGGAGTTGCAATCCTAATATCAGATAAAATAGACTTCAAATTAAAATTCGTGAGAAGAGATAAAGAAGGTCGCTACATACTAATTAAAGGATCTCTCCTTCAGGAGGATATTACAATTCTAAATATCTATTCGCCAAACAATGGAGCACCCAAATTTATCAAAGAAACACTACTTTCCCTCAAATCCCAGATAGATCCAAAGACATTAATCGTTGGGGATTTTAACACACCACTCTCCCCACTAGATAGATCAACTCGGCAAAAACTCAACAGAGAAACCGCAGATCTAAACAGCTGCATAGATCAACTAGACTTAACAGACATTTACCGAACATTTCACCCAGCAGCATCAGAATACACGTTCTTCTCAGCAGCACATGGGACGTTTTCTAAAATAGACCACATTTTAGGCCACAAAGCAAACTTGTCTAAATTCAGAAACATTGAAGTTATACCTTGCATTCTCTCTGACCACAAGGGAATAAAATTAGAACTCAACACCAAAAGCCACCAAAGAAAGTCCGGTATCACATGGAGGCTGAACAACACACTGCTGAATCATGAGTGGGTCATGGAAGAGATTAGAAAGGAAATTCAAATGTTCATGCTATTCAACAAAAATGAACACACAAATTACCAGCTCCTCTGGGACACAGCAAAGGCAGTACTCAGAGGCAAGTTTATAGCTCTGAGCTCCTACATCAACAAATTGGAGAGATCGGAAACTAATAATTTAATGACACATCTAAACCTCCTTGAAAAAGAGCAGCAAGATAAACCCCAATCCAGTAGACGGAAAGAAATAATCAAAATTAAATCAGAATTAAATGAATTAGAATCCAAAAAAACTATAGAAAGAATCAACAAAACAAAGAGTTGGTTCTTCGAAAAACTTAACAAAATTGACAGACCCTTAGCAAACCTTATCAGAAAAAGGAGAGAACACACCCAAATTAATAAACTCAGAGATGAGAATGGAAACATCACCACGGAAACAACCAAGATTCAGAACATTATAAGGGAATACTTCTCAAAACTTTATGCTAATAAGTTTGAGAACTTGACAGAAATGGACCTTTTCCTAGCAAATATTGACATGCCAAAACTAAACCAAGATGAGTTAAACCAGCTTAACAGGCCCATATCAAGCATCGAAATAGAAACAGCAATAAGAGACCTCCCAGCTAAGAAAAGTCCAGGACCAGATGGTTTTACAGCGGAATTTTACAAGGCCTTCAAAGCAGAGCTCACACCAATACTCCTCCAACTCTTCAATGAAATTGAAAGAGAAAGCTCACTACCGAACACATTCTATGAAGCCATCATAACCCTCATCCCAAAACCAGGCAGGGACTCATCAAAGAAAGAGAACTATAGACCCATTTCTTTGATGAACATTGATGCAAAACTTCTCAACAAAATTTTGGCCAATCGACTTCAACAATTCATCCAAAAAATCATACACCATGATCAAACAGGATTCATTTCAGGGATGCAAAGCTGGTTCAATATACGCAAATCAATTAATATTATTCATCACATCAACAGGAGCAAGAATAAGAACCACATGGTTATCTCAATAGATGCAGAAAAAGCATTTGACAAGATCCAACACCCCTTTATGATGAAGGTTCTGGAAAAATTAGGAATCCATGGAACATTCCTCAATATAATAAAGGCTGTATATGACAAACCTACAGCCAGCATTATACTCAATGGTGAAAAACTAAAGCCATTTCCTCTTAACTCAGGAACAAGACAAGGATGCCCACTCTCTCCACTTCTCTTCAATCTAGTATTAGAATGCCTAGCTACAGCAATAAGACAAGATGCAGACATAAAGGGGATCCAAATAGGGAAAGAAGAAATAAAACTCTCCCTCTTTGCAGACGACATGATCTTGTATTTAAAGAATCCCATAGACTCCACTCCCAAATTACTCAAGCTGATTCAAAACTTTGGCAAAGTAGCAGGTTATAAAATTAACCCCCAAAAATCAATGGCTTTTCTATATGCCAACAATGAGAAAAGTGTGGCTGAAATTAGGAAAGCAACTCCATTTGTAATAGCCCCACAAAAAATAAAATACCTAGGAATTAACTTAACCAAAGAAGTGAAGGACCTCTATGATGAAAACTTTAAAATCTTGAAAAAGGAAATCAACACAGAACTTAAAAAATGGCAAAACCTCCCATGCTCCTGGATTGGCAAGATTAACATCGTGAAAATGGCAATACTTCCCAAGGCTATCTACAAATTCAACGCGATACCTATCAAAATTCCACCCTCATTCTTCAAGGAAATAGAGGAGGCAATCCAAAAATTCATATGGAACAATAAAAGACCCCGAATAGCAAAAACGCTCCTCAACGGAAAGAACACTGCTGGAGGAATATCAATACCAAATTTCAAACTCTACTATAAAGCCATAGTAATCAAAACAGCTTGGTATTGGCATAAGAACAGACCTCAGGACCAATGGAATAGAATTGAAAACCCAGAAATGAACCTACAGACCTATAGCCACCTAATCTTCGATAAGGAAGCTAAAACAATAGAATGGAAGAAAGACAGCCTCTTCAGTAAATGGTGCTGGCAAAATTGGTTAACTACATGTAGAAAACTAAAGCTAGATCCTTATATATCACCCTGCACCAGAATCAACTCCAAATGGATCAAAGACCTTGAACTCAAAGCAGACACTCTGAAAACATTACAGGATGGAATAGGAGAAACCCTAGGTCTCCTTGGCTCAGGTCGAAATTTTCTGAATAGAGACCCGGAAGCACAACAAATCAAAGAAAGGTTGGACAAATGGGATTGCATAAGATTGCAGAGCTTCTGCAGGGCAAATGACATAGCTGGCAAGATCAATAGAAAACCCACCGATTGGGAGAAGATCTTTACTAGCCATACAACGGACAAGGGTCTCATATCTAAAATATACTTGGAACTCAAAAAATTAAACCACCCAACAACAAATCCTCAAAGAAACAACTGCCCAATAAATAAGTGGGCGAAAGACTTAAAGAGAAGCTTCTCTGAAGAAGAAAGAAGGATGGCCAATAGACACATGAAGAAATGTTCAACATCCCTAGCCATAAAAGAAATGCAAATCAAAACAACATTGAGATATCACCTCACTCCAGTTAGAACAGCAAAAATCAAGAACTCCAATAACAACAGATGCTGGAGGGGATGTGGACAGAAAGGAACCCTACTTCATTGTTGGTGGGAATGTAAACTTGTTCAACCACTTTGGAAAGCAGTATGGAGGTTCCTCAAAAGACTTCACATAGATCTCCCCTATGATCCAGCAATCCCACTTTTGGGCATTTACCCAAATGTTTACAAACAAGACCACACTAAAGCTACCAGCACAACTATGTTTATTGCAGCATTATTTACCATAGCTAAGATATGGAACCAACCCAGATGCCCCTCAGTAGATGAATGGATCAAGAAAATGTGGTATATATACACAATGGAATTCTATGCCTCCATCAGAAAGAATGACATTTCCCCATTTGTTAGGAAATGGAAAGGTCTGGAAAAAATTATATTAAGTGAAGTAAGCCAGGCCCAAAGAAGCATAGGTCCCATGGTTTCCCTTATTTGCAATATCTAGTATAGGTATGAGTCAAGCCGAAAAGGTCAGATAATGTGATGCTAGGAAAATGAACCCTTAAATATGTATTTTAATGTTTTCGTTTCTTTCATGCATGTATTTCTAATGCATTTATAAGATTATTTCTTTGTTGCTTTGTATGTCCCTTCCCCACAGTGTAACCCCCGTTTTCACTATATTTGATGTCAGTATAACATGTGGAGTAGATGGGGACAAACAAGTCGTTTAAGGATTCAGGTGGACCTGTTGCAACAATGAGAAGTACAAAATGTCATGTCAAAACCAGCTTTACAATGCCGGTGTGGGGGGGGAGGGGGGTATAATTGGGTGGGGGGAGGGGGGTAAAATTGGGTGTGGGGAGGGGGGAGGCGGGGAAGGGAAGTGAAGGGTAAACAAAGGAGGAGGCTGCAATGCTTGGTAAGAAATGTATCCATTATCCTGCCCATGTAATTGTAGCCCCTTTGTACAGTATGTTCTCAAATAAAATAAAATACAATTAAAAAAAAAATAAAATAAAATAAAATCAAAAAAAAAAAAAAAAAAAAAGAATGAGGGTTAGGCTGAGGGATAGTTTTAGGTTTAGTGTGAGCATTAGGTTTAGTGTGAGGGTTACGGTTAGGGACAGAGTTAGGTTTATTGTGAGGATAAGGGTTAGGGTAATTGTTAGTGTGATGGTGAGGGTTAGGGTTAGCGTTAGGGTTGGGGTGAAGGTTAGGGTGAGCGTTAGGTTTAGGGTTAGGGTGAGGGTGAGGGTTAGGGTTAGTGTTAGTGTTAGGGTGATGGTGAGGGTTAGATTTAGAATTAGGGTTAGGATTAGTCAGGGTGAGGGTGAGGTTTAGGATCATGGTTAGGGTGAGGGTTAGGTGTTACATTAGGGTTAGGGTTAGGGTTAGGGTGAGTGTAAGGATTAGGGTTAGTGTTAGAGTGAGGGTGAGTGTGAGGGTTAGGGTTAGGGTTAGGGCTAGGGTAATGGTGAGGTAAGATTGAAGGTGAGGGTGAGGGAGAAGTTGAGGGTTTCAGTTAGGTAAGGATAGGGTTTGTGTTAGGTTGAGGATTAGGTTGAGGTTGAGGGTTAGTTTGAGTGTTAGGGTTACGGTTAAGGTTAGCGTTAGGGTTAGGGTGAGGGTGAGGTTTAGGGTTATGTTTAGGTTGAGGGTTAGGGTTAGGGTGAGGCTGAGGTTTCGGGTGAGGATAAGAGTTCATGTTTGGGTGAGGGTTAGGGTGTGGATGAGCGTTTAGGTTCGGTTGAGTGTTAGTGTGATGGTGAGGGTGAAGGTGAGGGTGAGTGTTAGGGTTAGGGTTAGGGTGAGGGTAAGGGTTAGGTTTAGGGTTAGTGTGTGGGTTAGGTTTCGGGGTAGGATTAGGGTTAGGTTGTGCATTAGGGTTAGTGTGAGGGTTAGGTTAGTGTTAGGGTTAGTGTGAGGATAAGGTTTAGGGAAAGTTTAGGGTGAAGGTTAGGGATAGCATTAAGGTTAGGGTGAGGGTTAGGGTAAGGGTTAGGTTTAGGTTGAGGTTTAGGGTAAGGGTTAGTGTGAGGGTTAGGGTGAGGGTTAGGGTTAGGGTTAGGATTAGTGATAGGATAAGGATCAGGTTTTGGTTAAGTGATAAGTTGAGGGTTAGGTTTAGGGTTAGGGATAGGGGAAGTATTAGGGTTAGGATTAGGATTAGGGTGAGGTTTAGGTTGAGGTGTAGGTTTAGGGTTAGGGTGAGGGTTAGGTTTAGTGTGAGTATTAGTGTTAAGGTAAGGGTTAGGGTGAGGGTAAGGTTTAGGGTGAGGTTAAGGGTTAGGGTGTTGGTTAGTCTGAGGGTGAGGGTTAGGTGTAGCAGTAGGTTTAGGGTATGGTTAGGGTAAGGGTTAGGGTTAGGATTAGGGTTAGGGTGAGGGTGAGGGTGAGTGTTAGGGTTAGGATTAGGGTGAGGGTTAGGGTTAGGGTGAGGGCTAGGTTGAGGGTGAGGTTTAGGTTGTGGTTCAGGGTGAGGGTGAGGGTTTCAGCTAGGCAAGTGTTACAGTTAGGGTTAAGGTTAGGATTAGGGTGAGGTTGAGTGTTATTTTGAGGTTTTGTTTTAGGGTGAGGGTTAGGGTTAAGGTTAGGGTTAGGTTGAGGGGTAAGGTAAGGGTTAGGGTGAGGGTTAAGTTTAGTGTGAGTTTTAGGGTTAGGTTTAGGGTTAGTGTGAAGATAAGGGTTAGGGTGGGGTTTAGGGTGAGGCTGAGGGTTAGGGTTAGCCTTAGGGTTAGGGTGAGGGTGAGGGTTATGGTTAGGGTGATGTTTACAATGAGGGTGAGTCTTAGGGTGAGGGTGAGGGTTAGGGTTAGGATTATGTTTAGGGTTAGGGTTAGGGTGAGGGTTAAGCTTAGTTTGAGGGATAGGGTTAGCGTTAGATTTAGGATGAATTTTAGGGTTAGATTTCGGGAGATGGTAAGTTTATGGTGAGGTTTAGGGTGAGGGTGAGGCTTAGGGTTAGGCTTAGGGTTAGGGTGAGGGTTAGGGTGAGGGTTAGGGTGAGGGTGATGAATAGGGTTATGGTGAGGGTTAGGGTTAGGTTTCGGGTGAGGTTTAGGTTTAGTGTGAGGTTTAGGGTTAGGGTTAGTGTTAAGGTTAGGGTGAAATTGAGAGATAGGGTTAGGGTGAGGGTTAGGGTGAGGTTTAGGGTTAGGGTTATGGTGAGGTTAGGTTTAATGTCAGGGTTAGGGTTAGGGTTAGTGTGAGGATAAAGTTTAGGGTGAGGATAAGGGTGAGTGTGAGGATTAGAGTTAGCGTTAGGGTTATGGTGAGTGTTAGGGTGATTTTTAATGTGAAGGGTAGGGTTAGTGTGAGGGTGAGGATTAGAGTTAGCCATAGGGTGAAGGTTAGGTTTAGGGTGAGGTTTAGGGTAGGGTTAGGGTGAGGTTTCGGGTTCGGGTTCGGGGGAGTTTTAGGGTGTGGGTGAAGGTTAGGGTTAGGGTGAGGGTTAAGGTGACAGTGAGGGTTAGGGTTTGGGTGAGGGTTGGGGTTACGGTGAGTGTTAGGGTGAGGGTTAGTGTTAGGGTTAGTGTGAGGATTATGGTTAGGGTTAGGGTTATGCTGAGGGTAAGGTTTAGGGTGAGGTTTATTATGAGTGTGAGGGATAGGGTTAGCGTTGGGGATAGGGTGATGGTTAGGGTTAGTGTGAGGGTGAGGTTTAGGTTTAGGGTTAGGGTTAGCGTAATGGTGAGGGTGAGGGTTAAGTTGAGGTTTTGCTATAGGTTTGGGGTTAGGGTGAGGGTCAGGGTTAGGCTTAGGGTTAGAGTTAGGGTGAGGGTGAGGATGAGTGGTAGGGTTATGGTTAGGTTTAGGTTTAGGATGAGAGTGAGGGTGAGGTGGGGGTTAGTGTTCGGGTGAGAGTGAGGTGCAAGGTGAGGGTTAGGGCGAGGGTCAGGCTTAGGGTTAGGGTAAGGGTGAGGGCTACATTTAGAGTGAGTGTTAGGGTTAGGGTTAGTTTTAGAGTTAGGGTGATGATAAGGGTTAGGGTTATGGTGATGGTTAGGGATAGGGTTAGGGTTAGGGTTAGCGTGAGGGTGAGGGTTAATATTAGGGTTATTGTGTGGGTTAAGGTTAGAGGGAGGGCTAAGGTGAGGGTGAGGGTTATGGTGAGGGTGAGGGTTCATTTAGTTAAAGGATAGGTTTATGGTTAGGGTGAGGATTAGGGTGAGGGTGAGGGTTAGGTTGAGGGTTAGGGTTAGGGTTAGCTTTAGGGTTAGTGTTAGTGTGAGGATAAGGGTTAGGTTGAGGAGGGTTAGGGTTAGCGTTAGGGTTAGGGTGAGCGTTAGGGTGAGGGTTAGGTTTAGGGTGAGGTTTAGGGTTATGGCTAGGGTGAGGGTTAGGGTTAGGGTGTGTTTATGGTGAGGGTGAGTGTTAGGGTGAGGGTTAGGTTGAGAATTAGGTTTATGGTTAGGGATAGGGTTATGGTGAGAGTGAGTGTGAGGGTGAGGGTTAGGGTTCGGGTGTGGGTGAGGGTGAGGGTGAGGTTTAGGGTGAGCGTCAGGGTTAGGTTTAGGGTTACCGTGAGTTTGAGGGTTAAGGTTAGGGATCAGGCTCCGATGAGGGAGAGGGTTAGGGTGAGGGTGAGGGTGAGGGTTTGGGTTAGGTAAGGGTTAGGGTAGGGTTATGGTGAGGATTAGTGTGAGGCTGAGGATTAGGTTGAGTGTTAGGGTAAGGGTGAGGGTTAGGGTTAGGCTTAGGTTGAGGGTTAGGGTTAGGGTGATGTTTCCGTTGAGGTTGAGGGTTACGTTGAGGGTGAGGTTGAGGATTAGGTTTAGCGGTAGGTATAGGATGAGGGTTAGGGTTAGAGTGTGTTTATGGTGAGGGTGAGTGTTAGGGTGAGGCTGAATTTGAGGGTAGGTTTAGGGTTAGGGTGAGAGTGAGGGTGAGGGTGAGGATTAGGTTTAGCGGTAGGTATAGGATGAGGGTTAGGGTTAGAGTGTGATTATGGTGAGGGTGAGTGTTAGGGTGAGGCTGAATTTGAGGGTTAGGTTTAGGGTTAGAGTGAGAGTGAGGGTGAGGGTGAGGGTTAGGTTTAGGGTGAGGGTGAGGGTGATCGTTAGGGTGAGGGTCAGGGTTATTGTTACGTTTAGGGTGAGGTTGAGGTTTAATGTTAGGGTGAGGGTGAGGGTGAGGTTGAGGTTTAGGGTGACGGTGAGGTTTAGGGTGAATGTGAGGGTTAGGGTTAGATTTAGGGTGAGCATTAGGGTTAGGGTAGTTGTGAGGGTTAGGAGTAGGTTTAGGGTAAGGTTTAGATTTAGTGTGAGGGTTAGGGTTAGGGTTAGGTTGAGGGTAAGGGTTTGGGTGAGTGTTAGGGTGATGGTGAGGGTTAGGGTGAGGGTGAGTGTTAGAGTTATGGTTAGGCTTAGGGTGATGTTTAGGTTTAGGATGAGGGTGAGGGTGAATGTTAGATTTAAGATTAGGCTTAGGTGTAGGGTTAGGCTTAGTCTGAGGTTGAGGGTGAGGGCCAGAGTTAGGTTTCGGGTGTGGGTTAGGGTTTGGGTTAGGATTAGGGTGAGGGTGAGGGTGAGCTTTAGGTTGAGGGTGATGGTGAGGGTGAGGGTGACGGTTAGGGTTAGATTTAGCGTGAGGTTTAGGGTTATGGTTAGGGTTAGGGTGAGTGTATGGGTGAGGGTTAGGTTAAGGGTGATGGTGAGATTGAGGCTGAGGGTGAGGGTTAGTGTTTGGGTGAGGGTTAGGGATAGGGTTAGGGTTAAGGTTAGGGTGAGGGTTAGGGTTAGGGTTAGGGTTAGGATGAAGGTTAGGCTGAGGGTTTGGGTTAGGGTTAGGGTGAGTGTAAGGGTTAAGGTGAGGGTGAGGGTGAGGGTTAGGTTTAGGGTTAGAGTGAGGGTTAGGGATAGCTTTAGGGTTATGGTGAGGGTTTTGTTTAATGGTAGGTTTAGAGTTAGGTTGAGGGTGAAGGTGAGGGTTAGGATTTATATTATGTTTAGGGTTAGAGTTAGGCTGAGGGTGAGGGTGAGGGTTAGGCTTAGGTTGAGTGTTAGGGTTAGGGATTTGGTGAGGGTTAGGGTTAGGTTGAGTTTTAGGGTGAGGTTGAGGTTTAGGGTGAGGGTTAGGGTGAGGGTGATGTTGAGCGTTAGGCTGTGGGTGAGGGTTAGGTTTAGGGTGAGGTTTAGGGTGATGGTGAGGTTTAGTGTGACTGTGAGGGTTAGGGTTAGTTTTAGGGTGAGTGTTAGGGTTAGGGTTATGGTGAAGGTTAGTGTGTGGGTTAGGATTAGGGTTAGGGTGAGGTTTAGGGTTAGTGTGAGTGTGAGGGTTAGGGTTAGGGTTAGGTTGAGGGTAAGGGTTAGGGTGAGTGTTAGGGTGATTGTGAGGGTTAGGGTGAGTGTGAGGGTTAGATATACGGTTAGGCCTAGGGTGAGGTTTAGGTTTAGGGTGAGGGTGAGGGTGAGGGTTAGATTTAGGATTAGGCTTAGTTGTAGGGTTAGGCTTAAGGTGAGGGTGAGGGTGAGGGTCAGAGTTAGGTTTCGGTTGAGGTTTAGGGTTAGGGTTAGGATTAGGGTGAGGGTGAGGGTGAGGATTAGGTTGAGAGTGATCGTGAGGGTGAGGGTGAGGTTTAGATTTAGGGTGAGGGTTAGGGTTAGGATTAGGGTGAGTGTGAGGGTGAGGATTAGGGTGAGGGTGATGCTGGGGTTGAGGGTGAGGGTGAGAGTTAGTGTTTGGGTGAGGGTTAGGTTTAGGGTTAAGTTTAGAGTGAGGGTTACTGTTAGGGTTAGGGTTAGGATGAGGGTTAGGCTGAGGGTTTGTGTTAGGGTTAGGGTGAGGGTAAGAGTTAGAGTGTGGGTGAGGGTGAGGTTTAGGTTTAGGATTAGGTTTAGGGTTAGGGTGAGGGTTAGGGATAGGGTTAGGTTTAGGGTGAGAGTTTTGTTTAATGTTAGGTTTAGAGTTAGGTTGAGGGTGAGGGTGAGGGTTAGGTTTTAGATTAGGCTTAGGTTTAGAGTTCGGCTGAGGGTGAGGGTGAGGTTGAGGGTGAGGGTTAGGGTTAGGTTGAGTGTTAGGGTTAGGGTTTTGGTGAGGGTTAGGGTTAGGTTGAGGTTTAGGGTGAGGGTGAGGTTTAGGGTGAGGGTTAGGGTGAGGGTGAGGTTGACCGATAGGCTGTGGGTGAGGATTAGGGGTAGGTTGAGCTTTTGGGTGACTGTGAGGGTTAGGGTTAGGTTTAGGTTGAGTGTTAGGGTTAGGGGGATGATGAGGGTTAGTGTGAGGGTTAGGATTAGGGTTAGGGTGAGTTTTAGGTTTAGTGTGAGGGTTAGGGTTAGGGTTAGGGTTAGGTTGAGGGTGAGGGTTAGGGTGAGTGTTAGGGGGATGGTGAGGTTTAGGGTGAGGGTGAGGTTGAGGGTTATGGTTAGGCTTAGGATGAGGTTTAGGTTTAGTGTGAGGGTGAGGGGTGTGGGTTAGATTTAGGATTAGGCTTAGGTGTAGTGTTAGGCTTAGGGTGAGGGTGAGGGTGAAGTTCAGAGTTGGTTTTCGAGTGCGGGTTAGGGTTAGGGTTAGGATTAGGGTGAGGGTGAGGGTGAGGGTTAGGTTGAGGTTGATGGTGAGGTTGAGGGTGAGGGTGAGGTTTAGGTTAAGGTGAGGTTTAGGATTATGGTTACGGTTAGGGTGAGTGTGATGCTGAGGGTTACGGTGAGTGTGATGGTGAGTTTGAGGGTGAGGGTATGGGTTAGTGTTTGGGTGAGGGTTAGGGTTAGGGTTAGGGTTAAGGTTAGGGTGAGGGTTAGGGTTAGGATTAGGGTTAGGATGAGTGTTAGACTGAGGGTTTGGGTTAGGGTTAGGGTGAAGATGAAGGTTATGGTCAGGGTGAGGGTGAGGGTTTCTTTTAGGTAAGGTTTAGCGTTAGGTTTATGGTGAGGATTAGGGTGAGGGTGAGGGTTAGGTTGTGGTTTAGGGTAAGTGTGATGGTTAGTGTTAGGGTTAGGGTGAGGGTTAGGGTTAGGGTGATATTTAGGGTGAGTTTGAGGGTTAGGTTGAGGGTGATGGTTCGGGTTAGGTTGAGGGTTAGGGTTAGGGTGTGTTTATGGTGAGGGTGAGTTTTATGATGAGGGTGAAGTTGAGGGTTAGTTTTAGGGTTAGGATTAGGGAGAGAGTGAGGGTGAGGTTGAGGGTGAGGGTGAGGTTTAGGTTTCAGTGAGGGTGAGGGTGAGGGTTTCGGTTATGTAAGGGTTAGGTTTAGGGATATGGTGAGGATTAGGAAAAGAGTAAGGTTTAGCTTGAGGGTTAGGGTTAGGGCGAGGGTTAGGGTGAGGGTTAGTGTGAGGGGTAGGGTTAGGGTTAGGGAGAGGGTTAGGTTTAGTGTGAGGGTTAAGGTTAGGGTTAGGTTTAGGGTTCGTGTGAGGATAAATGTTAGGGTGAGTGTTAGGTTGAGGGTGATAGTTAGGGTTAGCGTTGGGTTTACGGTTAGCAATAGGTTTAGGGTGAGGTTTAGTGTTAGGGTGAGGGTTAGGTTGAGGGTGAGGGTTAGGGTTAGGTTTAGGTTGAGGGTTAGGTTTAGGGTTAGGGTTAGGGTGATGGTTAGGGTGAGGGTTAGGGTTAGGGTTAGGGTTAGGGTTAGGGTGAGGGTTAGTGTGAGGGTTAGGTTTAGGGTTAGGGTTAGGATGAGGGTGAGGGTAAGTGTTAGGTTTAGGGTGAGGTTTACGGTTCAGGTGAGGGCTAGGGTGAGCGTGAGGATTAGGGTGACGATGAGGGTGAGTGTTTCACTTAGTTAATGTTTAGGGTTAGGGTTATGGTGAGGATTAGTTTGAGGGTGAGTGTTAGGTTGAGGGTTAAGTTAAGGGTGAGGGTGAGGGTTAGGGTTATGTTGAGGGTTAGTGTTAGGCTGATGTTTAGGGTGAGGTTGAGAGTTAAGGTCAGGGTGAGGGTTCGTGTGAGGGTGAGGATTAGGTTTAGGGTTGGGGTTAGGGTTAGTGTGAGGGGTAGGTTTAGGGTTAGGGTTAGGGTTAGGTTTAGTGTGAGGGTTAGGGTTAGATTTAGGATTAGGTGTAATGTGAGGATAAGGGTTAGGGTGAGGCTTAGGTTGAGGGTGAAGGTTATGGTTAGAGTTAATGTTGGGTTTAGCGTTAGGATTATGGTATGGGTTAGGCTGAGTGTTAGGTTTAGGGTGAGGTTTAGGTTGAGGTTGAGCGTTAGGGTTAGGTTTAGGTTGATGGTTAGGGTTACAATTAGGTTTAGGGTGAGGGTTAGGGTGAGTGTTAGAGTGAGGGTTAGTGTTAGGGTGAGGATTAGGGTTAGGATTAGGGTTATGGTGAGTTTTAGGGTTTGCGTTAAGGTTAGGGTAAGGGTTAGGGATAGGATTAAGGTTAGATTTAGGGTTAGGGTTATTGTTAGTTTTAGTTTTAGGGTTAGGGTGAGGGTGAGGTTGAGGTTGGTGTTAGGGCTAAGGTTAGGTTTAGGGTGATTGTGGGGGTGAGGGGTAGGTTTAGGATTTGGGTTATGGTTAGGCTGAGGGGGAGGCAGAGGGTGAGGGTGAGGTTTAGGGTTAGTGTGAGGGTTAGGGATAAGTTTAAGATTAGGGATAGGGTGAGGATAAGGGTAAGGGTGAGGGTTGCTGAGGGTGAAGGTTAGGTTTAGGGTTATGGTTGGGGTTAGCTTAAGGGTTAGGGTGAGGTTTAGGGTGAATGTTAGGGTTAGGGTGAAGGTTAGCTTGAGGGTGAGCGTTATGGTTAGGTTTAGGTTGATGGTTAGGTTTAGGGTTAGGTTTAGTGTGAGGGTTAGTGTGAGGGTTACAGTGAGGGTTAGTGTTAGTGTGAGGGGTAGGGTTAGGATTAGGGTAACGGTGAGTTTTAGGGTTAGGGTTAGGGTAAGTGTAAGGGTTAGGGTTAGGATTAAGGTTAGATTTAGGGTTATGGTTATTGTTAGGGTTAGGGTGAGGGTGAGGGTGAGGGTGGGCATTAGGGTTAGGGTTAGGTTTAGGGTGATGGTGGGTGTGAGGGGTAGATATAGGATTAGGGTTATGGGTAGGCTGAGGGGGAGGCAGAGGGTGAGGGTTAGGTTTAGGGTTAGGGTTAGGTTTAGAGTTACAGTGAGGGCTAAGGTGAGGGTGAGGGTTCAGTTGAGGGTTAGGGTTAGGGTGAGGGTTAGGGTAAGTGTTAGAGTGAGTTTTAGGGTTAGGTTGATGTTTAGGGTGAGGCTGAGTGTTAGGGTTCGGGTGAGAGTTCGGGTGAGGGTGAGGGTGAGGATGAGGGTGAGGTTTAGGGTGTGGCTTAAGGTTAGGTTTTGGATGAGAGTTAGGGTGAGGTTTAGGATTAGGGTTAGGGTTAAGTTGAAGTTGAGGGTGAGGGTTAGGCTTAGGGTTAGGTTGAGGGTTAGGATTATGTTGAGGGCTAGGGTAAGGGTGAGGTTTAGGGTGAGGGTTAGTGTTAGTGTTAGGTTGAGGGTTAGAGTTAGTGTGAGGGTTTGGGTTAGGGTTAGGGTTAGTGTGAGGTTAAAGTTTAGGGTTAGGGTGAGGGTGAGGGTGAGGGTTAGGGTTATCGTTAGGGTTAGGTGAGGGTTAGGGTAAGGGTTATGGTTAGGGTGATGTTTAGGGTGAGGTGAGGGTTAGGGTGCGGATGAAGGTGAGGGTTAGGGTTATGGTTACCATTAGGGTACGGGTGAGGGTGATGTTGAGTGTTAGGTTTAGGACTTTGTTTATAGTTAGGTGAGAGTTAGGGTGAGTGTAAAGATTCGGGTGTGGGTGAATTTTAGGGTGTGGTTGAGGGTTAGGTTTAAGGTGAGAATTAGGGTTAGGGTTAGGATTATGGTGAGCGTATTAGGGTGTGGTTTAGGGTGAGGTTGAGGTTTTGGATTAATGTTTGTTTTAGGGTGAGGGTTAGTGTGAGGATTAGGGTTAGGTTTAAGTTTAGGGTGATGGTGAGGTTTAGAGTTAGTGTTAGGTGGACGGTTAGGTTTAGTGTTAGGGTGATGGTAAAGGTTAGGGTGAGGGTTAGTTTGAGTTTGAGTGTTAGGGTTAGCATTAGAGTTAGGTTGAGGGTTAGGGTTAGGGTGAGGGTTAGTGTTAGGGTTTGAGTGAGGGTTATTTTTAGGTTGATATTTATGGTGAGGCTGAGTGTTAGGGTTCGGGTGAGTGTTCAGGTGAGGGTGAGTGTGAGGGTGAGTGTGAGGTTTAGGGTGTGGCTTAGGGTTAGGTTTTGGGTGAGGGTTAGGGTGAGGTTTAGGGTTAGGGTTAGGGTTAGGTTGAAGTTGAGGCTGAGGGTTAGGGTTACGGTTAGGTTGAGGATTAGGATTATTTTGAGGGCTAGGGTAAGGGTGAGGGTTAGGGTGAGAGTTAGTGTTAGGGTTAGGTTGAGGGTTAGAGTTAGTGTGAGGGTTTGGGTTAGAGTTAGGGTTAGTGTGAGGTTAAAGTTTAGGGTGAGGGTTAGGGTGAGGGTGAGGTTTAGGGTTATCTTTAGGGTTAGGGTGAGGGTTAGGGTGAGGATTAGGGTTAGGATGATGTTTAGGGTGAGGTGAGGGTTAGGGTGAGGATGAGGGTGAGGGTTAGGCTTATGGTTAGCGTTAGGGTGCGGGTGAGGGTGATGTTGAGTGTTAGGTTTAGGACTTTGTTTATAGTTAGGTGAGTGTTAGGGTGAGGTTAAGGATTCGGGTGAGGGTGAATTTTAGGGTGTGGTTGAGGGTTAGATTTAAGGTGAGAATTATGGTTAGGGTTAGGGTTATGGTGAGGGTAAGTATTAGGGTGTGGTTTAGGGTGAGGTTGAGGTTTTGGGTTAACGTTTGTTTTAGGGTGAGGGTTAGTGTGAGGGTTAGGGTTAGGTTTAGGTTTAGGGTGATGGTGAGGTTTAGAGTTAGTGTTAGGTGGAAGGTTAGGTTTAGGGTTAGGATGATGGTAAGGGTTAGGGTGAGGGTTAGGGTGAGTTTGAGTGTTAGGGTTAGCATTAGGGTTAGGTTGAGTGTTAGGGTTAGGGTGAGGGTTAATGTTAGGGGTAGAGTGAGGGTTATTGTTAGGTTGATGTTTAGGGTGAGGCTGAGTGTTAGGGTTCGGGTGAGGGTTCGGGTGAGGTTGAGTGTGAGGTTTAGGGTGTGGCTTAGGGTTAGGTTTTGGGTGAGGGTTAGCGTGAGATTTTAGGGTTAGGGTTAGGGTTAGGTTGAATTTGAGGTTGAGGGTTAGGGTTAGGGTTAGTTTGAGGGTTAGGGTTATGTTGAGGGCTAGGGTGAGGGTGAGGGTTAGGGTGAGGGTTAGTGTTAGTGTTAGGTTGAGGGTTAGAGTTAGTGTGAGGGTTTAGGTTAGAGTTAGGGTTAGTGTGAGGTTAAAGTTTAGGGTGAGGGTTAGGGTGAGGGTGAGGGTTAGGGTTATTGTTAGGGTTAGGTGAGGGTTAGGGTGAGGATTACGGTTAGGGTGATGTTTAGGGTGAGGTGAGGGTTAGGGTGAGGATGAGGGTGAGGGTTAGGGTTATGGTTAGCGTTAGGTGCGGGTGAGGGTGATGTTGAGTGTTAGGTTTAGGATTTTGTTTATAGTTAGGTGAGTGTTAGGGTGAGGGTAAGGATTCGGGTGTGGGTGAATTTTAGGGTGTGGTTGAGGGTTAGGTTTTAGGTGAGAATTAGGGTTAGGGTTAGGGTTATGGTGAGGGTAAGTATTAGGGTGTGGTTTAGGGTGAGGTTGAGGTTTTGGGTTAAGTTTGTTTTAGGGTGAGGGTTAGTGTGAGGGTTAGGGTCAGGTTTAAGTTTAGGGTGATGGTCAGGTTTAGAGTTAGTGTTAGGTGGAGGGTTAGTTTTAGGGTTAGGGTGATGGTAAGGGTTAGGGTGAGTGTTAGGGATAGGGTTAGGGTTAGGGTGATGGTGGGGGTGAGGTGTAGGTTTAGGATTAGGGTTAGTGTTTGGCTGAGGGTGAGGCGGAGGGGGAGGGGAGGTTTTGGGTTAGGGTTAGGGTTAGTTGAAGGCTAGGTTGAGGGTGAGTGTTAGTGAGAGGGTGAGGGTGAGGGTTAGGGATAACTTAAGGGTTAGGGTGAGGGTTAGCACTAGGGTTAGGTTTAGGTTTTGAGTTAGAGTGAGAGTGAGGGTTAGGGTTCAGTTTAGGGATAGGGTTAGGGTTATGGTTAGGGTGAGATTTAGGTTTAGAGTTAGGGTTAGCTTGAAGGCGAGAGTAAGCTTTAGGGTGAAGTTGAGTGTTAGGGTTAGCATTAGGGTTAGGGTGAGAGTGAGTGTTAGGGTGAGGGTTAGGGTTAGAGTTAGGGATAGGGTGAGGGTGAGGTTTAGTTATAGGGTCGAGTGAGGGTTAATATTAGGTTGAGGATTAAGGTTAGGGTGAGGGATAGGGTGAGGGTGAGGGTTAGCGTGAGGGTGAGTGTGAGGGTTTCGTTTAGGTAAGGGTTAGATTTAAGGTTATGGTGAGGATTAGGGTGAGGGTGTGGGTTAGGTTGAGGATTATGGATAGGGTGAGGGTTAGAGTGAGGGTTAGGGTTAGGGTTAGGGTTAGGATTATGGTGAGGGTTAGGGTGAGGGTTAGGGTTAGGGTTAGGGTTAGGTTTAGGGTGAGGGTGAGGGTTAGTGTTAGGGTTAGGGTCGGATTAAGGTTAGCGTGAGGTCTAGGGTGAGGGTGAGGGTTAGGATCAGGGTTAGTGTGGGGGTAGTTTTAGGGTTAGGTTGAGGGTGAGGGTTAGGGTGAGGGTGAGGGTGAGGGTGAGGTTTAACATAACGTTAGTGTTAGGGTGAAGTTTAGCGTGAGGTTTAGCTTTACGTTTAGAGTTAGGGTGAGGGTAAAGGTTAGGTTTCGGGTTAGGGATAGGGGTATCATTAGGGTTAGCGTGAGGTTTAGGGTTAGGGTTAGGTTTAAGTTGAAGGTGAGGCTGAGGGTTAGGGTTAGGGTTAGGTTGAAGGTGAGGCTGAGGGTTAGGGGTAGGGTTAGTTTGAGGGCTAGGGTGAGGGTGAGGTTTAGGGTGAGGGTGAGAGTGAGGGTTTTGATAAGGTAAGTCTTAGGGTTAGAGTTAGGTTGAGAATTAAGTTGAGGGTGAGGGTTAGGTTGAGGGTTAGTTTTAGGGTGATTGTTAGGTTTGGGGTTAGGGTGAGGGTTAGGGTTAGGGTGATGTTTAGGGTGAGGATGAGGGTTAGGGTGAACGTGAGGGTTCGGGTGAGTGTGAGTGTTCGGGAGATGGTGAAGGTTAAGGTGTGGGTGAGGATTAGGTTAGGGAGTAGTGTTAGGGTGACAGTGAGTGTTAGGGTGAGGATGAGCGTTAGGGTTAGTGTTAGGGTTAGGATGAGTGTTAGGGTTAGGGTTAGGGTTGGGGTCAGTGTTAGGGTTAGGGTTAGGGTGAGGTTGAGGGTTCTGGTGAGTGTGAGTGTTCAGGTGAGGATGAGGGTTAGAGTTTTGGTGAGGGTTAGGTTTCGGCTCAGCGTTAAGGGGATGGTGAGTGTTAGGGTTTGGGTTAAAGTTAGTTTTAGGGTGAGGGTTACGTTGAGGTTTAGGGTTAGGGTGAGTGTTAGGGTTAGGGTGATGTTTCAGTTGAGGTTGAGTTTTAGGTTGTGGATGAGCATTAGGGTTAGGGTGAGGATTAGAGTTAGGGTTAGGGTTAGGGTTATGGTGAGTTTAAGGGATAGTGTGAGGTTTACTGTGAGGTTGAGGGTTATTGTGAGTGTTAGGGTGAGTGTGAGGGTTAGGGTTAGGGTGCGGGGGAAAGTTAGGGTTAGGGTTAGAGTTAGAGTTAGGGTGAGGGTGAGAGTAAGGTTAGAATTTGGATTAGGGTTATTGATAGAGTTAGGGTAAGGGTTAGAGTTAGGGTGAGGGTGAGGGTTAGGGTTAGGATAAGAGTTAGGGTGAGAGTGAGGGTGAAGTTCAGTGTTAGGATTAGGGATAGGGTTCGGTTTAGGGTGAGTGTTAGGTTTAGGTTTAGGGATTGGGTTAGGGTGAGTGTTATGGTTAGGTTTAGGGTGAGGTTGAGGGTTCGGGTGAGTGTGAGTGTTCGGTTGAGGGTGAGGGTTACAATGTGGGTGAGGGTTAGGTTTCTGCTGAGTGTTAGGGTGATGGTGAGGTTTAGGGTTAGATTTAGCGTTACGGTTAGGTTGAGGGTTATGGTGAGGGTTAGTGTTAGGGTGAGTGTTAGGGTTAGGGTGAGGCTTAGGGTTAGGGTGATATTTTGGGTGATGGTGAGGGTTAGTGTGCGGGTGAGGGTTAGGTTTAGTATTAGGGTTAGGGTTAAGGTTAGGGTGAGTGTAAGGGTGAGGGTGAGGTTTCGGGTGAGGTTTAGTTTTGGGTTTTGGTTGAGAGTTAGGGTTAGGGCGAGGAATAGGGTTAGGTTTAGGGTTAGGGTTAGGGTGAGTTTAAGGGTTAGGGTGAGGTTTAGGGTGAGGGTGAGGGTTACAGTTAGCATTAGGGTTGAGGTCAGTGTTAGGGTTAGGTATGGGTTAGGTTGAGGTTTAGGGTTAGGGTGAGAGTGAGGGTGAGGGTTAGGGTTAGGGTTAGGTTTAGAGTTAGGGTGTGGGTGAGACTGAGGGTTAGAATTTGGATTAGGGTTAGGGTTAGAATTAGGGTGAGGGTGAGGGTTAGGATTAGAGTTAGGGTGAGAGTGAGGGTGCGGCTCAGTGTTAGGATAAGGGTTAAGGATAGTGTTAGGGTGGGGATACGGGTAAATGTTAGGGTTAGGGTTAGAGTTAGGGTTACTGTGAGTATAAGGGTAAGGGTGAGGGTTAGGGAGAGGTTGAGGGTTAGGGTTAGGATGAGGGTTAGGTTTAGGGTTAAGGTGAGGTTTAGGGTTAGGATGAGATTTAGGGTGATGGTTAGGGTCAGAGTGTGGGTTAGGTTGAGGGTTAGAGTTATGTTTAAGATTAGGGTGAGGGTGAGCGTTAGTGTTAGGGATAGTGTAAGGGTTAAGTTTAGGATGAAGGCTAGGGTGAGGGTGTTGGTTAGGGTGAGGGTGAGTGTGAGGGTGAGTGTTTCGGTTAGGTAAGGTTTAGGGTTAGGTTTATGATGAGGATTAGGTTGAGGGTGAGGTTTAGGTTGAGGGTTAGTTTGAGGTTGAGGGATAGGGTTAGTTTTAGGGTGAGGGTTGGAGTTAGGGTGGTGTTTAGTGTGAAAATATGGTTTAATGTGAGTTTTAGGGTTAGGGTTAGGTTTATTGTATGGTTTAGGTTTAGGGTTAGGGTGAGGAAGAAGGTAGGGATAGCGTTAGGGTTAGTGTGATGGTGGGTGTGAGGGATAGTTTTAGGATTAGGGTTAGGGTTAGGCTGAGGGCTAGGGTGAGGTTGAGGTTGAGGGTGAGGGTGAGGGTTTCTGTTAGGTAAGTGTTATGGTTATTTTCAGGGTGAGGATTAGATTGAGGGTGAGGATTCGGGTTAGGGTGAGTGTTAGGGTTATCGTTTTGGTGAGGGTTAGGGTTAGGGTGAGTTTTAGGGTGAGGGTGAGTGTTAGGGTGAGCGGTAGGGTTCGGGTGAGGTTGAGCGTTAGGGTGCGGGTGAGTGATAGGGTGAGGTTTAGGGTGTCGGGGAGGGTTAGGTTGATTGTGAGGGGTTAGGGTTAGATTTAGGGTGATAATTAGGGTTAGGGTTAAGGTTAGGGTGAGGTTTAGGGAGAGGGGTAGGGTTAGGGTTAGGGTGAGGGTTAGGATTAGGTTGAGGGTTACGGTACGGTTTAGGGTTAGGTTGAGTGTAAGGGTCAGCCTGAGGGTTAGGGTGAGGGTAAGGGTTAGGGTGAGAGTTAGGGTGAGGGTAAGGGTTAGGGTTAGCGTTAGGTTTAGGGTGAGGGTTACATTGAGGGTTAGGGTTTGGGTTAGTTTTAGGGTTATTGTGAGGGTTAGGATGAGGGTTAGGGTTAGGTTTAAGCTGAGGGTGAGGGTGAGGGTTAGGGTTAGGTTTAGGGTAAGGGTTAGGGTGAGAGTGAGGGTGAGGGTTTCGTTTAGGTAAGGGTTAGGGTTAGAGTGAGTATTACGGTGAGGGTTAGGTTGCGGGTTAGGGTTAGGTTTACGGTTAGGGTGAGGGTGAGGTTGAGGTATAGGGTTATGTTTATGGTTAGATTTAGTTTGACGGTGAGAAATAGGATTAAGTTTAGGGTTAGAGTTAGGGTGAAGTTTAGGGTGAGGGTTAGGGTTAGGGTTAGAGTTAGTGTGGGGGTGAGGTGAGGGTTAGTGTTAGGATTAGGGTTAGTGTTAGGGTTTGGGTGAGGGTGAGGGTGAATGTTAGGGTTAGGGTTAGGGTTAGGGTTATTGTGAGGATAAGGGTTAATTTGAGGGTTAGGGTGAGGATGAGAGTTAGGGTGAGGGGTAGGGTGAGGTTGAGGGTTAGGGTTAGGTTTAGGGTTAGGGTGAGTGTTAGGGTTACGGTTAGGGTGAAGCTTAGGGTTAGGGTGAGGTTTAGGGTTAGGGTGAGTGTTAGGGTGAGGGTTAGGTATAGGGTTTGGGTTAGGGTGAGAGTGAGGGTTAGTGTTAGGGTTACGGTGAGGGTTAAGTTTAGGGTGAGGGCTTGGGTGTCGGTGAGGTTTAGTGTGTTGGTGAAGGTGAGGGTGAGGGTTTCTGTTAGATAAGGGTTAGGGTTAGTGTTATGGTGAGGATTAGGACGAGGTTTAGGTTTAGTTTGAGGGTTTAGTTTAGGGTGAGGGTGATGGTGAGTTTTAGGGTTAGAGTCAGGGTGAGGGTTGGGGTGAGGTGAAGGTTAGTGGTAGGGAGAGGTTTAGGGTTAGGGTTAGGTTTAGAGTTAGATTTAGTATGAGGATAAAGGTTAGGATGAGGGTTAGGGTTAAGGTTAGGGTTAAGGTGAGGGTTAGTGTTAGTGTTAGGGTTAGCGTTAGGGTGAGTGTTGGGGTTAGGGTTAGGGTAAGTATTAGGGTTAGGGTGAGGGTTAGAGTTAGGGTTAGGTTGAGGTTTAGGGTTAGGGTTAGGTTTAGGTTGAGGGTTAGGTTTAGGATTAGGGTGAGGGTGAGGGGTAGGGTGAGGGGTAGGTTTAGATTTAGGGTAAGGGTTAGGGTTAGGGTGAGGGTTAGTATTAAATTTAGGGGTAGTTTGAGGGAGAGGGGAGGGGGACGGTTAGGCTTAGGTTTAAGGTGAGGGTTAAAGTGTGGGTGAGGATTAGGGTTACGTTGAGGGTTAGGGAGACCAAAAGGGTTAGGGTGAGGGTGAGGATTAGGGTTAGGGTTAGGGTGAGGGTTAGTGTTAGTGTTAGGTTCAGGCTTAGGGTGAGGGGTAGGGTGAGGGGTAGGGCTAGACTTAGGGTGAGGGATAGTGTTAGAGTGAGGGTTAGGGTTAGGGTTCGACTTAGGGTTAGTGTGTGGTTAAAAGTTAGAGTGAGGGTTAGGGTGAGTGTGATTGTTAGGGTTACTGTTAGGGTTAGGTTAACGGTTAGGGTGAGGGTTTGGTTTAGGGTGAGGTTTAGGGTGAGAGTGCTGTTTAGCGTGAGGGTGAGGGTTAGGGTGAGGGAGAGGGTTAGGGTTAGGTTTAGGGTTACGGTGAGGGTTAGGGTTAGGGTGAGGGTCAGGTTGAGGGTTAGAGTTAGGGTTAATTAAGGGTTAGGCTTAGGGTTAGGGTGAGGATTAGGTTGAGTGTGAGGGTTAGGTAGAGGTTTAGGGTTAGGTGAGGGTTAGGGTAGGGGTTAGGGTGAAGGTTAGGGTTAGGTTGTTGTTTAGGGTGAGAGTGAGGGTTCGGGTGAGGGTGAGGGTTAGGGTGTGGGTGAGGGTTAGATTTCGGGTGAGTGTTAGGGTGACGATGAGGGTTAGGGTGAGGTTGAGCGTTAGGGTTATGGTTGTGAGTTAGAGTGAGGGTTAGGGTTAGGGTTAGGGTGAGGTTTAGTGTTAGTGTGAGTGTTAGGGTTAGGATTATGATTAGAGTTAGTGTTAGGATAAGGGTGAGGCTGAGGGTTAGGTTGAGGGTGAGCTTGAGTGTTAGGATTAGTGTTAGGGTAAGGGTGACTTTTACGGTGAGTTTTAGGGTTAGGGTGAGTGTTAGGGTCAGGGTTAGGATGAGAGTTAGGTTTAGGGTGTTATTTATGGTGAGGGTGAATGTTAGGGTGAGGGTGATGGTTAGGGTTAGGGTTAGGGTTAAGGTTAGGTTGAGGGATAGGTATAGGATTACGGTTACGGTTAGGACTAGGGTGATTGTAAGGGTTCGGTTGATGTTTCGGGTGACCTTGAGTGTTAGGGTTTGGGTGAGGGTTAGCGTTAGAGTGCATGTTAGGGTTAGGGCTAGGGTCAGGGTTTTAATGAGTTTAAGGGTTAGGGTGAGGTTTATGGTGAGGTTTAGGGTTAGGATTAGCGTGAGGGTTAGGGGGAGGGTTTGGGTTAGGGTTAGGGTGAGAGTTAGGGTTAGGATGAGGGTTATATTTCGGGTTAGGGTGAGATTATTGCTTAGGGTGAGGGTGAGGGTCAGGGTCAAGGTGAGGTTGAGGGTGAGTGTTAAGGTGAAGGTGAGGGTGACGGTGACGGTGAGGGTTAATTTTAGGGTTAGGGTTAGGATTGAGGTTAGAGTTAGTTTTAGGCTTAGGGTTAGGGTGACAGTGAGGTTTAGCGTGAGGGTGAGGGTGATGGTGAATATTAGGGTTAGGATTATGTTTAGGGTGAGTTTTAGGGTTAGGGTTAGGGTTAGGGTGTGGGTGAGGGTTAGGGTGAGTGTGAGGGTTAGGGTTATGGTTAGGTTTAGAGTCAGGTTTAGGTTTAGGGTGAGTGTGAAGGTGAGGGTTAGGTTTAGAATTAGTCTTAGGTGTTTGGTAAGGCTTTGGGTGAGTGTGAGTGTGAGGGTCAGAGTTAAGATTAGGGTGAGAGTTAGGGTTAGGGTTAGGGTTAGGTTGAGGGTGAGGGTGAGGGTTAGGTTGTGGGTGATGTTGAGGGTGACGGTGAAGGTGAGGGTTAGGTTTAGGTTAAGGTTTAGGGTTATGTTTAGGGTAAGATTGAGTGTGAAGATGAGGGGTAGGTTGAGGGTGATGGTGAGGTTGAGGGTGAGCGTGAGGGTTAGGGTTTGGGTGAGGGTTAGGGTTAGGCTTAGGGTTAAGGTTAGGGTGAGGGTTAGGGTTAGGGTTAGGGTTAGGATGACGGTTAGGCTGAGGGTTAGGTTTAGGGTTAGGGTGAGGGTGAGGGTTAGGATTAGGATTAGGGTTAGGGTTAGGTTAAGGTTTAGGGATAGGTTTAGGGTTAGGTTCAGGGTTTGTTTAGAGTTAGGTTTAGGGTTAGGGTGAGGGTGAGGGTGAGGGTGAGGGTTAGGGTTGGATTAGGGTTAGTGTTAGGGTTACGCTGAGGGTGTGGTTGAGGGTGAGTGTGAGGGTTAGGGTTAAGGCGAGGGTTAGGATTAGGTTTAGGCTAAAGGGTAAGCTGAGGGTTAGGTTTAGGATTAAGTTTAATATGAGGGTTAGGCTGAGGGTTAGTGTTAGGTTTCGTTGGAGGGTAAGGGTTAGGGTGAGGGTTAGGGTGAGGGTGATGCTTAGGGTTAGGCCTTAGGGTTAGGGTGAGTGTTAGTGTTAGGGTTAGGGTTAGAGTAGGTGAGGGTTAGGGTGAGGGTAAGGGTTAGGGTGATTTTTAGGGTGACGGTTCGTGTTACAGCTAGGATAAGGGTTCGGGTGAGGGTTAGGTTGAGGGTCAGGGTTAGAGCGAGGTTTACGATGACAGTGAGGGTTCGGGTGAAGGAGAGGGTTAGGGTTAGGGTTAGGGTGAGGTTTAAGGTTAGGGTGAGGACTAGTGTGAGGGAGAGGGTTAGGGTGAGGGTGAAGGGTAGGGGTAGGGTTAGGGTTAGGGTTAGGTTTAGGCTGAGGGTTCGGGTTAGTGTGAGGGTGAGGGCTAGTTTTAGCAATAGGGTTAGGGTTAGGTATAAGGTTAGGGTGAGGGCGAGGGTGAGATTGAGGTTGAGCTTAGGGTAAGGTTTAGGGTTAGACTGCGGGTGGGGGTGAGGGTGAGGGTGAGGTGAAGTTTAGGGTTATTTTTAGGGTGAGGGCTAGGGTGAGGGTGATGGTTAGGGTGACCGTTTGTGTGAGGGTGAGGATTAGGGTGAGGTTGAGGTTGAAGGTGAGTGTTAGGATTAGGGCGAGGATTAGGTTTAGGGTTAGTGTGAGGGTTACGATTAGGGTGATGTTTAGGGTGAGGGTTAGAGTTAGGGTGAGGGTGAGTGTGAGGATTAGGGTGTAGGAGAAGGTTAGGATTAGGGTGAGGGTTAGGGTGACGGTGAGGGTTAGGGTGAAGGTGAGTGTTAGGGTTAGGGTGAGTTTTAGGGTTAGGGTTAGGGTGAGGGGTTAAGTGAGGGGTAGGGTAAAGGTTAGGGTGAGAGTTAAGTTTAATGTGAGCGTTAGGGTTAGGCTTAAGGTTAGTGTTAGGTTAAGGGTTAGGGTGAGGGTTAGGTGGAGAGTGAGGGTTAGGGTTTGCCTTAGTGTTAGGGTGAGGTTTCTTGTGAGGAGTAACGTGAGGGTTAGGGTTAGTATGAGGGTGAGGGTTAGAATTATTTTTATGGTGAGGGTTAGGGTGAGGGTGAGGTTTAGGGTAGGGTTAGGGTCAGGGTGAGGGTTCCGGTGAGGGTCAGTTTTAGGGTGTGGATGATGGTTAGGGTTAGGGTGAGGGTTATGGTGATGTTGAGGGTTAGGATGAGGGAGAGTGTTAGGGTTTCGGTGAGCGTTAGGTTTATTGTGAGGATTAGGGTTAGGGTAAGGGATAGGTTGAGGGCGAGGGTGAGATTCAGGTTGAGGTTAGGGTTAGAGTTATGGTTAGACTGAGGGTGGGGGTGAGGGTGAGGGTGAGGGTGAAGGTTAGGATTAGTTTTAGGGTGAGGGCTAGGGTGAGGGTTAGGGTTAGGCTGACGTTTTGGGCTAGGATGAGGATTAGGGTGAGGTTGAGGTTGAAGATGAGGGTTAGGGTTAGGGTGAGGATTAGGTTTAGGGTTAGGGTGAGGGTTAGGGTGATGGTTAGGGTGCGGGATAGGGTTAGGGTTAGGGTTAGGGTGAGGGTTAGGGTTAATGTTAGGGTTAGGGTTAGGGTTACTGCTAGGGCTAGGGTTAGTTTGAGGGTAAGGGTTAGAGTGAGTGTTAGGGTTAGGGTAAGCATTAGGGTTAGCTTTAGGGTTAGGGTGAGGGTTAGGGTGAGGCCTCAGGTTTAGGATTAGGGTTAGGGTGAGTGTTAGGTTGAGGGTTAGGATTAGGATTAGTGTTAGGATGAGGGTGAGTGTCAGGGTGAGGGTTAGGGTTAGGGTGAGAGTGAAGGTTAGGGTTTCGGTTATGTAAGGGATAGGGTTAGGGTTCGGGAGAGGATTAGGTTGAGGGTGAGGGTTAGGTGGACGGTTAGGATTAGGGTGAGGGTTAGAGTTAGGTATAGAGTGAGGGTTAGGGATAGGGTGAGGTTTAGGGTAGGGTTAGCGTGAGGGTGACGGTTTGGGTGAATGTGAGTTTTAGGGTGTGGGTGACGGTTAGGGTTCGGGTGAGCTTATGGTGACGGTGAGGGTTAGGGTGAGGGTGAGGGTTATGTTTAGGGTGAGGGTGAGGGTTAGGTTTACGGTGAGCGTTAGGGTGAGCATTAGGGTTAGGGTTAGTGTTAGGATTAGGGTTAGGTTTAGGGTTATGTTTCAGGTATGGTTTAGGGTGAGGTTTAAGGTAGGGTGAGGGTTAGGGTTAGCGTTAGGTTTAGGGTGAGGTTTAGGGTGAGGGTTAGGTTTAGGGTGAGGGTTAAGGTTAGGTTGAGGCATCGGTGAGTGTGATTGTTAGGGTTGAGGGTGAGGGAGAGGGTGAGGGTTTTGGTTAGGTAAGGGTTAGGTTTAGGGTGAGGGCTAGTTTGAGGGTGAGGGCTAGGGTGAGAGTGAGGGTGAGGGTGAGGGTGAGGGTTTCGGTTAGGTAAGGGTTAGGTTTATTGTTAGGGTGAGGTTTAAGTTGAGGGTGAGTGCTAGTGTGAGGGTTAGGGTTATGGTTAGGGTGAGGGTGAGGTTTAGGGTGAGGGGTAGATTTAGGTTTAGGGTGAGTGTTACGGTTCATGTGAGTGTTAGGATTAGGGTTATGGTTAATTTTAATGTGAAGATAAGTGTTTGGATGAGGGTTAGGGTGAGGGTGAGGGTTAGGGTTAGGTTTACGGTAAGGTTTATGGTTAGGGTGAGGGTTAGGGTTAGGGTTAGGATTAGGGTTAGAGTGAAGTGAGGGTTAGGGTTAGCGTTAGGTATAGGGTGACGGTTAGGTTGAGGGTTAGGCTTAGGTTTAGGGTTAGGGTGAGGGTTAGTGTTAGGGTTAGGTTTAGGGTAAGGTTTAGGTTTAAGGTGAGGGTTAGGGTTAGGGTTGGGGTGAAGTGAGGGTCAGGGTTAGCCTTAGGGTTAAGGCAGGGGTTTGGGTGAGGGTGAGGGTTAGGGTTAGGATTAGGGTTAGGGTGAGGGTGAGGGTTAGGGTTAGGATTAGGGTTTGGATAAGGTTTACGGTGAGGGTTAGGGTTAGGGTGATTGCTAGGGTTAGGGTTAGTGTGAGTGTTATTGTTAGGATTAGGGTTATGGTTAGGTTTAGTGTTATTGTTAGGGTTAGGGTTAGTGTGAGGGTGAGGTTTAGCGTTAGGGTTAGGGTTAGGGTGAGTGTGAGGGTGAGTGTTAGGTTTAGGGTTAGAGTGAATGTTATTGTTAGGATTAGGGTTATGGTTAGGGTTAGTGTTATTGTTAGGGTTAGGGTTAGGGTTAGAGTTAGGGTTAGTATGAGGATAAAGATTAGGGTGAGGGTTAGGGTTAGTGTTAGGGTTAAGGTTAGGGTTAGGGTGAGGTTTAGGGTTAGGGTGGTGTTTAGGGTGAGGGTGAGGGTTAGCGTGAGGGTGAGGTTGAGGGTGAGTGTGAGGGTGAGGGTGATGGTGACGGTTAGGTTTAGGGTGAATGTGAGGGTTAGGGTTGGGATTAGGGTTAGGTTTAGGGTTAGGCTGAAGTTGAGGGTGAGGGTGAGGGTTAGGGTTCGGGTGAGTTTTAGTGTGAGGCTTAGTGTTAGGGTTAGGTTTAGGCTTAGTGTAAGGGTTAGGGTGAGTGGTAGGGTTAAAGTATGGTTGAGGGTTAGTGTTAGTTTGAGGGTTAGGGTTAGGGTTAGACTTAGGGTTAGTGTATGGTTAAAAGTTAGGGTGAGGGTTAGGGTGAGGGTGAGTGTTAGTGTTATCATTAGGATTAGGGTGAGGGTTAGGATGAGGGTTAGGTGTAGGGTGAGGGTTAGGGTGAGGGTAATGTTTAGCGTGAGGGTGAGGGTTAGGTTGATGGAGAGGGTTAGGGTTAGATTTAGGGTTAGGGTTACGGTGAGTTTTAGGGTTAGGGTTAGGTTTAGGTTGAGGGTGAGGTTGAGAGTTAGAGTTAGGGTTAGGTAAGTGTTAGGGTTAAGTTTAGGGTGAGTATTAGGATGATGGTGAGGGTTAGGTTGAGGTTTGGGTAGGGGTTAGGGTGAAGGTTAGGGTTAGGGTGATGTTTAGGGTGAGAGTGAGGGTTCGGGTGAGGATGAGGTTTAGGGTGTGGGTGAGGGTTAAGTTTCGACTGAGTGTTAGGGTGACGATGAGCGTTAGGGTGAAGGTGAGCGTTAGGGTTATGGTTAGTGTTAGGGTGATTGTTAGGGTTAGGGTTAGTGTTAGGGTGAGGGTTATGGTGATGGGTAGGGTTAGGGTTAGGGTCAGGTTAGGGTTAGTGTGAGGGTTAGGGTTAGGGTTAGGGTTAGGGTTAGTGTTAGGATAAGGGTGAGGGTGAGGTTTAGGGTGAGGGTGAGGTTTAGGGTTTGGATTAGGGTTAGTGTTAGGGTTAGACTTAGGATAAGGTTGATGTTGAGTGTGATTGTTAGGGTTAGGGTGAGTGTGAGGTTTAGGCTTAGGGTTAAGGGTAAGGTGAGGGTTAGGTTTCGGTTTAAGTTTAATATCAGGTTTTGGCTGAGTGTTAGGTTTAGGGGTCATGTATGAGTAAGGGTTAGGGTGAGGTTTAGGGTGAGGGTGAGGGTTGTGGTTAGGCTTAGGGTTAGGTTGAGCGTTAGGGTGAGGGTTAGTGTGAGGGTTAGTGTTAGGGTTAGGGTGAGGGTTAGGGTGAGGATAAGGGTTAGGGTGAGGTTTAGGGTGAAGACTATTGTTACTGTTAGGGTAGGGTTAGGGAGAGGGTAAGGGTTAGGGCTAGTTTAGGGTGAAGGTGAGGGTTAGGGTGAAGGAGAGGGTTAGGGTTAGGGTTAGTTTGAGGGTTAGGTTTAGGGTGAGGGCTCATGTGAGGGAGAGGGTTAGGGTGTGGGTGAGGGATAGGGGTAGGGTTAGGGTTAGTGTTAGGTTTAGGCTGAGGGTTAGGGTTAGTGTGAGGGTGAGGGCTAATTTTTGCATTAGGGTTAGGATTAGGGTTAAGGTTATTGTGAGGGGGAGGGGGAGCTTGAGGTTGAGGTTAGGGTTAGGGTTAGGCTTAGGGTGGGGGTGAGGGTGAGGTTGGGGGTGAGTGTTAGGGTTAGTTTTTGGGTGAGGGCTAGGGTGAAGGTCAGGGTGAGGGTGACAGTTAGGATGACGGCGAGGTTTTCCGTTAGTAAAGGCGTACGGTTAGGGTTAGGAGGTGGATCAGGTTGAGGTTGAGGTTTAAGGTGATGGTTAGGGTTAGGGTGAGGGTTAGGGTAAGGGTGAGGGTCAGGGTGACGGTGAGGGTTAGGTGAAGGTGAGGGTTAGGGTTAGGCTGAGTGTGAGATGTTAGGTGAGGTGTAGGGTAAGGGTTAGGGTGAGGGTTAGGGTTAATGTGAGGTTTAGGGTTAGGTTTAGGGTTAGTGTGAGGATAAGGTTTAGGGTGAGGGTTAGGTTGAGAGTGAGGGTTAGGGTTAGCGTTAGTGTTAGGGTGAGGGTGAGGGTTAGGGTGAGTGTAAGGGTGAGGCTTAGGGTGAGGGTTAGTTTTAGTGTGAGGATTAGGGTTAAGGAGAGAATTAGGGTTAGTGTGAGGTTAAAGGTTAGGGTGAGGTTTAGGTTGAGAGTAAGGGTTAGGGTTAGGGTTAGGGTTGGGGTGAGGGTTAGTGTTAGGATTAGGGTTAGGTTTAGGGTTAGGGTTATTGTTAGGGCTAGGGTTAGGGTTAGGGTGAGAGTGATGGTGAAGTTTAGCGTTACGGTTAGGTTTAAGGTGAGGATGAGGGTGAGTGTTAGGGTTAGGGTTACGGTTATGCTGCAGACGAGGCTGGGGTGAGGGTAGGTGTTAGGGTTAGGGTTACGGGGAGGGCTAGGTTGAGCGTGAGTGTTAGTGTGAGAGTGACGGTGAGGGTGAGGGATTCGATTACATTAGATTTAGGGTTATTGTTAGGGTGAGGTTTAAATTGAGGGTGAGGGTTAGTGTGAGGGTTAGGGTTAGGGTGAGGGTAAGGTTTATAGTTAGGTTGAGGAGTAGGTTTAGGGTGATGTTTAGGGTGACCTCACCCTACCACTCACCCTAAACCTAACCCTCACCCAAACCCTCACCCTCACCCTATGCCTAAACCTAACCCTAACACTAACCCTAAACCTAACACTCACCCTCACCCTAACCCTAAACGTAACCCTCACCCTAAACCTAAACCTAATCCTCACCCTTACCCTAACACTCACCGTCACCCTAACCCTCACCCTCCCATAAACCTCACCTACACCCTAACCCTCACCCTCACCCGCACCCTAACCCTAACCCTCACGCTCACCCTATCCTCTTCCTAACCCTAACCCTAAACCTCACCCTAATCCTAAGCCTAACAGTAACCCTCACACTAACCCTAACCCTCCCACTAAAACTAACCCTATCCCTCACCCTAACCCTCATCCTAAACCTAACCTTAACCATCACCCTCACCCTAACGCTAACCCTAAATCTCACCCTAACCCTAAACCTCACGCTCACACTCACCCTCAACCTAACCCTAACCCTACCCCTCACCCTAAACTTCATCCTAACCCTAACGCTAACCCTAACACTCACACTAATCCTAAACCTAACCCTAAACCTCACCCTCACACTCACTCTCAACCTAAACCTAAACCTAACCCTAACCCTCACCCTAACCGTAACCCTCACTGTAACCCTCACCCTAAACCTCATCCTCTCCCTAACACTCACCCTCACCCTAACCCTATCCCTAACCCTCACCCTCATCCTAACCCTCACCCTTACCCTTATCCTCAAGGGAAACCTAACCCTAAACCTAGCCATAACCCTCACCCTAAGCCTAACGCTAACCCTAAAACTAACCCAAAACCCCCCTCACAATCACTGTCATCCACAGCCTAACTGTGACCAAATCCTAATCCTAAACCTAACCCTCACTCTCACCCTCACCCTAATCCTAACCCTAACCCTAAACCTCACCCTCACCCTCACTCTCACACTCACACTCACCTTCACCCTCACCCTTACCCTAAACCTAACCCTAACCCTAACCCTCACCCTACACTAACCCTAACACTAACCCTAACTCTCACACTAAACCTAACCCTCACCCTAACTCTAAACCTAAACCTCAGCCTAACTCTCATCTTAACCCTAACCCTAACCCTAATCCTCACCCTTTCCCTAACAGTTACCCTAACCCTAAACCTCACCCTCAACCTAGCCCTGACCCTAAACGTAACCCTAAACCTAACCCTCCCCTAACCCTAACCCTCACCCTAACCCTAACTCTCACCCTGACCCTAACAATCACCCTAACCCTAACCCTAACCCTAACCCTAAACTTAACGCTCACCCTCACACTAACCCTAACCCTCACCCAATTCCTCACCCGAAACCTAACCCAAAACCTCACCCTCAACCTAAACCTCACGTTAACACTTACCCTCACCCTGACCCTCACCCTAACCCTAACTCTAACCGTAAACCTCACCCTAACACTCACCCTAACCCTAAATCTAATCATCACCCGAACCCTCACCTGAACACTAACCCTAACCCTCACCCTCAACCTCACCCTCAGCCTAACCCTAACCCTAACCATAATCCTAACCCTAACCCTCACCCTCACCTAACCCTAACCCTAACCCTAATCCTAACCCTAACCCTCACCCTCACCCTCACCCTAACTCTAATCCTTACCAAAACCTAACTCTCACCCTAACTCTAAACCTTACCCAAACCTAACCCTCTCATTCATATTCACCCTAACCCTAACTCTAACACTAATCCTCACACTAACCCTAACCCTAACCCTCACCTTAACCCAAACCCTCACCCTCACCCTCACCCTCACCCTCACAATAAGTCTAACCCTAACCCTAAACCTAATCTTAACCATAACCTCACCCTCACCTCACCCTAACTCTAACCATAACCCAAGCCTAATCCTCACCCTAACTCTAACCCTGAACCTAATACTAAACCTCACCCTAAGCCTCACTGTTACCCTAACTCTAACCCTAACCCTAAGCCTTACACTAACCCTAACACTAACCCTAACCCTCACCCTCACACTAACCCTAAAACTAACCCTAACCCTCACCCTCCCCCTTCCCCTCACCCTCAGCCTAACACTAAGTTTAATCCTAATCCTAACACTAACCCTCACTCTCAACTTCACCCTAAACCTAACCCTAACCATGAACATCCCCCTCCCTCTCCCGCTCCCCATAACCCTAAAAATAACCCTAACCATAAACCTAACCTTAATCCTCACCCTAACCCTAACCCTAACCCCACCCTCCCCCTCCCCCTCAGCCAAACCCTAAACCTAATCCTTATCCTAACCCTAATCCTCATTCTCTCCCTAACCATAAAACTAACCTAACAATACCCCTCAGCCTAAACCTCACCCTAAACCCAACCCTCATCCTAATCCTCAACCTATCCCTAACCTTCACACTAACCCTCACATTCACCCTAGCTCTCACCCTAACTGTAATAATAGACCTAACCCTCAACCTAACCCTAACACTCACCCTAACACTAGCACTCACCCTGAACCTGAACCTCACCCTAAGGCTAACCCTAACCCTCATCCTGAGCCTAACCCTCACCCTAAACCTAACCCTAAACCTAAACCTCAACTTAACGCTCACACTCACCCTAACCCTAACCCTCACTCTACTCCTCACCCTAACTGTTACCCTAACCCTCACCCAAACCCTCACCCGAACACACACCCTAATCCTCACCCTCACCCTCAACCTAATCCTAACCCTAACCCTAACCCTAATCCTAACCCTCACCCTCACCCTAGCCCTCACCCTAACTCTAACTGTAACCCTAACCCTCACCTGAACTCTCAACCTCACCCTAACCCTCACCCTCATCCTAAACATCACCCTAACCCTAGCCCTCACCATCACCCTAAACTTACCCCACACAATAACCCTCAACTTAACCCTTATCTTCATCCTCACCCTAACCCTCACATTAACTCTAACTCTCACCCTAACACTAACCCTATCCTCACCCTAAACATCACTCTAATCCAACCCTCACGCTAGCCTAAACCTAACCCTCACCCTAACCCTAATCCTCACACTCACCCTCACACTAAACCTCACCCTCACTATAGCCCTCACCATAAACTTAAACCTCACCCTAACCCTAACCCTGAACCTCAACTTCACCCTCAGCCTAACCCTAACCCTAACCCTACCCATAATCCTAACCCTAACCCTCACCCTCACCCTCAACCAAACCCTAAACCTAACCCTATCCCTCACCCTCACCCACACCCTCAACCTAACTCTAACCCTAACCCTAACCCTCACCCTAACCCAAACACTAACCTTAACCCTAACCCTCCCCCATCACTCTCAACCTAAGACTAACTTTAACCCTAACCCTAACACTAACACTAACCCTAACCCTAAAACTAATCCTAACACTAAACCTCACCTTCTTCCTAACCCTAACCCTAACCCTAACCCCAACCCTCACACTCACCCTAACCCTCACCCAAAACCTAATGCTAACCCTAACCCTCACCCTCACCCTAACCCTTACCATAAACCTAACCCAAATTCTCACCCTCATATTAGCCCTCACCCTAACTCTAACCCTAAACCTAACCCCCACCCGAAACCTCACACTCACACTAACATTCACCTTCAGCCTAAACATCACCCTAAGCCTAACCTTCAAACTAAACCTACTCTTAACCCTCACCCTAACACTAAACTTAACCCTAATCCTCACACTAACCCTAACCCTAAACCTTACCTAAACAAAACCGTCACCCTCACCCTCACCATAGCCCTCACCCTAACTTTAACCATAACCCTAACCCTAACCCTTAACCTCATCCTCATCCTCAGCCTAACCCTAAACCTAACCCTATCCTAAACCTAACCCTCACCTTCACCCTCACCCTAAAACTAACCCTAAACCTCACCCTCACCCACACCCTCTCCCTAACTCTAACCCTAAACCTAACCCTAATCCTAACCCTAACCTTAATGCTAACCCTAAACCTAACCCTCACCCTAAACCTCACCCTAACCCTTACCCTCACCCTAACCCTCACCCTAAACTTTTCCCTCACCCTAAACCTAACCCTAACCATCACACTTACCCTAACCCTCAACCTCACCCTAACCCTAAATGTAAACCTAACCCTCCCTCTCCCTTCCGCCTCCCCCTCAGCCTAACCCTAACCCTAATCCTAATCCTAAACCTAACCCTCACTCTCACCCTCAACCTAAACCTAACCCAACCCTAAACCTACCCCTCCCTCTCCCCCTACCCCTCCCACTCCACGTCACCCCAACAATAAAAATAAGCCTAAACCTAAACCTAACCTTCATGCTAACCCTAACGCTCACACTAACCCTCCCCCTCACTCTCACCCTCACCCTAAACCTAAGCCTAACCCTAAACCTCACCCTCACCCTCACCCTCACACTCACCTTCACCCTCACCCTAAACCTAACAATAAAAATAAACCTAACCCTAACCCTAACACTCACCCTAACACTAACACTAACCCTAACACTAACCCTAACCCTAACTCGCACACCAAACCTAATCCTCACCCTAACCCTAACCCTACCCCTCAGCCTAACCCTCAACATAACCCTCAACAAAAGCCTTAACCTCACCCTCACCCTAACCGTCACACTAACCCTAACCTTCACCCTAACCCTAACCCTCACCCACACCCTCACGCTCACCCTCAGCCTAAACCTAACCCTAACCCTAAACCTAATCCTAACCCTAAACCTCACCCTCACCTTACCCTAACCCTAACCCACTCTCTCATTCTCACCCTCACCCTAAAATTCAGGCTCACCCTATCCCTCATCTTAACCCCAAACCTAACCCTAAACATCACCCTAACCCTAATCCTCAACCTAACCCTAACCCTCACACTAACCCTAACCTTCACCCTCACCTTAACCCTAAAAGTAAACCTAACCCTCCCCCTCCCCCTCCCCCTCCGCCTCAGCCTAACCCTAACCCTAATCCTAATCCTAAACCTAACCCTCACTCTCACCCTCACCCTCAACCTAACCCAATCCTAAACCTCCCCCTCCCTCTCCCCCTACCCCTCCCACTCCGCCTCACCCCAACAATAAAAATAACCCTAAACCTAAACCTAACCTTCATCCTAACCCTAAAGCTCACCCTAACCCTCCCCCTCCCCTTCACTCTCACCCTCACCCTAAAACTAACCCTAACCCTAAACCTCACCCTCACCCTCACCCTCACCCTCACCTTCACCCTCACCCTAAACCTAACAATAACAATAAACCTAACCCTAAGCCTAACCCTCACCCTAACACTAACACTAACCCTAACCCTAACCCTAACTCGCACACTAAACCTAATCCTCACCCTAACCCTAACCCTACCCCTCAGCCTAACCCTCAACAAAACCCTCAACAAAAGCCTTAACCTCACCCTCACCCTAACCATCACACTAACCCTAACCCTCACCCTAACCCTAACCCTCACTCACACCCTCCCGCACACCCTCAGCCTAAACCTAACCCTAACCCTAATCCTAATCCTAACCCTAAACCTCACCCTCACCCTCACCTTACCCTAACCCTAACCCACTCCCTCAACCTCACCCTCACACTAACCCTCAGGCTCACCCTCTCCCTCATCCTAACCCCAACACTAACCCTAACCATCACTCAAACCCTAATCCTAAGCCTAACCCTCAACCTCACCCTAATCCTAACACTAACCCTCACCCTAAACATCACCCTAACGCTAATGCTAATCCTAACCCTCACGCTCACCATAACCCTCACCCTAACCCTTATTCTCACCCTCACCCTAACGCTAATCCTAATTCTCACCCTATCCCTAACCCTTACCTTAACCCTCAAAATCTCCCTATCTCTCACCCTAACTCTAACCCTCACCAGAACTCTCACCTTCACCCTAACACTCACCCTCACCCTAAACATCACCCTAACGCTACCTTTCACTCTAAACCTAACCCTAACCCTCACCCTAACCCTAACCCTCACCCTAACCATCACCCTCATCGTAATCCTCACACTAACACTAACCCTAATACTTACCAACCAAAACGCTCACCCTCACCCTCACCCTCAGCCTAACCCCAACCTCACCCTCAGCCTAACCCTAATCCGAACCCTAATCATAACCCTAACCCTCACCCTCACCCTCACCCTTACCCTAACCCTCACCCTCACCCACACCCTTACCTAACTCTAACCCTAAACCCAAGCCTCAACCTAACCCTAAACCTCACACTAACCCCAACCCTCACCTTCACACAAACACTAATCCTAATCCTAGCCCTAAGCCTAACCCTCACCCTCACCCTAACCCTCTACCTAACCCTTACCCTCACTCTAAACCTAACCCTGTCCCTAACCCTCACACTAACCCTAATCTTAACCCTAAACCTAACCCTAAAGGAAACCCAAACCCTAACACTCACACTATCCCTAACCCTCACACTCACAATCAACTTCACCATAACCCTCACCCTCACCCACGACCTCACCCTAACCTTAACCCTAACCCTAAACCTCAACCTCACCCTCACCCTCACCTTAATCCTAACCTAATCCTAACACTAATCCAAACCCTAACCCTAACCATCACACTCACCCTGACTCTAAACCTAACACTCACCCTCACCCACACCCACTACCTAAATCTGACCCTAAACCTAACCATCACCCTAAACCTAAATCTCACCCGAAATCTAACCCTCACACTCACGCAAACAATAATCCTAACCTTAAACCTAAGCCTAACACTCACACTCACCCTAAACCTCCACCTAAACTTTTCCCTCACCGTAACCCTAAACCTAACACTCACACGAACCCTAACACTCACCCTCACCCTAACTCTAACCCTAACCCTAAACCTAACCCTCCCCCTCAGCCTAACCCTAACCCTAATCCTAATCCTAACCCTAACCCTCACTGTCACCCTCAAACTAAACCAAACCCCAACCCTAAAATTCACCCTCACCCTCACTCTCACCCTCACCCTCAACTTTAACCTCAACGTAAACTTACACATAAACCTAACATTAACCCTCACCCTAACACTAACCCTAACACTAATCCTAACTCTCAAACTAAACCTAACCCTCACCCTAAGCCTACGCCTACCCCTCAGCCTAACCCTAACCCTAACCCTAACCCTAATCCTCACCAAATCCCTAACCGTAACCCTAACCCTAAAACTCAATCTCACCCAAGCCATCACCCTAACGCTAAGCGTAAACCTAACCCTCTCCTAACCCTAACCCTCTCCCTAATTCTAACCCTCACACTGACCCTAACCCTAAACCTCACCCTAAACCTCAACCTAACCCTAAAACTAACCCTCACATGAACCCGAACCCAAAACCTAAGCCTAACCCTCACCCGAAACCTCACTCTCAGCCTAACGCTAAACCAAACCCTAATCCTAACCCTAACCCTGACCCTCACCCTCAACCTCAACCTCACCCACAGTCTAACCCTAACACTCATCCTCACCCTCAATATAACTATAACCCTAACCTAACCCTAACCCTCACCCTAACTCTAACCGTCACCCAAACCTAACCCTAACCCTCACATTCACCCTAACCCTAACTCTAACCCTTACCTTCACCCTAACCCTAACACTAACACTCACCCTAACCCAAACCCTGATGCTCACCCTCACCCTCACCATAAGTCTAACCCTATCACTACCCTAATCTTTAGCCTAACCCTCACCCTCACCTCACCCTAACTCTAACCATAAACCAAACCTAATCCTCACCCTACCTCTAACCCTCAAACAACCGTAACCCTCACCCTCACCCACACCCTAACCCTAACCCTAACCTTAACGCTAACGCTCACCTAACCCATACCCTAACCCTAAGACAACCCCTCAGCCAAACCCTCACCCTCACCCTAACCCTAAACCTAACCCTCTCCCTAACACTCACCCTAACCCTAACGTTAACCCTAAATCTCTCCCTCAACATAAACCTCACCCTAACCCTTACCCTCACCCTAAGCCTAACCCTAACCCTAACACTAACCCTCACAATAATCCTAACCCTAAATCTAACCCTAACACTAAACCTCATCTTAACCCTCATCTAACCCTAACTTTAACCCTAACCCTAATCCTTACACTAAGCCTAACAATAACCCTAATCCTAACCGTAACCCTCAACCTAACACTAACTCTAACCCTAACCCTAACTCTCATACTAAACTTAAACCTCAACCTAACCCTAAGCCAACCCCTCAGCCTAACCCTAACCCTAACACAAAACCTACACCTAATCCTCACCCTATCCCGAACCGTAACCCTAACACTAAACCTCACCCTCAGCCTAGCCCTCACCCTAACCCTAACCCTAAACCTAACCCTCCCCTAACCCTAACCCTCACCCTAACTCTAAACCTCACCCTGAACCTAACCCACAACTTAACCCTAACCCTAACCCTCAACCTCAACTTAACGCTTACCCTCACCTTACCCCTAACCCTCAACGTACTCCTCACCCTAACCCTAACCTTAACCCCCAACTTCACCCTAAACCTGATATTAACCCTTACCCTCACCCTGACCCTCAGCCTAACCCTAACCATAACCATAACCCTCACCCTAACCCTAAATCTAACCCTCACCGAAACCTCACCCAAACCCTAACCCTAAAACACACCTTCACCCTCAACCTCAGCCTAACCCTAAACCAAACACTAATCCTTACCCTAACCCTCATCCTCACTTCACCCTAACTCTATCGATAACCCAACCCTTAATGTCATCCTCACTCTAACCCTCAACCAACCATAACCCTCATCTTCACCCTCACCCTCACCCTAACCCTAACCCTAAAGCTAACGCTCACTCTAACACTATCATTAACCCTAAACCTCACCCTCAACATAAACCTCATCCTAACCCTTACCCTCACCCTAGCCTAACTCTAACCCTAACACTAACCTTCACACTAATCCTAAACCTAAACCTAACTCTAACACTAAACCTCACCCTAACCCTCACCCTAACCCTAACTGTAACCCTAACCCTTACACTACCCCTAACAATAACCCTAACCCTAACCCTCACCCTAACACTAACCCTAACCCTAACCCTAACTCTCACACTAAACCTAACCCACACCCTAACACTAAGCCAAACCCTCAGCTTAACCCTAACCCTTACCCTAACCCTCACCCTATCCCTAACCGTAACCCTAATCCTAAACCTCACCCTCACCCTACCACACACCCTACCCCTAAACCTAAATCTAACCCTCCCCTAAACCTAACACTCACCCTAACCCTAACCCTAACCCTCACCCTGAACTTAACCCTCACCATAACCCTAACCCTAACCCTCAACCTCAACTTAAAGCTCACCCTCACCTTAACCCTAACCCTCTCCGTACTCCTCACCCTAAACCTAATCATAACCCTCAACTTCACCTAAACCTCACGTTAACACTTACCCTCACCCTGACCCTCACCCTAAGCCTAACCATAAACATAACCCTCAACCTAACCATCAACCTAACCCTAAATCTAACCCTCACCCTCAACCTCAGCCTAACCCTAACCCTAACCTTAATCTTAACCCTAACGCTGACCCTTATCCACACCCTAATTCTAATCCTAACCCTAACCCTCACCCTCACCCTTAACATAACTCTAACTCTTACCCAACGCTTACCCTCACCCTAACTCTAACCCTAACCCAATCCTAAACCTCACCCTCATATTCACCCTAACCCTAACTCTAACCCAAACCCTCACCCTAACCCTAACCCTAACATCACCCTAACATAAACCCTCACGCTCACCCTCACCCTCACCCTAAGTCTAACCCTAATCCTAACCCTAATCTTAACCCTAACCCTCACCCTCACTTCAACCGAATTCTAACAATATCCAAACCCTAATCCTCAACTTCACTCTAACACTCAACCTACCCTAACCCTCACCCTCAACCTCACCCTAACCCTAACGCTAATGCTGACCGTAACCCTTAACCTCACCCTATCCCTAAGCCTAAACGTCACCCTCACCGAAAACCTAGCGCTAAACCTAACCCTCACCTTAACCCTGCTTCTCCCCCTTCCCCTCCCCCTCAGACAAAATCTATCCCTAATCCTAATCCTAACCCAACCCTCACTCTCTCCCTCACCATAAATCTAACCTTAACCCTAAACCTCCCCCTCAAACTCCCCCTAACAATAAACCTAAAAATAACCCTAACCCTAACCCTAACCCTCACCCTCACCCTAACCCAAATCTTCCCTCTCCCCCTAACACTAACCCTAACCCTAACCCTCACACATCCCTCACCGTAAAACTAAACCTAAACCTCACCCTCACCCTAACCCTCAACCTAAACCTTACCCTCACCCTAAATGTAACCCTATCGCTAACCCTAACCATAACTCTCAGACTAAACCTAACCCTCACCCTAACCCTAACCCTACCCCTGAGCCGAACCCTCACCCTAACCGTAACCCTAACCCTAATTCTCACCCTACCCCTAAAAATAATCCTAACCCTCACACTCACCCTATCCCTCAACCTAACTCTATCCTTAACCCTAACCCTGACCTGAACTCTCACCCGAATCCTAACAATAATTTTAACCCTAACTGTCTCCGTAACCCTAACCCTAACCCTAACTCTCCCTTCCCCTTCCCACTCACGCTCAGCCTAAACCTATCCCTAAACCTAATCCTAACTCTAACCTTCACTCCCACCCTCACTCTAAACCTAACCCTATCCCTAAACCTCACCCTCACCGTCACCCTCACCATCACGCTAACCCTAACAATAACCCCAACTCTAAACCTAACCCTAAACCTAACCCTCACACTAACACTAACACTAACCCTAATCCTCACATTAAACCTTACCCTCACATTAAAGGTAAACCTACCCCTCAGCCTAAGCCTCACAATAAACCGAACCCTAAAGCTAATCCTCACCCTATCTCTAACCCGAACCCTAATGCTCACCCTGACCGTCACTGTCACCCTAACCCTAACCCTCACCCTCAACCTCACCCTAATTTTAACCCTAACCCTAGTCCTAATCCTAATTCTAACACATTCCCTCACCGTCATACTCACCCTAAACATAAACATAACTCTAAACCAAAACCTAACCCTAACACTAACCTTCACCTAAATCTAAACCTAACCCTCACCCTCACACTAACCCTAACCCTAACCCTAACCCTAACCCTAACCCTAACACTAACCCTCATCCTAACCCTCACCCTAACACTCATGCTAAATGTAACCCTCACTCTCACTCTAGCCCTCACCCTCCCCTAAGCCTTATCCTCACCATAACCCTAAGTGTCACCCTAACCCTCACACTAAACCTAACCCTCACCTTAACCCTAAAACTACCCTCTCGCTAACCCTAACCCTAAACCTAACCCTAACCCTCACCCTAACCCTAAGCCTAACCCTAACCCTCACCCTCACACTAGCCTTCACCCTAACCATAATCCTAACCCTAAACCTCACCCTAACCCTAACCCTCATTCTATCCCTAACCCACACACTAAACCTAACCCTCACCCTAAGCCTAACACTCACCCTAACACTTACCCTAACCCTAACCCTAATATTAACCCTAACCCTCACCCTAAGCTTAACCTAATATTAACCCTAACCCTCACCCTAAAACTAACCCTCTAACTAAACCTCCCACTCATCTGAACCCTCAAACTAAACCTTATCCTCACCCTCACCCTAACCCTCACATTAACCCTAAACCTCACCATAACACTAAGCCTAACCCTCACCCTCAACCTAAACCTCAACATCACCCTAACCCTCACCCTAACCCTAACCCTCAACCACACCCTACAACACACCCTAAACTTAAGACTCACCCTCAACCTAACCCTCATCCTAAGACTAACTCAAACCCTAACACTAATCCTAAACTTAACCCTCACACTCACCATCACCCTAACACTAACCCTAACCCTCACCCTAACCGTAACCCTCATCCTAACCCTAACCCTAACCCTAACCCTCACCCTAAACCTAACCCTCACCCTAAACCTAACCATAACCCTCACCCTAATCCCAACCCTAACCCTAACCCTCATCCTCACCCTCACCCTCAGCTTAAGACTAACCCTAACTCTCACCCTCACCCTATCTCTCTCCCGAACCCTAAGCCTAGCCCAAACCCACATCCTAACCCTAACCCTAACACTTAACCTCACCCTAACCCTTACCCTCACCCTCACCCTAACACTCACCCTAAACCATACCCTCATCTAAACCCTAACCTAACCCTCACACTAAACCTAAACTTCACCCTACCCCTAACAATAACACTAACCCTAATCCTAACCCTCACTTTCACCCTCACCCTCAGCCTAACCCTCACCCTCACCTCAACCTAATTCTAACCATAACCAAACCCTAATTCTCAACCTCACTCTAACCCTCAACAAACCCTAACCCTCACCCTCAACCTCACCCTAACCCTAACCCTAACCCTAACGCTAACGCTGACCGAAACCCTTACCCTCACCCTAACCCTAACGCTAAATGTCACCCTCACCCAAACCCTAGCGCTAAACCAAACTCTCAACCTAACCCTCCTTCTCCACCTCCCCCTCATCCTCAGACTAAATCTATCCTGAATTCTAATCCTAACACTAACCGTCAATCTCACCCTCACCCTAAACCTAACTCTAACCCTCAACCTCACCCTCACACTAAAACTAACAATAACCATAACCCTCAACCTCACCCTAACCCTAACCCTCCCTCTCCCCCTTACACTAACCCTAACCCTAACCCTCACCCAACCCTCACCGTAACCCTAAACCTAAACCTCACCCTCACCCTAACCCTCAACCTAAACCTTACCCTCACCGTAACCGTAACCCTATCGCTAACCTTAACCATAACTATCAGACTAAATCTAACCCTCACCCTAAACCTAACCCTACCGCTGAGCCTAACCCTCAACCTAACCCTAATCTTCCCTCTCCCCCTAACACTAACCCTAACCCTAACTCTAACCCTAAACCTAACCCTCACCCTAAACCTAAAACTAAACCTCACGCTCACCCTAACACTCACCCTAACCCTTGCCCTCACCCTAACCGTAACCCTAAAGCTAACCCTAACCATAACTCTCAGACTAAACCTAACCCTCCCCCTAACCCTAACCCTACACCTCAGACAAACCCTCACCCTAACCCTAACCCTAACCCTAACCCTAATTCTCACCCTATCCCTAACCCTAACCCTAAACCTCAACCTCACTCTAGCCCTCAAGCTAATTCTAACCCTATCTCTAACCCTCACCCGAACCATCACCCTCACACTAACCCTCAACCTCATCCTAAACATCATCCTAAAACTAACACTAACCGTCACCCTGACCCTAACCCCAACCCTCACCCTAACCCTAACCCTCACCCTAACACTTACCCTCACCCTAATCCTCAACCTAACCCTAAAACTAATCCAGACCTAATGGAAAACCTCACCCGCACCCTCACCCTCAACCTAAACCTGACCCTTACCCTAGACCTCACCCTAACCTTCACACTAATCCCAAACCCTCAACCTCACCCTCACCCTCAGCCTAACCATAACCCTAAACCTAATCCTAAACTTAAACCTCACCTTCACATTAACCCTAACCCTAACCCTCATAATAACCCTCACCCTAACCATCACCCTCACCCACACCGTCACCCTAACCCTAAACCTAACCCTAACCCTCACCGTAACCCTAACCTCACCCTAACCCTAACCCTCACACTCACCCTAACCCTAACCCGAAACCTAACCCTCACCCTAACCCTCCCTTCTTCTCTCACACTCAAC